>NC_084561.2:30166323-31366323 GCF_033978685.3 Nerophis lumbriciformis
TTGACATAATTGGCGTGCTTACCCAAAATCAACAGGAAAACGTCCCTGGACAGCTGGATCAGATGAACAACTGTCCATTGAGTGAGTCACTTTAATATTGATCATGATACACGCAGCATGCCAAGCGTGTTAGTACAACTACAGTACATACACTGTCTGGCTAGCTCAGCTGTGTACAACCAAAACATGAATCGTGAGTTAATACTTTACAGATACTGTAATATGATTGTTCATGTTTTTCAGTCATTACAAGTTTGTGCATTACAAACTCAAACGCGTTTCGTGCTGACGAATAAGGTAGCTTATCTCTTTCCGTAGTTAGCTTTTACGGCTAACACCGTAGCATGGCAATGTGTTACTACGCTAGAAAAAGAGTTATTCAGTGTTCGCTCTTACAATAACAATGTCGCTACAGTTTGGTTAATATACAGATTGCGGAACGTAAAATAAGCATTGTTGACGGTTTTTGAATGCATTTTTAAAGTGATTTAAAGGTCAAATTGATTGCTCCCATTATCTGCATTGTTAGCTACCTAAAACGAGCCGATTTTTATACGTTAGAAAGTGAAAAAACCCCAAAAACTTTTGTCTTCTTTTCTCTCATAATGATTGTGAACGATTGGCAAAATTCCCCCAAAAAAGTAGTTCCCCTTTAAGAATGTATTTGAACTGTTCCTTTTCCAGGGTGATGTTTATACAACTTGGACCCTTATTATTTTCCCCGCTCACAGGGGGGGAATTCGACAGGGCGGTTGCTGGTTGTTCCATCTCCATCGTTGGGGTCCCTGCGGCTAGGGTGGGTGGTTCCAGTGGCCCCGTGTTGTGCGGTCCTGCGGCGGCCGACTTGGGTTGGGTGGCCTTGGGCGGGCCGCGCCGTCCTCTCTGGGGGTGGGGGGTGTGCTTGTGGGGGCCCGGTTGCTGGTGGGGCGGGGGCGGTCTTCCCGTCCGGTTGCGGGGAGTCTCTGGGCCCCTCGGGCGAGGCGTCCCGCCTTTTTGCCCGTGTGGGGTGTGGTCTCTCACTGACTTGAGAGCTGGCTGTCCCCTGCTTCTCCCGTGCCTTGTCCTCTGCCGGGTGCGTCTGTCTGTGGCCTGCTGCTGGCTCTTCCGGGCGGAACGGGGGGTCGGGCTCTGGGGTTCCTGTCGCTGGCGGGCCTGGCTGCGTGGGTCCGGTGGTCCCACACCTGCTGTTTGTGGGATGGGCTCTCTGGGTGACTGGGGCCGCACTCTGGCTCCCACACTCACTGGGAGTCATTCATATTATAGTACCTATTCATACATAGGTACCTACGCTCCCACATACATACACACATTTGTAAGGGGTGCCGGAAGTTGGCAGAGCCGTCAGCGTTCCTGTTTTGTCTCCCTGTAATGTTTGATTCTGTTCTGTCTCCCTGTAATGGGATTGTGCTGAAAATTGTAATTTCCCCTCAGGGATTAATTAAATATTTCTGATTCTGATTCTGAAATACAGTACAGAATCAGTTCGTACATCCACATGCACATTCACTGTACAAACATACATATACACATACATGTACATATACATTCACTGTACAAACATACATATACACATACTGCACATATACATTCACTGTACAAACATACATATACATATACATTCACTGTACAAACATACACATATACATACTGTACATAATCATTCACTGTACAAACATACATATACAAGTACATATACATACATACACTCATGCACATAATCACGTTTCATCAAACATACATTAACGGTGATACCCTAGGGTAAACTGGATAACACATGGCACACTGACAAAGCTTAACCTATAACAATATACAAGGTTAATATACTGTAGGTTGCTTCTCTTTCTTCCCCTCCATTTTTCTGCTTTCTTTTGTATCTGTAGTTATCATTACGTATATGTATTGTTGCATTTGAACAACTGTATTGTTGATAATAGAGGTAAATTATTGGTATTGTTCATTATCAATAGCGCTATTTCTATTGGTATTTGTATTGCTCCATTTGTAGTGTAATAATGCTTATTGTAATTTCTGTATTATTATTTATTTCGCTAACTGCTTCTTTGCTATCACTTTTACCTTCATATTTGTGCATATCGTATTTGCTGATGTTGCTCTATTGTTTTTGTTGTTGTTGTGTTTGCTGTTGTTGTTTGTGTCTCTCTGTCTTATCCCCCTCCTGTCCCCACAATTTCCCCCTCGGTCTTCCTTTTTTTCTCTTTCTATCCCCTCCTGCTACGGCCCGGCTACACCAAATGATAATATAAATACATTTAATAAAGTCAAATACAAATAAGGCAACAAGAGAAGTATCCCACACTTGTCTTTTGTAAAGTACATCCGAACAGCCGATATGGGCATCTACATCAACTATATGATTTGCCTGAGAAGCTGGACAAAACAAAAAAAGCCAAAAAAAACTTGGACTCTTAATCTTCAAAGATTTTTACAACCAATAACCAAGTTAATTAGTTAGCTAGTTAGTTAGTTCGTTACAGTGTGTTAATAAATGGTAACTGTCTAATAATAAAATATTTTTTTTAATGTAAAATTAAAAAAATAGCTGATTATGATAACTGTGCTGTCAGTTGTTATATCTTGATATATAATAAAAACACTTCAAACCACATAAGCATTGCTTACTATATTACCATCGGTATCCTACTTACAGTAAGTTTGCTCATCTATGGCCTTCAATCTTTCCTCTCGTTAAGATGCACAGAATGTCTAACTCTATACCTGCAAGGACTTCTTTCTTTCATCCGCCACTAGTGACCAAGAATGACTGAGTTTAACAGACATTTTATAGAAGATGTTCCTTAAATCCAATGTTTCATTAATAGTACTAAGAACACATTTACTTTGATCAGTCTTGATCAAAATGATCTATTATCTATTCTGGACTGTGTTAATGTTCCCTTTTTTGCTCGTTAATTTCTGACCCATCATGTTGAGAAGAAAATGATAATTATCAACTGCACTATACTGTACTAATTTGCAAAGGCAACCATGTGGTTTTACCATTAAATCCCGCCCTCTGAGGGCAACCATAACTCGAGTTTGAAACTCTTGCTACTTCAGGAGGGTACAGGAGTGATATTTGGTTTTGGAAGATGATTTCCTGTGTATGATGAAACGAGGAAAATAAATACAGAGAAAGGTTGTTAGTTGTGTACCTTTAGTGCGATTGAATTACGCACGGTTAATTTGATTTTTTAGTCCACAGTAATGGTTCAGGGACACTGACACACACACACACACACACACACACGCACACGCACACACAAAAAAGTGACATTCACCAGCTAGGTTTATTGCAGGCTTCTTGCCTGTGTGGTTGTTATCTGTGTACTACTCAGTCCTATTTTACATAATCTGGTGTTTATTCTACAATAATCAAGTAATGTCGCATAATTAGTAATATTGTATAAATCTTTTGCACATATTTATAAAAAGAAACATTGTAACAGCTTAATAGCAACTTGTAAAAATGGTTCAGAGGGGATTTTTGCACAGGATTGTTATGCTGAGTGGGACAGCAACTCCCCGCTTTTTGCGTTGATTGGCCAACTGATTAGTCGCTTACAATTTACTGCTTGACATTCTGCTTGAATGGGGTTTCAGTTGTTCAGGGCAATTTGAAATAGTATTCCTGTGCCATCTGTAAACACTTTGCCATTTGCAGTGGTTAAAAGAATGCGCAAATCATGGTATTATCATGTACACTGGAAAAAGGAAAGCAATTTGAGTTTGTTAGGTTTGTTTCATCTGAAAGGACGAGCTAATGCGAGCCAACAATTGCTGCACCAATGATGTCACCCTGAGCTGAGCTGCTTGAACATCACTGTGTGATATTGGTGCGCATGTGTAATGTGGCCAGTGCTGCCATGTACAACACTACACAGATAAAGTCACACATGTCTTGTTTTATACATGACAGCTCCCATAGTTTTATATTTTTGCATATGGGTGTTAATTAAATTATGACAACAAAGCTGTGCTCCACAACAAAACCTGTCATTTACAAGTAATTGTTGTCCAACAGACTGAGCAACTCATGTATTTTGTTTACATTAGAGTGGCTATAGTGATGTAAACTAACTTTTTAGCATCCTTTTCAAATTGTGTGGTTGTGCATGTGTATTTTAGATCTTTTATGATATGGATCAGATGTAATGTAGCAGAAGTTGCTTGACAGAACCTAGTTGATGTGTGTGAGTGAAATCGATATTAATTTAAACGCTGTGTAAGGAAATGCACTTATATAATGTATACCAATTCTCATAAATATTGGCCACTTTTGTCAAACCTTTTAAGCAGAATTCTAAGATATATTACCACTGTTGCTTATTACATTCTTAATCTTCTTTTTGTGTCTGTGTGTGCAGAGTATAGTCGTTTTGAGGCTAAGATCCATGACCTGAGGGAACAGATGATGACCAGCAGTGTCAGTTCCAGCTCTACGTCACTTCGATCCACTCAGAAACGCACACTTTATGTCAGGTAATGCCCAGATTTAAACACAGCTCATGGTTCTCACTGCATGTGCTCTAAACTCTTATCCCAGCTCTCTAAGCTGTATTAATTAGTGTGCTGTGTGCGTGTGTGTGTGCGTGTGCGTGTGTGTGATGCTAGAAGGTGAAGCAAAAACACACATCAAGTATTCAACAATACATATTGTTGAGAACTACTGACTCAGCAAACCACTGATGTTAATTTTACAGGTAACTCTATTACTAACTGATAATTGAAAGTCATCACACAGTAGGTTAAACTTTTACAGTGGGGCGCTTTGCCCAGCATTGGCACTTGTTTGACCCCTGAAGGTCGAGTCAGGCACATAGGAACCTCACAGGCTGATACCCGCTAGCAAACTATTTCAGAGAACACAGACAAAGGGTAACATTGTTTGAAATCACTGATTGGTGTCATAAAACTGCCATGACGAGTTGACTGTGCATGTCCTTAGTCTTTCACGACTGCTCGTATTTGCTTCCAGACTAGATGTGTGATGCAAGAACCACCTCCTGTCTTTCACGTTTGATGTGTACCACATCAGAATACAGTAGTAAGGTTCCGTACCGAAAAAAAAGGAATATGAATACTGTAACAACCCCAGTATTTAGAGAAAACTAAACTAAACACTGGCTAGCGAAATACAGCAAAAAAGTTGCTAAGATGGCAACACTGAATCCCACTGATTCTCTGACAGACCATGTGCAATTGTGTTGAAAAAGAGAGTTTCCAGTGCATACAGCCAACAGGTAGTGCCACATGTTTTCTTAACTGTCCAAATGTCTGGCTCAAATAAATGCTTATATGGGAAACACTGAAGTGAATCACTTTGTCCACTTTCAGGGTTAAAAAATGTTAATAAAAAAAAAGATCAAATAAATGATACAACTCTATTACTAAAAATAAATTATAAGATGTTACGGTCTGTGTTGGTCTCAACCCCTAAGATGCAGAGACGGCAGACATAGCGCAGGTAAAAAAATACTTTGTTGATGTTATTTATAAAACGCTTTTCACAGATAAAATCATAAAGCGCTGTACAAAACATAGACGAATTGAAACAACAATTCAATTAAAACAACAGGAGCAAAGTGGATTAAAAACTGTAGTTAAAAGGTGCATTAATTAAAAGATTTACTAAAAAGAGAGGTCTTCAAATGTTTCTTAAAAGTGTCAACACTGTCAAGCTCACGGAGGGACTGGTGCAAATTGTTGCCCTGAAGCGTAGGGGCATAACAAGTCAGTGATGTACTGAGGGGCCCCACAATGCAACGCACGGAAAGTCAGGACTAAAATCTTAAACTCTATGCGGAATTTGACTGGAAGCCAATGAAGACTGTATAAAATGGGGGTAATACGGGCTGTTCTGGGTGCGCTGGTCAAAAGTCTGGCAGCCGCATTTTGTACCGTCTGAAGTCTCTTTAGCATTGACTTGTTAAGGAGAGTGAAAAGAGAATTGCAATAGTCAATACGAAACGAAATGAACGCGTGGATGGTCATTTCGAGATCCAATTTTGACAGCAAATTTCTCATGTGATAAAAACTGTTTTTGGTCAGTTGACGACAGTGACCCTCAAAAGATATTGACTGATCAAACACAACCGCAAGGTTTCTGACTGCTTTTAACAAATGCAACCAGAGCACTAAGGGAGTTCTTGATCAGGGGGATCTTTTTATCGGGAGCAATTATCAGAGTTTGTATTTTGTAAGAATTTATCTGGAGAAAATTTTATGACAACCAGTTTTTGATACAGGATACACATTCCAAGAACTCAGATAAAAAGTGAAACTCCGAATCATTGAACAAGCCTAACGGTTGAATATCATGTGCATAGAAATGATAAGAAAAATGTTTAAAACTACTGATCAACCTACAAAGTGGCATTAGATACAACAAAACACCACACCACATGACAGGTTGGACACATTGGACATTACATTATTTAAATTATATAAACACTAGCAATGATCCATGCCAGTCCTGTATATTCATAGCATGAATATAGCATTGTGTCTGGCAAGCAGGAACAGGTTTGTCCTGATTGCCAAGACGGAAAGGTGAGGAAACCAGAACCCGGAGAGGAGAAATAGTGGCAAAAGGAGGCAAACAGGAAATAGAAACCAATAGTAGAGCGCTAAACAAGAAATCAAATCAAATACAGGAACATAAGAAATCCTGCAAAGTCCAAACCTCAGTCATGAAATAAGAGCCATTAATAGGATCTTAAAACAGTGGTCCCCAACCTTTTTGTAGCTGCGGACCGGTCAACGCTTGAAAATTTGTCCCTTGTCATAAAGAAATACAATCATGTGTGCTTATGGACTGTATCCCTGCAGACTGTATTGATATATAATGTATATATTGTGTTTTTTATGTTGATTTAATAAAAAATGAAAAATATATTTTTTATTTTTTTATTTATTTTTTTTGGTCCGCGGCCCGGTGGTTGGGGACCACTGTCTTAAAACATCTATGTTTCCTAAATTATCTCTATTTTAACAAAATGCTCAAATGATAACATAAGGTTTTAATGAATGTATGACTGTACACCTTTGAAATACATACATATAGAACATGTGTTACAATATTTTGGACCACAACACAAAACACCATTATAACCCTCGGCCTGTGGGAGCCATGGGAAAATGGAAAACTATTGATGGAAGCAGTTAACACAACATTTATGTTGTTTTTGCACCAGTAATGAAAGCCATATTAAAAGTATGAAAGAACTGTTGTGTTCTGTGCAAAAGCCGTAAGGAAGGCAATTAGAAACATTAGGGATACGTGTGTTTTTATATTGTTATTCTGTTTTGTTGCAAATGCTTGGATGTAGAGATAGGTGTAAATATAAGGTGTTATGTGTTTCGTATTAAAGCAGCAAAACATTTTTTGTACTTTAGCTGTCTCGCAGCTTTACCATTGGAAACTTACCTGTGATGGTAACAAGTTTAGATGACAGTGTGTAATCTGACATGTCTGACAAGTATGCATCACACGTATTAGCCCCTGAGGCAGATGAGCTAACAAGAGACAGCTAGCCATATCAGCACATCTCCAAAAAAGACATACAGTACTCACAGTGTTTATCACAATACAATTAGAATACTTATAATACTGTTCTCACATACAGTAAACCATTGATGTACGGTAATTGGATAAAAAGCATACACTGACAAAGTATTATGTCCCCAGTTTTGATTACATTTTTGCCTTTTATGTTAGAAGACATCATCCTATTCAGCATTTCTCTTTATCCAAACAAATTGAGTTTAGCTGATGATGACGAAGAGCTAAATTTTGGTCTCATCTGACCAATTCACATTCTCCCGAGCCTCATCTAAGTTTGTTCATAAAAAGGTGTTGGTTCGCAGTGCACAACTTATACAGTATACACAGGGAAAATACAATGTGGCTTTATAGACAACGATTAATGGAACTTGTTTACATTAACATTGAATATCTGCATATACAGTATGTGTTGCCCATTTATTAGGGCTGTGAATCTTTGGGTGTCCCACGATTTGATTCAATATCGATTCTTGGGGTCACGATTCGATTCAAAATCGATTTTTTTTTTTTCCAATTCAACACGGTTCTCGATTCAAAAACGATTTTTTCCCGATTCAAAGCGATTTTCTATTCATTCAATACATAGGATTTCAGCAGGATCTACCCCGGTCTGCTGACATGCAAGCAGAGTACTAGATTTTTGTAAAAAGCTTTTATAATTGTAAAGGACAATGTTTTATCAACTGATTGCAATAATGTAAATTTGTTTTAACTATTAAATGAACCAAAAATATGACTTATTTTATCTTTGTGAAAATATTGGACACAGTGTGTTGTCAAGCTTATGAGATGCGACACTATTGTTAATTTTTTTTATGTTTTATAAATGTCTAATGATAATGTCAATGAGGAATTTTTAATCACTGCTATGTTGAAATTGTAACTAATATTGATACTGTTGTTGATAATATTCATTTTTGTTTCACTACTTTTGGTTTGTTCTGTGCCGTGTTTGTGTCTCCTCTCAATTGCTCTGTTTATTGCAGTTCTGAGTGTTGCTGGGTCGGGTTTGGTTTTGGAATTGGATTGCATTGTTATAGTATAGCTGTGTCTTGTTTTGTTGGATTGATTACGGTAAATAAATTTTTTATTTTTTTATTTAAAAAAATCAACAACAAAAAAATCGTTTTTTTTAAATGAGAATCGATTCTGAATCGCACAACGTGAGAATCGCGATTCGAATTCGAATAGATTTTTCCCACACCCCTACCATTTATGTTTTGAAACTTTAGTAGATTGCACAGTACAGTACATATTCCGTACAATTGACCACTTAATGGTAACACCCGAATAAGTTTTTCAACTTGTTTAAGTCGGAGTCCACGTTAATCAATTCATGGGTTGACTGAGGTCCGTAGAGGTGTGCAGGCTGCACACCTTTTATGACACTGTGGTGGCTTCTGTGATGTTCTATGCTTTCGTTTGCTGGGGCTGGGACAGCATTGTCAGAGACCGGAACAGACGTAATAAACTGATTAAGAGAGCTGAAGGTATACGTGTGGCCTTGAAAGAGAAATGTATGCTGCTATGCATGTAATCTTTATGTAGCATCCGAAAAGGTGTTACTGCAGGCCCTGATTCCATGTATACCACTCCTACAGTAAACCCTGTAGCCTTTGGCATGCTGGTTTTAATGTTGCAGGCACTGTCAGCCAATATTTTCATTGGAAATCATTAAAACATTTTTTTTTGTCCAGCATGTATTGGTAGAATATACTGTATCTACCTCTCCCTGTCTGTCTCTCTCTATCTATGTCCCTTTCTCAGTCTCCACTCTGTTTTATTGATGAAAGCAGTGGGGACTTTAGGGGATGCCTGTTATTTCAGCTCTACTTAACACTCACACACACACTGCTGCCCTATTTTTCCAATTCCTTTCCCTCCGGATGGGTTTGGAATTCTGTGGTAGGGTCACACAGACAGAGCACCATTTAAACATGCGTACACACAGCATCCAGACAGAGCATCATAGTGACAAACAGAGACAAATAAGCTGATGCCATATTCTGAACAATGGTAAACAAATATAATTGTGTCATTGATGTTGAGTACATCTATAAAGCCAAAAGTAACCTTGCCTATAATTTATTAATATCTCCACTTGTGCCTGCAGGGCGCTGTTTGACTATGACGGAAGTGCACCAGACCTGAGCATGCCCAATCAGGCCCTGCCTTTTCGTTTTGGTGACATCCTTCATCTGAGCAGTGCTGGTGAAGAAGAGTGGTGGCCCGCACGCCATCTCAGCCCGCCACCCCCAAACTGCCCTGAAGTTGGAGTTATCCCCAGCCGCAGAAGGTTTGTTTAAAGTGTTCATGTGGCTAATGTGTGAATGGAGGTTACTTTATGAGGAGTCCCTTGATATCATGTCATGCGAACCAGTGGTGAAAGTTTTTTTTTATAGTGGCGGACATAAAAAAGGGTCAAAGTTGCCTACACCTCTTGGGTAGACTGAGGTCCGTAGAGGTGTGCAGGCTGCACACCTTTTATGACACTGTGGTGGCTTCTGTGATGTTCTATGTTTTCGTTTGCTGGGTTTGGGGCAGCATTGTCAGAGACCGGAACAGACGTAATAAACTGATTAAGAGAGCTGACTCTGTCCACGGCTACCCCAGGCAGCATTGAGGAGGTGGCTGACAGAAGAATGCTGACCAAGTTGAAATTCATAATGTCCAATACCTCTCACCCCATGCACAACACTGTGGGGGCCTTGAGTAGCTCCTTCAGTATGAGACCGTTACATCCACAGTACAAGAAGTAGCGCTACCACAGCCATAAGACTTACAACGTGCGTATGTGATTACTGTGATCTTTTTTTTTGGTGTGCAATTCAGATGTTAGGTTGTTTTGTTTTATTTTATCTTTTATCTGTACAATATGTAGGATTTATTACTTTTCTTTTTTTCATTACATTTTACTTCTGCTCCTGTATGTAAAATCTTGCACTGCAACAACATAATTTCCCCACTGTGGGATAAATAAAAGTATATCCTACCCTATGGAAAATGGGTGTAAAAGTAAAATTACCTGCATATACAATATTATCTCTTAAAATATCAACATTCACATACAACATTGTTATCCCATACTCCTATTTTAGTTTTACAATATATAACATTGTACTTTGGAAACTTTCACAAATGTTCTCAAATCATTTGGCAGCTGGTGCCATCATGTTTGTCAGTTGATTAAAGTAACCTTCATTGTTTTCTTTCAGTCCCTAAAATGTAATAGAAATGGTCTGTAAAAGTATATCTGAAACAGACTTTTTGCTTGTCTATTGTAGAGACCTGTACAGTTGTGGTCAGATGATTACATACTCTTATTATAAACATGAACGCTCTTTAGATTTTGGTAATCGTAATCATTAATTTCAACCATTTAGTTTCCAGCGTGAAATGATAATACAGTAAACATCTTCAATGTTTTTCAGTTCAATTCAGTTTCAGTTTATTTTGAACATGCATACATGTAATTCATCACATATTTCCAGTTGTTTCATCACAGCTTGTCCGAAAAGCAGTAGGAAGAAGCTGATCTTTTTTAATCCTACCCCTTTTTCATACCATAGCAATTTTATCCTATTTCCCTATTCAACAGTGAACAAATAAATAATAAACAAATAATATACCATAGTAAGTAAACAAATATTAAATACATAAATAATCTTTGTCTCAATAAAAAAAAAAAAAAAAGATATTCATCATGATTCTTGTTCTGTGTACTTTGTGAACACCTGTAGTTTGAACGGTCTCTTAAACTGAATCATATTGGTGCTTTGTTTGATTTCTTTGGTTAATCCATTCCATAATTTATTTCCACATGCTGATATGCTAAAGGTTTTAAGTGTTGCACGAGCTTACAAATGTTTTAAATTAGATTTTTTTTAAATAAGAACTGGGTGCATGATTATAATAATGACAGAGTCACATTAATGGGCTGTCAAAGTTAAAAGGGAACTGCACTTTTTTTTAACCTTTGCCTTTAAAATCCTTATTTTAGACAAGAACACACATTTTTTCTCTTTTTTGTGCAGTCTAAATTGTAAACAACGGCTAGTACATGGTGGCTAACAATGTAGCTAATGGGATTCCTCTATTTTGCCTACAACGCCAACAATACCCCATTTACATGCCGTGAAGGGACGCGGTAGAAAATGGATGGATGGAAGGACCTGCAGATTAACCAAGTATTAGTGGCATTGTTAATATGAGAGCTAACGCCGAGGAAGCACTTTTAGAAACACGCCTGAAGCTCTCTACCGAGCTGCTCCATTACCTCTCAGTTGGTGTGTGCTAGATTATAAATCATGCCTCGCACATGAACTGTATAGTAGAAGGTTGTGGCCAAAAGCTGAGAGAAGTTGGTCAATTTTAAAATTCAACTTTAAACTGAAGACTTCGCGAGAAAGACCCTTTGCTCGAGCTGTTTTTACCTGAGGAGTGAGGATTATGATGAATGTATTCGCCCTCAATGCGTTCTCGCAGGCAAGCACAGGATGTCTATTGGTCCCGACTGGGGGAATAAACATACCGACTAAAAATAGATTACTCGATGAGAAGCAATATAGATACAGAGCTAATGTTTCAACTTCGATGGCTTTAATTGAAATTACAGAAGAAATTACCAATGCAATAGATAGTAAAAAATGTGCGGCACCAGTGTTTATGGATCTAACTAAAGAATTTGACACAATTAATCACAATATTTTAATCAAAAAAGTTGAACGATATGGCATCAGAGGGTTGGTCTTAAACTGGATAAGAAGTTATTTAACGGACAGGAAACAATACGTGAAGCTATGCGAACACACATCTACAACGCTAAATATATCCTGTGGTGTACCTCAGGGATCAATACTTGGACCAAAATGATTCAATCTCTATATAAATGACATTTGTAAAGTTACAAAAGATTTAAAGTTAGTATTATTTGCGGATGATACAACAGTGTTTTGAAGCTAATACAAATAATAACAGAAGAAATTAACAAATTAAAAAGATGGTTTGAGAAAAACAGACTATCTTTGAATCTCAGTAAAACTAAAATAATGCTATTTGGTAACAGTAGAAGAGAAAGTCAAACACAAATACAAATAGACGGAATATAAATTGAAAGAGTAAATGAAACCACATTTCTAGGTATAATGATTGATGATAAATTGAACTGGAAATCTCATGTAAAAAATATACAACATAAAGTAGCAAGAAACACGTTAATAATGAATAAATCAAAACATGTTCTGACCAAAAATCGCTTAATATTCTCTACTGCTTGCTAGTATTACCATATCTCAGTTATTGTGTAGAAATATGGGGAAATAACTACAAAAGTATGCACTTCATTCATTAACCCATCCATCCATCCATTTTCTACCGCTTATTCCCTTCGGGGTCGCGGGGGTGCTGGAGCCTATCTCAGCTACAATCGGGCGGAAGGCGGGGTACACCCTGGACAAGGCGCCATCTCATCGCAGGGCCAACACAGATAAACAGACAACATTCACACTCACATTCACACACTAGGGCCAATTTAGTGTTGCCAATCAACCTATCTCCAGGTGCATGTCTTTGGAGGTGGGAGGAAGCCGGAGTACCCGGAGGGAACCCACGCAGTCACAGGGAGAACATGCAAACTCCACACAGAAAGATCCCGAGCCCGGGATTGAACCCCAGACTACTCAGGACCTTCGTATTGTGAGGCAGATGCACTAACCCCTCCTCCACCGGGCTGCCTCATTCATTAACCGTGTTACAAAAAAGATCAGTTAGAATAATACATAATGTTGGATATAGAGAACATACAAACCCTTTATTTATTTAATCAAAAATACTGAAATTCCACGACATAGATTCCACGATTTGCAAACAGCTAAAATTATACACAAAGCAAACTATAACCTGCTACCCAAAAATATACAACAATTCTTCTCAAAAAAAGAGGAGAAATATAATCTTAGAGAAAAATTTAATTTAAAACATTTGTATGCACGTACAACACTTGAGACCTTCAGTATATCTGTATGTGGAATTAAATTATGGAATGGATTAAGCAAAGCAATCAAACAATGTACTAATATGATCCACTTCAAGAAACTCTTCAAACTTAAAGTGTTTACAAAGTACAAAGAAGAAGAACCGTGATAAACATTCTGAATTTATTTCATCCATCCATTCATTTTCAAAATAATCTTACTCATCTCACCATATGAAATGTAACTTACTTCACCGAGTATTATTTATTTAAGTATTGTGATTACTTATGGAGTATATTGTGAATAAATTGAAAACAGGAAGTGAACAAAAGTTTTAGCAACTGTTATGTAAAAGAAAAGAGGTAGGATTAAATAAACTCTGCTTCTTCCTACTCCTTTTTGAACATGTTGAAAAGAGAAACTGGAAAATGTGATGTATCATGTTCGAAATAAAAATAAACTCAAACTCAAACTCAATTCAATCAGGAAAAAAAATAATTTTATATTGTAGCTGAGATAGGCTCCAGCGCCCCCCACGAACCCGAAGGGATTAAGCGGTAGAAAATAGATGGATGGATGGATGGATCGTAATCATTTTTTATCAGACTTTTTGTTTATGTGTTTGTCCTGATTCAACTCCTCTGATATAACATGTACTAAAAACTCTACAGACACGTTTTGTTAAAATCATTTTTGAGTTTGTGGAAAACACATTTTGTTCCTGAAATGATCATAAACATGTTTTATGTGTTGGTACACATTATTTTACAGTACCTCAAATTTAAAATGCATTTTAATGTATTTTCATTAAATATAAGATACAGTATAGTTTTTGGAAAAACTCCACAAACTATGTTTACCAAACCACTGGTGAGAAGCACTGATGTAAACAAGTAATTAAAGAATACAAATAATGATTTACCATTTGAAAGTGTTGTTTAGTAGATGTTAACTTTAAAAAAGTCTTATAGTATCAGTACACCACTTGTTTACTGCAGAATGAAGTTTGCGGTGACAAGAAAAATAATAAAAACACTTTGAGAACAAAAAAAAAATATCTCTTGCCCCCGCAAAATCTACCGAAAAAGAAGCACAACAGTGGCCCTAAACCAAAGTACAGACCATAGCGTGGGTTACCTGTACCGTTGCACGTAAACACAATCATAGATATGGACAAAATGACAGTTGTCAGTTGTTAACATACAAACCCCGTTTCCATATGAGTTGGGAAATTGTGTTAGATGTAAATATAAACGGAATACAATGATTTGCAAATCCTTTTCACCCCATATTCAATTGAATGCACTACAAAGACAAGATATTTGATGTTCAAGCTCATAAACTTTTTTTTTTGTTGCAAATAATAATTAACTTAGAATTTCATGGCTGCAACACGTGCCAAAGTAGTTGGGAAAGGGCATGTTCACCACTGTGTTACATCACCTTTTCTTTTAAGAACACTCAATAAACAATTGGGAACTGAGGAAACTAATTGTTGAAGCTTTGAAAGTGGAATTCTTTCCCATTCTTGTTTTATGTAGAGCTTCAGTCGTTCAACAGTCCAGGGTCTCCGCTGTCGTATTTTATATTTTGCGCCACACATTTTCGATGGGAGACAGGTCTGGAGTGCAGGCAGGCCAGGAAAGTACCCGCACTCTTTTTTTACGAAGCCATGTGCTGAATGTGGCTCGCCATTGTCTTGCTGAAATAAGCAGGGGCGTCCATGAAAAAGACGGCGCTTAGATGGCAGCATATGTTGTTCCAAAACCTGTATGTACCTTTCAGCATTAATGGTGCCTTCACAGATGTGTAAGTTACCCATGCCATGGGCACTAATGCACCCCCATACCATCACAGACGCTGGCTTTTGAACTTTGCGTCGATAACAGTCTGGATGGTTCGCTTCTCCACGATGTCGAATATTTCTAAAAACAATTTGAAATGTGGACTTGTCAGACCACAGAACACTTTTCCACTTTGCATCAGTCCATCTTTGATGATCTCGGGCCCAGAGAAGCCGGCGGTTTTTCTGGATGTTGTTGATAAATGGCTTTCGCTTTGCATAGTAGAGCTTTAACTTGCACTTACAGATGTAGCGACGAACTGTATTTAGTGACAGTGGTTTTCTGAAGTGTTCCTGAGCCCATGTGGTGGTATCCTTTAGAGATTGATGTCGGTTTTTGATACAGTTGGTTTTCGGCCATGCCGCTTACGTGGAGTGATTTCTCCAGATTCTCTGAACCTTTTGATGATATTATGGACCGTAGATGTTGAAATCCCTAAATTTCTTGCAATTGCACTTTGAGAAACGTTGTTCTTAAACTGTTTGACTATTTGCTCACGCAGTTGTGGACAAAGGGGTGTACCTTTCTTGTGAAAGACTGAGCATTTTTTGGGAAGCTGTTTTTATACCCAATCATGGCACCCATCTGTTCCCAATTAGCCTGCACACCTGTGGGATGTTCCAAATAAGTGTTTGATGAGCATTCCTCAACTTTATCAGTATTTATTGCCACCTTTCCCAACTTCTTTGTCACGTGTTGCTGGCATCAAATTCTAAAGTTAATGATTATTTGCAAAATAAAAAATGTTTATCAGTTTGAACATCAAATATGTTGTCTTTGTAGCATATTCAACTGAATATGGGTTGAAAATGATTTGCAAATCATTGTATTCCGTTTATATTTACATCTAACACAATTTCCCAACTCATATGGAAACAGGGTTTGTATATTACGTCGATCAAACATGGCGGAAATGTTTGTTACGAGATACTGCAGTAATAAAAAGTAGGGATGCAACGGTGCATTGTATAATCCTGCATGGTACAGACTTAATAAAAAAATAACAAATTCTGATATTAATTGAGATCGAATAATATGAAAAAATTAATCGTGATAATTTTTTTTGCCATATTGCCAGCTCTACATTTAATACTCAGTGATTGTTATTATGTCCGTAGTTTGCATTTCTTGTTTAGCTCTTAACCCTACTGCTACATGATGCTTAACGTTTCACTAGATCTAGATCTGCTTATTACCCAGCTTGTAAAACTTGTAGCTCATTTTCTGTATAACCAGGCTCAAAAAATAGTTTTGGATCATTGTTTGTTCCAAAATAATCTCTCACAAAGGCTGCCATGTTGATGAAAATAGCAAACGTATCGATACGCTCTGTGAAATCAATGCGCCTCCCAAAAAATTCCAGTAATGTTTAAAACTATCAAAATACGGTAAATATTACATAGTATTATGAATGTGCCTGTTACTACATTACATATATACTACAGCGTGTATATAAAATGTTGCTGGAGATGTTTATTGGCAGAATAGATCAAATCTTCATTTTATGCATTGTTAGTTGACTCTGGCTAGCATGTATTTACAATTTAGAATGTTAAAAAATAGAAAGACATGTGGATGATGATTGTGGGTGATAGGAAGAATTAAAAAAAAAAAATCACTTCCCCCTTTAACATGTTAATACATGTGGTAAGTCACAAAAAATAGTTGCATTAATCAAGTTTAAATGCAGATTCATTCAGCAATATATTTATGCTCCTTTACCATAATCATGGCTGGTTAACTGGAAGGCTTATTGGCCAGTGATCAGGTCACTGCATACACCAGAGCAAAGATGAGTGAGGAGACTCTGACTGGTGTGGTTGGTCGCAAAATTTACCTCAAAATACACTCCAACAGGACTGTAGATAATACTGTTTCCAAATTTTGCGCAAATAAATGACAAGTAAATCATTTTTTAAATTGTTCATGGATGACAGTTTTAACATAAAATTCCATTTGTGTCAAAATATTAGGGTCTTTTTAAAGGGAACCTATGATGATTTTCGTATATTCTGACTTATTAAAGTTATGATGTTGGGTACTCATGTTAAACAATGCCAAAGCATCGAATCAGAAGATTCATGCATTTCGGCGTGAGCTTTGATTGATTGATTGAAGCTTTTATTAGTAGATTGCACAGTATATTCCGTGCATATTCCGTACAATTGACCACTAAATGGTAACACCCGAATACATTTTTCAACTTGTTTAAGTCGGGGTCCACGTAAATCAATTCATGCTTGCATGCGGTTTTGGGTGCCTCTGTTTGCAGGATCTTTAGGCTGGCTATGTTGTAACGTCCCCGCGAGGTGGACATTAAAGATGTCCGATAATGGCTTTTTTGCCGATGTCCGATATTCCGATATTGTCCAACTCTTAATTACCGATTCCAATATCAACCGATACCGATATATACAGTCATGGAATTAACACATCATTATGCCTAATTTGGTTGCGATGCCCCGCTAGATGCATTAAACAATGTAACAAGGTTTTCCAAAATAAATCAACTGAAGTTATGGAAAAACATGCCAACATGGCACTGCTATATATTAAGGCTGCAGCTAACGATTATTTTTCTATCAATTAATCTATAGATTATTTTTTCGATTAATCGGTTAATCTATAGATTATTTTTTCCGATTAATCTATAGATTATTTTTCCTTTTACCGATTATTTTTTTATTTAAAATGAAGATGAAAAAATAAATGTAGGCCAGTTTTTTCAAAAGGCTTGACTTTTATTTACAAAAAAAAAAAAGTATGGCCACTCAGTCAACATTGACAACAACATGACAAAATATTCTGTAACAATGTAAACATTTAAAACTTTTAACATTTAACAAAATTAAAAGTAGCTTATTTGCTTTTTAATGTGCAAATATAAAAGTAAACATCCAGTGCAAATCTTAGTATTCTGCAATAGTATAAGCATTTCAAAAGTAAAAGTATTGCTTATTTTGCTTGAAAATGTGCAAAAATAAAGATAAACATCCAATACAAAAAAGTGCAAAACGAAATATTCTGTAACAGTGTAAACATTTCAACAAAAGTAAAAGTATTGCTTATTTTGCTTGATAACACAACAATCATAGTATGATTAAAGTGAAAGTTAATTGTTCGTTTGTACATAGTATATGTAACTGTTAATGTTGTAAAAGGTATTTGCACAACTAATTAACGTTAGCGTTAAAGAGGAGCGCGTCTTTGTAAACACTGAACAGGCACGCCTCAGAGCGAATACAGTGTTTTAGTTTATCAATTTACAACGCAGATACAAATGACACATTCATGTTTTTGTGTAATGATGACAACGTTTACTCACGCGGACGATTGACTAGTTGATGGTGATGGCAAGAACGCTGTCGGGTGTTTTCTTTTCAAATGTTCGTTCATAGCCGTTGTGCTGCTATGACACAGTGTGCATACAACAACTGTCAAGTGTTTTGCTTTTTTCGCTGTGCTTATCCCACACTTGAAGGGATGTACCAATGCTGAATGTGGCTTCTGGATTTCACTCAAAAGACCAGACCGTAGTTACTTTTTCCTTTTATTTTCCTTTAGTTTGCAACAGTTTTTCCAACAAAGAAACAGCTTCTTTTTTCTTCTTTAGTCTTTTTATCAGTCTTTAGCAGTGTTAGTAGACTTTAGTTTCTTTAGCTGTCATTAGCTGTCTTTAGTAGCCTTTAGTAGCCTTTAGCTTCTTTAGTAGGTGAAAAACCTTTAAGGACAAAACACCACAAGATTAACTTGCTGTGAAAAATCAATCAATTATCAATCCCATAATTTACAATTATTAATTAGGCTATCAAACTCTTAACCATTAAACAAGTGCAAGAAAATGGACACATCTTTTCCCTTTAAGTTAAAACAGATTTTAAATAAATTGTCTCAACATAAATGCACCAAGATACATATAAAATACATTTAACACCAGAAACACAATAGATAAATGCAGCAGAAAACCCAATATGCAAATACATAAATACCTAACCAATTAACCACCTATTTTAGATACATATTTAAAATCCACATTCAATATAAATATATTATTAATTTAGCAGTGAAACACTCAATCTTAAACGCTGTCTACTGGTAGAAAAATGCCCCTTTTTCTATGCCCTCACCAGCAGCCAATGATCCAACACAGTTAAATCCAACACTTTAAGTTGAGCGACTTCACCCTCCTGAAGAAGCAAACTGCTCCAACATTGATCAAACTAAGCAAAGAATATCAACACTTCCTTACTTAACAACAGTTACACAAAACACAGTGTGTACTTGCCTCCAGACTAAGCACGCTACATGCACACAACTCTCCCGCACCCCCATCTCACCAGCGCAACAGGTGCGCCACACCCACAAAGAGAACTAAAAGTGCAATCTTACTGGCTGTCCGTTCAGCTTTTGGTTTTGGTACACTTTTGGCACAACTCTGGGTTATCTGTAATGAACTAAACCATTTTCCACTCTGCGCTGGCATCTTTTGTACTCCTTGATTTGACACAGCGGTCTAATTACCGGGCTCGCGCACCAGCAGATGAGACGGGAGCGCGCGGCGTTATACCTGCGCGTGAACGTATACACTGATCGGCTCTGATCATATAAGCCGACTGGCCGAAATAATGCCGAATTATATACATTTCCTGGGGTTGCCTCGGTGAATAGGGCAACTAAGATAAAATATTATTTTATTAAGTGGGATTTGGCTTGTTGCTAAGCAGCCACGGTTGCGAGCTCGCGCGTCAGCTGACGAGACAGCTGTTCGCCGCTACAACATTATAAGGCCGTTTATTGAAATACTCCCACACTTTTGACGACTTTTGGCGTGCTTTTTTCCCCTCGCTCGCACCGCTCGCATCGTCTGCTTTGCGCTCCGCCATGACGGTAGTGTGACGTAAATATGCGACGCGTCGACGCACAAAAACGGCGTCGACGTATTTACGTAACCGATGACGTCGACGCGTCGTTTCAGCCTTACTATATGTGTATATTTTTAACATGCCTCAAAACAGCAGCTTGGAAGTTGGGACATGCTCTCCCTGAGGAGGTTGTGGTGGGCGGGGTTTTGGGGGGGGGGGGGGGGTTAACGTGGGGGGGGGGGGGGGGTATATTGTAGCGTCCCGGAAGAGTTACTGCTGCAAGGGGTTCTGGGTATTTGTTCTGTTGTGTTTATGTTGTGTTACGGTGCGGATATTCTCCCGAAATGTGTTTGTCATTCAGAATCAAACATCTTGACGACAGACTCAAAAAACTGGTTATAAAATTGACCGTGGAGCAACATTTACACGAAAGCCTATCCAATATGGACCACAAGGAAATGTTTTAAATGTAGATTATCATAGGTCACCTTTAAAGTTGATTTAAATCATGCAAGCAACTACTGCGGTTCATCTGATTTAAAAATATATGCAGTATACATCGTTTGACAGCACTCGTTTAAATATAATATATTATCATTGTGGCCTGACTGTTGCATCTTCTTCATGTATTGTGTATTTTTTCATGCCGTTATATGAGACGTATCCCTGGATCATGTATCCCTGATTAGTTGTGAAATTTGATTTGATTAATCCTGGTCTGGAGTACGTTTGTAAATAGAAATACATAACTATTTTTCTTTCCATCATGTTCTATTTTTCCTGGAGAGGATGATGATTCAAAGCAAGACAAAGTTTGCGTTTTGAAAGGGAGGGGTGTGTTTTAGAAGGGGTGATGTTGGAAGTGATAGACTGGAAGTAATTTGGATGTTAAATGACAGAGACTATGATAGGAGAAAATGGAGGGACTGATGTGTGAGTGAATAATGGAGTGAGACAGTGGGTGATTGTCAGGGCTTTGCATAGTGATTAAAAATATACTGACCTATTGAATGAGATAATATTGTGTTGTTAAAGGCTGATTTTTAAATATTTGTATCATACTAATGTAAAAAATATGATCGTACTGAGATTTCAAATAAAAGAAAGTCACAGTTGTTTCGAGTTCTCTTTTCAAACTCTACCCATTTTTTTGCAGGGCAGAAAAGAAGGAGAGGTCCAGGTTAAAGACGGTCCGGGTGATGAGGCCTCAAGATAGATCAGTAAGTAGCAACGTCATTATAACATCAAATATTTGGTTAAACCATCCTGCTATCTTGTTGGGTTGTAACACATGACGTCAAAACATTGTCTATCCATGGTGCAATCGTATCGTATCTATTATTTAATGCAATTTTTTTAGTTTTTCATTGTGTTTTTTACTGTTGTAGCTGTATGTAGAAATAGTGCTGTTGAAGTGGTAGCGGGTTACATCAGTTCTGGGCTTTTTTTTATGTCATTTAGGTCCTTTGTGTTCTTTATTGTTTTCCTCTTGAATTCATGTGTTTTGTGTTACCTTGTTTTTTTGTGGACTTTTTGTATTTGCACTACAACCACATCATTCCCCAGTGTGGGGTTAATAAAGTCCATTCTATTGTTATGGCATCTTAAGCTCAAGTAAAATCATACTTGCGTTTGACTATCCTAATGAAGGAAAACAAGCTGTAAAGTTTGTTGTTGAGACGGCTAAAGTTTAATTTCACGGGCAAAGCAACTTGATTAAAGTGAATTTCACCCTACTTGCACTGAAGTCTAGCACCAGCTATTGATATCACTGTCTCCATCTCTTTTTCTCACCACCTCTCTGTTTTCCTCACACTCAGCAGCTCTGCTTCGTGAAGGGCTTCTAATTAAAAAAAACACACATTGGCACACTGCATCCCCTCTGTTTTTGTATGCATGTGTCAATGTACGTATGACAGAACAATAAGTATATTAAATCCCGTATTGTGATAATCCAATAACTGTTTTGTCTTTTTCTTTTCTTTCAATGTCTCTGTGCAGGATCAAGATGAAAAAGGTAAGTGTACGTGGTATTAGTGACCTCTGTTGGCCAGTGCATTTACTTCAGTGACGAGAAACCCTACTTGCATAACGTGGTGTTGATTTTACCACTACTAAGCTTTTTAGTTTCGCACTCCTGCTTATGTACTCTACCTGTGCAATATCAACAAAAAAACAACGCCCCATAAGCGATAAGTAAGGAAAATTATTTATGTTTGTGATGACTTTGTGGTGAGATGCTGACATACAGATTTTTGCAAGAAATTAAATTTATCACAATGTCCTTCCTTTTTAGTACAATTTTGTTAGCCATCTCTTTTAAATCCAGTCATACTATAGTAAATGCTAATACATGTGCTTTGAACAGTATCAGCAAATAGAGAACATGTGTGGATGTGATGTGAGGTGTGTGCCAGTGTGTTTTGGTCTGTGTATGTGTGTGTTGTATACTTTGTGTGTGTGTGTGTGTGTGTGTGTGTGTGTGTGTGTGTGTGTGTGTGTGTGTGTGTGTGTGTGTGTGTGTGTGTGTGTGTGTGTGTGGCTGACTCTGACCTGTCTTGTCCTTCCAGAGCTGGTAACCTCTGTCACCAGCGATAATGAGAGTAGTTCCTGTAAGTCTCGACCCTTTTTCTGCGTCCTTGTTCATTTGTTCTTTGTCGTTTTTATTTTCAAACTTCAGCTTCTTGACTTTGCTTCTTGTGTGTGTGCGTGTGTGTGTGTGTGTGTGTGTGTGTGTGTGTGTGTGTGTGTGCCACTCTGTGTTCTGTGTGTAGAGTTGTCACACGTGTTTCCACATGGATTTGTGTGGAACAGTGTACTAATGTGTGGGTGTGTATGTTGTGCAACTATGTGACACTCATGAGTTCAAAACTAAGGTAAAGGATAAAAATAGTGTGTGTTTTTTTGATTGCTTTGCATTTTATGTGTTCATGGCCTTTGTGTGTCCAATCAGCTGGCCAGGAGGAGACCTTCCTAACCTACCAACCAGTCATGCAACAGGAAGGTCAGTGCTCCTATTTACATTATATGAAGGCACATTTCAACTTTATTTTGAGGGTGGAAGGTGTTTTCTTTCTTTAAAATCAACTGAAAAATGAATAATACAAATAAGCATTCTGCAGCCAAACTCACAAAAGAATATTTTGTGTGCATCCTAAAAATGCCTTGTTAATAATTAACAGTAATGAGCTTTTCAAAGGATGGGTGGATTTTTTTTTTTTTTTTGCAACACTGTAGACATACACTTCCAGAGTGTACATGGGGCCGAATTGTTCAAATGGAGGGGTATAAATGGTGGATTAATAACAAGTTTTATCCTAGCTATGATCTGTTAAATCCAAGGTTAGGTACTCTTATTTATATAAAACCAGTCATTTCAACGGTTGAAAGACACATTTTAATAACATACAATAAATATGACCGTAAAAAAACACTTGGAAATTATGTTAAAGTATTGTGGAGTATTTGGTCCATCATTAAAAATCCAAATACTGTGGGTTGGATGTATCTTTAATACAAAATAAATTGTGTGTTTTTGAAGGTTTTTTTCTTCTGTTTTTCACAGTGAATTATACACGGCCTCTTATTATCCTTGGGCCGATGAAAGATAGGGTAAATGATGACCTCATCTCTGAGTTTCCTGACAAGTTTGGCTCCTGTGTCCCACGTGAGTGTCTTACCTTTAAAGTAAAGTACCACACTAGTCACACACACACTAGGTGTGTTGAAATGACTCTCTGCATTCGACCCATCCCCTTGTTCCCCCCCCCCCCCCGGGGTGTGAGGGTGATTTAACCCCCAATTCCAATCCTTGATGCTGAGTGCCAAGCAAGGAGGCAATGGGTCGCATTTTTATAGTTTTTTCTATGACTCGGCGGGGTTTGAACTCACGACCTATCGATCTCAGGGCGGACACTCTAACCACAAGGTCACTGAGCGGGCTTTAGGATGTATTTAATCGGAAACCTCAGTTGGTGACGTCTCTGCGCTGCTGACTTGTCTCCATTCAAGAAGATCCCCTGCTGGCCTCCCAATTGACTGCACCTTCACACGATTAAGTCGGGACTTGGGGTGACCACTCCTTATGCATCAGTCGGTGACGTCTCGGCGCCCCAACTTGTCCACATGCAAAAGGATCCCCTGCTGGCCCCACTATGGAGTGGACTCTCACATTATTAACTGTATCCACTCGTATCCATTGCACCGGTCACCCAAGGGGGGGCTCCCCACATCTGCGGTCCCTTCCAGGGTTTCTCGTTGTTCTCATTGGATTGAATTGTTTCTTGCCCTGATGTGGGATCTGAGCCGAGGATGTCGTTGTAGCTTGTGCAGACCTTTGAGGCATTTGTGATTAAGGGCTATATAAGTAAACTTTGATTGATTGATAAAGATTGCACTCACATCAAATATTATTTGAGGGGAACGCCCATAAAATTTAAATGGGAGCCAATAGTAGTTTTTGCTTTTGTTTAATTATTGTGCAGTAGTCACTTTTTTTTGTGAAAAACATTGAATGTAGCATTCCAGCAATACCACAATTTTAAGGCATCATCTAATTGACGACAGTACCAGAAAATTCTAAATTTAACAAGATAAGCTTTATAAGATTGTGTTATTGTGTTTACTTTAGTTACTATAAAATATATAGTTGCTATAAAACATTTTCACTTCACTTCTTGGATCTAGACTCGAAATCAGATCAGATCTGAAAATGGAATTGGGATTGGAGGCCAAACATGTTAATAGGGACATCCCTATTAGATATATAAAACAGTTGTTTTTGTGTGGTTAGTCAAAGAAAATGTTTTAACAAAGCCCATATGTGTGTGTACCTCAGACACAACTCGTCCACGTCGAAACTACGAAGTGGATGGCAGAGATTATCACTTCATGTCCTCCAGGGAGCTCATGGAACGAGAGATCCAGGAGCACAAGTTTATCGAGGCGGGACAGTATAACAACCACTTGTATGGAACCAGCATACAATCTGTCAAAGAAGTTGCTGACAAGGTAAAACGCAAATGGACTGACAGGTATGAAAAGGGAAGAATGATCATTCTGTCCAATTCCGTGTCTCCCGCAGGGTAAACACTGTATACTGGATGTATCAGGGAATGCTATAAAACGTCTGCAGTTGGCAGGCCTCTATCCCATCGCCATCTTTATTAGGCCACACAATGTTGAGAACATTTTGTAAGTGAAAGAAGTACACATTTAGATGGCACACATTTTAAATTAATTTAAAGGTTGTATGAAATTGACATTGTTGTTTATTTTTGTCTCTAGGGAGATGAACAAGCGTTTTAATGAAGAACAGGCAAGGAAGTCCTATGACAGAGCAGTTAAACTGGAGCAGGAGTTCACAGAATATTTCACTGGTAAGTTCCAAGAGGGCATGAGTCACTATTATTTTATTATTCTATGCACAGAAATATGAATAAAATGCTCAAAAAGTCAAGTCACACTGCTTGGATTTAACTATGGTAACGTAATTTCCAGACTAAAGATTGCACTGGGATATAAGCCACATCCATTAAATTCTAGAAGAAAAAACTTTTTTAATATATTAGCTGCACCGGAGTATAAATGTTTATATACAAACCTTAATTGTTTTCAAACGGTGTCTGTAACATGGTAGTATACACAACAGAAGTAATTGTCATGGACCCACTAGCTGTGGAAGCTAGCTCTCCAGTAAGCTAAACAGACTCAATGATGACGTTTTGGTGAAATAACTGAGAAATTTGTGAAACTGAAACTATACAAAAATAATGCCATTTTAGGTTAATAATATGATTACAGACGGCCCTAGATGTGTTAGCATATTAGCTAATCCAGTACATTACGACAACACAATAAAATATGCATGAAAACACTCCCACAGACAGTACATATCGGACAGTTTAGTAAATAAGAATTGTTTTAGTTATATTGTGAATTTACAAACGTAGCTTGCAGTAATGATTAAAAAATAATTTCTAGCTAAAACGCTATGGACGGTTTTAGTTTCAACTCGCAGGACCTGCAATGAGCAAACTCGCCAAAAAGATGGCGCCATAGCACAAACAAAAACACACCATTTCAGTCCTCTGAGTGGGTTAAATGAAACCTATTGAACACAAAACATTATGCCAATTAGGGAAACAAATCCGTAAATTAGCCAGACCGTTTTATAAGCCGCAGGGTTCAAAGTGTAGGTAAAAGTAGCGGCTTATAGTCTGTAATTTAAGGTAAGCAAATAAGTAAGAGATAAATCATTTCTACATGGGTGATTATGTCTCAGCTGTTTAATACTAACTATTGTATTATGTAACCTCTCTTTTTCAGAAGGGTCAAATTAGTGACGTGCATCATGCATAAGAGGATCTAAAGAGACCTGAGGAGATTGCTTACTTGCTACTAAAATTTGGTTAAGAATTAAAAGTATGAATGCTTTTCTGTCTTTATGTGCGCTCTGTGATGGACTAGTGATTGCTTGTTTTTGTCCGAGGTTACCCGGGGGGCAGGCTCCAGCTCCTCACAAATCTGAATAGGATAAGCAGTAGAAACCAAATGTGCATAAAATCTGGACAAACCATAGTTTGACTTATACCATTTTTTGTGATAATCATTCATCGACAAATACACACTTGAATCTAGTTCAATTAATTGTGGGGATGGAAATAAGTTGTTTGTGTTTTTTTCTCTGCAGGGTTTGTCCACGGCGCGTCTCTAGAAGAAGTGTATTCGCAGGTGAAACAGATCATTGAGGAGCAGTCTGGGCCTTACATCTGGGTGCCCACGAAGGAGCGGCTCTGAGTAAACACAACTCACACTACAAGGTTGTACACAACTTTGGCAACACTATCGACCTGTTTCTCCACTTCCTCACGCATACCTCCAGGTTAACACACACACACACACAAACACAAATATTTACACAAGCACATAACGCGGGACGAGGCTGGGACTATCTGGAACTCCCGCTTTTTCAGGAGGGAGGAGCTTGTGTCTTTCCAGCAGCCCATTGGTGGATCTTCCGACAGCTCAGTTCCTTAATGTTTAAGGACGTGGTTCAAATCAAGGCGACATGTACCATTATCTGATTTATTGATTTCATTGTTGTTCTAACTGTTGTAGTTGTTGTTGTTGTTTTCATATTTACAAAGGGTAATGCGTTCACATTATGGGTTGGTAATGATATAATTGTCACCAAGAGGCAGACTTTTGCACGCTGTAGCTTTAAGAGCATGTTTTCAGGGAGACAAAATATTGATCTCCTTCCCTTTGTGTCTGTCTTTCTCCATGGCATTGCTCCACTTTATACTGAAATATCTGTTGGACTCTTTCTCTTTACTTTTCTCTTATATCCCACCACTTCCCTGCCAGGCTGCCTCAAAAGTTTTAATTTAATAAGAGCTGAAATTTTACAGTATGTCCTGGCATTGTGGCATGAAGGGCCTAGATAGAAAACATAGTAGTACTTTAAAAATGTAGCATCGCTATTGACACAGAACAAATATTAGCTAATGAGGTTGCATTAAGCGTTTACAATATTTAGTCTTAACTTTCATGTTGGATCATGTAAGCCTAAGCTGGTTGAGTCCAAATTGTTCAGACAATAAGAGTGGGTAAGAGAATCGAGAACACAGTATGTTCCTTCTTTAGTTTTAATGAACATTTTGGTAAATACAAGTCCGACCTCCCGGGTTTACTTTACTCGGTTGAGTCTAAATCCAATTTTTGCCTTTTCTCCTCTTCTTATGTGGCTATATTTATATGGACATCCTTATTCCAATATTAACCCAACTAAGGCAATTTAGTGATAATACATTGTTACAGAATACTGTACAAGAAGGGTTATACTGTTTTTTAGTCAAATCAGAATAGTCTAATCAACAGACTCATAATGATACGTTATATTATTCTGGGGATATTTAATCGATCCGATACCATCAAAATAAGTATTGGATTTATCGATTTGCATCTAAAATCTCTGATATAAGCACTGTGATGCAAGCAGTGCTGCAGTGTCTTTACACGTGCAAAGCTGGACAGTCAGTTAACACCTAAATGTCCTCCAATAAGCACACAACATTGGTATTTTCTTGTATTTTAGTGAATTCATTTACAAAAGTTAAACAGACTACTATGACCTAGCAGCTACACAACAGCTTAGCACACAATAGAACACAAATTCAACAGTTGTAATAAGTGTCCTTAAATTGGACCATATTGCAGTATGAAACACCACATTTGTCAATTTAAAGAAGTGTCCAGTAATTATAGTTGCATTTTACTTATACAAACAGAGTCTTTAAGGCAGAAGCTAATTAGAAAATATCCAGTAACAATTGCAACTTACTGTGTCACAAGTTTAACTTAAAGGGGTCCTATTATACAAAACCAATTTTGTTTCCCTATTGGTACCTTTTTTGTATATTTAGGATCCCCACATGTCCCGAAACTTTGAAATCAAACCATGAAGGCATGGCGGTGATATTTATAAAACAATCTTGCCTTTTTCCAAACTTGTTTCAAACAAGCCATTTGGAATTTGAGGCGATCGTGACGTGTTTTGCCTTAGCAGATAGTCCATATATGGTTGAGTCTGCAGATTTAATTCAGTTGTAGTCCAAAGTTGTAGTCATTAAGTTTCTTATTTTCTTCTTGTTGTGGAGCAGACTGGCTGGTACATGCACATGCATGCTTAAAATCCTCCACTGTTGCCACTTCTAATAAAAAATAGAGTATGGTTCTAAGTTCTGTTTGTAGACTTCTAATATCTACAACATGGCGGGGTGGAGATGCTGTCGATAGAGCTTGGCCTTAAGGAGGGCTTTGGCACGTAAATAAGACCACCCACTAGAGACGGTCAGAAAGCGGCTAGAAAGCTGTCTTTAAAATATAATCTATGCAACAGTTTGACCAAAGAACCACCATTACATGTTATGTAGACCTCAAAGAAGTGTTTTAAATGTAGGAAAAAAATCATAATATAACCCCTTTAATAAATTATTGTGGCCGCAAGGTGTCTTCAAAAATAATGATCACTCCACTTCAATTTAAAGACAACAAGTTAATTCCAGAAGGTAAATGATAAATAGGTTTGTGTTTTTCATACCTACCAATGTACTAAATTGAGTTAAGTTCACTTGGTCAAACCTTTTCTAACATTCCACACTACAAAAAATAAAAGTATATATAAATCCCGCTGATATTGGATCAATATCTGTATCGGCCAAAATACAAAGCTCCAATATTGGTATTGTACCAGAAGTGGAAAAAGTTGTATTGAGACACCCGTGAAGTGAACTACAATCCCCAATCACGTTAAAATGTTCATATTGAGAAGATCATAAAACCTAAACCTGTCTCAAGCCTCCCGTCTCTCTTCTACACTTTTACAGCTTTACAAACTAACACCAAGTTCACCCTTGTAGCTTTCCTTTTTAACCGCCGTTGCTCTAATGGGGGCTTACTCCTAAAAAGCATCTTAAACACCCATCTTAAACAGTATCTGAGGTGTGATTTTGAATATGTAATTGGGTTCTGTAATTGGCATGCCATCCTGTTATATGGCCTTTGTAGCTATATTTCAATATCTAAAGTGGAGTTATTTACCATGTCAACTTTTACCATCCTCCTGAGAACCAGCGCCCACTGCACTGGACATTTGTGTTTTGCATTTTCCCCAAATGTGACAAAAAATAGCACCACAAAATGTTAACTGCAGTGGATGCTGGTTCTCATGAGGATAATGATGGATGAATTATGACCTTGTTGGCTTCAGAAGGCCCAGTATGCACAAATTGCACCTGAGACTCGCCACATAAATGACCTTTGCTCTTGTGCATAAAGCTATGGTTTGGTCACAGAGCTTCTCTCCACTAAACTTTATACTGAACATTTGTTTCACTCCACTAGATGACAGCCCAAACAGTCATAGACTGCTAGTGTATACTACATATCAATCCACAGAACAAATACTAGCCATCATGGTAATCATGAAATCCAAAGCCGTCACCTTTTTTTTTTTTGTAGTCTGGTGATTCATGAATACAGCTGATATTTGTTTACAGGAGAACTTCTCAGGGCATCATAGCTTATACAGCGTACTCCAGAGAATTATCAGAAATCGTAAACATGTGAAATAATGACCACAAATCATGTTTTGTGCAGAGAGAACTGTTACTGCAATTCTCTTGAATGCTGAGGTCATGAATGGGGTTTCTCTCAAATAAGGCGCGAGTTTGTTATATCAAAGATCGAGATGCTTTTGGAAATGCAGCCCCAGATGGACCTTGTCAGTTACCAGTTTCCCATTCCCACCCTTCGCCCTGAAGCTGACTGGAGCCCAGAAACTCACAGAGAAGCCAGTTCTGTTATCAGTATAGCTTGAAAACCTACATAATATTATTCGGTTTGCACTAGAGCTTAGACGTCTCCCCTTCTTCACAAAATGTTGAGCTCACTGATATTTCTTTCCATCAGTAATTGTCTCGAAGCATATGATTGGTGGAACAGAACTGGACTCTGTGTGATTCTGGCTTTGTGTTTTAGCCAGGGGGTCGTGCCACTGTCTGTTAAGCACTGATGCAAAGAATCTATTACAAAGATGGATCTATGAATAACACATTATAATATTTATCCCTGCTCTAACTGCCTATTTTGGTACAAAATAAAGGTCTTTATTGAGATCAAATGGCTTTTGTGTTGAGTGTTTCTTATCTAAATTCAGTACTGTTTTATTTAAAACATATGATGGTCTCCCAGACATCAAATAGTCATGACAGTGCCCATGAAGACACATTTATTGAGTTTATTGACCATTCACAGAATCAGTACAATTTTCTTGTTATAAACCAGGGGTAGGGAACCTGTGGCTCTTTTGATGTCTGCATCTGGCTCTCAGATAAATCTTAGCTGACATTGCTTAACACGATAAGTAATGAATAATTCAGCTGGTAATCAGTGTTAAAAATAACGTTCAGAATATAAAACATTCTCATGCATTTTAATCCATCTATCCGTTTTCTTCCGCACCTGTTCATTAATGGAAAGAAGTATTTTATTTATTATTGGTTAACTTCAGAATAACAATGTTATTAAAAAGAATAAGAGACGTATTATACTCTAAAAATGTTGGTCTTACTTAAAAATGCACACATTTAGTTGTATTCAGTGTTAAAAAAATACTATATGGCTCTCAAGAAATACATTTTAACATTTTTGGCTTTCATGGCTCTCTCAGCCAAAAAGGTTCCCGACCCCTGTTATAAACTCTCAAAATAAACTTTTTTTCTTCACTGTAAACCTGATAACTACTTAAAATGTATAACGTTCCATCCCAGGCAACATTTTTTGTACAAGATCCTACGGTGGAGATTTGTGTCAGGACTGAAAGTACCAGGAGTGAGTATTTAGCATAGAATGAGAATAGTGGAGGAGTTCAAGTACCTCAGAGTCTTGTTCACGAGTGAGGCAAGAGTGGATCGTGAGATAGACAGGTGGATTGGTGCGGCGTCTTCAGTAATGCGGACGCTGTATCGATCCGTTGTGGTGAAGAAGGAGCTGAGCCGGAAGGCAAAGCTCTCAATTTACTCGTCGATCTACGTTCCCATCCTCACCTATGGTCATGAGCTTTGGGTTATGACCGAAAGGACAAGATCACGGGTACAAGCGGCCGAAATGAGTTTCCTCCGCCGGGTGGCAGGGCTCTCCCTTAGAGATAGGTTGAGAAGCTCTGCCATCCGTGGGGAGCTCAAAGTAAAGCCGCTGCTCCTGCACATCGAGAGGAGCCAGATGAGGTGGTTCGGGCATCTTGTCAGGATGCCACCCGAACGCCTCCCTAAGGAGGTGTTTAGGGCACGTCGGACCGGTATGAGGCCACGGGGAAGACCCAGGACACGTTGGGAAGACTATGTCTCCCGGCTGGCCTGGGAACGCCTCGGGATCCACCTGGAAGAGCTGGACGAAGTGGCTGGGGAGAGGAAAGTCTGGGCTTCCCTGCTTAGGCTGCTGCCCCCGCGACCCGACCTCGGATAAGCGGAAGAAGATGGATGGATGAGAAAATACATGAAATACAGCCACATTGCATGTATACTAATAACAAGTTGACACCATACAAAATATTGGGATTTAAATATGAACAAATAACGTTTTAAAAAATGTGGGTAACAGGACTGTGCTGAGATCTAATAGGAGAACTGCGGCCAAGTGTCTTTTCATGTCGTTCTGGCCATTTTCGGGTCCTAAATGGCTGTCAGAGTATACCTACTCAAACTTCTTCTGTCAAGGTGAGATGCACAATTTGTGATGTAGAATAGACTTACACGGAGCAAAAAAGCAAAGAAAAAGTAGACCACGGCACTAAGTGATGTAAACATAGGGACACAGGTAGTGATCACGGCGCCGCTATAAATAGTTTGTCTGCGTTAGCGCTTATGATAACAATATCACTGTGGGCGTGGTCCACGCGTTCCCTGCGAGCAGGGCATGTGCAGGAGCCGGCTGTGAAGCAGCAGACAGGTGAGTGGATATCTCAGCTGGAATGAGTTATCTAATCACCTGTGTCTTTATTAGCAGCGTCGGAGACCATGAGGGGGGGTGAGGCAGAGAGTGACAGCGGGCAAGACGGCCAACAAGTAAAAGACCAGACTGCTGAAGAGCACCATACTTGCCAACCCTCCCGAATTTTCCGGGAGACTCACGAATTTCAGTGCCGCTCCCGAAAATCTCCTTAAAGGCACTGCCTTTAGCGTCCTCTCACCTGAAAAGGAGACTATTATATATGTCTCCGTTATCTATAGGTTTATCTATAACCCATAACACGGTGGCCGAATGGATATAGTCACTCATGAACGGTCAGAGAAGCACAAGGTGGCGGCAACGCAGTATTATGGGCCACCTTGCAAGCAACATCCCGTTCTCATTTGCGGATGTTTTCAACAAATCTGTGAAGGATATGTTCCCGGATTCAGAGATCGCTCGCCAGTACTCAAATGGCAGAACAAAAGCTACTCAAATAGTGAAAGGTACGTGATTTTTTTTTTTTAAGTAAGCAGCAAGTACAGTACAGTTAGTAGAACAACTGTGTTTTCATCACTGTTTACTGTACTATATATATATATATATATATATATATATATATATATATATATATATATATATATATATATATATATATAAGAAATACTTTAATTTCAGTGAATTCTAGCTATAAATATACTCCTCCCCCTTAACCCCGGCCCCCAATCTCCCGAATTCAGAGGTCTCAGGGTTGGCAAGTATGAAGAGCACACAAGAAGGAAAGAGCAAGACTGCTAGAAAAAGCACATGCAAAGAAGAAGCGTGAGACTGCTGCAAAGCTAAAAGACTAAAGAATAAAAATAAAAAGCTGTTGCTCCACCGAAACAAGGCCACCGGCTTTGACAATATCCCCTCCAGATTCCTCAGGGACTCTGCCACCACCATTGCCCCAATCATCACACAGATAATAAATCTCTCAATAAAACAAGGCCAAGTACCAAAAGATTTCAAGATAGCAAGAGTAACTCCCCTTTTTAAAAAATGAAGCAAATTAGAACCTGGTAACTACCGACCTGTTTCTATTCTCAGTTCCATTTCGAAAGTTATGGAAAAAATATACTGTTGGATAAGCTCAGAGCAATCGGATTTGATAAAACCTCATCGAGCTGGATGCAATCTTACTTGGAGGGGGAGGAAACAGGTGGTAGAGGTGAACGGCACCGTGTCCCCTCTCTCAGTAAGCTGTGGAGTCCCCCAAGGCAGTATATTAGGGCCTTTACTGTTCCTAATATACATAAACGACATGTCATCAGCATGCGACTGTGAATTGTTCCTGTTTGCGGATGACTCGGCCCTGCTGGTATCCAGCAAGGACAAGTCACAGGTGGAAACAATCCTCAGTGCTGAACTCCTTAGTATTTGCACCTGGCTCGCTGACAATAAACTATCCATATACTTGGGTAAAACGGAATCCATCCTATTTGGGTCCCAAATCAATCTCAAGAAAGTCAGTGACTTCACTATAAAAGTGGGTGACATTGTTATCACCAGGAAAGATGAGGTCACCTACCTAGGTTCCATTATAGGGGCTAATCTTTCCTGTGATAAAATGGCAACCAAGGTAATCAGAAAGGTCAACCAACGAACGAGATTTCTCTACAGAATCTCCTCTCTGGTCAACAAAAGCACCTTGAAGATTCTAGCGGGAACTTTCGTTCAACCCTTTTTCGATTACGCTTGCACCTCCTGGTACCCTAGCACCTCCAAAACCCTCAAATCTAGACTCCAAACATCCCAGAACAAGCTAGTCAGGTTACTTTTAGACCTCCACCCCAGATCACACCTCACTCCTACCCACTAAAGTGGGCTGGCTCAGGGTGGAGGACAGAGTAAAACAACTTGCACTGAGCCTAGTCTATAAAATCCGCTACACCTCCCTGATACCGAAGTACATGTCAAACTACTTCCATAACGTTGACCGCCATAACCACAACACCAGGGGAAGCCCCACAAACCACGTTAAACCCAGATTCTGATCTAACAAAGGTCTTAAGTCATTCTCCTTCTATGCCACATCAATATGAAATGCACTCCTAACAGGTGTAGAAGAAAGTGCATCTCTATCCTCCTTCAAAACCGCACTAAAACAACACCTCCAGGCAACTTCAACCCTTGACTAACACCCTCCCCCCTCCACATCCCACCTCCCCAGATTGTAAATAACCAAATGTAAATAATCAAATGTATTTCTAATGTATATACTTGTTCTTATGCTATCTGAACTCACTATGTTCTCTGCACGCTGTACAGGAACATAGTGTAGGTCTTACCAAGTCAGACCTACACTGTTTCAATGTCCATTTCTCTGATGATGCAATTGTTGATGACTGAAGTGCTGATATCAACCAAACCCTCCTCATCCCACCCCCCGGATTGTAAATAATGTAAATAATTCAATGTATATGCTCTGATGATTAACTTGTGTGATGACTGTATTATGATGATAGTATATATTTGTACCATGAATTGATTTACGTGGACCCCGAATTAAACAAGTTGAAAAACTTATTCGGGTGTTACCATTGTGGTCAATTGTACGGAATATGTACTGAACTGTGCAATCTACTAATAAAAGTTTCAATCAATCAATCAATCAATTGTCACTCTGCCAACGGAGAGTGTGACTATGCATTGTTGGTCCTCGACGAACCCAGAGCTAAGAAGAACATTACAATCACTAATACATAGTTAATATTCAAGTCACGAAATGTAAATGGGGTATTGTTGATGGTTTTTGAATGGTTATTTTTTGGATTTTATGGCCGAAATAGTGGAGTTCCCATTGGCTCTGTTGTAAGTGGACTTTTATTTACATTTATTTTATTTACTACGTCTTCAAGCTCATCGAGAGAATGCCAAGAGTGTGCAAAGCCGTAATCAGAGCAAAGAGTAGCTATTTTGAACGAACTGGAATATAAATCATGTTTTCAGTTATTTCACCTTTTTTTGTTAAGTACATTTATAGTTTTGATGCCTTCAGTGACAATCTACTGATCCGGAAACTACACCAGCTCAACATCCCCCCTCAGCTGATCCACCTCACCCACAACTTCCTCACCGACCAACTGCAAGCAGTAAGGGTGGGCTCAAACACATCCCCGATGCTTACCATCAACACCGGGGTCCCACAGGGATGTGTGTTGAGCCCTTTCCTGTACACACTCTACACCAATGACTGCCGTAGCATCTCACCCACCACAACATACTTAAAATACTCAGATGACACAGCCATTCTTGCACTCCTCTCCAACAGTCAATCCATCCTGGACTATCATAACACAGTCAAACATTTCACAGAGTCATGCACAGCCAGTTATCTGGAAATCAATGTCAATAAAACAAAATAAATATGGTTCAACCCCCCCTCACCTCAGAACCCCATCATCATAAACACACAAACAGTTAAAACAGTTGACACTTTTAAATACCTGGGCGTAACCTTGGACAATAAACTCACCTTTGATCAGCACACCATGGACATTCAAAAAATAAGTCAACAAAGACTGTCAGCCATCCGAAAACTTAAAGGACTATACGTTGCACCTCATCTCCTGTTATTACTTTACCCAAGTATTGTTCAACCCATCCTTCTGTATTGTTCCACATGTTTTTTCACCATGCTTTCTGTAACCAACCGGACCAAACTCACACGCATTACAAACATAGCAGCTAAAATCATCGGCCTACCCACACCCAACATTTCAGACTTAAACCACAGGTCCATCACCCGACTGGCAAAAACAATAGTCCAGGATATCACTCACCCACTACACCAATACATCATCCCACTACCATCAGGGCGCAGGTACAGAACTATCAAATTCCGGAGGGCCCGCCTCAGGAAAAGCCTTATCCCTGCAGCTATAGCCACCCTTAACAGCATGCCCGGCCGACCTGTCTGACAAGCCTGTAAATGTGTGTTGGTCATGTATTATGTCTTTTTGTTATTTTTTTTTTGTGATGTGTAATATCTATTGTTTAAATGTACGGCAGTGACAATGAATTTCTCCAAGGGGACCAATAAATCTAAATCTGAATCTAAAAAAAATATATAATTTAAATAGTCATGAAAATAAAGAAAACTCATTGAATGAGGTGTGTCCAAACTTTTGGCCTGTGCTGTATATATTAATATGTTAATACATGGGAAACTAGAATGACACTGATTTGGTGGAAAACCCCAGATATTAAACTTTAACACAGTTATTATGTTGCACATTGAATAAAACACTGAGCAAGCAGTTGGGCTTTGGCTGAGTACAGTAAGTGTTTATTATGAGTGTGTTGCTGTAGATAGACTTACCATTATCCACGAATAAACGTCATATGGCGCTTAACATTGTGTTGTTGAATTCCCCACAAAGTTTTTATGAGAAGAGTCAGCCATGTACTTGAGGAATACAATACAGAGTAAAAAGGCAATTTGATTCATGCAAACACGTTACAGCTTCAAAGGTCATCTTCTAATCTCACTCAGCTCATTGAAAGGTGTCAAATCCAATGTCCAAACATTTACTGTACGCCCTTAAGGTCAGGTGACTTACTGTATGTTCCTTTGACAACCTTTATTTAACTAGATAAGAAACCAATTGAGATCAATATCTTTTTCCACAAGGGTGACCTGGCCAAGAGGTCAACAGCACATGTCACAGAGCAGTTTCAGAAAAGTCCTACATTTTAAGTTACATTTAAAATGTATAAAAGGGAAATGTAAAACAATCAATCAATCAAAGTTTATTTATATAGCCCTTAAGCACAAGTATCTCAAAGGGCTGCACAAGCCACAACAACATCCTCGGCTCAGATCCCACATCCCACAATTAAGAAGACACCTTTTAAAAATACTGGCACTCAGTAAAGCATACAAATTGTTACAAAGTAGGAGCTGTTTTTTCTTTGTAACAAGGCACACAAGTATGGAGGCCTTAAACCTAAAAGCTTTATAAATGATAGTCAGCCAATGCGTGCACTCAATGAAGATAAGTCTGATTTCATATACATGAGAGTGGCGAGTGAGACTACGACATGTATATGTACTGAATGTACCAATATTTTGGTACCAGTACCAAAATGTATTTCGATACTTTTCGGTACTTTTCTGAATGAAGGGGACCACAAAAAATTGCATTATTGGCTTTATTTTAACAAAAAATCTTAGGGTACATTAAACATATGTTTCTTATTGCAAGTTTGTCCTTAAATAAAACAGTGAACATACAAGACAACTTGTCTTTTAGTAGTAAGTAAGCAAACAAAGGCTCCTAACTTAGCTTCTGACGTATGCAGTAACATATTGTGTCATTTATCATTCTATTATTTTGTCAAAATAATGAGGGACAACTGGTAAAAAAATAATTATTAATCTACCTGTTCATTTACTGTTAATATCTGCTTACTTTCTCTTTTAACATGTTCTATCTACACTTCTGTAAAATGTAATGATCACTTCCTCTTCTGTTGTTTGGATACTTTACATTAGTTTTGGATGATACCACAAATTTGGGTATCAATCCGATACCAAGTAGTAACAGGATCATACAATGGTCATAATTTAAGTCCTCATGTGTCCAGGGACCTATTTCCTGAGTTTATAAACATATACATTTTTAAAAAACGAAATAAGATTTTGTGATGCTAAAAATATCGATGTAGTCATAGTAGTATCGACTACATACGCTCCTGTACTCCTGTATCATTACATATGTCTTACGATGTCAGGTGTAGATCCACCCATGGCGTTTGTTTACATTTTGACACCGGTGAGCTACGGTGTGTAGTGAAGCATGTTTAACCATTCCTCGTCCTGCAGGGATGATACTTGTTAGAAACATACTTTATTTGTCGCCATGGAGGCGAGGATTAGTGATTTAGAAGTAGCTAAAACACTGCGGACTGGGGCTGGACGTTAGTCTTAAAGCACCTCTTCCTGAGGGCGTTTCAGTGTTATAACTTCAGCTTGTAATTACTCCGTGATTGTGCGCTACCGAACATGCTCCTCTGCTCGGGGTTCCGGTACTTTTTAGAGGCGGTATAGTACCGAATACGATTCATTAGTATCGCGGTACTATACAAATACCGGTATACCATACAACTCTTGTGCTAAATGTAAAACAGTGTCCAAGGACGGAGGACATTTTAATAAAGCTCTAAAATAAAGTACATTTCCATAATCAATTACAGGCAAGATAGTCGCTGTCACCAATTTATTTCTGACGAGAGAAGCAGTTTTTATTTCTAAAAAAGAAACCAAGTTTTACCCTAAGCTTAGACACCAAGTTGTTAATATGGGCTTTAAATGAAAGCTCCTGATCAAAAAGGTATAACCCAAGTATTTGTAATTCAAAACCTTCTTTATATCTTAGTTATATCTTTTGATTTTAAAATATTTGCCGGTAGCACCCTTGAATGAGTGAAAACCATGAGCTTGCTTTTATCTGTAATTAAAACCAATTTAATATCGAATAAGGCAGCCTGGATGACATCAAAACCAGCTTGTTAAAACTCAGAAGCCTGATTGATGGAGGTTGAACAGCAATAAATAATGGTGTCGTCTGCATAAAAATGGTACATTGCATTTGACAACTGATTGCAAAGAGTATTTACGTGAGGAACTCGCATGGCTGCTGTTTTGTGACCCCAAGATGCAAGAACCAGGAGAGCTGAGAGCAGGTATGATGAGTCTTTAATCTCATGCAAAAACAGAAAATAAAGCAGTCTTGCATAAATGTTCCATACATAGAGTGTTTATCAACGAGCACTGAGGAGTGCTCGAGACAAAGTATAAATAGGATACATGTTGATTGGCAGCCGGTGTGTACCGGCTGCCAATCAACGGCAGGTGAGAAAAAAACCAGTGCTCAGCGGAACAAACAGGAAATATAACAAAATAAGAGCACTGACAGGAAGTAAATACAAAAACAAGGAAACAGAAATGAAGTGACAGATCGTCACAATTTATGTAGATAGAAAATAAAAAGGGCCCCAGCACTGAGCCTTGCGGAACTCCTTCGGCAATGTCCAGTAATGAAGAGGTCGTCCCAGCCGCCTGTTCGCATTGGGCTCCATTCAGCAACAGTTCTTAAGAACAAATGTTGTTCTTAGGCCCACTTCCGAAGTTTTTAAGGACATTTTTGTATTCACCAATGTTTTCTTAGCTGGGATTTGTTCGTAGGTAAGAACAAAATCTACGAGTGTTCCAGAGCACTCTTAGGGTGGCCTATTTGTTGTTAAGTGTGACAAGTTCCCTTACTTCTACTGTCTAATGTTAAATTAATATCATAGATATATATATATATAGATTGATAGATAGATAGAGATAGATATAGATATATATAGAGAGATATAGATAAATAGATATAAATATATAGAGAGATATAGAGATAGATACATAGATAGATAGATAGAGATAGACAGACATACAGCAAAATGAGCAATATATTGACATTTCAAAATACCGTGTGCGTCCTGACGCACCAGAAGAACCATAACCACTCATGGGTCCAATTAACATTCATGCCCAAAACATTCAGCAACAATTAATTGCTCGTTTCTAATTTTGTTTCATTTGATTAAAGATACATTTGATTAAAACAAAGCATTTAGAAAAACAATCGGGTTTCAAACATGTTTTATTGTCTCATGTTTTCATTCAGGTCTGTCAAAAGCACCAGCGACAGTGAAACTGAAATTAAAATTAATCCATTTAGTGACCTTTATTTTGGGATATTTCAATCATGATATATGGACCACCAGAACTACACAAAGCCTACATGACATGAAGGGAAACCATAAAGGCCTATAGCCTATACATTTTACGTGTGGGCGTGCGTCAAAGCAAATAACAAAAATAGCAGCTCACCATCAGGTTCTGAGATAGGGGGAGACGGAGCAGAATGCTGAAGCTGAGATGGTGGCTGTGTCACGGTCGCGGTTTTTTGTATTGGTAAATCGCTGTCCAAATGTTCTGCGCCTGCGACACAGCAGACTCTCCAATTAGGGCTCCAATTCTCTCATCCTGCTCTGAAATGTCCAGATATATTAGACCCTGTCCACCTGATTGATTGAAAATTGTATTAACAGTTGGCGTTTGATTTATATATTATTATTATTATTATTATTATAGTCTGCCCTACAGTTCACACAGTACAGTGCATGTTCCATACAAAAACATAGGTAGACTACTACAAGGTGTAGCCTAAATGTAGGATAAATAGCCCAAAAGGGAAAAAGCATGTACTGACCTCCTGTAGCCTGGGTCTCCCTTCTGTACTGGGCGATTTTCTTTTTGGAGTCAGATTTTAGGTCGAACCATTTCTTTTTAACATCCTCAACTGTGCGAACCTCGCCGCTTGACACCATGTTTACTGCATCGGTTATAGTGCCCCAGATCTTAGCTTTATATGTGCCCTTAAACCCAGAGTTTGCACTACTGAGGATCACTACTTTGTTTTTCTCCACTTCCTGCAGAAAAACCTCTATTTCTGAACTCGACCAGTTTTTCTTCCGCTTCGGTGCTACCTCAGCAGTCCCCCCTTTCTTCCAAATCCAACAAAAGCAGTCAGAAAAGCCACTTTTTGGAAGAAAGCCTTCATTCATCAATTGTTATTCTTAAAACTATTAAAATGTACTTAAATTGGCTAAAAAAGAGACTAAAACAGATTAAAATTCTGAGCACATTGACAAGCAGACAAACAAAAGAAAGTGCTGACGGCTATCTTGGATCATTCATTCCTGGTATGCTTGTGACATTTTTTTGGCTAATGCCGTATTATCAGTGTGAAACTACAGCAGATATATTTTGTGAATTCTTCCAATTAATTTGACATTAACATTTGTAATTGGCTTCAGAATGTGTTAAGGTTCATATTTGAACTAGAAAATACAATTTCGGAAGAAATTGCGTGTGAATGCTGAAAAGCCAAGCTGAAATGCTAACAGTTAGCATGCTAGCCAGATACTGTAGCGTTAATTAACCCCCAAAAAAGCTAGAATGCTAAAAGTTAACGTGCGTTAAATAACAAAATATTTGACTCTGAGGCATACGTTTGCAAAATTAAGTATAAAAGCTAGTATTCTAACTGTGGCATGCTTATAATTAATTATTGTGTGCGTGAAGTAACAAAATATTTGACACTTAGGTGTATACCTGCAAAATTTGCTACAAAGCTAAATACTTATGTTAGCATGCGTCAAGTAACAAAAAATTTGACTGCAATAATAGTAGTATGATTTCGTAATATTTGACCAACAAACTTTTGCTTGAAAGCTAGCATGCTAATATTACTCATCACTGATGTCCAAGAAGAGTGCTATGAGTTAATAGTGGAATGTTTGAATTGGTTCAGAAATGTGGACATTTGGAAAAATGTCCATTCATTTCAAATAGGCAAAACATTCCTGGAAAATTCCTTGAAATGTGGGAAATTTGGAAACATTTTAAAAATGGCAGCATGTTTGACAAGAATGACCTTGAAATTTGAAATAGTTTGAATCTGAGGAAATATGTGGTCAGAGAATGTGGACGACCAAAAGGGTGGAATAAAATGAGAATACCACAAAACCCAAAACCAGTGAAGTTGGCATGTTGTGTAATTCATAAATAGAAACAAAATACAATGATTTGTAAATCCTTTTCAACTTATATTCAATTGAATAGACAGCAAAGACAATATATTTAATGTTTGAACTGAGAAACTTAATTTTCTTTTGCAAATAATCATTAACTTAGAATTTAATGGCAGCAACACAATGTGCCAACACAAGTTGGCACAGGGGCATTTTTACCACTGTGTTACATGGCCTTTCCTTTTAACAACACTCAGTAAACGTTTGGGAACTGAGGACACCAATTTTTGAAGTTTTTCAGGTGGAATTTTTTCCCATTCTTGCTTGATGTACAGCTTTAGTTGTTCAACAGTCCGGGGTCTCCATTGTGGTATTTAGGCTTCTTATTGTGCCACACATTTTCAATGGGAGACAGGTCTGGACTACAGGCAGGCCAGTCTAGTACCTGCACTCTTTTACAATGAAGCCATGCTGTTGTAACACGTGGCTTGGCATTGTGTTGCTGAAATAAGCAGGGGCGTCCATGATAACATTGCTTGAAAGACAACATATGTAGCTCCTGTATGTACCTTTCAGCTTTAATGGTGCCTTCACAGATGTGTAAGTCACCCATGCCTTGGGCACTAATACACCCCCATACCATCACAGATGCTGTTTTTTTAACTTTGCGCCTAGATCAATCCGGATGGTCTTTTCCTCTTTGTTCTGGAGGACGAGACCACAGTTTACAAAAACTATTTGAAATGTGCACTTGTCAGACCACAAAACATTTTTCCACTTTGCATCAGTCCATCTTAGATGAGCTCTGGTCCAGCGAAGCCGGCGGTGGTTCTGGGTGTTGTTGATAAATGACTTTCGCTTTGCATAGTAGAGTTTTAACTTGCACTTACAGATATAGCGACAAACTGTAGTTACTGACAGTAGTTTTCTGAAGTGTTCCTGAGCCCATGTGGTGATATCTTTTACACACGGATGTCGCTTTTCGATACAGTACCGCCTGACAGATCGAAGGTCTGTAATATCATCGCTTACGTGCAGTGATTTCTCCAGATTCTCTGAACCTTTTGATGATATTACGGACAGTAGATGGTGAAATCCCTAAATTCCTTGCAATAGCTCGTTGAGAAATGTTGTTCTTAAACTGTTTTCACGCATTTGTTCACATAGTGGTGACCCTCACCCCATCCTTGTTTGTGAATGACTGAGCATTTCATGGAAGCTGTTTTTATACCCAATCATGGCACCCACCTGTTCCCAAGTAGCCTGTTCACCTGTTAGATGTTTCAAATAAGTGTTTGATGAGCATTCCTCAACTTTCTCAGTCTTTTTTGTCACTTGGACCAGCTTTTTTGAAACATTTTGCAGGCATCAAATTCCAAATGAGCTAGTAATTGCAAAAAATAACAAAGTTTTCCAATTGAATATAGGTTGAAAATGATTTGCAAAGCATTGTATTCTGTTTTGATTTACCATTTACACAATGTGCCAACTTCACTGGTTTTGGGTTTTGTGTGAATGCTTTTCAGCATTATTATTAGTTGGTTGAGAATTTACTTATTTGAAAATAAACATTAAATATGACATGTTTGATAAGGAATTTAGTCAAACCTGAGGAAGTATGGTCACCATGAGTGTCTGACACTTGGACTGTTCCCACACACACCTACACACACACACACAGAGTGAGTCAATGGTGGTCACTGCGTGTCCACCAGTGGAAAAGTCCCACAGCCGCAGCACAGAGAAGAAAACAGGTAAGGACTATAAAAGGCGTCTCTGTTCACACATTCGAGGCAATACTGGCATAGACGTGTGAGGTGGAACATTTTTATAGTACTCTTCAGTCTTGTGAGTTCTGCATAATGCGAAGATAAGTAGTACATTTTGCTGAGCATCATATAAGAACTTTGCCCTCTGTCTTGGAGATAAAATTGTGTTTGGTCTGAAGAGTCAGCAGAGTGGAAGCAGGGAGTACGTGATCATGAACATGTGGAGCACGGCAGCAGCACTTCTTTTACTTCTACACGTTGGTAAGATGCCTTCACACTCAATATTTGTATGAAAACACTCATCAAAGGACTATAAAGGCATTCATATTTATTCCATAATGAAATCAGATTATAATTTAGTGGACTGACACTTTTGCTCTTTAACCCTTTAATGCACCAGTTATAATGACTATTAGCGTTATTATTAGCACTCAGCATGAACAAAAATGAAACGTCATTTTTCAGTGTGTTAGTTAAAACACAACGTGAATTTGGCTCTCGAAAGCCTGGAAATAATATGTATCAGTAAAGTACTATAACTTTTCTTACTAAATGTATTCTCTTTGTATTTTGGGAGAAAACAAATATATGTACTCCATGTAATCGCAAATTATGTCAACTTAAATATTGTCTAATTATGCAAAAATATATGATCAAACATTCAAACCTTTTTTAAATAGAAATAAATACTAATAATAATGATTTCAAAGCAAGTTATCCATCAAATTGTGCAATGTAAAAGTAGTAAAAGATTTCATGGTAAAATTGTGAAATTTACTGTGGTTTTTACAGCATTTTTCTCTAAATGAAAAAAACAGTACTTTTTTTACTGTAATAAACTGTAGTGCCGTTTTGGCAATTACAGTAATACACCGAAAAATTTACAGTTGTTGATTTGCGGTAAAAACAAACAAACAAACTAGCAGCTCAGGTGCCAAAATTTGAAAAAACACTTGTACATTTTACAGTAAAATTCTGGCAACTGAGCTGCTTTTTTTTTTAACCATAAAAACAGCAGTACTGTTTTTCCATTTACAGTAATAAACACTACATTTTGAGGTGAAATGATTGCAACTTACCATATATTTTTTTACATTTTAGTTAAAAAAAAAATCCACAAATAAAATTGAGTAATAAAAAAAAAAATTGTGTAATAATAGTATTCACTGTTGGAAGCAGCAGAGGTGTGGACTCGAGTCACATGACTTGGACTCGAGTCAGACTCGAGTCATGAATTTGATGACTTTAGACTCGACTTGACAAAATGTAAAGAGACTTACAACTCGACTTAGACTTTAACATCAATGACTTGTGACTTCACTTGGACTTGAGCCTTTTGACTTGACATGACTTGACATGACTTGCTACTTTCCCCAAAATCCAAAGCTTAAAAAGTTATTTGGGAGCGCTCCGTATCTTTCATTTTCTTCGTCTGTCTCTCTCAGCGTGTTGTTCCTGTCAGCTGGTGTGCTGTCAGTACAACAGCCAATCAAATTAGATCTACGTTGTTTTCATCACGCAGCATTCATCCAATCAAATTGCAGTACAACCAATGAAGAAGAGTTGTCCAACAACGTGCCAGTGATAAACAATTATGCCAAAGTTGGTTTCGTTCGGGTATAAAAACTACGACTTGGTCAACAAAAAACGAATTGCCGTATGCAAATCACGCAGTTCGAATATTACAGACAGAGACGCAACAACTTCCAACTTCGTTCGACATTTGAAGTTGCACAAAGAAGGGTAAGTTTTGAATGTAAGATAACGTTTATTGGCTAAGTAACGTGACTTTTATTTGCTGTGTAGTTAAATCAGTGAGGCTGCAAACTCACTGCTAACGTTATAACCATAGACATCTTATAAGTAGACGCAGCATAGAGCGCTACTGCCTACTGGCGCAGACGAGGCGCGGGGCCGCCATCTTGGAGTGGTGATCCGCTCCACTCAGTGCAATTTATTTGGCAGGAGCAATGAACTGTCAGCACATTTAATTTATCTTACCTCACTGAATACCACTGATTTTCACCCCCCTTTTTTGTCATACGTGTAGCTATGATAACAGACACATGTTTTGGCGTGTTTTATTATTCATAGTTTGCTTAACAGTAATATAATATTCTTATACGCTATAAGTGACCAGACGTCCGAGATCAAAACTGGGAATATAATCCCAGAGAAGGGGGAAAAAACGGTAAACTATTTTTAAGTTGAAGAAACAATATGATTAGGTTATATATACATGCGTATATCCTACATAAACAATGTATGAATACATTAGATATCTATATATCTTAGGGACCTATAGACTGTATCTCTGTTGCTTCAGCAGCAGAAAGTTTATTCTGTCTTGACACTTTGTATTGATATTTTCTATTACATTCTTCCCTTAAATGATCATGTTTGCAGTGATTGTTTTACCGGTATATGTATTATTTTATGTAAGTCGCTTGGGATAAAAGCGTCTGCCAAATACTTAAACATAAATAAACACCTGAAAGTCTTCATATCAGCTAAAACCACCAATCTGTTTCACTGGATTCAGAATAAAACCAAATTCTGTTTTACCCAACAATGTTAGTATTTGAATATTGTTACTTGAAGACTTATTCCTGGTTACAATTATACTGTTAAGAAAGTATTGTCTTATACTTTGCCTAAAATGATAATGCATCATAATCAGTGGCGGCTGGTGAATTTTGTTTTAGGTGGGGCTGAAAGTTTGTAAACCAAACCCCTGTAGGGGCGTCATCCTCCCCCAGAAGATTTCTTTGTGATTTTCACATACAAATATTGAAGATCTTTGATCCTTCTCAACTCTGTGGTAATATTATTTTCATAAGATACAACCAATAGTACGTTAATGTTAAATCTTACTTGTGAAAAGTAATCCCCCGATTCCTATTTTCAACAGTCCGCTCATTTGAGCAGGAAAACGCTGAACACCAGCCCGGCATCTTTGTTTTCTACCTGTCAACTGTCAGTTTAGGCTGCTCGCCGGCTCCTCATCACCACTTCAAGATGGCGGCCAAATTGCTCACGTCACAGCAACCTGCGTCTACTTATAAGATGTCTATGGTTACAACGTCATTGCAAACACGGCAATCTGTTGCATCCACTGCAGTTTGCTACCTTATTCATACTTTTTGTCAAGTGATTTTTTTTTAAGCAGGGTTGCATGAGGTACCTACACATAACGTTACGTTAGTCAATGTATCACACACAGTAACATAACGTTAGTCAATGTATCACACACAGTAACGTAACGTTAGTCAATGTATCACACACAGTAACATTACGTTAGTCAATGTATCACACACAGTAACGTAACGTTAGTCAATGTATCACACACAGTAACGTAAAGTTAGACGGTGGTCAGCAGCACCGCGTATTTTAGCCACCTACAAAAAGACAAACATAGTCAAATAAAGGTCAGTTAAAATGTATACTATATTAAGAATATGTGTACATATTGCATAGGGTCCTGACATCTAAAAAGTACAACTCTGTTCATTGTTATGTTCATGTATTTGTTATGTTTTTCATGTGTACGCACTAGAGATGCGCGGATAGGCAATTATTTCATCCGCAACCGCGTCAGAAAGTCGTCAACCATCCGCCATCCACCCGATGTAACGTTTGATCAGAACTGCATCCGCCCACCATCCGCCCGTTGTTATATATCTAATATTAATAAAAAAATTAAAAAAAGGGTGAAAACTACGCGAATTGCACCTTGTGCAGACAAGATTTTTCGATCGGACACGGAGGAATTAGCGATGTAAAAGACCACGTTGGGACAAAAAAACACAAGTCTAATGCCGTTGCTAGCGATACAAGTGGAAAACTTTCAACGTTTTTCGTCGCCCAAACAGATTCTTTGGATGTGATAAATGCCGAAGTTTTATTTACGGAGGCAATAATTGAGCATGGACTTCCAATCGCACTGGCTGATCACATGGGACAGTTAATAATGTAATGCAACCTTTAAAAATCATTACGCGGTGATCGCGATCCCAAAAATAAACTTTTCTTGCATGATAATGTCCAGAAAAATTCGCTTCATATTACTATAGAGTCCTTTTAACGAATGAGTTTGATGGTTTATCACAAACCTTAAATGAAAGAAGTCCTTTGTTCTCCTGCACCATGCATGCGCAATCCTGTCGGCTGTATTTCACAGCACGACATACTGTAAAAAGTGTTTATACTATTTATACTTTCAATTAACAAATTGAAGTCTTGTGAAAGGTTGACAGGATAACTGGCATTAACTGTCAAAATAATTTCAAACTATTGAAGTTAGCTTACAGAATAAACATGTCAATCAACCCATATGATTTTTGCTGTAATATTTTTGTTTTGAAAAGTCACTGTGACTGATAGAAAAGTGATGGTTTTAGCAACATTTTAACCTGTCTGAATGCTAATAGTCATTTTGCGTCGGGGGGCGAAGCCCTGAACCCTCCACCAGGACTTTGTCCTGGACCTACCGGGGCCTGCGGCCCTTGGACCCTGGCTACTAGGTTTTTCTGATTTAAAAGTTGGCAGGTATGGTGAGGTTATAAAGCTTTTGCCTGTTAAAGAAAGGAGACTGATCCAATGCACAGACATTCGCGTGCCACGCTGTCACGACCCAGACGCACACCAGTGCGCAATCATATGGGAGCCGCGCTGAGCGCACCTCCAAGCGCGTCTCGCTGCCGGCGACGGCCAGATATGGGCCCACGCTCCTGCGCCATCCATTTTCAGGGCTAGTTGATTCGGCAGGTGGGTTGTTACACACTCCTTAGCGGGTTCCAACTTCCATGGCCACCGTCCTGCTCTCTATATCAACCAGGGTGAGCCCCACCCCTTTCATGAGCGCACGACGCGCGGAGTGACCCCTGTTACGCGCCCCCGGCAACAGGGGTGGCAAGCAGGTAAGCTGCGCGGGCGGAGCGCGCGGAGTGACCCATGTTACGAGCCCCCGGCCACGGGGGTGGCGGGCAGGTAAGCTGCTTACCTGCTGCGCGTGACGCCGGCCGCGGCAAAAGCGGACGAGGCGGGGTGTCGGTGCGGTGGGCGCGGTAGTGACCCTGGACGTGCGTCGGGCCCTTTTCGCGGATCGCCTCAGCTACGGCTCCCGGTGGGGCCCTCTCGGGGGAAGGGGCCTCGGTCCCGGACCCCGGCGAGGCGTCCCTTCTCCGCTCCGTAAAAGTGTCCATCTCTTTTCTTTTTTTTTCTTCTGTTGTGGCATATGCAGCAGGTGCCTGCTCGTTTTTCGTATGTGGGTAACAACATTTAACTATGTACCGAATTGGTTTAACTGCCACCCGCAAAAAAAAAAAAAAAAAAAAAAAATAATCCGCCTGACCCGACCCGCGAGCGGATAAAATCTTAGTTTTTTTAATTTCATCCGCCCGATCCGCGGATAATCCGCGGACTCCGCGGTTGTGTCCGCAAACCGCGCATCTCTAGTACGCACACATAAACACACATACAGTATGAGATGAGATCAATGAGATAAGGTAAGAACAGGATAGAAACTGCTGTGGAACTAGTTACAATGCAATATGCCATGGAAATACAATGTTAACACCTTTGTGCAAATAAGTACAGTTGCACTTGTTTTTTTCAAATGTGTTTATTCTGTAAAGGAATGAGTTACATGTTTAAAATGACTGGTTAATAGTGCTATTTTGAAGTGCAATGTCAGCACTATGTTTTTCCCTGCAATTTCAAATGCACTTGTTTTAATAAATAAATACAGCGTTTTAAAAGCATACACAATCTGTGTAAATATATTAGTCTGTGGTTAAACGACTTGAAAGGACTCGAAACTCAAAATGCAGGACTTGGGACTTGACTTGAGACTTTCCAGTCTTGACTTTGGACTTGACTCGGACTTGCCCTGTCTTGACTCGGGACTTGACTCGGACTTGAGGGCAAAGACTTGAGACTTACTTGTGACTTGCAAAGCAATGACTTGGTCCCACCTCTGGGAAGCAGCCCTCTGGGGCCAAACATAAATGCGATGTGGCCCTCAGTAAAAACACTTTGACAACTCGGTTCTAATTCAATGCTCGTTTTCTTTATTGTCATGACTATTTACATTGTAGATTGTCACTGAAGGCATCAAAACTATGAATGAACACATGTGGAGTTATGTACTTAACAAAAAAAAGGTGAAATAACTGAAAACATGTTTTATATTCCAGTTTCTTCAAAATAGCCACCCTTTGCTCTGATTATTACTTTGCACACTCTTGGAGAATTCTCGATGAGCTTCAAGCACACCTTTTAAGTGAAAACCATTTCAGGTGACTACCTCTTGAAGCTAATCGAGAGAATGCCAAGAGTGCGCGAAAAAGTAATCAGAGCAAAGGGTGGCTATTTTGAAGAAACTAGAATATAAAACATGTTTTCAGTTATTTCACCTTTTTTGTTAAGTACATAACGCCACATGTGTTCATTCATAGCTTTGATGCCTTCAGTGACACTCTACAATGTAAATAGTCATGAAAATAAAGAAAACGCATTGAATGAGAAGGTGTGTCCAAACTTTAAACGTACTGTATGATTTAGAAATTGTTCTGTAATTATTTATATACGTGGGTTCACCCCCTATTAGCAGGGGAAGAACAAAGGCTGATTTCCAGTTTTTTGGAATGCCTTTACTTGTCAAACTTAGAGAAAAAAAAGAAAACAAATCCGTCATTAAGTAAATGCAGCTTTATTATGATTATTACTATTAACTACAGTTGAAGGGCGGCCTTTTTAGGGGCATTAATAGTAAATGCTCCCCATATTATTTATTTTAGAATTAAGTTTTTGTTTTAATTTCATGTGATTTTTTAGATTTTTTTATCCTATCTCTTCCCTCAGTGTTGTGTCAGAGCAGCATCAGATGGTGCACCATCTCAGACGCAGAACAGAAGAAATGTGAGGACATGTCGTTCGCTTTTGCCGAAACCTCCATCCGGCCGTCCCTCAGCTGTGTCCATGGAGCCACGGTGGAAGTGTGTGTGCAGAAACTGCAGGTTAGATCCAGACTAGTGACATCATTATTGGCTTTTATTGGAGGCAAACTACTACCGGTGAAATGGTGAAAGTGGTACAAGAGTTATCAGATGTAAGGTAATGATGTCATGATGTGTACTGTGTCAGTGAGCGCTGTCTCCAATGGCACACTTTCACTTCAACGTGTCTTCGAGCAAGAAAATTGTGATTTCCTCCTACAAATATTGCAGTTCATATTGAACAGACAATTTATTTTAAACATACACACTACAATATACAAAACCCAAAACCAGTGAAGTTGGCACGTTGTGTAAATCATAAATAAAAACAAAATTCAATGATTTGCAAATCCTTTTCAACTTATATTCAATTGAATAGACTGCAAAGACAATATATTTAATGTTCAAACTGAGAAAATAAATTTTCTTTTGCAAATAATCATTAACTTAGAATTTAATGGCAGCAACACAATGTGCCAACACAAGTTGGCACAGGGGCATTTTACCACTGTGTTACATGGCCTTTCTTTTTAACAACACTCAGTAAACGTTTGGGAACTGAGGAAACCGATTTTTGAAGCTTTTCTGGTGGAATTCTTTCCCATTCTTGCTTGATGTACAGCTTAAGTTGTTCAACAGTTCTCTGTTGTGATATTTTAGGCTTCATTTTGCGCCACACATTTTCAATGGGAGACAGGTCTAGACTACAGGCAGGCCAGTCTAGTACCCACACTCTTTTACTACGAAGCCACGCTGTTGTAACATGTGGCTTGGCATTGTCTTGCTGAACTAAGCAGGGGTGTCCATGAAAAAGAATATGTTGCTCCAAAACCTGTATGTACCTTTCATCATTAATGGTGCCTTCACAGATGTGTAAGTTACCCATGCCTTGGGCACTAATACACCCCCATACCATCACAGATGCTGGCTTTCGAACTTTGTGCCTAGAACAATCTGGATGTTCTTTTCCTCTTTGGTCCGGAGGACACGACGTCCACATTTTCTCCCAAAAAATTGGGAATGTAGACTCAAACCACAGAACGCTTTTCCACTTTGCATCAGTCCATCTTAGATGACTGATGCATTGAAGCCGGCAGCGTTTCTGGGTGTTGTTGATAAATGGCTTTCGCTTTGCATAGTAGAGTTTTAACTTGCACTTACAGATGTAGCGACGGACTGTAATTACTGACAGTGGTTTTCTGAAGTGTTCCTGAGCCCATGTAGTGATATCCTTTACACACTGATGCCGCTTTTTGATACAGTACCGCCTGAGGGAATGGAAGGTCAAGGCCTTGCCGTTTACGTGCAGTGATTTCTCCAGATTCTCTGAACCTTTTGATGATATTACGGACCGTAGATGGTGAAACCCCTAAATTCCTTGCAATAGCTCATTAAGAAATGTTGTTCTTAAACTGTTCAACAATTTGCTCACGCATTTGTTCACAAAGTGGTGACCCTCGCCCCATCCTTGTTTGTGACTGACTGAGCCTGTCATGGACGCTGCTTTTATACCCAATCATGGCACCTACCTGTTCCCAATTAGCCTGTTCACCTGTGGGATATTCCAAATAAGTGTTTGATGAGCATTCCTCAACTTTCTCAGTCTTTTTGCCACTTGTGCCAGCTTTCTTGAAACATGTTGCAGGCATCAAATTCCAATTGAGCAAATATTTGCAAAAAATAACAACGTTTCTCAGTTCGGACGTTAAGTATCTAGTCTTTGCAGTCTATTCAATTGAATATATGTTGAAAACGATTTGCAAATCATTGTATTCTGTTTTTATTTACGATTTACATAACGTGCCAACTTCACTGGTTTTAGGTTTTGTACATAGCAGTGCATCCCATATTTACACTTTCACACACAATTCAACCTGGCCGAAAAGGAGTAGAAAGATGCAGAACAAAGTGCATAACATTTGCTTACACTTGTAGAGAAAGGAAGCAGATGCACTGTCCATGTTCGCTCCGGACATCTACAACCTGGGGAAGAGCGCTTCGTTCAAGATAGCTGCCAGTGAATCAAAGGCTGATCGTAAGTGTCACCATTTGCTTTAGACTTTATTGCCTCACCTTTGGATGCCAAGAAACAATTAAAAGGTATTTTTATTGGGGAAAATATTCATACAATTCAATAGACTCATGTAACATCCGATAAAAACTCACAATGAACCACCCCTCAAAGGTACAAGAACAGGAAATTAATCTAACAAATAAGAAAAAATAAAATACACACCAAAAACAAGAAATTAAATATAAGTTGGACAGTAAAACATATTTCCATCATCAAACGAGACCCTTACTAAGTACTTTAACCCTCTAAGGTCGTCACAATTTAGTAGGAGTTTTCTGCCTGCCAGAATTAAGTCCTCAGGAGTTAAGAGCGTATAAGCATTTTTTGGTTGTGCATATGTGTATATTAGTGTTGTCCCGGTACCAAAATGTATTTCGGTACTTTTCGGTACTTTTCTAAATAAAGGGGTCCACAAAAAATTTAATTATTGGCTTTATTTTAACAAAAAATCTTACCGTACATTAAACATATATTTCTTATTGCAAGTTTGTCCTTAAATAAAATAGTGAACATACTGGACAACTTGTCTTTTCAGAGTAAGTGAGCAAACACAGGCTCCTAATTTAGCAGCTGACATATGCAGTAACATATTGTGTCATTTATCATTCTATTATTTTGTCAAAATTATTAAGGACAAGTGGTAGAAAATAAACCATTAATCTACTTGTTCATTTACTGTTAATATCTGCTTGCTTTATTTTTGTAACATGTTCATCTACACTTCTGTTCAAATATAATAATCACTTATTCTTCTGTTGTTTGATACTTTACATTAGTTTTGGATGATACCACAAATTTGGGTATCGATCCGATACAAAGTAGTTAGAAGATCATACATTGGTCATAATCAAAGTCCTCATGTGTCCAGGGACATATTTCCTGAGTTTATAAACATAATATACATGTTTAAAAAACGAATTAAGATTTTGTGATGCTAAAAAATAATGATGTAATCATAGTAGTATCGACTAGATACGCTCCTGTACTTGGTATCATTACAGTGGATGTTAGGTGTAGATCCACTAATAGTGTTTGTTTATATTGTAGCGTCCCGGAAGAGTTGGTGCTGCAGGGAATTCTGGGAATTTGTTCTGTAGTGTGTATGTTGTGTTGCGGTGCAAATATTCTCCCAAAATGTGTTTGTCATTTGTCAGTGTGGTGACAGTGGGGACAGTGTTGGCATTGTTCATACAGCCACATGTGACACGTATGGCTATTGACTATGGCTTTGAACACACTACACACAAGCGAATGAAGTGCATACTTCATTCGCTTGTGTGTAGTGTGTTCAAAGACAAGATGGTCATCGTGATGGATGACTCTTGTCTTGACTTTGTCTACTATAGACTTTAATTATCATATCCATTGCCATGGTTGCGGTGTGTAGTGAACAGTGTTGGGTTACCGTATTTTCCGCACTATAAGGCGCACCGGATTATTAGCCGCACCTTCTATGAATTACATATTTCATAATTTTGTCCACCAATAAGCCGCCCCGGACTAAAAGCCGCGCCTACGCTGCGCTAAAGTGAATGTCAAAAAAACGCTGCGCTAAAGTGAATGTCAAAAAAACAGTCAGATAGTTCAGTCAAACTTTAATAATATATTGAAAACCAGCGTTCTAACAACTCTGTCCCAAAATGTACAAATGTGCAATCACAAACATAGTAAAATTCAAAATGGTGTAGAGCAATAGCAACATACCGGTAATGTTGCTCGAACGTTAATGTCACAACACACAACACACAAAATAAACATAGCGCTCACTTTCTGAAGTTATTCTTCATTCGTACCGGTAAATCCTTCGAATTCTTCGTCTTCGGTGTCCGAATTGAAAAGTTGCGCTAGCGTGGCTTCCAAAATGGCGGGCTCCGTCTCTTCGAAATCATCGGATTCAGTGTCGCTGTTGTTGTGCAGCAGTTCTGTGAATCCTGCCTTCCGGAAAGCTCGGACCACAGTTGTGACAGAAATATCTGCCCAGGCATTTACAATCCACTGGCAGATGTTGGCGTATGTTGTCCGGCGTTGTCTGCCCGTCTTAGTGAAGGTGTGTTCGCCTTCGGTCATCCATTTTTCCCACGCAGTTCGCAGTCGTGATTTGAATGCCCTGTTGACACCAATATCCAGCGGTTGGAGTTCTTTGGTTAATCCACCCGGAATGACGGCGAGTGTTGTATTTGTGTGCTTCACTTGTTTTTTGACACCATCTGTGATGTGGGCGCGCATAGAGTCATATATCAACATGGACGGAGCAGCGTGAAAAAAGCCACCCGGCCGCTTCGCGTAAACTTCCCTTAACCACTCGCTCATCTTTTCTTCATCCATCCATCCCTTCGAGTTAGCTTTTATGATGACGCCGGCTGGAAAGGTCTCTTTTGACAAGGTCTTCCTTTTGAATATCACCATGAGTGGAAGTTAGCATGGCAAGCTAGAACCACAGTGAAGGATGACTTCTCATTCCCTGTGGAGCGAATATTCACCGTACGTGCTCCCGTTCCACAGTGCGGTTCAGTTGCTGTGAAATACGGTAGTAATCCGTGTGCGGATGGAGAGATTGCGTCTTTTTATGACCCGGATCGTTTAGTAGGAGCCATTTTGTGGTCTTTACAGATGTAAACAGGAAATGAAACGTACGGTGATATCCGCGCGTTTTTTCTTCTTCTTCCGGGGGCGGGTGAAGCGCTTCCTGTTCTATGGGGGCGGGTGAAGCGCTTCCTGTTCTATGGGGGCGGGTGCTTTCCTTGGCGGTTGCTTGCGTAGAAGAAGAAGCGCTTCCTGTTCTACCGGGAAAAAAGATGGCGGCTGTTTACCGAAGTTGCGAGACCGAAACTTTATGAAAATGAATCGTAATAAAGCGCACCGGGTTATTAGGCGCACTGTCAGCTTTTGAGAAAAATTGTGGTTTTTAGGTGCGCCTTATAGTGCGGAAAATACGGTAATTACTGAAAAACAGTAACTAGTTACAGTTACTAGTTACTTTATTTCAAAAGTAACTCAGTTACTAACTCAGTTACTTACACCAAAAAGTAATGTGTTACTGTGAAAAGTAACTATTTAGTTACTTCTTCTACTTTTTTTTTTTTAAAGTTCCCATTAATGCCCTTTTAACCTTCATTTCAGTACTGTTATTGCATTGGAGAATAATACAATCTGTTGATCAACTTGACATACATTTGCATCACTGAACTCTGCTAAGCAATGTGCTCTACAGACAACACACAAAGACAAAGATATGTTTCAAAGGGCCAATTTATTTCAGGCCAGAACAAATTGACAAAACTATTTTAAATAGCTGCAATATAACATACATAAGTAACAAACAGCATAATAACACTAACACTAACACTAACACTAACCACGTTAAACCCAGATTCCGAACTAACAAAGGTCTTAACTCATTCTCTTTCTATGCCACTTCCAGGGGAGCCGAAAAGGGGGGGTAAAGGAGACGGATTCTAGGGGCCCATGATGGAGGGGGGCCCAGAGAGGCCCCTAATAATGATGACATTATAATACAGAAAAAATAATGACACTGTGTTGGGGGCCCTGTAAAGATTCTTTTCATGGGGCCCAAAATCCCTAGCGGCGCCCCTGGCCACTTCAATATGGAATGCACTCCCAACAGGTGTAAAATAAAGGGCATCTCTATCCTCCTTCAAAACCGCACTAAAAGAACACCTCCAGGCAACTACAACCCTAAACTAACACCCTCCCTTCCACATAATACCTCTTTGGATTGTAAATAATCAAATGTAGACACTTTTTCTTATACTTTCTGATCTCTCTGTCTGTGTCCACTACTTGCTATACATATCCTACCAAGTCAGTCCTACACTGTTTCAATGTCCATTTCTCTGATGATGCAATTGTTGATGACTGAAGTGTTGATACCAACCAAACCTAACCCCCTCCCACCCCCCCCCCCCCCCTCCATATCCCACACCCCGGATTGTAACTAATGTAAATAATTAAATGTATATACCCTGATGATTATCTTGTGTGATGACTGTATTATGATGTTAGTATATATCTGTATCATGAATCAATTTAAGTGGACCCCGACTTAAACAAGTTAAAAAACTTATTTGGGTGTTACCATTTAGTGGTCAATTGTACGGAATCTACTAATAAAAGTTTCAATCAATCAATCAACAACATAGCTGTAAAGCTGGCTTCACCTAAGGAAGGCACACGTGACATACACAGAGCCTAACCAGGCAGATTTGAATTGTTGTTTTGGCCAGTAGACGGGATCTTTGATCCAAGACACAACTTACATTTAACTAAAATGTTCTTTTCTTTGTGCTCGACAAAAGAAAAGAAGTGAGAATATCTCATACTTGCCAACCCTCCCGAATTTCAGTGCCTCTCCATGGGACAACCATTCTCCAAATTTCTCCCGATTTCCAGCTGGACTTAAGGCACGCCCCCTCCCGGTCCGTGCGGATCTGAGTGGGGACAGCCTGTCGTCACGTCCGCTTGGCCAACCAAAAAGTAACCACAGAACACTATACCGTATAGTCGTATAGTGTTCTGTGGTTACTTTTTGGTTGGCCAACGGTTTACGTTGTATTGCGCACCCCCCTCCCCTCCCCTTCCCACACCCAGACACGCACACACACAGAGAGCGCAGAGGAAGAATCAGAAGCACGTCTCGTTTCTAGCCGATACTACATAAAAAATAACGTAAAATAACGCAGTAACGCATCATGTAGTAACGGTAACTGAGTTACTGAATATAAAAAATAACGTGTTAGATTACTAGTTACCGCCGAAACTAACGGCGTTACAGTAACGCGTTACTTTGTAACGCGTTAGTCCCAACACTGGTAGTGAAGCATGTTTAACTTATCTTAAAGCACCTCTTGAGGGCGTTTCAGTGTTATAACTTTACCTTTATCTTTAGTTATTATGGCAAAATTTGTCTGTTCTGTCACGTAATGGTGTTGGTGACGAACCCCAAGATGCAGAGAAGGCAGGATTGGTACAGGAACACATGATTTAATGTCCATGAAATAAAGAAAACACAAACCAGGAACCAGGAGACAGGAAACAGGATGTCAGGAAATCAGGAACTAGAAGACGAGGAACAAAAAGACAGCAAGCTACAAACAGCTACAGAATACAGCTTACCGCTATCGCATACAGCTACACTGACATCGACAAGTCTTAGCGACAATACTCCAGCACTGACTGGAGTGCAAAGCAGGTCTAAATAGCAGCCGGCTGATTGACACCAGGTGCCAATCAGCCACAGCTGAGGGGACACAGCACTCAGAGAGACAAACAGGAAACTGAACCAAAATAAGAGTGCTGACAGGAAATAAACACAGAGGAAAAACTCAAACTTAACCAAACTGTCAGGGACAAGCCTAACACGTTCTCCCTTTTCTGTCCACACAGTGTGTCTGCTTGTAAGTACTCTGTGATTGTGCACTGCCGAACATGCTTGTCTGCATGACAGAACGTGACAACGACGACTTGTGGGGGACCAGTACTTTTTAGAGTAGTATAGTACCGAAAATGAGTAGTATAGTACCGAATATGATTCATTAGTATCGTGGTACTATACTAATACCGGTATACCGTACAACCCTAGTGTATATACATACATACATATACTGTATATAGACTAATATTTGACAAACGTCTTTAACAAAGGCCAGCTTCTGCACAACTCATTATTCTGTGATTATGTTAATTATTACAGCGTTCATGCTTCAACTTGTTTGTCTTTGATAAGCAGCAAATGTGTTCCGGTATTAATGACTCATCCTGACCTGATTGTGAAGCGTTTGCGTCACCGCAGGTACCGGAGCTTCCTACTTTGCAGTCGCCGTCGTGAAAAAGGCCAATTCTTTCATCAACATCAATAACCTGGCGGGGAAAAAGAGCTGCCACACTGGGAAAGGACGCACAGCCGGCTGGAATATGCCCATCGGTTACTTCATCGACCAGGGCTACATGTCTGCTATGGGCTGCAACATCTCGCAAGGTGTGGAAACTCCTCATTGTTGAACACATAACAGAAACTGACACAATGTGTGCGTGCGTGCGTGCGTGTGTGTGTGTGTGTGTGTGTGTGTGTGTGTGTGTGTGTGTGTGTGTGTGTGTGTGTGTGTGTGTGTGTGTGTGTGTGTGTGTGTGTGTGTGATCAGGTGTGGCACAGTTTTTCAGTGCCAGCTGTGTTCCTGGAGCAAATGAGGCCGGTGACCCCGCCTCTCTGTGTCAGCTGTGTATTGGCGATGGACAAGGACAACACAAATGCGAGAAGAGCATCAATGAGAAATATTACAGCTATGAAGGAGCTTTCAGGTAATATGCAACACCTGTCATGTACAACTTTCAGTGGGAAAAGGTTTAGGGTTAGAGCAGCGGTCGGCAACCCAAAATGTTGAAAGAGCCATATTGGACCAACAATACAAAAAACAAATCTGTCTGGAGTGTGTGTGTCCAAGTTAAAGGAAACGGCAGGCTGTCTTCTTTTAATAGATTTATGACAATCTTTGGCAAGCTAGGTAATGTTTGCTGTGGTCTGGAACAATATGGCACACAAACAACTATCTGAAATGCAGCCAATATTACATACAGATAATGTGTCATGAGACATGCAAAACTGAATTATATACAAAGAGGATAAAAGTAACGGATATTAAATGAGCTCAAATATACCTATAAACGAGGCATAATGATGCAATATGTACATACAGCTGTAATATTCATAGCCAATGAAGACCCTATGTTGGATGAGTGGCATTTTAATCAGGCATCTGTTTAGGCAACTACATGCTCAAAGCAGCCCGGTAGGGGTCCTGGTTTGGATCGCGGAAGTAAGGTTGGAGACACACAACTAACGGTAGAGAAGTTGGAGGTAGATGACCTGTTGGAATAAAAACACAACTCAAAGCCTGAAGAAATCGCCCTGCAGTTTATTCCATACATGTAAATATTACATGGTGTCAGAATAGAGGAGCAGAACCGACACTAACATGGAACCGACAGGAGTGCCGTCGCCCCGCATGGATTGGGACTCTCTCGATTTACCAGGAGAATGGAGAAAGTTCAAGCAGCATGTTGGACTGATGTTTTCCGGCCCGCTACAAAGCAAAGGTGAAGCGGAAAGATGCAGCTATTTACTCCTGTGGGTAGGAGAGAAAGGGCGGGACATTTTTAATACGTGGGTCCTGACTGCGGAGGAAGTAAATGTACTGACAGGGTACTACGACCGTTTTGAAGCATATGTAACACCCAAAAAGAACACAATATTTGCTAGGTATAGGTTCCAGGAAAGAGTGCAGGGACCTAGTGAATCATTTGAGCAATTTGTGACCGGATTGAAGCTGCTAGCAAAGGATTGTGATTATGCGAACAGGGATGAGATGGTCAGAGACCGTGTTGTGTTTGGCATACATTCAGCTAAAGTGAGAGAAAAGCTCTTAAACGTTGGATCCGAGTTAACGCTAGACAAAGCCATAGATATAGCTAGATCACACGAGCTAACCCAGACGCAGACTAAGGCTCTCAGCGGAGTCACCAGTAGCCCGCGTGAACAGCAGCTAGTACATGCAGTACACTGGCGCGCATCAAACGGTGCCGCAGAGAAAACGGAAAACATGCGAGTGAGTGATAGAGGCGCAAAACGGACAAGGAACTGTGGCTACTGTGGTAATAAATGGCATAGGAACTTAGACGACTGCCCAGCTAAAGGAAGACAGTGTGCTAAATGCTCAAAACGAAATCATTTTAGTGCCGTTTGTAAATCTAGCCAGTACACCAGGAAGACAGTGCATGAAGTAAGCCAGAGCCCTGAGTCAGATACAGACAAATTATTTGTAGATGCAGTGCAGAGAGAGCGTGTTGCAGAAGTAGAGCAGGCTTTTGCATGTATTGAAATGGGCAAGCAGGGAACAGAGCTGAGGTTTAAGCTAGATACTGGGGCCCAGGTGAACATAATTCCTCTGAGAGAGTACCGCAGCCTGAAACAGGAGTCTAAGCTTCAACCCACCACGCGCAGACTGACAGGCTACGGGGGAGAACAGCTAAAAGTAAAAGGCACATGCACAATAAATTGCAAATATAAAGCATGCTGCATGATGTTGGACTTTTACATCGTAGAAACGCAAGCGCCCCCTGTGCTAGGTCTACAAGCATGCCTGGACATGGATCTCATCAAGTTAGTGCTGTCAGTCACTGCGCCGCCGCCGCTTGAGAAAAAGACAGTGATGGAGGAGTTTAGTGACGTGTTCAAAGGGATCGGATTATTTCCCGGGGAATGCAAAATCCACCTGGACCCGAACGCAATACCCGTGGCGGCCCCTCCAAGAAAGCTTCCACACAAGCTACGCTGTCAACTAAAGGTAGAGCTACGAGAGATGGAGAACACACACATCATCGCCAAGATAACTGAACCAACAGAGTGGGTAAATCGGCTAGTGGTCGTCGAAAAACCACGGACAGGCAAGCTCAGAGTATGCCTGGACCCTAGAGACCTGAACAAGGCCATTATGCGCCCGCACTACCCACTACCAACACTGGAGGACATCACGTCTGAGCTAGCAGGAGCGCGCTACTTCAGCGTAATGGACGCCCGCTCAGGATATTGGGCCATCAAACTGTCAGAAGAATCATCCAAACTCACAACGTTCTGCACGCCGTTCGGGCGTTACCGATTCCTGCGGTTACCATTTGGACTCATCTCAGCACAGGACGAATTTCAGCGGAAAATAGACGAAACCTATGAGGGCCTTGACGGCGTACTCGCAATCGTTGACGACATCCTCATTTACGGAGCGACCAGGGAGGAGCATGACAGAAGGCTCCGTACTATGCTGCAGAGGTCACGGGAGAGAGGAGTCCGGCTCAACCCGGAAAAGAGCACCGTCGGAGCCACTGAAGTAAGTTATTTCGGGCATCGGCTCTCAGCAGACGGTCTCAAGCCAGATCCAGAGAAAGTATCCGCCATCAAGAACATGGAGCCGCCAAAGAACCGGGCAGAGCTAGAGACTGTGCTAGGCATGGCCAACTACCTGGCCAAGTTCGCCCCCTGCCTCTCCGAGGTGAACGCGCCCATGCGACAGCTGCTGAAGCAATCCAGCGAGTTCCTGTGGGACAAACAACAGGACGCAGCATTCCAGAAGATGAAAGACGTGCTCACCATAGAACCGGGCCCAGTCTTGGCCTATTTCGATCCGGAGAAACCTCTCAGTCTACAGGTGGATGCTTCGAAGTACGGGCTCGGAGCCGTGCTGCTCCAAGAGGGCAGACCCATCAGCTATGCGTCCAAATCCCTTACAGACAGTGAGATCAACTATGCGCAAATAGAGAAAGAAATGTACGCAATACTCTTCGGCTTCAAACGTTTCCACCAATACGCCTACGGACGCCACGTCCTGGTGGAATCGGACCACAAGCCACTCGAGTCGATTCTGAAGAAGCCCCTTGCTGCAGCCCCTCCGAGGCTACAACGTATGATACTCCAGCTCCAAAAGTATAGCTTCACAATCGAACACCGTCCTGGGAAGGACATCCCGGTCGCCGACACGCTCTCCAGAAAATCCCTAATCTCCCACGGCAACGACAACCTTAGTGAAGGAATGGACTGGCAGGTGCACATCGTGTACAACAGCTTGCCGGTGAGTGACCCTAAACTGAAAGAGATTGCAGCAGCTACAGAGAATGACACACAGTTCAGGCAGCTGAGCCAGGTGATACTGGATGGATGGCCGGAGAAAAGAAAACAATGTTCCCAGAGTGTGTCTGCGTTCTGGAACCACCGGGACGAGCTGTCAAAAACGAATGGAATTATTTTCAAGGGAGAGAAGATCGTCATTCCAGCCAGCCTCAGAGAGGAGATGCTATCAAAAATCCATGCTGGACATATGGGAATGGAGAAATGCAAACATAGAGCCAGGGACATCATGTTCTGGCCAGGGATGAGCAAAGACATAGAGGTCATTGTGGAGCAATGCTCTGTCTGCCAAGAACGACGCCCAGCAAATGCCAAGGAACCCATGATACCACACCGGATCCCGGACCGACCCTGGCAAGTAGTTGGAACGGATCTCTTCATGTGGAACAACCAGGACTACCTGGTAACTGTCGACTATTACAGTCGTTTCTTTGAACTAGACAAACTCACCAGCACCACGTCAACCGCAGTCATTCACAAGCTCAAGGCAAGTTTCGCCAGACACGGCATCCCAGAAACATTGGTCTCAGATAACGGCCCCCAGTATACGTCCAAGGAGTTTGAGTCCTTCACAAAGTCATGGGAGTTCAGGCACGTCACATCAAGCCCATTTTTCCCACAGAGTAATGGCCTCTCAGAGAAATCAGTACAGACCGCCAAAGCTCTCATGGACAAAGCCAAAGCTTATGGACGGGACCCATACATCAGTCTTTTAGAATATCGAAACACACCAGTCGACAATTTCAAATCACCAGCACAGTTGCTGATGAGCCGCAGGCTACGCTCCGTCCTGCCAATCACCGACCAGCAGTTGCAACCAGAGATCGTCAGTCACCAAGAGGCACATGCAACGAGAGTACAGAGACAACAACATCAAAAGAGATACTTCGACAGGTCAAGCAGGCCACTACCACCACTACACAGTGGAGAGCCCATCAGACTCCAGGACAGGGGCACTGGAAGCCAGCAGTGGTCGTGCAGCCTGCTAACACCGAACGATCATATATCATCCGCACTCCAGAGGGACAGGTGTATCGCCGTAACCAGAGACACCTCCGAAGCACCAAGGTACACCACTCTCACCCACCTGAACCGACCCCATACTCACCTGACGACAACACACCGGAAGAAAACCACGCACCTTTCACACACACAAGCGAAGCAATGGACTTGCCTGCTTCGCAGGCACCAGAACTGCCATCTGATTCGGAAGCAGAGGCTTCATACCGCACCAGGTCAGGCAGAGAGGTAAAGCCTCGAGCCATTTTGGACCTATGAATTGTAAAGGGTGTACGCCGAACGCTGCCCTGAAAAAAGAAAGAAAGAAAAGAAAAAACGAATGTAACCTTATATGTGTAAGCTGAAACCGTCATATTTATCGGTGATTCTGATTATTGTTGTGAATTTACAGTCAAGACTTTTCACAAATGTGTTTGATATTTTCATACGATATTTTCTATTACAGTGCAATGCATACTGCATATGGGTTCACTACCGCGCTAAAATGTTAAATGATGCATTCTGGTATTGAGACATGTTAGGCCGATACCTGTGTAAGTTCTACAATACGTTCCAGTCTTTTTATAGTACCGTTTTGCACTAACCAGGTACCTCACACAGAATCTGTCTATTGTGCCATGTTTATTCATTTAATATTTGTTCCCAGTTTACTAACCTGATATGATGCTATTTTATGCATACATGGTACAGGCAGCACTTTACTATTTTGTTTTGTTTGTTTCCATAAAAAGGGGGATGTAATATTCATAGCCAATGAAGACCCTATGTTGGATGAGTGGCATTTTAATCAGGCATCTGTTTAGGCAACTACATGCTCAAAGCAGCCCGGTAGGGGTCCTGGTTTGGATCGCGGAAGTAAGGTTGGAGACACACAACTAACGGTAGAGAAGTTGGAGGTAGATGACCTGTTGGAATAAAAACACAACTCAAAGCCTGAAGAAATCGCCCTGCAGTTTATTCCATACATGGAAATATTACAACAGCTAGCCTAAATAGCATGTTAGAATTAATTAGCTTGCAGTTGTGCAGTGACCTAATATGCCTGATTAGCACTCCAACAAGTCAATAACATCAACAAAGCTCACCTTTATGCATTCATGCACAGCATAAAACTTTTGGTAGATAAAATGAGACAAAGAAGGAGTGGAAGATTTTACTGTCCACACTATGGTGAGTTCAAGAACCGCCAAAATTAGTAGGACAAAACGATGTTAGTCAAATACTCTCATCAGTGAAGCATACACACAAACATATTAATGTCCTCAAACAAAAAACCTACTGAAACAAAAACAAAAATTTTCCCCCATCTTTTTCCATTTTCAATCCTGTTTTAAAAATGCTCCAGGGACCCACTAGGGCGGCACTAAAGAGCCGCATGCGGCTCGAGAGTCGCGGGTTGCTGACCCTGGGTTAGAGGATTAGTGGCTGGGGTACAGTACAATCCAGTAAAGTAGATTAAACATCATATTTGTAAAATTATTTAAACTGCGCCAGCTCCAATTAGTACATGTCGATCTATTTACATACTCATAGGTGTATTTTTTTTCCAGTGCATACTGTAATTTATGTTTGCATTGTTTCTGCTTTGTTTATTTTTACGGAACAGTTTATTCTTAAATTGTTTACTTGTATCACTGACTTTTCTTAATGTATAATAATTAGGGATGGTATTGTTTAAATTTGAACCGATACCAGTACCTAATTGATACTTAAAAAAAAAAGTACAAACCCCGTTTTCATATGAGTTGGGAAATTGTGTTAGATGTAAATATAAACGGAATACAATGATTTGCAAATCCTTTTCAACCCATATTCAGTTGAATATGCTACAAAGACAACATATTTGATGTTCAAACTGATAAAATTTTTTTTTTTTTTGCAAATAATCATTAACTTTAGAATTTGATGCCAGCAACACGTGACAAAGAAGTTGGGAAAGGTGGAAATAAATACTGATAAAGTTGAGGAATGCTCATCAAACACTTATTTGGAACATCCCACAGGTGAACAGGCAAATTGGGAACAGGTGGGTGCCATGATTGGGTATAAAAGTAGATTCCATGAAATGCTCAGTCATTCACAAACCAGGATGGGGCGAGGGTCACCACTTTGTCAACAAATGCGTGAGCAAATTGTTGAACAGTTTAAGAAAAACCTTTCTCAACCAGCTATTTCAAGGAATTTAGGGATTTCACCATCTACGGTCCGTGATATCATCAAAGGGTTCAGAGAATCTGGAGAAATCACTGCATGTACGCAGCTAAGCCTGTGACCGTTCGATCCCTCAGGCTGTACTGCATCAACAAGCGACATCAGTGTGTAAAGGATATCACCACATGGGCTCAGGAACACTTCAGAAACCCACTGTCAGTACCTACAGTTGGTCGCTACATCTGTAAGTGCAAGTTAAAACTCTCCTTTGCAAGGCAAAAACTGTTTATCAACAACACCCAGAAACGCCGTCGGCTTCCTGGGCCTGAGCTCATCTAAGATGGACTGGTACAAAGTGGAAAAGTGTTCTGTGGTCTGACGAGTCCACATTTCAAATTGTTTTTGGAAACTGTGGACGTCAAAGAGGAAAAGAACCATTTGGATTGTTATAGGCGCAAAGTTGAAAAGCCAGCATCGGTGATGGTATGGGGGTGTATTAGTGCCCAAGACATGGGTAACTTACACATCTGTGAAGGCGCCATTAATGCTGAAAGGTACATACAGGTTTTGGAGCAACATATGTTGCCATCCAAGCAACATATGTTGCCATCCAAGCAACGTTACCATGGACGCCCCTGCTTATTTCAGCAAGACAATGCCAAGCCACGTGTTACATCAACGTGGCTTCATAGTAAAAGAGTGCGGGTACTAGACTGGCCTGCCCGTAGTCCAGATCTGTCTCCCACTGAAAATGTGTGGCGCATTATGAAGCTTAAAATACCACAACGGAGACCCCCGGACTGTTGAACAACTTAAGCTGTACATCAAGCAAGAATGGGAAAGAACTCCACCTGAGAAGCTTAAAAAATGTGTCTCCTCAGTTCCCAAACATTTACTGAGTGTTATCAAAAGGATAGGCCATGTAACACAGTGGTGAACATGCCCTTTCCCAACTACTTTGGCACGTGTTGCAGCCATGAAATTCTAAGTTAAATATTATTTGCAAAACCAAAAAAAAGTTTATGAGTTTGAACATCAAATATCTTGTCTTTGTAGTGCATTCAATTGAATGTGGGTTGAAAAGGATTTGCAAATCATTGTATTCCGTTTATATTTACATCTAACACAATTTCCCAACTCATATGGAAACGGGGTTTGTACTTAAACAGTGCCCAAACCAGTATGTAAAACAGTTTTAAACCTGCACATTTTTTTAGAAAAAATGTTTGACTTTATTTTCATGGAATTTTATAAATAAATAAATAAATGGGTTGTACTTGTATAGCGTTTTTCTACCTTCAAGGTACTCAAAGCGCTTTGACACTACTTCCACATTTACCCATTCACACACTGATGGAGGGAGCTGCCATGCAAGGCGCTAACCAGCACCCATCAGGAGCAAGGGTGAAGTGACTTGCTCAGGACACAACGGACATGACGAGGTTGGTACTAGGTGGGGATTGAACCAGGGACCCTCGGGTCGCGCACGGCCATTCTTCCACTGCGCCACGCCGTCCCACGTTTTGAGACAATCAAGTTAACCGGACTAGTAATCGAAATACTTCAGTGATTAGAGATGCGCGGTTTGCGGACACAACCGCGGAGTCCGCGGATTAACCTCGGGTCGGGCGGGTAAAAATAGATTTTAAATAGATGCGGGCGGTTGGCGGTTGAACCAATTTGGAAATATACATACATAGTTAAATGTTGTTACCTACATACGAAAAACGAGCAGCACTCTTTGAAACAGTCAATTATTCATCAGGCACTGCGTCCCAGCAACAAGTGGCGCAAGTGAGCGCTCCTTCAGCGCAGCAGGGCGCATTTTAGAGGCCAGGCGCTCTCGCCTGAATCCTGGCACTGTAGATGCCATTTTATTCCTGCATATGCTAACAAAAAAAAAAGTAAGTAGACATACGGTTGGATATGTTAAACGAATTAGTCTACGTTACCTAGGCTATACCAAATAAGTCCATGTCTAACCTATATTGAGTTCGGTCAGCTAAATAATTTTGATGGTTACGTGTTGTTTGGGCGCACTACAATGCAAAGGAATTAAGGCAATTGCGTTGTTCATTGTGTTTTTTTTCTATTCGAGATATACTACTATGTGTGAATAATTATTTGGCCTCGCTTTCAAGTGAAGCGCATCTCCGATTGGCGACAATGTAAGGCTATTTAGCCTGCTTTGTTTGTCGCGACCGTCTATTTTCATTATAATTCAAGTTTGATGATAAAGTGCAGTCTGATGGGTTTGATTTCCCCCCTTCAGCTATTTGCCTTGGCCAATAAGTTGCAGGTAATTTATTATTATTATTTATTTAATCTATTTTTGTTTAAATAGAGATGACATACATATGTTATTGTAAAATTTAAGTTTGTGCACGTGATTGACAGCCTAAGGCTTATGAGGCACATTTTTTATTTATTTTTTTATTTCAACTTAAAAACGTATGAGCCTATGCCTATGCCTAGCACATAGGCTATGTGTTTATCTTTATTTTCCTGCCTGTCGTTGACAATGGAGATTGTCTGATATTTTGTCATGGCTGCAGATCAATCAATAAAGGTTCATCTTTGTCGCAAAATTGTTCACTGCTTCACTGTGCACCCCGCCCTCGTCCCTATTTGAGCATTATAATGTTAACAAGTTAATATTCATTGAAATAAATTCAGAACATTTTTTTTACCTAACGAAAATATAGGCCTAGTCTTTCTAAAACATTTTTTTAACTTCTTAAAAGCCTCGTTCTGCTTGCTGCAACTGCGCACACAAAGTGTGAGGAACGCACTCCTGATCTGAGGGCATTGGCATCAATAGTCAACACTTTCTTAATGGAAATGACAATAATATTATAATAATGATAAATAATATTATCACGCATTAATATCTCTTAGCCACTAATGTGTGGCACACATTGAATGTCTCTGCTACATTGGATCAGTCTCCTTTCTTTAACAGGCAAAAGCTTTATAACCTCACTAATGCCTTGCATCGTCTATATTAGATATATAACAACGGGCGGGTGCGGGCGGGTGTGGTTTTGATAAAATGTTGGTTCGGGTGGATGGCGGATGGTTGACGACTTTTGTGATGCTGTTGCGGATCTATCAGTGATATAAATTAAATGAGTAATACATTCATAAATATGATATAACAATTTGTTGTATTATTTCAGCAATACAGAACATTGACAGAGTGCAAAAAAACGACTTACCGATGTTATGTTTGATGCTCATAATTGCGGGTGTTCCTGAATGCAACCTTAACCGTCATTGGTGCATGATGAGGGAGTGCTTTGTTGTTGTAGCTACTGGTTATCCTAGCACTGCGGTGCTAACAGTGTTATAAGGGTCTGCTGCCCCAAAAGGGACAAGTGGTAGCAAATGGATGGATGGATGTTGGCGTGTTAAAAAAAAACTAATTTTAAAAAGAATGTCAGACGTGCGTGCTTCTGTCAGGACGTTACATCACCAACAAGCAGTGTTGGGAAAAACAACGTTATATCGCCGTGACTTTTACAAGTACAATTAATGTTACGTACTTTACAACGTGACACGCTACTTTTGACGTGGTTGTATGTGAACAAGACTGTGTCATCCTAGTCACTGCCGTTGTGTCCTTGGGCAAGACACTTTACCCACCTGCTCCCAGTGCCACCCACACTGGTTTAAATGTAACTTAGATATTGGGTTTCACAATGTAAAGCGCTTTGATTCACTTGAGATAAAGCGCTATATAAATGTAATTCACTTCACTTCACTAATCATGGGTATCCCAGCACCATATCAATTATTTTACCATGAGCAACACAATGAATTTCCAGAATAACAAAAGCTTTAATTGAGCTATAACTAGCTATCACTCATCTAAAGTATTTATTAATCAGCATAATTTTGTAACAGTCCACTTTTTTTTATCATAATATCCTGAAGTTTAGCATATTAAACAATTTTAACATCATTAAAACATAAATTAAAAAAACAAGTGAAATTTTCAACCACGACCTGGATTCGGACTCAAGATCTTCTGCTTTGCACTGTAAGTACTAATGATGCAGCCACCACAAGCATAGAGAGAAATGTTCTATTCATATTCTAATCAGTGACAAAGCATGATGTCGCCAGGATACGTTTGGGGTAAAATATTATATAAAGCGCCTGCCATTCAATAATTGTGTGAATGCTTATTCTTCTTCTTCTCCAGATTTTGGCGCGCTCTACCTTCCACATTTTTCACCCGATTCAAACCGTTCCAACTTCAAACTGGTCAGCCTATTCGGGAATCGCGTACCTTGACAAATTCCAAAAATACCCAGATTTCACAGAATTCCTGGTTTTCCGGGACATCTTTCCCATTCAAAATGAATTGGCCATTTTTCAAACTATTCCGACATTCAAACTATTCTTACATTCATACTACATTCAGTCAGCATTTCAGTTCAACTTCAGCATTGGAGCATTCACATGCAATTCCTTCAGGAATTGCCTCTTCTAGTTTACATTTTAATGTGCTCCACACTCCTGACAAGACGTTACTTGTAGAATATCACCGCAAAGCACTTGTTGCAGGTGGATGAGTCTGAATTCAATTATCACTATAATAAGGCACAGATAGCTTCTTTCTTTTTTGGTCCAGTCACCACCGTTTAAATCTGCACCAGGAGCCGTGTTTCGATGCCCATTCCATCCCTAATAATAACATTTATATTTACTTTTTAACCTTTTATATTAATATGCTACTTAAAGGGGACTTATGATGATTTTAATCTACATTTAAAACACTCCCTTGTGGTCTTAATAATACATATTGGATATGCTTTGGTGTACATTTGGCGTAAATTTGGCTCCACAGAATCAGATTCAGAATCAGAATCAGAATAGTTTTTATTGCCATTGTTTGGGAACAGGTTCACAAACTAGGAATTTTTCTTGGTGCAATCGTCTAACATAAAACACATATAACACAGAATAGGTAATACAATGAGCTGTAACAGAGCTATCAGATCTTGTTATTGTCTGATGGCCGAGGGGAAAAAACTGTTCAGGTGGCGGGAGGTGTGGGTCTGGATGGACCGTAGTCTCCTGCCTGAGGGGAGAAGGGAGAATAGTTTGTGTCCAGGGTGAGAAAAGTCAGCTGTGATCCGACCCACACACCTCCTGGTCCTGGAGGAGAACAGGTCCTGGAGGGATGGGAGCCTGTAACCAATAATCTTCTCAGCAGCACGTACGATGCGCTGCAGTCGATGCTTGTGGCGCTGGGGAACCACACGGTAATGGAGGAGGTGAGGATGGACTCAATAATGGCTGAGTAGAACTGCACCAGCATCTCAGTCAGCACCTTAAGTTTCCTCAGCTGCCGCGGGAAGTACATCCTCTGCTGGGCCTTCTTGATGAGGGAGCTGATCGTTGGCTCCAACTTCAGGTCCTGGGTGATGGTGGTGCCCAAGAAACGGAAGAAGTCCACGATGGAGACGAGGGTGGGAGAGTCAATCAGAGCGAGGGGGGATGGTGGGGTTGTGACTTTCCTGAAGTCCATGATTATCTCCACTGTCTTCTGGGCATTCAGCTCCAGATTGTTGAGGCTAGACCAGGATGCCAGCCGGTCCACCTCTGTCCTGTAGGCGTACTCATTGCCATCCGAGATCCGCAAACTTGAGCAGCTTTACGGACTGGTGACTAGAGGTGCAGCAGTTTGTATACAGAGAGAATAACCAGGGGGAAAGACAGTCACGCTTGTAACCTGCTTTTTGAGTCTGTCTGCAAGATGTTCGTTCGTGGAGGCTGTTTTTTTTATTTTACTGTGGAGTTCAAACAAAACCCTCCATGCCTCACCTTCTTTAAAAGCATCAGACTATACATTTGGAAAAAGTACAATATATTTCTTGAAGACGAACATCACGGCATTTTTTTTTTCTCAGGCACTGTCGAAAACTTCATAAACAATAGATTAGCCAGTCACAACATTAAGTACACACAGCTGAATAAAAAAAAGTAGCTTTCACCAACATTTATCACACCGCATGTTTGACGTCAGCATTATTATGCACAAGCCAAGATGAGATGAAAATAATACTTTATTAATCTTCATACATCCTCTTGAGGTGTTTAGCATTCATTATGTTATCTGATCTTATTCAGTTAGACTTTTAAAACATTTTTCAAAATTCACAAAATACTGTATAAAATATTGTCCAGTTTAGTTAAATTATTTGGAATTCTACTCAAAATGCTACCTATGAAGTCGGACAAAACTTACATTTTACATGACTTCCTGAACAGTATGCATTCATGCATAGTTTCAATAACATATTTCCACATTTGGAAACAATTAAGAATGCTAAAATAATGTATGGAATTTAATATTTCAATCATTTTTATGGAAAAAATGCATTCTAATTTGTCATATCTGCAATTTATTGTTTAACTGCTAGTTAAACAACCCAACAAGATAGAAAATCATTTTATTCATTTAATTTGATGCTTAATTGATTTGAACTACTGTATAATTACTCTACCACAAAAAACATTCACTGTTTTTAACCTAATCGTGTTTTTGTTTGGCCCCATCAGGTGTATGGCTGAAGGTGCAGGAGACGTTGCCTTCATCAAACACACAACAGTTGAAGAGAATACAGATGGTAATGATTTAGTAAAATTAAAATAGTACTTCAGCTTGAAAAACATGACTGAGCGTGTAGCTGACTTGGCAAAGCAGTTTGATTGTATCACTGCTAGTCTGCACCATTCTGGAGCAGAATGATTCAATAACGTCAGCCGGGGATGATGAAATAATTTCTAAATGGCAAACATTTATCCATGAAAATATGGAGAAGTTGCTAATGGTGTGTTTGAATTGGGAAACCATAAAAGTATACTCTGAGGTAAATGCTGTACATTATGATTACATTTACATGATTTTTTTTTAAATTTCCCTGAGGGAACTCTCCTGAAGGAATCAAATACTATCTACATTACTTAACTAGGAAATCACTTGGATAACAGAGACCTCCGCCAGGCCCTACTTCCCATTTGTAAAAAGTGCTGAATCCAGTCGGTGATCTAGATCAGCTTCAAAATATAATCCCAGTTTTTGGGATATCTTGCAAGTTTAATCAAAATGTGCCCATAACCTTTTGAGCGATTTGAAGCTGCTTGTCAGTCGTTCACTGTCTTTGTGTCTGCGGGTGGAGGCGGGGCCACATCCATACACACAGAAGTAGAAGCTTGGAGCGTAGATGTAAGGTAATGTGGTAGAAACGATTCATAACAGCCCTTTTTAGGACATTTCTTGAAAATGTCATAAAAATCGGCCCTAACCTTTTTTGTGCTATGTTGCTAACGAACTAACTGACTAACTTATCAACTGTCATAATTTGTTGGTGACGAACCCCAAGATGCAGAGAAGGCAGGCTTGGTGCAGAAAAACATGATTTCATGTCCACAAAAAAGAAAACACAAACCAGGAACTAGGAACAGGCAAAATGGAAACAGAAAACAGAAAAACTGGAAATAGCTAATGGCTAATAGGATCTGGCTAACAGGAAAAGAAGAAACTAGGAGAAAGCAAACTACAAATAGCTATCAGGAACAGTTTATCACTATAACGACAAGTAGTAATGACAATCACATCGACAATCAATACTCCAGCACTGGAGGTCAAAGCAGGTCTAAATAGCAGCTGGCTGATTGACACCAGGTGTGGCCAGGTGCCAATCAGCCGCAGCTGAGGGGAACAGCGCTCAGGGAGACTAGCAGGAAACTGAACCAAAAAAAGAGCGTTTACAGGAAATAAAGACAGAGGGAAATCCAAAACATTACTAAACTGTCAGTGACAAACCTGACATCAACTAAATTACCGTAACAATTACATAACGTGCTGAAGCTAATAAAACTATGTGTTTGTAATACATTTTATTGTATTGTTTTAGATATAATATTTGTTATCTAAAAATATATTTTTCTTATTAAATGTATTACATGTTGATTTTCTAAATGTGCAATACAAATACTTGTCCACAGAGTATATACTACTAGTATTTGTTATTCTCGCCATAAGTGACCACTTGATATTTTCACCAGGTAAAGGCCCCCCCAGCTGGGCAGCAAAACTCATTTCATCAGACTATGAGCTGTTGTGTCGTGACGGCAGAAGACTTCCTGTCAATCAGTGGCAAACGTGCAATCTGGTCCGTGTCCCATTCCGAGCCATTGTGGTTGGCGATCACATCACTCCCTCTGTGGTGTTGAACATGCTGACTGAAGGACTGGTAGGTGAAAATCAATTACACTAGTAACAGCCTCATCCTTAACAAATATACTGTACAATATCACTGCAATTAAGATTGCAGTATTTGTTTTTGCACGCAGGCACGATGAGGGGATTGTTAGATTGTTTCATCACCAGAAGGAAGCTTGCAGAGAAATCACTGTATGGCTTGCAGCAAGACAAATAGACCTTACATTTACTAGCAGGCCAACGCCACTTCCCCTATCACCCAACCCCTAAATTAACACTCAGAACTATATATAATATTACTGTCGCTACAATATCATATGAAAAAAAAAAGAAACCAAATAAATACATATGTATGCACAAACATCAACAACCTGGCGTAGGTACAAAAATACCAAAAACACCAGCAGACACCATAACACATAAATCAAATTTGTTTTAATCAGACCTTTAAAGGGGATCTATTATGTAAAACCAACTTTTCTTACCTATTGGCACCATGGCGGAGATATTTATAAAACAATCTTGTCTTCCTTCGTACTCCTTCCAAAGGAGCCGTTCGGAATTTTAACAACTTGTGACGTTTTTCCCAGTTGTGACGTCAGCAAATATCTTAGTTTACCGGAGGACGCTGTCAAAGTGGAGGCACGTAAATAAGACTGCCCAGAAAACGGTGCAAGAGACGGTCAGAAAGCAGCTTGAAGACGCTCTGTAAAACATATTCTGAAAATGATTTTATATATATTTGAAAACAAAATTTTGTGTCAGTTTTGTATTTTGGAATACAAAACATATTATTATTAGTTATTAGTATCAACATTTCAGGTTTTTTTATAACGTTACGTCTTTTTGCTTAAATTTTTACAGTTTTTGTGGCCCCCTGTTTTGTGTCTTTGGACACAAGGGGTTGGGGGGCTGGAAAATGTTGAAGATGTGCAAATAATTGTTAGTTCCATGATGTGGACAACCACTTATGTTGACAACCACTTATATCGACGTTAATCAGCCAGTCTGTGGGTTGGTGAGATAAGCGGGTTCACTGTTTTCTGAGCTATTTGTGGCAGCTGTGTTTCATCTTATATGTATTCACTTTATTTAGTAAAAAGTAGGAGTGTCAAATTATCGTGTTATTTAGACGATAAATAACTAATTAATATTAGTAAATTAGTTACAGTCCTATTCATACTTGCCAACCCTCCCGGATTTTCCGGGAGACTCCCGAAATTCAGCGCCTCTCCCGAAAACCTCCCGGGACAAATTTTCTCCCGAAAATCTCCCGAAATTCAGGCGGAGCTGGAGGCCACGCCCCCTCCAGCTCCATGCGGACCTGAGTCCGCTTTCCCACAATATAAACAACGTCTACAGTAAAGCAGTCCGTCTGCCGTAAACAGCAATGTTGTGACACTCTTAAACAGGACAATACTGCCATCTAGTGCATTTGATGATAGCACTTTTGTGCGTGCCACACAGCGATGCATAATCAGAGAAGGTGTTCAGCATGGTTAGAAAGATAGTGACAGAGAATAGAACAAGGATGGACAATTCAACCATTAACTCAACAATGAGTAGATGAGTTTTATGTGTGTGTATATGTGTAAATAATGAACACTGAAATTCAAGTAATTCTTTTATTTATATATATATATATATATATATATATATATATATATATATATATATATATATATATATATATAGCTAGAATTCACTGAAAGTCAATTATTTCTTATATATATATATATATATATATATATATATATATATATATCTCCTCTCTGAGCTGCCACCTTAACGTGGTAGAGGAGTTTGCGTGTCCCAATGATCCTAGGAGCTATGTTGTCCGGGGGCTTTATGCCCCCTGGTAGGGTCTCCCAAGACAAACTGGTCCTAGGTGAGGGACCAGACAAAGAGCAGCTCGAAGACCTCCATGAAAGATAAAAACAAAGGACCCAGATTTCCCTCGCCCGGACGCGGGTCACCGGGGCCCCCCTCTGGAGCCAGGCCCGGAGGTGGGGCACGATGGCGAGAGCCTGGTGGCCGGGCCTGTCCCCATGGGGCCCGGCCGGGCACAGCCCGAAGAGGCAACGTGGGTCCCCCCTCCAATGGGCTCACCACCCATAGCAGGGGTCATAGAGGTCGGGTGCGATGTGAGCTGGGCGGAAGCCGAAGGCAGGGCACTTGGCGGTCCGATCCTCGGCTACAGAAGCTAGCTCTTGGGACGTGGAACGTCACCTCGCTGGGGGGGAAGGAGCCTGAGCTAGTGCGCGAGGTGGAGAAGTTCCGGCTAGATATAGTCGGACTCACTTCGACGCACAGCAAGGGCTCTGGAACCAGTTCTCTCGAGAGGGGCTGGACTCTCTTCCACTCTGGCGTTGCCGGCAGTGAGAGGCGACGGGCTGGGGTGGCAATTCTTGTTTCCCCCCGGCTCAGAGCCTGTACATTGGAGTTCAACCCGGTGGACGAGAGGGTAGCTTCCCTCCGCCTTCGGGTGGGGGAACGGGTCCTGACTGTGGTTTGCGCTTACGCGCCAAACCGCAGCTCAGAGTACCCACCCTTTTTGGATTCACTCGAGGGAGTACTTGAGAGTGCTCCCCCGGGTGATTCCCTTGTTCTACTGGGGGACTTCAATGCTCATGTTGGCGGCGACAGTGAAACCTGGAGAGGCGTGATTGGGAAGAATGGCTGCCCGGATCTGAACCCGAGCGGTGTTTTGTTATTGGACTTTTGTGCCCGTCACAGATTGTCCATAACGAACACCATGTTCAAACATAAGGGTGTCCATATGTGCACTTGGCACCAGGACACCCTAGGCCGCAGTTCCATGATCGACTTTGTAGTTGTGTCATCGGATTTGCGGCCTCGTGTTTTGGACACTCGGGTGAAGAGAGGGCCGGAGCTTTCTACCGATCACCACCTGGTGGTGAGTTGGCTGCGATGGTGGGGGAGGATGCCGGACAGACCTGGCAGGCCCAAACGCATTGTGAGGGTTTGCTGGGAACGTCTGGCAGAGTCTCCTGTCAGAGAGAGTTTCAATTCCCACCTCCGGAAGAACTTTGAACATGTCACGAGGGAGGTGCTGGACATTGAGTCCGAATGGACCATGTTCCGCACCTCTATTGTCGAGGCAGCTGACTGGAGCTGTGGCCGCAAGGTAGTTGGTGCCTGTTGTGTCGGTAATCCTAGAACCCTTTGGTGGCACCGGCGGTAAGGGATGCCGTCAAGCTGAAGAAGGAATCCTATAGGGTTCTTTTGGCTCATAGGACTCCTGAGGCAGCGGACAGGTACCGACAGGCCAAGTGGTGTGCGGCTTCAGCGGTCGCAGAGGCAAAAACTCGGACATGGGAGGAGTTCGGTGAGGCCATGGAAAACGACTTCCGGACGGCTTCGAAGCAATTCTGGACCACCATCCGCCGCCTCAGGAAGGGGAAGCAGTGCACTATCAACACCGTGTATGGCGGGGATGGTGTTCTGCTGACCTCGACTGCGGATGTTGTGGATCGGTGGAGGGAATACTTCGAAGACCTTCTCAATCCCACCAACACGTCTTCCTATGAGGAAGCAGTGCCTGGGGAGTCTGTGGTGGGCTCTCCTATTTCTGGGGCTGAGGTTGCTGAGGTAGTTAAAAAGCTCCTCGGTGGTAAGGCCCCAGGGGTAGATGAGATCCGCCCGGAGTTCCTTAAGGCTCTGGATACTGTGGGGCTGTCTTGATTGACAAGACTCTGCAGCAACGCGTGGACATCGGGGGCGGTACCTCTGGATTGGCAGACCGGGGTGGTGGTTCCTCTCTTTAAGAAGGGGAACCGGAGGGTGTGTTCTAACTATCGTGGGATCACACTCCTCAGCCTTCCCGGTAAAGTCTATTCAGGTGTACTTGAGAGGAGGCTACGCCGGTTAGTCGAACCTCGGATTCAGGAGGAACAGTGTGGTTTTCGTCCTGGTCGTGGAACTGTGGACCAGCTCTATACTCTCGGCAGGGTCCTTGAGGGTGCATGGGAGTTTGCCCAACCAGTCTACATGTGTTTTGTGGACTTGGAGAAGGCATTCGACCGTGTCCCTCGGGAAGTCCTGTGGGGAGTGCTCAGAGAGTATGGGGTAACGGACTGTCTGATTGTGGCGGTCCGCTCCCTGTATGCTCGGTGCCAGAGCTTGGTCCGCATTGCCGGCAGTAAGTCGGACATTTTTCCAGTGAGGGTTGGACTCCGCCAAGGCTGCCCTTTGTCACCGATTCTGTTCATAACTTTTATGGACAGAATTTCTAGGCGCAGTCAAGGCGTTGAGGGGATCTGGTTTGGTGGCTGCAGGATTAGGTCTCTGCTTTTTGCAGATGATGTGGTCCTGATGGCTTCATCTGGCCAGGATCTTCAGCTCTCACTGGATCGGTTCGCAGCTGAGTGTGAAGCGACTGGGATGAGAATCAGCACCTCCAAGTCCGAGTCCATGGTTCTCGCCCGGAAAAGGGTGGAGTGCCATCTCCGGGTTGGGGAGGAGATCTTGCCCCAAGTGGAGGAGTTCAAGTACCTCGGAGTCTTGTTCACGAGTGAGGGAAGAGTGGATCGTGAGATCGACAGGCGGATCGGTGCGGCGTCTTCAGTAATGCGGACGCTGTATAGATCCGTTGTGGTGAAGAAGGAGCTGAGCGGGAAGGCAAAGCTCTCAATTTACCGGTCGATCTATGTTCCCATCCTCACCTATGGTCATGAGCTTTGGGTTATGACCGAAAGGACAAGATCACGGGTACAAGCGGCCGAAATGAGTTTCCTCCGCCGGGTGGCGGGGCTCTCCCTTAGAGATAGGGTGAGAAGCTCTGCCATCCGGGAGGAGCTCAAAGTAAAGCCGCTGCTCCTCCACATCGAGAGGAGCCAGATGAGGTGGTTCGGGCATCTGGTCAGGATGCCACCCGAACGCCTCCCTAGGGAGGTGTTTAGGGCACGTCCGACCGGTAGGAGGCCGCGGGGAAGACCCAGGACACGTTGGGAAGACTATGTCTCCCGGCTGGCCTGGGAACGCCTCGGGGTTCCACAGGAAGAGCTGGACGAAGTGGCTGGGGAGAGGGAAGTCTGGGCTTCCCTGCTTAGGTTGCTGCCCCCGCGACCCGACCTCGGATAAGCGGAAGAAGATGGATGGATGGATGGATATATATATATATATATATATATATATATATATATATATATATATATATATATATATATATATATATATATATATGTATATATGAAATACTTGACTTGGTGAATTCTAGCTGTAAATATACTCCTCCCCTCTTAACCACGCCCCCAACCACGCCCCCGCCCCAACCACGCCCCCCACACCCACCCCCCACCTCCAGAAATTGGAGGTCTCAAGGTTGGCAAGTATAGTCCTATTTAGCGAGTTATATTTTGTAATTGTGTTGATTTATTTTCAATCACTAACGTTACTGACTCTGGATGCCTGCGAGTTGTCTCGCCCTCTTTTTGTGTTTGACTGAGAGCAACAACACTACCGTCATGCTGCACAAAGATAGTATGTTGCAAAGGGCGACTTTAAATAGGTGGAATAGGATGAATTGTATCTAACAAAGAGTGTAAAATATTCATAATGAACTTAAAGACGTATCAGAAAAGTGTTCATGGTTTGTATACGTTTGAATAATGTTTTGTTTTTAGCATTGAGTAGAAAATAAAAAAAAGTTCATAGAGTAACGTGCATCGCTCTATTGCTTGTATTGAAAAACAGTGGTGGTCAACCAAGCAAGATGGCTGTTATACAGTACAAAAGAGTCTTACATATTCTTGCAAAAAGCAGATAAAAGCAAAAAAATCAAACTATGCAATGGAATAGATCCCTATACTTAATCAAAAAAATATTTGTCGAGTGTGTTAAGGTGTTTGAGCTTCGTGGAGTTCTTTTCTGCGTGTACATAAACGACACTTTCATCGAGTCTGATCAACGTCCTCTTACACGAGGAGACTTTATTATTCTTCTCCTTGAACATAACACACAACACCAGCTCCAGAGCGCCCCAAGTGGGGAACATGCGCTATAACAGCCAACCTTTGAACAAAGCCACACAGAGTAAGAGCGCAGATCAATCTTAACACCCCCACTCGCTATTAGCTCACTGTGTTAAAACAATTTGTAAACAACATTTCAAGAACATCCCTCACCATCCTGTTTTGCCAAACATATTCTGTGAAAAACATTTCAACTTCTGTTTAGTAGCTGGTTTTGTCAGGATATCAGCAACCATTTGTTCTGTAGGGCAATATTCCAGTAATACCCTACCAGTAGCAACAATGTCTCTTATGAAGTGGTATTTCACATCAATGTGTTTGCATCTTTGTCTGTTAACAGGATTTTTAGTGAGTGCAATCGTACCTTGGTTATCTTCGTACACTCTTGTTTTAACATATTGATAGTTATCAAGTCCTTTTAGTAGCTGTTCAATGTAAAGACACTCCTGTATAGCTGAAGCTAACGAAATATACTCTGCTTCACAGGTAGAAAGAGCTACTGTTGGTTGTTTTCTTGTCTTCCATGAAATGAATGAACTGCCTTCACACAAAGTTGCACAATAGCCTACGTCTGTCTGTTTCATTTGATGCCCAACTTGCATCACAGTAAACTGTCAGACCGAGTCTTTCAGTTACATTCTTCTTGAAGTTTAAGTCCTTGTTCTGATGTACCTTTTAGGTATCTGAATACATGTTTCACTGTATTCCAATGTTCCATAGTAGGTTCATTAAAGTGTTGGGATAGTTTACTCACAACAAAGCTTATGTCAGGTCGAGTGCATGTTGATAAGTAAATTAAACTTCCCACTGCTTCTCTGTACTGTCTTGGTTGTTTCAACTTTTCAGCATTTTCTGCGTAATCAAGTTTTGGTTCACAAGGAGTTTCTCTTGGTTTACAATTTTCCATATCAAACCTTTGTAAAACCTTTTTCACATATCTCTCTTGTGACATTTTGACTAGTCCATTTGTTTGTGCAAAGTCTATTCCTAAGAAATGTTTTAGGATTCCCAAATCCTTCATTTTGAATCTCTGAGTTAACATTATTTTTACATCCTGCATTGATTTTTCACTTGAAGCAGCTAAAATAAGGTCATCTACCCAAATAATAAGTATTACCTTTTGACCATATTTTTCTCTTGTGTACACACAATGATCTGCTTCATTTTGCACAAAGTCATTTTCACATAAATGGGTGTGTAACACTGTATTCCAGTTTCTGCCCGACTGTTTGAGTCCATACAATGATTTGTTCAGTTTACATACCAGTTTTTCACCAGTGTTAGAGTTTTTCTCGTATCCTTGTGGTTGTTCTAAATAGATTTCACAGTCTATGGGTGCGTGCAGATACGCGGTCTTCACGTCCATCTGATGTAAGATTAAGTCCTCCTGTGCCGCCTTCTGCATGAGAATTCTTACACTTAACATGTCAGCTGTCGGTGAAAACGTCTCTTCGTAATCAGTTCCTACTTTCTGGTCGTATCCTTTGGCAACAAATCTCGCCTTATATTTATTAGATCCATCTGTGTCTGTTTTGAGTGCATAAACCCACTTTGCTTTTAAAGCTCGCTTACCTGGTGGTAAGTCAGTCAACTGGAATGTGTCATTTTCCACTAGTGAGTTCATCTCCTCATCCATGGCGTTTTTCCAGTGCATTGACTTGGATGATAACACGGCTTCCTGATAAGTTTCTGGAATGTCACAAACTGCTCGATAACAGAAATCAACGCATGTTTGTAATCTGTCCAATGAATCATCAGTCTCAAAATCTTGTAAATAAACTGGCTTTTGTTTTATCCTGAATGGATTCTTTCTGATTTCTGTTTCGGCATTTACCGCTGACTGTTCCACATCTTCCTGCTCATTTAAATCCTCAGTTTTGTTTTCAGGTTGAACTCTGTCCTCATCCTTCTGGTCACTGTCACAGACTGCATTGTCTCTGTTGCCAATGTCATGTCCTGCGTATGGCTCCAAAGTTTGTGTCTCTCTCTCTACACTTGTTTTGGTTGCGAATCTCACCAATCTGATCTTTTGGACCTTTTCCATTTCTGGATAATATAAAAGGAAGGCTGGGCTGTTTTTATCATATCCTATGAAAATGCCCTGCTCACTTTTGGAGTCTAGTTTTCCTTTTTCTTGTTTGTAACTAAAACATGTAGACCCAAACTTTTGCATTTGTGACACATTTGGTACTTTTCCTGTAAGTAACTCATATGCTGTTTTCTTTGTCCGTCTATTGTAACACCTGTTTCTAACATGAGCTGCTGTTTGAATGGCATAGTTCCACAAATAGTTTGGTAGTTTGCTTTCTATCAGTAAGCATCTAGCCATGTCAAACAGTGTTCGCCATTCTCTCTCTGCTGTGCCATTTTGGTGTGGCGAATAAGGCGCTGACGTCTCATGTCTTATTTTGTTCTTTGTTAGTAACATTTGGAACTCTCTGTTTGTAAACTCAGGCCGTTGTCTGAACGTATACACTTCACATCTCCATAGGGTGCTACATCTGCTAAGAACTTTTCTGTTGCAGCTACTGCATCACTTTTTGACTTAAGAAAATATACTAATACAGCACCTGAATAGTCATCTGTGAAACATTGTGCGTATTTGTGTCCTTCTATGCTCTCAGTTTTCATTGGCCCTGCTAGGTCTGTATGGATTAACTCCAGGGGTTTATTTGCTTTAGCATCTAGCTCCCTATTTCTCGTTTGGGTAAACTTGCCTTTTGTACATATTTCACACATCTGATCTGGCTTAACAACATTTCCCTTAATTACCATACCTTTGACCACAGTTTGGAGTTTGATTACATCATCATAGTTGCAGTGCCCTAGAATCTCGTGCCATGTTTGTACGTCATGACAAACTTTACACTGATCTTCATTTGCATCAACAGTTGGTAGATAATATAGCTTCTCATTTTCGTTTATGTTAAATCTGTTACCATCTTTAGTGATCATGTGGCTCTCTCCTTTCTTGAAAGTTATGATTGCTCCTCCGTCGGCTGCTCTTGCCACTGAAAAGATGTTGTGGGGATATGAGGGCATGTACAGAGCATTTCGTAGTTGTGCCCTGTGCTGTCGTCCATCGCTGTCCACTAGATGTATCGTTGCTGTTCCTCTTCCTTGGGCCATTCCACTGCATCTTGTCCCATCAGCTAGTTCCACTGAATGAGTCTCTGGTTGAAAAGTGTTGTCAAAGCTTGTAAAGTTATTTACATCATTTACAATGTGGGATGTCGCTCCTGCATCCACCATAATGCCTTTCATCTTTATTTTTGGTGCTGACTCACTTTCTTCTTGTGCTGCTTTGAAGAGGTAATCATTGGATTGTTCATCCGTAACCTTTCTGACATTGTCTCGTTTATCTTTCTTTTTGCATATGGTTTCTTGGTGTGTGTTGCTCTTACAAAAGTTGCACCACACTTTTCGGATACACATTCTTGCTCTGTGTCCTTTTAATCCACATTTGAAACATGTCAGATCTCCATCTTCACTTCTACTTTTAGTGCTGCTGGTGTACTTCTTCTGGATATTTCTATCTTGTTTTGTGAACGTTTTCATCACATTGTCTGTTGGCTCAGCAGTACTAATTTTCTCTGACTCTTCGTAAATACGTAATCTTCTTTTGAAATCTGTAAATGTCACATTGTCTTCATTTTGCGTTACATGTACAGCTAATGGCTTGTAAGAGTCAGGTAGGCCTCCAAGAATCATGGCTATGATCAGACACTGAGAGTCTCACCGGCATCACGAAGTGCTGTAATCAGGTTTTCTGCTCTGATGATGTAGTCCGTAGTTGACTCTCTGTCTGCGTTCCGTAGTTTTGTCAAGGACGTGTACAGGTTGATTATTCGTGGCTTGCTTTTTCCTGAGTAATGGTCCCTCAGTATTTTCAGTGCTTTCCTGCCATCGTATACAGCATCATGTCTTATTAAAGACAAGCTTTTATCATCGATCAACCTGATGAGCTCTGCATAGCAGTCTGGATTCTTTATTCTGTCCGCTGCTGCTTGCTCTTCTCCTACTGGTTCATTTAGAACAGTGTCTTTCAACTTTAAAATATGTAAGTGTCCCAAAAATCTTGCTTCCCAAAGGTCAGACTTGCTTTCGGATCCATCAAAGTACAGTTGCGGGGATACTGCTCCAGTAGTACGAGCCGCCATATTTGTTTAAGCTCCGCACTTTAGCACTATGCTATGCTAATTAGCTCAAACTTTACCGCGGTTACTTCTTCTTCGAGGGTACACGCTACTTTATTGGCTAAAGTCACTTTTATGCTCCGTGTAATACTTCACGTTTGCAATACCTTTATCCTTGGTCAAGCAGTTCTCCTCTGTTAGCTCAAGTCCACACCTGCAAACTTTCTTGGCTTCTCTGTCCGTGCGTCGACTCAACGCTACCTGGCCTTGTTTGCTTGAGTTGGCTGGAATCTCTGGGGTTCCTGGGCACCATAACCTGTTAAGGTGTTTGAGCTTCGTGGAGTTCTTTTCTGCGTGTACATAAACGACACTTTCATCGAGTCTGATCAACGTCCTCTTACACGAGGAGACTTTATTATTCTTCTCCTTGAACATAACACACAACACCAGCTCCAGAGCACCCCAAGTGGGGAACATGCGCTATAACAGCCAACCTTTGAACAAAGCCACACAGAGTAAGAGCGCAGATCAATCTTAACAGAGTGATATCAAGGTTTATACGTCTGTAGGATTCTCAGACATATCGAACTATTACACTCCATTCATTCTACGTGACATAACAGATGGAAACTTGAAATAGCATGGAGGTTTACAACTTCTTTGTGTGTAGCGGAGTCGAGGAAATTGGTATCAAGACTCTCTTTGATAAATACACATTGTTTTCGCTCCGGTAAGATTCTGCACCTTTTACAAGTAGCATGTTTTTCTCCCGTCTTTATCAAAATATAACTATAGATGTCAACATTGTGTATGTGCTGACAGATTAATTTATGGTTGCTGCCTTTGGTAATCACATAAAGTACCAGTAGAGTACAAAAACAAGTTGACTTTATGCTTAATTTTGTTTCATTGTATCCATTAAACCAGTGGTTCTCAACCTTTTTTCAGTGATGTACCCCCTGCGATTTTTTTTTAAATTCAAGTACCCCCTAATCAGAGCAAAGCATTTTTGGTTGAAAAAAAGAGATAAAGAAGTAAAATACAGCACTATGTCATCAGTTTCTGATTTATTAAATTGTATAACAGTGCAAAATATTGCTCATTTGTAGTGGTCTTTCTTGAACTATTTGGAAAAAAAGATAGTTTTTTATTTATATTGATAAAGAATTTTTGAATTGCTGCTATTTTTAGAATATTTAAAAAAAATCTCACGTACCCCTTGGCATACCTTCAAGTACCCCCAGGGGTACGCAAACCCCCATTTGAGAACCACTGCATTAAACCATATTCAATTGTATTTACAATCCGTAAAGTATGTGAAAATACCATGTAACATTCAATTTATACCTGGAGATAGAGACAAACACACACAACCGAAGACAGTGCAGACTTTGCTTTGTTAACCCTTTGTGTGCATCATGATTATTCTTCATAGAAACAGGACGATATGGACATCCTATAAGTCGTCATTGAAGTAAGAGCAGACATTGCACAGTAAACTATTGCTTTATTATGTTTGTAGTTTGTATTTCTTGTTGAGCACTTAGCAATATGGCTACATATTGCTTAGTGTTTCACTAAAGCTGGATCTGTTTCGAAGAGCTTCTAAAACTTGTAGCTCATCCTCCTTATATTCAGGATCAACAATATAAGTTTATGGATCATAATTTTTCCCCAAGTAATCGTTGTTGGCTCTCATAAAGTCAGAATGATTTGCACTGTTGTTGGTGGGGAAGGGATCTGTGGTTCCTATCTTGACGTCACATGATGTCGATGTCTGGCTATCTCATTATCTCTCAAAATGGCTCGGGAATCTCCGTGAAGTGATACTATTTTGATCATATCTATTTACTTGCAAACTTTGTAAGTCTTTTGTTGTCATACAGCAGAGATATAATATATAATAGCTTCAATATAGAGGCAATTTGTTTTTCATTCTACTGGTTTTTTAGGTTTTGCTCACATTTGCTTTTTTTTAGACTCACCGAGTTAGTGCTTTTCGAAACACTTGTAGCAAACATTTGTTTAATGCAAATAATATCGAGATAATACTAAAATGGGAAATAAACAACGTTAAAATTATGTCAAAAAAAACCTTTAACAAAGTGATCACTGAAACTCATGCATTCTTTGATTCTGCTCCCTTAGACTGGAGTTTGAGCTGCATGCTTTACTCGTTGTTGTTTCGTAAAATCTTGCACTCTTCTGTTCTTTTTGATAACCTCTCGGGAACTCTGACGAAACGTTTATCCTTTTTGCGATTTGAAGGATTCGTACCGCCGAAAACATCGCCAGCATAGGGCTTTTTTTTATTTTTAGAAAGGTTAAATGGGAGCCTTGAACCCATTGAGAGCAGAGCGAGCTTGACCACCACGTGGGCATGACGTCCGTAAATTCAAGAAATTAGACAAGCTATGGAGAAATGGCGTCATTTCTGGTTGTGTTTTGACCCACATTAAGCTGACTTTAAACTATTATGCATTGTGCATCAATATAGTGACATATTACATGTACAATGATGTACGTTATATTTAAATCAGAGCACATTGCATGGAGGAGAATGTTGTTTTAATCGCAGTGCATGTCATGAGTTTCACGATCGTGTCTTTGCCAGTGGACGAAATTAAATTGAAACTTGTAAATAAATAGGTTCATTTTTTGTCGCTAAATACATGATAAATAAATAAAATAGTAAATAGTGTGCATGCATGAGAATTATGTGATTGACAATCAGGAAAGCCAATCAAAGCCAAAATGTCCTCCTATCCGTTTTGCAAGGTTTAGCATGTAATTATGACAAACATAGATATTTATTTGGTAAATATGTTTTTTTAAACAATACTGGTAACATATGCTTGCATTGTGAGTGATGTCTGTTTGATTAATTTTATGTTATCTAAAGCAGACGAAAAGCACCAAGTTCAACATTCAATACTTTAAATGGTTCTTACGTTAACTTCAACATTTTATCTACCTGATGTTTTATTTTAGCAAATGTACAGACTGCAAATGTTCAAGTCTGTTAAAATCATTGACTTACTTTAGAAAGCCAATTTTGTTGTTTGAACACCTAATAAGGATGTAATGAATTTAAATTAGAACATATCAAGTTGAGGGATTTTCAATTTAGGCGAAAACAAAGAAAGAGAAAATTTGGCGAATTAACTAAAAATCCTAATTAATGAATCGCTTGTAAGCACTATTAATTAGCAATACGATCAGTCATATTAGCACTGATATGCAAACAATATCCATGTCTGTGTTGTGTCGTCTATTTCCTTGGACACTGAAACAAAGTCCTCCCTGTGTGCAGGAGAAGTCTGGATTCAACATGTTTTCCTCCAAGCCTTATGGAGACGGAACGTTACTCTTCTCTGAATCCTCCGTCATGTTTCAGAGCGCTGAGTATGACGACCCTAAGAAGTGGATGGGTCGATTTTATTACAGTGCCATGAGCGCTATGGACTGTAAAATTCCAGGTACATATCTAACCACGCTTTCTTTCCAAAAGACTGTATATACAGTAGTGGACTAAGCTATGGTACCCACAGTTTTGCACCACTGGGTTGCCCGTACACAAAGAAAGTATTGTGCACCGTAACCTGTGTACCTTCAGCCCTCACTGGCTTTCTCCCACCGGTCTAGTATGGAGCCTTTTTTACCTGTTAGAGCCACCTTATTCAGCAGTAGTCTACAATTGTAACAACATTTTGGAATTCATCACAATTTTCTAAGACAAATTTTGCCATCTCTGGAGATAAGTACCTGCAACATCTACATATATACTGTACAGTGGTGCCTTGATTTTCAAACCTATTTTTTTCTATCTTGACCAGGGTTTGTGAATAGAAATATTTGTGTGTTAAAACAAATTTCTCCATAAGAAACATTGTAAACATAATGGGTTTCAGTCTCGACAAAAGTCCATAGTTTAGTAAATGTTTGTACTGCTTGTATTGCTTGCCATCACAAGACTTCTGTGAAGTGAAAAACTGTGGTAGTGAACCAAGCCAAGATTTCTGTTGTGTAGCAAACAGAACGCAAACTCTTGGTGTTCGCAAGGGGCCTAGATCTTCCTGCAAAAAGCAGATACCAGCAAAAAATTAGACTATGCAATGGAATAGATCCCTATACTTTATCAATAAAACATTTATCGAATGATATCAAGGATTATCCATTGGTGGAGTTCCCAGACATATCAAACTGTCTGGTGCTCACACGGCAAAACGGTGAAAACTTCGAAAAGCATGGAGGCATACAACTTCTTTGTATGTGACTGGGTCAAGGAAATTAGTATTGATACTCCCTGATAAATATGCATAGTTTTTGCTCGGGTAAGGTTGCATTTATGATTTAACTGCCATGTTTGTTGGTTTGTTGTGGTTGACTGCGCAGAAAGTGCGTGTCTTTTACCCTGTCTTTATCAAAATATAACTATAGATGTCAACATTTTGTATATGCTGAAAGCTTCATTTGTGATTTCTGCCTTTGGTAAAAGCTTAACACTTTTAGGTTTTGCTCACATTTGCATTCTCTTATTTAGACACGCCGAGTTGGTGTCTAACAAAAAAAAAAAACGCTTAAATGGGAAACACTAAACATTAAAAGTATATCAAACAAACCTTAAACAAAGTGATCATAGCAAAATTGTGTGTTCTTCGACTCTGCTCCCTTGTACTGGAGTGCCTGCAACTTCCTCGTCTTTCGTAAAATCTTGCACTCTTCTACCTTTCTTGAATACCTTTACGCGATTTGAATGGTTCGTACAGCCGAAAACAAGGAAAGCATAGGGCATTTTTCTTTGACGAAGGCTAAGGGGCGCCAAGTACCCATTGAGAACAGGTGTTGGCTTAAACACCACACATATTTAATGAGCCGGACATGACGTCATGTAAATCCAAGCAATAGTATGTCAAACAAACATAACAAGGGGGTGATGGATCACCGTTATATTTAAAAACAAAGACAAAACAAAAACAACTAGCTAATTTTCAGCCTCCATGCCGACACAAACACACACACTGTCACTAGCCCTGTGGTGCAGTCATAGTTTGAAAACAGAAAACCCCTTAACTTTAACAGCCAGGTTGCTACAATGATTAGAAATAAAAAATTAATACACTTTACCTTGTCAGCTAATATTTTTGGTGTTCAGCCGAAGAAAGGGGGAGATAGAGGCAGTGTCGACAACGCTGTGGATACTTCCTGAATGTTTCAAACCACACATCGCTTGTCTATTGCTTTCTTTAGACTCATATTGAGCTAGCAAAACTAGAAATAAACTGTAAGAAGTCTAAAAAACACTCAAAAAGCACACAAAATAGTAATTAGCACAGTGTCTAACGACAGCACTGCTGAGCTGACTGAATGAGCAGGGAAATCCATTAGCCCACCCACAATGTATGTGCTGCCTGGACAGAATGGCTGCGCTGCATGCACACAAGGGATAGATGAAACGTTCGTACACTGAGACAAGGTTTGAACAACAAAGCATATGTTTATTGGGTCTGTTCTATAATTAATAAGGGTAAATCGAGGCTCTTTGCCCAGAGTTGCACATTTCATATTAATTTCTGTACAGCTATTCTTTGAAAAACATATATTACTTAAATAATTACTTTTATTTGCAGGTCAAGTAAAGTGACTTTTTTAATGCACCGTTGTGAAACACCAACCTAGTATCAGTGCAGTGTCAATACAGGTGTCACTTACTCATCACTAGCACTTGCTAACAGTAAGTACCGGTATACAGTTATAGTAGCTACCGACTAACAATATTTACTCACCTACAGTGGCTACCAAACTACAATATGTAGCTACCTACAGTAAATGCCTGCCCACAGCATCTACACACCACACCAACAACCTACTTCTACTTAAGTATTCACCTGTCTGTCTACCAATAGAAAGTACCCTGCGGTGGTGTGTGCTGTCCAGTGGCGAGCAGAATAAATGTGCTGACATGGGCACTGCCTTTCAAAGCAAAGGTCTGACTCCAGTCATCAATTGTATCTACGGGGACTCTGTAACGGACTGCATGAAGAAAATAAAGGTAACGGAAGTGAATTGCTATCATTTTAATAAAAACGTGTGCCCTTATCTTGTATAACCTCACTTCCTGTGCAGGACAACGAGGCTGACGCCGTCACTCTGGACGGGGGTTATATCTACACAGCTGGCAAAGAATATGGCTTGGTGCCCGCAACTGGAGAGAGCTATACGGGTACAATAAAGAGTGACTGGCCACCAAAACACAAAGATACGTATACAACAGGAATAACATGTCTCTACATGTCTCTAGCGGATCGGGATGGAGCCATATACTATGCAGTGGCTGTGGTGAAAAAGAGTAGCTCTGATATCAGGAGCCTTGACAACCTGAAAGGTCGGCGCTCGTGTCACACGGGATTTGGCCGCACAGCTGGTTGGAATATTCCTGTATCCACCCTGATAGAGAAAGGCTTGATCAGCCCTCAACAATGTCAAATAGCCCAAGGTCAGTGTGTCATAGCAGCGAGAGCTGAAGGAGTCAATGAAATTACTCAAGAAAACATTGCTCGTTGATTTAAACTCTTTTTTTTCACCATAGCTGTGGGTGGATTCTTCAAGGATAGCTGCGTACCGGGTGCTAATCAACTTGGATTCCCCAGCAATTTGTGTAGTTTATGTGCGGGAGATGGATCGGGGAAGAACAAATGTGAGAAGGGAAGGGACCTTTACGATGGATACGACGGTGCCTTCAGGTACCAAAATGACCCGACTTCACATCATCATTTGTCATGGGAACCTAAACTGCTTACTTTGTTTCATGCAGGTGTCTGGCAACGGGAGATGGAGATGTGGCTTTCATCAAGCATTCTACCGTCTTCCAAAATACTGATGGTATAAACAGATTCTGCATTGAAAAAAATATGGGTTACTGTTCTGTACGTACCTTTTTTTCAAAGGTGCAGGTTACAGTAATCGACATAACCCGTTCTCTTCCTGGTTAAACCATGCAAGATACGCCCCACCTAAACACACGCACATAGCAAAAGGAGAAGGCCAAGTACAAAATCAGTGTTTGAAAAATAGTATAATCTCCCTCACCGTTTAAACACAAGTAACTGTAACATTTGTTTTCCGTTCAAAGAATTTGGAGCATGCAGCACTTTTTAAGTCCATGTTCAGTGCATTTTTGGTACAGTAAGGGAGCAAAACATAAAACTGCTTAGCTTTTGTGAAAACAGCTTTGATTATTCTTAGGGTAAGACAAAATAATAATAATAATCCAATTAAAAATGCTCAAATAAACAAATATTATAAGTCAGTAAGTAACGTTAAGTACCGTAAATTCCGGAATACAGAGTGCACAATTTTATTTTGTACATATATTGGCTGCACAATGCAAGTGTACACATTGAAACAGGAAATGTTTACACAGGTGCTTGTATACATTCACAGTTTTTACAAAAGACAGTGGCTGTAACACAACATACCGTATCCTACCGGAAAGGTCATTGAGCGGTCCGGCCTTTTTTGATGAACAGGTCGTTAGTCTTCGGCTTTGGAGCTGCGTCTTGTGCATTTTGTCGTGTTTTAATGAGGGTGAGTCTATAACTCGCTAAATGGCTGACTGGCTGATTACGTGAGTGCATTAGATTAAATGTGAATAATTTAATTGGTCTTAATATCACAAAATTACATTTGTTGTTGGCATGTAAAACTTAGGAACCCAGGAAAATCTGTAAACTAAAGCGCAGAGTTCCAAGCATTGGGAAAAAGTAACAACTTACAGTTAGGAAATTACGATATAATGACAGTAATCGATTAGAGATAGCACTACACTGTCAAAATGTGCGCGCTCTGAAACGAAGTAAATGATAAATGATAAATGGGTTGTACTTGTATAGCGCTTTTCTACCTTCAAGGTACTCAAAGCGCTTTGACACTACTTCCACATTTACCCATTCACACACACATTCACACACTGATGGAGGGAGCTGCCATGCAAGGCGCTAACCAGCACCCATCAGGAGCAAGGGTGAAGTGTCTTGCTCAGGACACAACGGACATGACGAGGTTGGTACTAGGTGGGGATTGAACCAGGGACCCTCGGGTAGCGCACGGCCATTCTTCCACTGCGCCACGCCGTCCCTGTGAACACCGTGTACTTATTGAAATGCACTGACAGAAGTAAAGTGTTCCCTTGCCACTTTGCAGTTTGCTTACCGCGGCCACAATGCATCGCGAATCTTAAGGTATCATTGAGATTTGAGTACCGATTTAAATGTTTGTGTTAATATTATATACATTTTATAGAGAATGAAGTGTGTCAAGAACTCGAATGACGGTAGTTGCCGTGACCCCAGGATGCAGACAAAGCAAGCGCTGTGCAAAGAGCTCCCATTGTTAGCTACCAGGCAGAATAAAAGTAACTCTGGTCTAGCAGGAACCCGGAAAGTAAGACAACACTATAGCATACACTAGATAATGAACCAGCACTGAAGGAGGTAACCGGTTGGAACTAAATAGGAGCAGAAAGTGAAAGTTAACCTGTTTTTAAAAGGTTTTATTACTCTTTTTTTATTTTTTATTTTTTTCCCCAAAATAACATATTGCAAGAATCTGTTTGAATCTAGAAAGAAATGATTCGAAATGATTCTGAATCGAATTGTCGAATCGTGAGTTGTGAAGATTCACATCCCTAAGAGGAAATGTTTATGTGTATGTGGAGGGACTTATAATGACTTTAATGCATATAATATTCGTAAAAATCATAAAATTAACAATGCCTCTACTTTGTGGAAGTTCACCCATCATAGAGGGATCTGAAACGTAACCCCCACAATAATCGAGGGAACACTCTACTCCATTTGAAACACAGCCTGTGTACCATAACAAATACATGTACCGTCAACCCTCGTAAAAATACATTATTATTCATTTGAAGAATTCCTCACACAACCTTTGTGTATTTCTATCCAGGTAACTCCACTGAATCCTGGACCACGGATCTCCTGTCCAAAGACTTTCAGCTGCTCTGCCCCCATGGCACCAAAGCCGAGGTCACTCAGTACAGATACTGCAATCTGGCTCGTGTACCCTCCCATGCTGTGATGGTGAGACCAGACACCAACATCCATGCCATCTATGGATTCCTGGACCGTGCACAGGTACTAAAGAGTATGCTAAATCTTGACCATGTTTAAGTGAATATAGATGTGCACTGTCTGTATTTCAAATAATTTGATGTAGTTAGATCGGCAACTTTTCTTTTTTTCTATGCAGGCATATTTCAGCAATGACTTGGGTGCAGAGTTCAGGATGTTCGACTCACAGGCATACAAGGGTACTGATCTTATCTTCAAAGACTCCACGGTGCGTCTTGTGGGTGTGGGGGACAAAAAGACCTACCAGGAATGGCTGGGCCAAGAATACATGGACTCACTTGAGGACATGGAGTGTAATTCGTCATTTTCAGGTAAACATAGCACCAATTCAATGATTCAAATCATGATATAAGAGCCCATACATTATATAGTGGTTCACTAATTAACTTGCAGGTGGGCAAACTGCTGCTGACACTGGGCATTAATATGACTTTCTGCCTTGATTAAACCATCTATACATATTTTATTTATACTTTATCCTTCTATCTTTTCTATTACATGTGTGTGTCCAGCCCCATGACACCATGACATGACACCGTACCGGCCACAGAGTTCAGTTCAAAACTTCAGAGACAAACATCTTTGCAGCAAATTCTTAAAAACACTAGAGTGCTCCTGTTGTATAGAGACACTTGGACCACTGTAAACTCATTGGCAAATCGTTGCATTCACATTTAACCTTGCTAGCTAACCCTGGGGTCCAATCTTGTGATTGGTGTTCCTCAAGGCACCCCTTTAAAAGTCCTCCCTTTTTTGGCAGATACAAATGTTTTTCGCATTGTGAATTATGTAACTAAGATGTTGCTGTAGCTTGTTTACTTCAGATTCACATTTGTTCTACTTCCTTAGTTATTCTAGTGGTGTTCCTCAAGGTTCCATTTTAGGTCCTCTCTTTTTGATCATTTGGGCTATTCAACTGGTGGCCCGCGAGTTCAGTTCTAAAAACTTGTGAGAGACTCGTATTTTTGCATCAGATTCTTAAAAAACACTCAAGTGTTGTCATGGAGATGATCTCTGACTAGCTTTTTTGCAGAAGGTCCTTAAAAACAGCAGGGCACTCCTGTAAGTCTAACAAAATAAATAGGCCAAAATCAAATGTCTACTGTAGATGATGCTGGTTCTCCCGAATATAAAAAATATGAAATAATAGTGAAGAGAGAGGTCCAGCCCCCCCGTCCACCCCCCCCCGGTCTTTAGTTTTCTGGAAATGTGGCCCTCAAAGCCATTTAGTTGATGTTGAATTTCTGATGTTGATACTATTGACACCTTCATTTTACGCGGGGCACACGTCCATGGAATCAATAAAGTTCTAACTAATTATATCTAATTAACCATTTTGCCAGGTCATGGTGTAATCTTGTATTGACACTCAATCGTAGTCAAGTAATTAACCTATTTATTATTAATCCTATCTTATCTATTCATCTTCTACAGCATCCATTTTAGTCTGATTTCTGTTGAAAAATCACAAAACCTAAAACCAGTGAAGTTGTCACGTTGTCTAAATCGTAAATAAACACAGAATACAACAATTTGAAAATCTTTTTCAACTTATATTCAATTGAATACACTACAAAGACAAGATTTTAAATGTTCAAACTGAGAAACTTGTTCAAATTATCATTAACTTAGAATTTAATGGCAAACACATTGCAAAAAAGTTGGCACAGGGGCATTTTTACCACTGTGTTACATGGCCTTTCCTTTGAACAACACTCAGTAAACATTTGGGAACTGAGGAGACCATTTTTTTAAGCTTTTCAGGTGGAATCCATTCTCATTATTGCTTGATGTACAGCTTAAGTTGTTCAAAAGTCCGGGGTCTCCGTTGTCGTTTTTTACGCTTCATAATGCGCCACACATTTTCAATGGGAGACAGGTCTGGACGACAGGCAGGCCAGTCCAGTACCTGCACTCTTTTACTACGAAGCCACGCTGTTGTAACACGTGCAGAATGTGGCTTTGCATTGTCTTGCTGAAATAAGCAGGGGCGTCCATGAAAAAAACGTTGCTTGGATGGCAACATATGTTGCTCCAAAACCTGTATGTACCTTTCAGCATTAATGATGTTCACAGATGTGTAAGTTACCCATGCCTTGGTCACTAATACACCCCCATACCATCACAGATGCTGGCTTTTGAACTTTGCGCCTATAATAGTCCAGATGGTTCTTTTCCTCTTTGGTCCGGAGGACACGACGTCCACAGTTTCCAAAAACAATATGAAATGTGGACTCGTCAGACCACAGAAAAACTTTTCCACTTTGCATCAGTCCATCTTAGATGAGCTCGGGCCCACTAAAGCCAGTGTTTTTTCCGGGTGTTGTTGATAAATGGCTTTCGCTTTGCATAGTAGAGTTTTAAGTTGCACTTACAGATGTAGCGACAAACTGTAGTTACTGACAGTGGTTTTCTGAAGTGTTCCTGAGCCCATGTGGTGATATCCTTCACACATTGATGTCGCTTTTTGATGCATCCTGAGGGATCGAAGGCCACGGGCATTCAATGTTGGGTTTGGCCTTTCTCCAGGTTCTCTGAACCTTTTGATGATATTACGGAACGTAGATGGTGAAATCCCTAAATTCCTTGCAATAGCTTGTTGAGAAATGTTGTTCTTAAACTGTGCGACAACTTGCTCAGGTATTTGTTCACAAAGTAGTGACCCTCTCCCCATCCTTGACTGAGCATTTCATGGAAGCTGCTTTTATACCCAATCATGGTACCCACCTGTTCACCTGTGGAATTTTCCAAATAAGTGTTTGATGAGCATTCCTCAACTTTCTCAGTCTTTTTTGCCACTTGTGCCAGCTTTCTTGAAATATGTTGCAGGCATCAAATTCCAAATGAGCTAATATTTGCAAAAAATAACAAAGTTTACCAGTTGGAAATGTTAAGTATATTGTCTTTGCAGTCTATTCAATAGGTCAAAAAGGATTTGCAAATCATTGTATTCTGTTTTTATTTACCATTTACACAACGTGCCAACTTCACTGGTTTTGGTTTTGTATTTTACTTACGAAGCAACCGATCACATTGCACTAAGACAGTGCATAGTGCCTCCAAAGATTATAGCACTTATCAAACCTTTATTATAGTTTCTTACATATTTTCCTAATTGTCTTCCAGTCATTTCCTCGCTGTGGTTGGTGGTCTTAGCGCTGCTGTGCTCCGTGATGACGACCATCTGACGTCAACAACGCCATTCACAGCCACTCCCCTCTTCCTGTTAGCTTTACACAATTCTTACCCCATTTGGTTAAATACTCATATTGACATACTCTCATTGTTTATGATGGCACAAGTACACTCTGCAGTTACTGCAGAAATAACATGACAACACACAGTCATTTGTTTACAGAAGGTGAGCTGCCATGTCAGAGAATATGTACTCACTAGTTACCTGAGGCTTTGCTGTCCCTGTAATTATGGATTTACACAATCATATTTTTTCATATCATACTTATCTGTACTTCCTGCTGCTTACCCATGTTTTCAGTTTGCAATATTAATTTGATATGTATTTTCTCAAGAGATTTATTTTTATATGATGCTCAGATGCCATATCAGTGTATATGTACTGACTCATATTGTCGGAAACGAGTGTGTTCTCGTTCCTTCAAATGGAGATTTTTATTTCAATGTGAAATGATGAACCATGTAACTAATATTTAGTTGCCAGGCCAGTGAGTCTGCACAGGTATTATTGTTGAAACCAAATAAATTCAAATGCATCAAATCTTGTGTGGAATTGTGGTAAATGCAAGCTTCTTTGTCACGTCGGCATATGGACTTTGAGCTTTACTTTCAATGATTGACCATAAAATAGATAAGCAGATAGGAAGTTAGAACTGGGGGGGGGGGGGGGGGGTCTTCTATGTAGGAGGCTCAACAAACTGACTCTGAGTTGATTTACCCTCAGATGGCAGCCTCGGGCTGCATGTCGGGTTCGGGAACACCTGATCTGAGTTAGTTCAATCAATCCTGAGTAAATTGACTCTGAGTTAAGACCACAATATAAAGCCATGATCAATGGATTCTAGATTCACCATAGCAAGTGAGGACAGATTAAAAAATAAATGTTTTACCCAGCTAGAAGTAAAAGTGTTTATCAGGTTTATGAATACTTTTTTTTCCAGAAAGAAAAGTAACACAGTAAAATAATACTGGACTGAAGTGAGAGACTGATTGATTGATTGATTGAAACTTTTATTAGTAGATTGCACAGTGCGTGCCAGTACATATTCTGTACAATTGGTAACACCCGAATAAGTATTCAACTTGTTTAATTCGGGGTCCAATTATTGCCCGAGTCAATGCAGTAGTTTACTGAAAAGAGGAGGATTGATTGATATGACAAAAAAGCATTTTTAATTTAAGTGTAATCCCGGCTGTAGAAAATACCCGCTCACAGGGCACAGAGGAGGCGGGAGTGCAGAGGAAATGAAGTGATAGTTGGAAGAGGTTTGGGAAGGTGGTCTTCTGTTGGTCCCAGTATTTCAATGGGTCTTGGGACCTAGCTACATTTCCCTCTGCCAGGTAACGTTGGACCTCTTGTATGGCATCTGCAGTAGAGTTTTTTGTCTGCCTTCCCACTTCCATATCCAGATGTTTCCAAAGGTTATCTTAAAAACAAAAAATATGCATTTTATTACATGATTTCAAACAACAACAAACAAATAATGCTGAATAAATGCCTGAAGTGGGTGCAGACAGCTGTTCTGCAGATGGTCCTGGCAGGGGCTCATTTGTGCGTCCGATGACAGACGCACATTCGGAACGTAGCCGAATGATGGCGTCATTCAATTTAAAAGAATTGCGGAACCCGAGTGATTTAAATCTGGGGTCAAGAAGTGTTGCTAGGGTCAACACACTTAATGACTCCATATTGGAAGCAGTGTCTGTGACTCGACGCTTCAAATTTTCATGGAGGTGTTTGGCTGCCTGTGTTTGCAAGGTTGAAGCACTATGCTCTAGTGCAACGTAGAGCATTTTCATCATCGGGATGACCTTTGACCCTGACACTCGCCTCTCCTCAGACAACTCCACTGTGGCTTGATGGAAAGGAGCAAGCACAATAAGTGTTTCTCCTATGATGTCAAACTCATCAGCTGTAAGTGGAGTCAAATCTGTTTTTAGAGAGGCCAGAGATACCCACACTGACTCCTTCTCATCATGTAGCCTTGACAGCATTTCATATGTGCTGTTCCAGCGTGTTGCCACCTCATTGATGAGTTTCAGGGTTGGCCGTCCCATCTGTTGCTGCACTTGAGCAAGCTTCTCCTTAGCTGTAGTGCTCGATCTGAAGTATGTGACAATGTGCCTAGCTTTGTGTCTGATGGATGCAAGTGTGGGGATCTGGTCACATGATTTTCTAACTAATAAATTAAGACTATGTGCAATGCAAATTGAGTGTCGAATTTGGAGCTGATTTGGAGCTGTCTAGTGGATGCAATCATGTTTGGTGCTGCGTCGGTCACAAAACACTTTACTTTATTAGTTATGGCCCAGTCCGCCATCATGCCCCTTTTGACCTGGGCCAAATTGTCAGCAGTGTGACTTTGTGGAAAGTATTGCACACCCAACACAGATGTACACAACTGCAAATTATCATTTATGTAGTGACAGGTAAGAGCCAAGTAAGCCTCCATGTTTACAGATGTCCACATGTCAGCTGTTATACTCACTGCCACAGCTTGCTGTACTTCCAATTTCACTCGTTCCCGTTCCTCCTCATATTTTTTCTCCAGTATTTTTTTGATGGTCTGAAAATAACATCAAGTCAAACCAAAAGCAACTCAACGTATTCAATTTAAATATGAAATAAATTGGATGTATCAACTACAACTTTAGATAATTTCCACACAAACCTTTCTGGTAGGCAAAACATATGATGGCTCAAGGACCTGCACCAGTTCCCTGAACCCTTCACTCTCCACAATGCTGAGGGGCTGGCAGTCCATCACAATGAAGTTCAGCAGAGCCTCATCCAGCATCTGCTTCCTGGTAGCTTGATGGTTAAAATTGAGGTAAAGAAGAAGGGAATTAATTCTCAAAAAAGAAACTGAGTAATTGTAGAATGGCTGTATACCTGAGTTTATCCTGGGTGTCTCTGGAACTTCATGTTCATGCCTGGCCCTATAATGCCTCAGCATTGAGGAGGTGGATTTGTTGACGTACGACAATTCTGTCGTACAAATGCGACATTTAACCTGCAGAAAATATGAATAGTAAACTAAGAATCATTTTGAAGAGATTTCTAATTCTAAAAGATCAAGTGGAAACTTTGAGAGAAGAGGATGAAACGACAAGGAAATGAACACAAATACCTTTGTTTCCGATATATGATCAAAATATTCCCACACGGCGGAACTCTTTCTTTTTCCATGAGTAGGCTGCTCCATGATCTCCGACGACGATAAATTAGAACTGACCAACGACAGAAGTGCGGGGATTCTGTTGGCAGCAGCATCTCGTTGACAGATGCGCTTCCTTATAAACACAGTTTGGCGCGCAGGTGTCAGTGCGACACAGGTCGCGTATCGGTCACGTGACCGGAACAGCTCATGATCGGTCACGTGACCGGAACAGCTCGTGTTCGGTCACGTGACTTTCTAAAAGCGATACGCGCACCAACACAGGGTTTCGCTCTATGAACTCGACGCATGCGCCGATGCATCGGTGTTGCCGGACCCATCACTAGGTGTACCCTCAACCGAGTGTCTGTTTGCAACAATGTTTCTGCACGACGATATAATTCGCCAGCTCAACTCCAGTGATAATTTCAATTTAAAATTAGATGAGTGGGACTGGTCCCCTGTGCTCGCGAGCAACCTGGTCGATGTTGCTTGGGATTGCTTCAAAACAGCGTTCCTAAAGATACTAAATGGCATGGCTCCCGTGAAAACAGTCAGGATCAAAGCCCGCTCTGAACCATGGATGAATCCGGACCTTTTAGCTGCCATAAAAGACAGAGACAGAAAATACTCCGAATACCAAAAATGTAAAACAGAAGTAGATAAACAACCTGTAATAAAGTTCAAAACAAAAGGTATATCCAGTGAATAACTTTACTCAGATTTTAGCAGGGTACAAAACATGTGACGAACACTTTTACGACTCATCGCAAAACCATAGCAACCAAGCTAGCAACGCACCTCCTTTACGGCAGCTGTCGCAACGTCATTAAAGCAACAGCAGCACATACATATATATATGCAACTTATATGACATCTCCCTTTTTTTTTTCAATGTTTTCAAAAACAAGATCACCTAGCATCAATAATCAATCAATACCATAATCAAGCAATATTCAATCTGCTCAGAACAACAAAGCAACAGCAGCATCAAAGCACAACATTTAACGTATCTGTTTCACATCCCTTTTTTTTTTTTTGGTAAGTCTCTCATTTTCAGAGTCAGTTTGACCACAGGTTTTATCAGTCTGCCTGAGCGTGTGTACAGTCCATCTTTTGCAGGAGGTGGACGGGCATTGAGTGTTGGTGAAACAGTGTCAGTAGTAATGACGGGGGAAGGCTGCTGTGTAGCAGTGTCATGTAGCTGTCCATCTGGAGGTAGAGTTGCTGTGTCTCCAGTTGGCTCAGGAACATGTTGCAGGTGACGACGGTTGCGCCTCAATGTCGCCCCCTGTTGAGTCTCGATGATGTATGATCTTGGCGTTGCGCAGTCAGCGGTGATGACAGCGGGTGTTCCCCAGGCGTGCTGATTGTCCAGTTTGACGCGGACAGGATCACCAGGTCTCAGCGACGGTAGGGGCTTTGCTCCATGTCGGAGGTTGAAGTAGAACGCGTGTTTCTCCTTCTCCTCTGCATCTTTGCTCCTGACGGTTTTCAGGTTAGGCCATCTCGGAAGTAGATTTTTCTCAAGTGTTGGAAGTGTTGTTTTTATCTTCCTGCCCATAAGCAGTTCAGCTGGGCTTGCACCAGTGGAGGTGCAGGGTGTAAAGCGGTAGCACATGAGAGCGAGTAGAGGATCTTTTTGTTTTAGAATAGTCTTTGCAATTTGGACTCCTCTCTCAGCATGTCCGTTTCCTTGTGGATGATGGGGACTTGAGGTAATGTGCTCAAAGTCGTACACTCTAGCGAACTCTCGGAACTCCTCACATGTGAACTGGGGCCCATTGTCACTAATTACTTGGTCTGGGCAACCGAATCTGGCAAATACTGCTTTTAGCTTCAACACCACCTGTGAGGCAGTGGTTGTAGGCATGTGGAGTATCTCGAGGAACCTGGAAAAGTAGTCTGACACGACGAGGTAAGTATGCTTGTTATGATCACATAAATCAATAGCAATTCTCTTCCAGGGCCGGTCAGGTAGAGGGGTCGAGATGAGGGGCTCTTTGCGCTGTGTGGGTCTCATTTCATGACAAACCTGACAGGTCTGGATTTTCTGCTTGATTTCAGCTGAGATGCCAGGCCACCACACTGAAGTGTTATCCCGCTCTCTGCATTTTGACAGTCCTTGATGTCCATCATGGATTCGATCCAGGACATCTGCTCTTAGAGGGCTTGGGATTATCATGCGACATCCTCTTGTGATGATTCCGTTGTACTCTGACAGTTCACTCCTTATAGGGTAATAGTCTTTGATGGCTAGTGGAACATCAGTCACATAGTCCGGTCATCCTGACTTGACACATTTAAGCACCATCTGCAAGTTGCTGTCATCTGCTGTGGCTGCTCTTATGGTCCCAAGCTTTTGTGGTGTAGCTGGCATGTTGTCAACAACGACTGCAATATAACATTCCACATCCGAGTGAGTGTCGGTCACCTCTGTCACGTTCTGCAGTGGACTATGCGACAGGGTGTCCGCTACAGTCAAAGTCTTTCCTGGTGCATATTCAGCGGTTGGCTTGAATCTCATTAGTCTCATTAACAGTCTCTGGCACCGTATCGGAACATTATCCAAATCTTTCTTGTTCATTAGCGGCACCAAGGGCTTGTGATCAGTGACTAGCCTAAAGTTCTCGAGGCCCACAAGGTACTTCTCAAACCTTTCACATGCCCAGACGCTTGCCAGGAACTCCTTTTCGATCTGGGCGTACCTGGTTTCCGCCTCAGACAGACGACGTGAGCAATAAGCGACTGGTTTCCAGTCTCCATCGTGTAGTTGCAGCAGCACTCTGCCGATGCCGTAGCTACTAGCATCAGCCGACACTGTTGTAGGTCGATTCACATCGTAGAACTTTAGAACTGGAGAAGTAGACAGGATGTCCTTGATGCGCTGGAAAGCCTCCTGCTGTGCATGGTCCCACGTCCATTCGGTTTGGGATCTCAACAGTTCATAAAGTGGCTGGCCCACTGTTGACAGATTTGGGATATATTTTCCAAGGAACGTGAACATTCCAAGGACGCGTCTGAGTTCCTGTACGTTCTGTGGTGGTGGTAGCTCTCTGATGGCTTTGACTTTATTGGGATCCGGTTTCACACCTGTTTTGTCAATCACTTGGCCAAGGAAGTTAAGTTGCTTCTGTCTGAACACACACTTGTCTCTGTTTAGCTTTAGGCCAGCTGACTTGACTCTCTCAAGCACCTTTGTTAGATGCTGGTCGTGCTGTTCTGGAGTGTTTCCATACACCATGTAAACAGCTACTCCATCCAAGCCATTCAGAGTCTCCGCCATTTTCCGTTGGAAGATTTCAGGAGCACTTGTGATGCCGAATGGGAGCCGCTTAAAAGAGTATCTCCCGAAGGGTGTTATGAAGGTAGTTAACTTACTGCTTTCGGGATCTAGGGGTATCTGCCAAAACCCTGAGACAGCGTCTAGTGATGTAAACATTGTAGCGCCACTCAGCTTTGCAGTTATTTCCTCAGCAGTTGGGAGGACGTACCTTTCTCTCCTTACGGAATCGTTTAGCCTCTTCAGGTCCACGCAGATGCGCACTTTGTTGTTCTTCCTTGCAACTGGTACCATCGGTGCACACCAGTCTGTAGGCTCAGTCACTTTTTCAATTACAGCATTTTTCTCCATACGCAGTAGCTCCTCTTTGACCGTCTGTATGAGAGGCAGTGGTACCCTGCGGGCTGTATACACTGCATATGGCTCAGCATTGTCCTTTTAAAAGTATTTTAACTGGGTCTGTTTTGAGAGTTCCATGTTCTCCAAATGCACTGTGCACTTCTTCAATGCGCTTCACCAGCCCCATTGCACATGCTGTGTCTCTGCCCAGCAGGTTGTTTGCAGTTAAGCTGCGGATGACATACACTGGGAATGAGTAGTGCTTTTCTTTGTACTTTGCAATAGCTTGAAACTTCCCCACACATATCAGCTGATCCCCAGGACTGCTCATTGGTGGGATATTTGACTGCACCAGTTGCTGCTTAGGGCATAACATGTTGAATGTCTCTTCTTCCATAATATTTAGATCTGCCCCAGTATCAATTTTAAATGTAACTGGTGTCACTCCAATTACAATCTTTACAGTCCACTTGTCATTATTTTTGTTTATATTGGTGACTGCGCCTAGAAAGTATGGAGTCTGTGAGACAGGTTCTGTCTCTGTCACTTCTCTGACTGCCTTTGTATGACATTTAATTTCCCAGTGACCCACCTTTTTGCATTTGTGGCATGTCGATTTCAGAACTGGACACCTTTCATGGTCTTTGTGCTGTATTTTTCCACATCTGCCACATTTAGGCATTTTTGGTGCTTCTTGCTGTCTACTTTCCCTTTTATTTCTCCACTGTTGTTTTTCTCTATATGCAAATTTCCCACGTCCGCGGGCGATCTCCTGCACCGCCGTGCACGCCTCTCCTTGTTGCTGGTGCACTTGTGCATTCACCTCTTCGGACTGGCGAACAGTCTGTATAGTTTGGGTTAGCGTCAAACCAGCCTCCAGCTGCAGTTTGCGCGACAGGTCTTTGTCCACAATACCCACAACTATGCGGTCACGAATGTGGTCGTCCCTCGCTGCTCCAAAGTCACAGTGTTCGGATAAATCATATAGAGCTCTGATAAACATTTCAACTTTCTCACCGGGCCGCTGTCCTCTCTGGTAGAAACATGCGCGCTCGTGGATCACGTTCCGTTTGGGATAAAAGTACTCGTCGTATTTTCCTAACACAACGTCAAACTTTTTCTGATCATCCTCCGACAACGTGAACGACTTGAAAATGTTTTCAGCCTCTGGACCCATAGCATATATCAGGCAACTGACCTGTACTTCGCCGTCCTCCTTTGCTAGTTTTGTTGCTATGCGATACCGTTGGAAACGTTGTTTCCAATCTCCCCATTCATTTGGTCGGTCGAACGCAAAACTATCCGGAGGATTAAACTTGGCCATTTCCTTGCTGCGACGTGATTGTCCGTTACTTCTGACACCATGTAATAAAGTTCAAAACAAAAGGTATATCCAGTGAATAACTTTACTCAGATTTTAGCAGGGTACAGAACATGTGACGAACACTTTTACGACTCACCGCAAAACCATAGCAACCAAGCTAGCAACGCACCTCCTTTACGGCAGCTGTCGCAACGTCATTAAAGCAACAGCAGCACATACATATATATATGCAACTTATATGACACAACCCAATAATAACAACCTCAAATCACTCCTTTCAACTCTCAAAAAGCAATGCAATAAATTGAGAAATAAGTCAACTAACCTGACTAAATCCTTAAAAAAAAATTACATTAACGACAAAATAGAGGAAACACAAATAAGCCACGTGAGCCCTGGACAATTCTCAACAACCAGCTTCCCGGTTGCAGCCAAAAACTTAAAACCAGACTCACCAACATCAGCATCAAGGATGGTGACTCCCTCATTACAGACAAAATGGAGGTAGCAAGCAGACTTAACGCCTTTTTCACCAGTATAGCCGCAACTCTTGTCAACAAGCTGTCCCACCACTCTGGTCGCTTTGGTGTAGAACACATTAAAGCCTTCTACAGAAAGCTAGGAGTATCCAACAATGATTTCAAATTAGAAATGGTCACAGCTGATGAGGTGCTTAAAAAATTGAGCGCGCTCCACTCAAGGCCACCGGCCTTGACAAAGCCCCTCCAGATTCCTCAGGGACTCTGCCTCCATTATTGCCCCAATCATCACGCACATAATAAACCTCTCAATTTCTCAAGGCCAAGTACCAAAAGATGTTAAGCTAGCAAGAGTAACTCCCCTCTTTAAAAAAGGAAGCAAATTGGAACCTGGCAACTACCGACCTGTTTCTATTCTCTGTTCCATTTCGAAAGAAATGGAAAAAATAATTTATGAACAGGTCGATGCCACCAATAAACTCATGTGCAAATTCCAATCCGGCTTCAGAACTAACCACTACACTGACACATGCCTTCTCTATCTGACCGAAAACATCAAACATGAGGTGGACGCGGGCTAATACTGCGGCATGGTCATGGTGGATCTTCAGAAGGCCTGTTGGATAAGCTCAGAGCAATCGGATTTGACAAAACCTCATCGAGCTGGATGCAATCTTACTTGGAGGGGAGGGAACAGGTGGTAGAGGTGAACGGCACCGTCCCCCCCCCCCCCCTCTCAGTGAGCTGTATGAGCAAGGCAGTATATTGGGGCCTTTACTGTTCCGAGCAGAGCCGGCCCAAGCCATAAGCGTACTAAGCGCTTGCTTAGGGCCCCGCGGCCACCAGGGGGCCCCCAAAAGCAATTAACAAAATATTCTTATTTTTTATTTTTTGCATGTAAGAGTCTGACTGATGATTTCTAAATGATCAAAGATATATTATTGTACAAAAACACAATTTTAGGTCAACAGAGTGCTGCTGCTGATCTAGGCCTAGTGATTCTTCCTGCCTCTCTTTAAATGTAAAGCTGCCTCTGCTGCACCTGTGACGTTTGCCGCCCGCCGTGCAATGCCAGTGCGCACGGGGCATCAAAAGCGCAGATAGAGGCAAAACAATGTCACCAAAAAGGACATATCCTTCAGGTGCAGAAAAAAGGAAGAAGAACAAAGTGGAAGAGGAGAAAAATTGCCATGATAAAGGTATGTTTGCATGACTTGGTAATAAAAAGTTTATCAAAGAGATTTGTAGCTGTAATTAGCTTTAGTTAGGTGACGTTAGCTAGCTAGCGCGGTGCTAGCAATATGTTTTTAGCATCAGGTTACTAGTGAGATATGTTGTTTGCACAAATTGTTTGCAGCAGAGCACGGTAATTTATGTGAGTAAAATAAACATTATTTTTTACATCAACTCATAAGTTATGTGAAACTTCCCCAGGAGCATTGTTAAAATACTTTGGAGGCACAGAATCAGCCCAGAGCCAGTCCACATCCTCAGGCTCAACTGTGAGTGATGAATCAGGTGAGGAAAAGACTGTCACCATACAGTATACATTTAATTTCTTAGTATAAACATTACACCTGAAGGGAAATTAATGTAGTCAAAGTATCTCATTAATATGTGTGCCTATATGTATGTATGTATGTATGTATTTCACCTTAGGTCCATCTCCATCTTCTACAGTGCTCTCTCACACACCGTCTCCTTCACACCATGGACCATCATCGCTCCGCCAGTTGACCCAGCTGAGTGGCCTTCTTTCCTCTCAGATTCAGACAGGACTGAGCAGGTGATCAGAGGACCACTGTCTATTAAGGAGAACTTTTCATTCCCCAAACGGCATGATGGCCGAAGTTTTCATTATCATTATACCTACAGACAGCTAGTAAATGGGGAAAAAGTCAAGCGTAGCTAGCTGACTTATTCAAGAAGTAAAGATGCAGTCTATTGCTTTTGCTGCAAATTATTTTCCAAAAAGTCCTTAAAACTGGCAGCCGAGGGACAGCGGGATTGGGTCAACATAGGTGCACTGCTGAAACAGCATGAAAACAGTGAAGATCATTGTAGCAACATGGTGAAATGGAAGGAATTTGCCTTGCGTCTTTCAAAGGGGAAAACTATTGATGAATTTAACTTCAGTAGACTGCGCTCTCTTTGTACAAAGTAAACATTAAATATGAACAATTAACTAAAAATATAAACTAGTAATTAAAGACTAATATGTACAAGACTGATGAGACAAGATGACACTTTTACTGTAAATACAAAGCTTTATCACTTGGACTGTACAACCCCAGGCCACTCTTGTAGCTGAATGTTTTCTACATTTTAAGATTAGGAACCATATGTGGCACCCTGGACATCATTCGTTAATTCATTGGTATTATTTATGTTCTTAACTGGGCCACCCCCATATCTTTATAAATGACATGTCATTTGTAAAGACATGCCAGGCTGACAATAGGATAATGTAAACAACACTGCCAGAGCCGCAATGAGTTTATAGTAGGTGTGTGAATGATCAACAATCAATATTATTGGCAGAAATAGAGGGCCCCAAAATCAAATTTTGCTTAGGACCCCATGGAGGCTTGGGCCGGCACTGGTTCCGAGTATACATAAACGACTTGTCATCGGCATGCGACTGTGAATTGTTCTTGTTTGCGGACGACTCGGCCCTGCTGGTATCAGACAGGGCCAAGTCACAGGTGGAGAAAATCCTCAGAGCTGAACTCTGTAGAACTTGCACCTGGCTCGCTGACAACAAGCTATCCATACACTTGGGTAAAACAGAATCCATCCTGTTTGGGTCCCACTTCAACCTTAAAGGGGAACATTATCGCCAGACTTATGTAAGCGTCAATATATACCTTGATGTTGCAGAAAAAAGACCATGTATTTTTTTAACCGATTTCCGAACTCTAAATGGGTGAATTTTGGCGAATTAAACGCCTTTCTAATATTCGCTCTCGGAGCGATGACGTCACAACGTGGCGTCACATCGGGAAGCAATCCGCCATTTTCTCAAACACCGAGTCAAATCAGCTCTGTTATTTTCCGTTTTTTTGACTGTTTTCCGTACCTTGGAGACATCATGCCTCGTCGGTGTGTTGTCGGAGGGTGTAACAACACGAACAGGGACGGATTCAAGTTGCACCAGTGGCCCAAAGATGCGAAAGTGGCAAGAAATTGGACGTTTGTTCCGCACACTTTACCGACGAAAGCTATGCTACGACAGAGATGGCAAGAATGTATGGATATCCTGCGACACTCAAAGCAGATGCATTTCCAACGATAAAGTCAAAGAAATCTGCCGCCAGACCCCCATTGAATCTGCCGGAGTGTGTGAGCAATTCAGGGACAAAGGGCCTCGGTAGCACGGCAAGCAATGGCGGCAGTTTGTTCCCGCAGACGAGCGAGCTAAACCCCCTATCGACCCTAGCTTCCCTGGCCTGCTGACATCAACTCCATAACTGGACAGATCAGCTTTCAGGAAAAGAGCGCGGATGAGGGTATGTCTACAGAATATATTAATTGATGAAAATTGGGCTGTCTGCACTCTCAAAGTGCATGTTGTTGCCAAATGTATTTCATATGCTGTAAACCTAGTTCATAGTTGTTAGTTTCCTTTAATGCCAAACAAACACATACCAATCGTTGGTTAGAAGGCGATCGCCGAATTCGTCCTCGCTTTCTCCCGTGTCGCTGGCTGTCGTGTCGTTTTCGTCGGCGCTTGCATACGGTTCAAACCGATATGGCTCAATAGCTTCAGTTTCTTCTTCAATTTCGTTTTCGCTACCTGCCTCCACACTACAACCATCCGTTTCAATACATTCGTAATCTGTTGAATCGCTTAAGCCGCTGAAATCCGAGTCTGAATCCGAGCTAATGTCGCTATAGCTTGCTGTTCTTTCCGCTATGTTTGTTTGTGTTGGCTTCACTATGTGACGTCACAGGAAAATGGACGGGTGTTTATAACGATGGTTAAAATCAGGCACTTTGAAGCTTTTTTTAGGGATATTGCGTGATGGGTAAAATTTTGAAAAAAACTTCGAAAAATATAATAAGCCACTGGAAACTGATTTTTAATGGTTTTAACCATTCTGAAATTGTGATAATGTTCCCCTTAAAGAAAGTCAATGACTTCACTATAAAAGTGGGTGACATTGGTATCACTAGGAATGATAACATGAGGTCACCTACCTAGGTTCCATTCTAGAGGCTAATCTTTCCTGTGATAAAATGGCAACCAAGGTAATCAAAAAGGTCAACCAACGAGCGAGATTTCTCTATAGAATCTTCTCTCTGGTCAACAAAAGCACCATGAGGATTCTGGCGGGAACTCTCGTTCAACCCTTTTTCGATTACGCATGCACCTCCAAAACCCTCAAATCTAAACTCCAAACATCCCAGAACAAGCTAGTCAGATTACGTCTAGACCTCCACCCCAGATCCCACCTCACTCCTATCCACTTCTCCAAAGTGGGCTGGCTCAGGGTGGAGGACAGAGTAAAACAACTTGCACTGAGCCTAGTCTATAAAATAATCTGATACCGAAGTACATGTCAAACTACTTCCTTAATGACCGCCATAACCACAGCACCAGGGGGAGCTCCACTAACCACGTTAACCCAGATTCCGATCTAACAAAGGTCTTAACTCATTCTCTTTCTATGCCACATCAATGTGGAATGTGCTCCCACAGGTATAAAAGAAAGGGCATCTCTATCCTCCTTCAAAACCGCAATAAAAGTACACCTCCAGGCAACTTCAACCCTAAATTAACACCCTCCCCGAATTGTTAATAATCAAATGTAAACAATCAAATGCAGATATTTTTCTTATGCCTTCTGATCTCTCTCTCTCTCTATGTCCACTACTTGCTGTATATATCCTACCAAGTCAGACCTACACTGTTTCAATATCCATTTCTCTGTTCTCAATTGTTGACTGATAACAACCAAACCTACCCCCCCCGCCCCCCTCCACACCCCGAATTGTAAATGTAAATAATTCAATGTATACACCCTGATGATTGTCTTGTGTGATGACTGTATTATGATGATAGTATATATGATAGATATATCTGTATCATGAATCAATTTAAGTGGACCCCGACTTAAACAAGTTGAAAAACTTATTTGGGTGTTACCATTTAGTGGCCAGTTGTACGGAATATGTACTTCACTGTGCAACCTACTAATAAAAGTCTCAATCAATCAATCAAAAGCCCTTTTATTGGCGACATACTTCCTGTTACACTGTAGTTACCCTATCCTACCACTAGAGGGCGACATAGACCATGTTTAAAGCACTGTCTAAAACTCAATACCAACAGTGCTTATTGTCCTTATTTCTAATGTACTGTTTTAATAGTCTATGTAAATGTGTTTGTATATTTGTTTTATAAAACATTGTAGAGTATATTATATTGTATATACCATTATACATATCCTGTTATATTATTGCATATTATATTTCCTAAATGTATCCTAATAATTATTTGTATGTGTTCCCTTTAGACCACAGACTCACATATACCACACTACCAACTTCACCATTACAGAGTGCCTGAAAGCCTCTCCTGTGCCCTACTCTCTGAACGGAGTCCTGTTCTAAGAAGATGTCAGATCAGCATTCTGCACCCAGAGTAACCTACTCTATCACAGTACCAATTTGCTTATTACAAAATATTACATTCTAAAATGTGACTTATATTTGACTTGGACTTTATCCGGACAAACGACACAATTAAAATGCAAGCAAGCTATTCATTTATCATCACAGTTTGAATTGAGTCCCAAAAGGAGTAGGCAGAATCAGAAGATTATCCAGTCCTACAGTACTCCCACTTAGTTTCATTTTACAATACCATAATGAAGTGAATTATTTTTATATAGCTCTTTTCTCTATTGATTCAAAGCGCTTTTACATAGTAAAACCCAATATCTAAATTACATTTAAACCAGTGTGGGTGGCACTGGGAGCAGGTGGGTGACACTGGGAGCAGGTGGGTAAGTGTCTTGCCCAAGGACACAACGGCAGGTGACTAGGATGGCGGAAACGGGGATCGAACCTGGAACCTTCAAGTTGCTAGCACGGCCACTCTACCAACCGTGCTATACCACTCCTCCCACACAAATCGCAATTATAGCTACCCTCAGAGGGCCACATGTAACAGTGCATATGTATGTATAAACAAATAATAACCTTGATACACAATTAGCAACAACTATTTTCGATAAATGTATTGTTTGCAGATGGATGGATAACTTGATTTTAAAATGTAAGTTAAGATGACAAGTAGATATTGAAGTGTTTATTTTTGATAACTCCCCAAAAATGCTTGGAACATCAGATAATATTTGTCACGACCAGAACAGGACTCTGAACACAGATGCAGGATTTGAAGACAATATATTTATTTGGACAAGGGAAGGGGTCCAAAACAGGAGAAACAAAACAGGCTATAAAAACACAACTGACCTGAGCTCTAAACTAACAAAAATATAAATAACTCAGAAACGCTCCATCTACGGAGGGAAAAAGGGGCTATGAAAAAAAAAACTACTAAGTATAACAAAAGTCGCTCCAATGGAGGTGATGCTAGGAAGCTAATCTTACCTGAGAAAACTTACAAATCAAAATACTCCCATGGATCCAAAAGAGATACAAGAAACGTGGCTGTGGCTGTGGACAATGCTATGGCAAGGGAAGGCTGGAGGTACGCACATGAAGTAACGAGACACTCTGGCACAAGACAAGAGGACGAGACATTTATACACATGAGGGAGTGTGACACAGGTGGGAACAATCAGGCAATCAGGAGAGACATCAGACCAGTGAAACAGGAGGAAGGGCAAGTGACCTGAAACGAGAGGGAGAGTTAACCTTTCAAAATAAAACAGGAAATGGCAAGACAACATGACAACAGACGAAACCCAGACAAGACTTCACCCAGGTGTGACAGAACCCCCCCTTCTAGGGCCGACTCCTGACGGCCCAGGGACCTCAGGGTGGAGTCTATAGAAGTCCCGGATCAGGGAGGGGTCATCAATGTTCCGTTGGGGAATCCACTGTCTCTCTTCTGGACCGTACCCCTCCCAATCCACCAAGAACTGTCTACCTCGACCTCTTTTGCGTACCGCTAAAAGTTTCTTGACCCGGTACAGAAGTCCTCCGTCTACAGCTTCCAGCGGCGGTGGGGGGGTTTGGTGGCTGGGACCATGGGGCTTTCTTTGGCAGGCTTGACTTGGCTGACATGGAAAGTAGGGTGGCCGCGGAGCGACCTGGGTAGGCGGAGGCGTACTGCTGCTGGATTGATGACCTTGGTGATGGGGAAGGGACCCACGAATCTGGGCGCTAATTTCTTGGAGGGAACCTTGAGGTGCAGGTCTTTGGCGGATAGCCATACTCGCTGTCCTGGCCGGTAATCAGGTGCTGGGCGCCGCTTCCGGTCGGCTGCTTTCTTGACCCGATCTCCTTGGCGAGCGAGCACTTGTCGGGCCGCAAGCCAAATACGACGGCATCGGCGCACCAGGGCGTGGGCGGAGGGCACGGTAACTTCTGGCTCTGAGTCTGGGAACACTGGCGGTTGGTAGCCATAGACACACTTGAAGGGGGAGAAACCAGTGGCAGAGGTAGGCAAGGAGTTATGGGCATATTCCACCCAGACCATGTGGGAACTCCACGTTGTTGGACCCCGGCCTGTAAGACAACGTGAAGTTAAAACGATTGAAAAACAATGCCCACCTGGCCTGACGTGAATTCAGTCTCTTGGCGTTTCGAATATATTCCAAGTTCTTGTGGTCAGTCCAAACTATGAAAGGATGTTGTGCCCCCTCTAACCAATGTCGCCACTCTTCCAGCGCTACCTTGACCGCCAGAAGTTCCCTGTTGCCAACATCATAGTTACGTTCTGCAGGGCTCAACCGGCGAGACAGAAAAGCACAGGGGTGGGTCTTGCCATCTGCCTCCAGTCTTTGGGATAAGACCGCCCCAACTCCCTCGTTCGACGCGTCCACCTCGACCACAAATTGGCGTTGTGGATCTGGTAGCGTGAGGATGGGTGCAGTCGTGAAGCGGCGCTTGAGATCCTGGAACGCCCTCTCTGCCTCCGGAGACCAGTGGAAGCGCACCTGTGGAGAAGTCAAAGCATGGAGAGGGGAAGCTATTGCGCTAAAGCCTCTGATAAATCGTCTGTAGAAGTTCGCAAAACCGAGGAATTGCTGAACCTTCTTACGACTATCAGGTGTTGGCCACTTGGCGACTGCGCTAACTTTAGCCGGATCCATCTGTACACTTCCAGGGGCTACAATGAAGCCCAGGAAGGAGATGGTGTCGGCATGGAATTTCCACTTTTCAGCTTTTACGTACAGGTGGTTTTCCCAGAGCCGTTGCAAAACCTGGCTGACATGGTGTCTGTGAATGTCCAGATTGTCAGATTAGTATGTCATCAAGATAGACGAAAACAAAATTGTCCAAAAAATCTCTCAGCACATCATTAATCATAGCCTGAAAAACAGCAGGGGCATTAGTGAGACCAAAAGGCATTACTAAATATTCGTAGTGGCCACTAGGGGTGTTAAATCCGGTTTTCCACTCATCACCTTCCCTAATGCGAATGAGGTGATAAGCATTGCGTAGGTCAAGCTTGGTAAAAACTTTGGCCTGCTGGAGCTGATCGAAAACCGATGACATTAATGGCAGAGGGTACCGATTCTTTATTGTTATGTCGTTGAGGGGACTATAGTCTATACACGGTCGCAGGGTGCCGTCTTTCTTGGATACAAAGAAAAACCCTGCTCCAGCAGGTGACGATGAGGGACGAATGAGTCCCGTCTTAAGTGAGGACTGTATGTAGTCTTTCATAGCATGTTTTTCGGGACCTGAAACCGAATATAGGCGCCCCTTGGGGATGGTAGATCCGGGAATGAGGTCTATAGCACAATCGTAAGGACGATGTGGTGGGAGCGATGTAGCTTTTACCTTATTAAAGACCTCCTTCAGGTGGTGATAGCAAGGAGGTACTGACGTCAAATCTGGGTGCTGTGGTTGTTTGGTAAAGTGAGCAGAAACAGAGTTTATATTCGTGGTGGTTCTTGCTGGGGCACTAACCCTCATACACTTCCCCACGCAGTTCCTTCCCCAGCCCCTGATTTTGCCTGTGGGCCAGTCTATGTGGGGGTTGTGGTAAACGAGCCATGGATATCCCAATACCAGGGTGCGTGCTGGTGAGTGAAACAAAAAAAAGTTCAATAGTTCGTGGTGATTATCAATGTCTATGGCTACGGGTTCTGTGACATGGGTGATCGTGAATAAAGCGCTACCATTAAGGGCGCTAGCCTTAAGGGGAGGTGTGATGGCCCTTGTTTTTACTCCCAATTTCTTGGCTAAACCCCAGTCCATCAAGCTCTCATCGGCCCCAGAGTCAATTAAAACATGCATAACCACACTAATAGAGTCATTGGTTACCTTAATGGGTGTCAAGGTACGCACAGTAGCACTTGAGGCAGGATTCTGATCCCTCACCTGGGTCGACTTGGAAGGGCAGGTGGCCACGAGATGCCCCACCTCCCCACAATAGAAACATCGCCCCTCCTTGAGGCGACGTTGGCGCTCTACCAGTGGGAGTCTTGCCCGGCCCAACTGCATGGGCTCCTCTCCCCTCTCAGGCAGGGAATAGGGAAGCCGTACTGTTGGTTGAGGACCTGGAGTAGAACTGGCGGTGAGGGAAAACTGCGGCTGGTGGTCTGGATCCGTCGGACGGCCTCCTTGGAGAAACTTGAACTCCTGTAGTCGTTGGTCTGTCCTGATGGCGAGGGTGATGAGGTCGTCCAGGTTCGCGGGTAGGTCTCTGGGTAGAAGTCGCTCCAGAAGCGGGCCGGCCAGCCCCTTGAGGAAGACGTCATAGAGTGCTGTAGTGTTCCATCCGCTGTCTGCGGCCAGTGTTCGAAAACGAATGGCATAATCAGAAGCTGATTCTTTCCCCTGACGAATCCTACTTAGCTCTCTGGCCCTTTCGCGCTCAGTAGAGACAGGATCAAAAGTCTTTTGGAGAGTCTCTGTGAAGTCTTGGAGTGAGCTGCATATGTGAGAGCCCCTGGACCACTCGGCCATGGCCCATTTCTTTGCTCTCCCCGCCAGATAAGAGATCATAAAAGACACCTTAGCACGATCGGTGGGAAAGGCATGGGGCGAGAGCTCCAAATGCATCTCACAGCTTATGATAAATTTTTTGCATTGTCCGGGTTCGCCCGCCAAGCGTTCTGGAGGGGCCAATCGGGCTCCCACCCCACTATGAATGGTGGGGAGTACCTGAGTCATGGGGGCTGGCTGCGGCTCAGGCACATGGGGTGCGGGACCAGGCTTGGTCATTTGGGTGAACAAAAGTTGCACCTGTTCCGCAAGTTGGCCCACCTGGGAGGTAACAGCGGTCTGAAAGTTCTCTTGGATTCGGGCGATCCCCTGGATTCCCTGGCCCAAGACTGCCACCCGCTCCTCATGAGCGGAGAGGCGGGATTCCTGCGCATGAAGGGTCGCGGCCCACTGCTTCAATCCTGCTGTGTCCATACTGGCCAGAGTGTACTGTCACGACCAGAACAGGACTCTGAACACAGATGCAGGATTTGAAGACAATATATTTATTTGGACAAGGGAAGGGGTCCAAAACAGGAGAAACAAAACAGGCTATAAAAACACAACTGACCTGAGCTCTAAACTAACAAAAATATAAATAACTCAAAAACGCTCCATCTACGGAGGGAAAAAAGGGCTATGAAAAAAAAAACTACTAAGTATAACAAAAGTCGCTCCAATGGAGGTGATGCTAGGAAGCTAATCTTACCTGAGAAAACTTACAAATCAAAATACTCCCATGGATCCAAAAGAGATACAAGAAACGTGGCTGTGGCTGTGGACAATGCTATGGCAAGGGAACGCTGGAGGTACGCACATGAAGTAACGAGACACTCTGGCACAAGACAAGAGGAGGACGAGACATTTATACACATGAGGGAGTGTGACACAGGTGGGAACAATCAGGCAATCAGGAGAGACATCAGACCAGTGATGAAACTGCAAGTGACCTGAAACGAGAGGGAGAGTTAACCTTTCAAAATAAAACAGGAAATGGCAAGACAACATGACAACAGACGAAACCCAGACAAGACTTCACCCAGGTGTGACAATATTAAAGTGTTATCTGATGTGCATGTGATTTTCTGTCAAGATTGGAAAAACAAATACATTTACTAGAAGTGCTACTGACAGTTTGGTTATGTTTGGGTTTCCCTGTGTTAAGAATCACTTCCGGTCCTGGTGCTCTTGTTTTGTCAGTGTTTCCTGTTTTGGTCCCTGTGTGACAGTAACTTGAACCAGCACCTTTACTGTCTGTTCCATGTCCTGTCAGCAAACCTGACACTCAAACTAATTAGTTCTATTTAGTTCCACCTGGGCAGCACGGTGAAACAGGGGCATGTGCCTCACAATACGAAGGTCCTGAGTAGTCCTGAGTTCAATCCCGGGCTCGGGATCTTTCTGTGTGGAGTTTGCATGTTCTCCCCGTGACTGCGTGGGTTCCCTCTGGGTACTCCGGCTTCCTCCCACCGCCAAAAACATGCACCTGGGGATAGGTTGATTGGCAACACTAAATTGGCCCTAGTGTGTGAATGCGAATGTGAGTGTGAATGTTGGCACTGCGATGAGGTGGCGACTTGTCCAGGGTGTAACCCCGCCTTGCGCCCGAATGCAGCTGAGATAGGCTCCAGCACCCCCCGTGACCCCAAAAGGGACAAGTGGTAGAAAATGGATGGATGGATGGATAGTTCCATCTGGGTCCTTCCTTCAGTGTTGGGTCATTCTTGCTATTCCTGTTCCTTGGAGACTGATGCTGAGTGTGCTGTTTCTCTTTGTTCCCTGCTTCCTTGTAAGTAATAAATTGTTTTTTTTACTTGCATTCCGCCTGCCATTCTCTGCATTAATAAGATGTGGCAAATCATTTTAAGTGGCCAACTACATCATTTTATGTGGCTTGCGAAACTGGAAATAAAAAAGCACTTTCTGGCTAAATGTCACAGGGAACCTGTGACATTCAAACCGAGTGGCGCCCCTGATGCATGCTAACAGCTACGGTAGCTCTGTGTAGTGTCGATGGCGCGGCATTACAGCAGAAAGCATAAGCATTAAGAGGAAATTAACTAGTAGATTAGAGTGTAAAGAGGATCATATAATAACTGTTGGTAACAGTGAAGTGAATTAATTAACTATGTTCTACATATGGTGAATGTTTATATTCAACTTGGAGAAAGCGAACCAATAGGTTTAAGTAAATAAGGGTTGAGCCCATAATAAATTAAGGAGCCTTAGTTGGACATTCGCATGTGGACTGGAATTAGCTCTCTCACGAGACGAAGCAATAAAACCAGGCTTCAGAATACAAATGTTGCGGCTCTATCCTGGAGGAGAGATTACATGCTTATCTTAACGACAAAGTTAAGTTAAAGTTATGGTATAAATCTGCGTTCTTTCCAGACACTTACACACAAACATCTCCTTTTATGGTCAGGATGTGCTCTCCTGACTTAGCACACACACACACAGACAGGAAGGAGGAATATATGGTTTGGCTTCTCCAAGTTAGGAGTTCTTCATTTTTGACCTGAGCTCCTCCAGGTACTGCAGACCCGTATAATGACCCTCGCTTGTAATAAAGCAACTTTTGGTTCAGTAAAGCGTCTTCGACGTCTCTTTTGATCCAGCCGCACAGCCGTGTCACCCTTCTGTCCGGACGAGGATGACAAGACCAGAAATACACTTCATCAGCATTGTCACACACCATATAAGAGGAGGGAAGATCCTAGTATAGTATCAGCTCGTAAATGATGCTGCTTTGATTTTTGTGTCCTATTGACATTGTTTTGATCAAACAATGTCAATAGGACATAATAAAAATGAATATGGAACTGATTAACATATTGTGTTGCTATTGTTAATTGGTCAATTGCACTTATAATAAATACCTAAAAAAGTTGTACAGTTAATACATGTGATCGGAACATTCCTACAACGAACCCTGTTAAAAAGCTCGCCAGAAGAAATTCTGGGCACCCATCTTGTTTTTAGTACACGCATTATAAACTTAATTGTATTTACAATTGGAAATATATATTTTTTTATAGGTTTGCCTCATCTTGGTTGTACCAGGCAGGACCACACGTGGTGTTTTTAATGCTATTTATTGAATCTCTGTGGAAGAGTGACTCATCTCAAGCAATTTTGCAAGAGAACAGTATTATTCAAGTACAGTCTTTTATTTTCCATATGTTGCTTTTCAAATTGTGCGTAATGTTATAGTGTCCAAAATATTAAATACACTTGTAAAATAAAACCTCTGCCCTGTTTTTGATGAATACGTGTGCCTACTGAGTGACTGAATTTTAATGTTGGTCATTATGGTGGTACTTGGAGTGGGAATTTTTTTCTGAGGTACTTGTTGAAAATGGTTTGAGAACCACTGCAAACATCTTTATCCACATTGTACTTGAAACTGAGAAGTTACAACAATAAATTAATGATTAAATGTCAGTGTGACATAACATAATTTCGCTGTGACTTAGCAGCAGCTGGTTCCATTGTTGACCTTTCCGTCTCAGTCAATTCAGTGTCCATCTTTGCAGATACTGTCCTTTGTCCTCATGCACATTGCTCAACAAGCAATCCTGCTGTAGCTTCAAAGCAGACATTGGCATTCATTAAAGTTTTACTTCTTAATTTGGCGGGATCCATCTTTCCACCCGACCTTCACTTCCTTGACAAATGTCTCTCGGACTTTCCGGAGTCGCCTGCCGACGTCCTCCATGTCCCCAGGTGCTCTGCCAGCCTCCTCCCGGACCTGTCGCAGCGTCTGGGAGCGCAAGACTCGCTGCGACGCGTCCCGGCCGAATATATGAGCCTTGGTGATGGCGTAGGCTGTAATCTGTGCTGCCCTGCGGATCGGGCGAGATTCTGCCAGCTTCTCAACTACATGGAGGTTGTTGAGCAGCGAGAATAACATTCGAGACAACATTGTGACGTCACTAGCCAAAGGTTAGCTTAGCGAGCTAACTAGTTAGCCGTCCGTGCGTCGCTTCTATATTTGATTTCTGCAATAAAAAAAAAAACGTTCAGCATTAGTTTAGTCATATACCTCTATGGACTAACCGGATTGTTCTTATACATTTAAAGAATACTTTACAACAAAGGTGACTTACTGAAGTTCTGAAGGCGGAGGTGACCGATTGTGTCGCGTCATAGATAGAGCGACGAAACTAGACTGAAGTTCACTTCCGGCTTGCTGCGTCATATTACGTCATTACATTTTTTTAATTTAACAATTGAACATACTGTACATACACAATGTACAAACATATTAAGGCAATTTCAATAGAATACGATTTAATATTCATTTCAATATTTTACACCAGGTTGAGCACAATAAGATAACTCAAACTCGAGACAGTCCGCTTACAAACAAAACATGTTGAAGAGAAAGTAAAAGTAAATACAAGAGAATATATATATATATATATATATATATATATATATATATATATTTATATATATATATATATATATATATATATATATATATGTAACGGGTATAAGAAATACTTTGATTATTTGAGTGAAATTCCTGCTAAAATATGTATATTGTTTGTTATGCAATGAGAGGTCCAATTGCGCCATCTGCCGGTACCTGAAAGTCTGTAAATATGACCGCAAACCGGAAGCTTATTGGCAGACTTCCTGTTCTCTGCTAATGGTAAGCCACGTTCTGATATTGCTCCGCAAAATATTATATATTACACTAAAGTTTACGTGAGATTTATTGTAAGATACACAGTTATTTAATAGCAGTTGAAATGCTACGTTGTGGAATTTTCGTTTTGAATTGGTTGTTGCTCACGTCAGATGTATTACTATTTTGCACTGAAGTCGATATTATTTCCCCCCTGTAGACATCGAAATCAGCAGAGGTGCTAACCACATATTGTGTGTATGTGCGTTCTGATCACTCATTGCAGGTAATAATTGTTGCACTATGTGCGTTTTACGTGTCAAGACGTTCATATTTAAATTTGTATTGTTCGCCATTTTAACATGCGAACAACGTGGTCTGTCATATTCGCTAGTCACCACCAGAGGGTGCTAAAAGTCCATTTAATTATTTGTGTCATGTCTTGTATTGTACTTTGTATTTTTCTATTTTCTATTTCATAAATATATAAAAAAGGATGATGTTGGTTAAAAAACAAGTAAAGAATATGTTGTATTGAATTAATTGTAATACCAGTAAAGATAAAAGCAAGTTAAAACCACTATACGATCACACACGTTAAAAAGTATACTGTTAAAAGCCATTGTATTAAGTCACATCTGTAATTGTATTTCATGTAATTGTAAAAATATGAAAATGTTATGTACTTGGGCAGACTTCCTGTTCTCTGCTAATGACATCGAAATCAGCAGAGGTGCTAACCACATATTGTGTGTATGTGCGTGCTGATCACTCATTGCAGCTATCAGTAAAGAACCACATCATCCAATCCAGCCTGTGTGTGGGTTCTTGGCGGGACGGGTACACAGCAGTTACATATATATATATATATATATATATATATATAAATGATAATAAATGGGTTATACTTGTATAGCGCTTTTCTACCTTCAATTCAAAGCGCTTTGACAGTATTTCCACATTTACCCATTCTCACACACATTCACACACTGATGGCGGGAGCTGCCATGCAAGGCGCTAACCAGCAGCCATCAGGAGCAAGAGGTGAAGTGTCTTGCCCAAGGACACAACGGACGTGACTCGGATGGTAGAAGGTGGGGCTTGAACCCCAGTAACCAGCAACCCTCCAATTGCTGACACGGCCACTCTACCTACTTCGCCACACCGTCACATATATATATATATATGTGTATATATATATATATATATATATATATATGTATATATATACATATATATATATGTATATATATACATATATATATATGTATATATATATACATATATATATGTATATATATACATATATGTATATATATACATATATATATGTATATATATATATATATATATATATATATATATATATACATATATATATATATATGTATATATATATGTATATATATATATATATATATATATATATATATATATATATATATATACATATATATATATATATGTATATAAATATATATATATGTATGTGTGTGTATATATATATATATATATATATATATATATATATGTGTGTGTGTGTATGTATATGGGCTTAACTTCAAACAACTTAAATTCCTCCAATAAAGATAATTATGCGGGTTGCTACTTTTTACCAACCATCTTCCAAGATTTAACTAATACTGTCATTAAACCAATGTGAACATTTTGGTTTCACTTTAAGAAAACAACTATGTTTTGAAAAATTTAGCTTGCAATATAATATTAATAATAGTTTCTAGCCTGCTATCTTTAATACATATTCCAAAATTAATCTCTTCGATAGTAAATGGGGACATCTCTCTGATCTCCTCCCAAAATAAATGCACAGTATCACATTCCACGAATAAATGATCTTCTATAGCAGTACCGATATAAGTTTTAAACCATAATGTTAATTTTTTGTTTAAAAAAATAATTACTAGCGTATATTCCAATAATAATTTCAAATTGTATTTCTGTCACTTCAGGAAGAATTGGCTATGTGATATATTGTCCTTATTTTCCTCATTTATACTTTGTAAACTCTTTTAAGATATATTCTCTATGTATTGTCTGTAAAATATTATTTTACTAACACTGCCCTCATCTCCTTTTATTTTGTAGAACATTTATCATCACAAATATTTACATATTCATTATAAAGGTTTCTCAGACAATAAGTCGTGTTTGAATACAACACATTTTGAGTCACCAAAGAAAATGGATGGATGGTATTGCTGTGGTTATCTTCTGAAACTTACTTCTTGTACAACAACATTGAAACATTTCACATATTTTTCATATGTTAATAAAATGCCAATAATAATAGCCCAAATTCCTTTAGAGTTGCATTCTTCTATATATACGTATTTTGGATTTACTAAATGTAACAGTTATTCCATATAAGTGTATTGTGCGGAGAAAATGTGTATTTAAACATGAAAAGTAGGGTCTGTTGGTGGAAATCAGAGTTTGATTGGTGATGCAAAAGAAAATGTATCTTGTATGGTTTTCACTTTTTTATACAAGTACACATGTTGTATACTTGATGGTCGTGCCACTCTCCCAGGACAGAGTGACTGGGTGATGAGCCAAATAAAACGCCAACGAGGAACCGTCGAACAAAAAGCTTTATTTGTTTCAGCGAGCCTCAGACTGGAACTGCAGTTTCCAGGAGAAAAAGTATGGGCCTGATTACTCTTCTGATGTCCCCTCGGACCACTGTCCTTAAATACACGAAGACCCCCACTCTTCGTAACTCTAGCCTTGGAGCCGGCCAGTCTTTGAATTTGTCCAGACTGGTCGGCTCCAGTTTGTTGTTTGGCCAGTCAACCTATTCCCTATCCTCTACTCCTACCTCCAGGGGCTCCTACCAGATGTTGCTAAAGTATTTACACTTCCTCCTAAAATACAACTTCTGGAAGGGCCACCACTCTCTGGAGAGCTTGTGATGGATATCTGCACCCGAAGCTATCTTAAGGGCATATTTTCTTAATAGAATCATCCTCTAAAGAATTCTGTGACTAATACAAATACATGCTAGTTCACAATCATATAAGAAAATGGTACACGGTATAATTCACAAAACTAATACATGTCCCATACAATAAGCCAAACCAGATCAACAAATAATACATGAACAAAACAGGACGGCGTGGCGCAGTGGAAGAATGGCCGTGCGCGACCCGAGGGTCCCTGGTTCAATCCCCACCTAGTACCAACCTCGTCATGTCCGTTGTGTCCTGAGCAAGACACTTCACCCTTGCTCCTGATGGGTGCTGGTTAGCGCCTTGCATGGCAGCTCCCTCCATCAGTGTGTGAATGTGTGTGTGAATGGGTAAATGTGGAAGTAGTGTCAAAGCGCTTTGAGTACCTTGAAGGTAGAAAAGCGCTATACAAGTACAACCCATTTATCATTTATTATAAAATACCTTAATAAAAACACACTCCCATCATGGAAAATAAAAGCAGTAAATAACCAATACAAATACAACTAAATCGTTTACATTTGAAGTAATTAATCAATAGAAATTAGTTAAAAATGGTAAAAATGTAATTTAACAAAATAAAAATATTATGACAGTTAAATAATACAAATAAAAAAATAATTTCCTGTAATCAGACAGATAAATAAATAAATTATAAATGGGTTATACTTAGCGCTTTTCTACCTTCAAGGTACTCAAAGCGCTTTGACAGTATTTCCACATTCACCCATTCACACACACATTCACACACTGATGGCGGGAGCTGCCATGCAAGGCGCTAACCAGCAGCCATCAGGAGCAAGGGGTGAAGTGTCTTGCCCAAGGACACAACGGACGTGACTAGGATGGTAGAAGGTGGGGATTGAACCACAGTAACCAGCAACCCTCCGATTGCTGGCACGGCCACTCTACCAACTTCTATGACTGCATTGCAAGGAATATAATATCCAGAGGAAAGTTATTAAGGATGGCAAAATATACCAGAGCTTTACATTTACATAGCTTTTGGGGGAATCCGTTGACAAAATACGTCATTGCATTATTAAGTTCATTGATAAACTGAGTTACATAAGAGAATACAGTTTTATTTAATTTTTTCCATTCATGTACCAAGTACGAAACAAAACATTTGAATACAGTTATTCAAATGTTTTGTTTCGTTTTCTGCATGTCCAATATTGTGTCCATGCCTCTTAAATCCAGTAAGTGGCGGTAATGCACTTTGCCAACCGCCAATGAAACCCAAAAAAGATGAAGAAGAAAACCTTCCGTTCCCTTATTCACTCAAATCAGACATTTTTAAACATAGTCAACCGTGTGGTGAGTTGAAAGTGCAGACATGCGCGGGGTTGTGTTGTTAGCGGTGACGGTGCTTTCCCTTAGCCCGATGATGGTGTGCGGGTCCGAGAAGAAAAAACTGCAAATCGGCATCAAGAAGCGAGTGGACAACTGTCCCATTAAGTCCAAGAAGGGAGATGTGCTGAACATGCACTACACGGGAAAACTGGAAGACGGCACCGAGTTTGACAGCAGCATTCCCCGGGACAGACCTTTCACCTTCACGCTGGGCACCGGGCAGGTGATTAAGGGTTGGGACCAAGGCCTACTCGGCATGTGCGAGGGCGAGAAGAGGAAGCTGGTCATCCCCGCGGAGCTCGGCTATGGCGACCGGGGAGCTCCACCGAAGATACCCGGAGGAGCGACGCTCATCTTCGAGGTGGAGCTGATCAACATCGAGAGGAGATCTGAACTTTGATGAAGGATGGCGCCTTATGGTAACATCTACCTATTAAACTTACATCTACGTATATAATTGTTTATAATTATTTATGAAGTTATGTATTATTTTGATTTCTAGGAGGAGCTATCATCTTTTGGGGGTCCATTGACGCTGACCTGGCCTGACATTAAGGATGTGAATCTTCCTGCAGAGCCATTACTTTGCTTTATGTGTTCTACTTTATTGGATAAAAAAAAAATCACACAATTCCCATGAATTTTACATTCAATGGGTCTGTCATTAGCAGGTATATTTAGATGTGTTCTTTTTAATTAAAATAATTTTCTACAGATTACTGTATGCCAAATGTTTTTTCTATATGTTTGAATAATGATCATAAAAACTACATTTGGAAAAAACTTATTTGTGTATGTGTTTGAAATACATTTTAAGTAACCCTTTGTAAGTAGTACATCAACTTACTGTGATGTAGCTCTTAATTCAAAACGCTTGTTGCCCGTTCAAATACATTGATAGCACTTTCAACTGGTACTTGCCCCCCAAAAAACAGCACCATATTAACATGTATCATGCCTTTTTAAAAAGAAAAACATTGTCGGTAAGAAATATTGTACTCGAAACAATACTAAGAACTACAGTAGTTTTATGAAATAATGTGATACTCGGAGAGTATCACATTGTCCTTCCAGCTGCTTCTCTATCAACCCATCAGCAGCTATTCTATATTTTCATGGATAAATGTCCGTCCTATTATTCACTGTGTTAAAAATAATCGGGGCGGTATAGCTCGGTTGGTAGAGTGGCCGTGCCAGCAACTTGAGGGTTCCAGGTTCGATCCCCACTTCCGCCATCCTAGTCACTGCCGTTGTGTCCTTGGGCAAGACACTTTACCCACCTGCTCTCAGTGCCACCCACACTGGTTTAAAATGTAACTTAGATATTGGGTTTCACTATGTAAACAGCGCTTTGAGTCACTGGAGAAAAGCGCTATATAAATATAATTCACTTCACATGGACATACATGTGCTATGCAAACGAATGGTGTAACTCAAAATTTTGCTTGCAACTTTATTAGCTATACGACAGTTCCTATCGTAAAACCCTTAATTTGGGGCACTTTTAAGAAGAGGTATCATTGAATTATGTATCGAGGAATTGTCTGTATATTGGATGTCTACGTGGGCTGTACAAACATAAAATCAATTCACACTGATATGCCATGTATTGTTTAATTTCTATATGATTTTTTTTCTATATTATTTTTACTGTCATATTGAATAAAAAAAACTAACTTGTGTCTTTGCAAACCTTACAATCAATTTTCTATTAAAACTAACAAAGATACATGTCTCCAGGCATTAATAGCCATTTTGCATGTAGTGTTTGGGAGTTATGTTTAAATACATTTTTATTGCTTTTTTCGCATTATCTCAGGATTCTAAGAACATTACAGTCATATTGAGTAAAAAACTACTTTTTGTGATTGCAAGATTTAAAAAAGCATATGTTTCGAGTAAAACTCCCAAGGATGCATTATTTCAGGCATTATTAGCAATTTTTCATGTGTTGTTTAGGAGTTATGTTTAAATAACTGTCATATTGAGTGTGACAGTATACTGTCATAGTGAGTAAAACCTAATTTTTGTATTTGCAAACCTTACAAAAACAACTTATTGTAGTAAAACTCACATGGATTCAATATTAAAGGAATTTTTAGACATGTTGCATGTTTTGTTTAGGAATTAAGATGGAATACATTTTATATTGCTTTTTTCGCATTATCTCAGGATTTTAAGATCATTACTGTCATATGAGGAAAAAACTACTTTTTGTGTTTGCAAGCCTTAAAAAAGCATATGTTTCGAGTAAAACTCAAAATAATGCATTATTTCAGGCATTATTAGCCATTTTTCATGTGTGGTTAAGGAGTTATGTTTAAATAACTGTCATATTGAGTGTGGCAGTTTTGCTGTCATATTGAGTAAAAAAAAAAAAATTGTGTCTTTGCAAACCTTACAAAAGAAAATGTTTCTAGTAAAACTCACGAAGATACATTTCTTCACGCATTATTATACATTTTTCATGTGTGGTTTAAGAGTTATGTTTAAATAACTGTCATATTGCCATGGGGCCCGGCCGGGCTCAGCTCGAAGAAGCAACGTGGGTCCCCCCTCCAATGGGCTCACCACTAATGGGCTGAGTCATAGAGGTCAGGTGCAGTGTGAGCTGGGCGGCAGCCTAAGGCAGGGCACTTTGCGGTCCGATCATCGGCTACATAAGCTAGCTCTTGGGACGTGGAACGTCACCTCGCTGGGAGGGAAGGAGCCTGAGCTGGTGCGCGAGGTGGAAAAGTTCCGGCTAGATATAGTTGGACTCACTTCGACGCACAGCAAGGGCTCTGGAACCTGTTCTCTCGAGAGGTGCTGGACTCTCCTCCACTCTGGCGTTGCAAGCAATGAGAGGCTGGGGTGGCAATTCTTGTTGGCCCCCGGCTCAAAGCCTGCACGTTGGACTTTAACCCAGTAGACGAGAGGGTAGCTTCCCTCCGCCTTGGGGTGGGGGCCGGGTCCTGACTGTTGTTTGTGTTTACGCACCAAACAGCAGCTCAGAGTACCCACTCTTTTTGGATTCCCTTGAGGGAGTACTGGAGAGTGCTCCCTCGGGTGATGCCCTTGTTCTGCTGGGGGACTTCAACGCTCATGTTGGCAACGACAGTGTAACCTGGAGAGCCGTGATTGAGAAAAATGGCCACCCGGATCTGAACCCAAGTGATGCTTTGTTATTGGACTTTTGTGCTCGTCACGGATTGTCCATAACAAACACAATGTTCAAACATAAGGGTGTCCATATGTGCACTTGGCACCAGGACACCCTCGGCCGCAGTTCCATGATTGACTTGGTAGTTGTGTCATCGGATTTGCGGCCTCCTGTTTTGGACACTCCGGTGAAGAGAGGGGCAGAGCTTTCTACCGATCACCACCTGGTGGTGAACTGGCTCCGATGGTGGGGGAGTATGCCGGACAGACCTGGCAGGCCCAAACGCATTGTGAGGGTCTGCTGGGAACGCCTAGCAGAGTCTCCTGTAAGAGAGAGTTTCACTTCCCACCTCCGGAAGAACTTTGAACATGTCACGAGGGAGGTGCTGGACATTGAGTCTGAGTGGAAGCTCTGTTATCCGGGAAGAACTCAGAGTAAAGTCGCTGCTCCTCCACATTGAGAGGAGCCAGATGAAGTGGTTCGGGCATCTGCTCAGGATGCCACTGGTAGGGAGGTGTTTAGGGCAAGTCCGACCGGCAAGAGGCCACGGAGAAGGCTCAGGACACATTGGGAAGACTATGTCTCCCGGCTGGCCTGGGAACGCCTCGGGATCCCCCGAGAAGAGCTGGACGAAGTGGCTGGGGAGAGGGAAGTCTGGGCTTCTCTGCTTGGGCTGCTGCCCCCGCAACCTGACTTCGGATAAGCGGAAGAAAATGGATGGATGGATGGATTTAGTATGACAGTTATACTGTCATATTGAGTAAAACAACTAACTTGTGTCTTTGCAAACCTTACAAAATATAGTTTTTCTAGTAAAACTCACAAAGATACATATCTCCAGGCATTATTATACATATTGGATGTGTGGTTTAGGGGTTATCAGAATCAGAATCAGAAGAACTTTATTAATCCCCGAGGGGAAATTAAGAAAGTTTAAATAACTGTCATATTGAATGTGGCAGTAATCATGTAATTATAAGTAAAAACTATTTTTTGTATTTGTAAACCTTACCAAAATGCCTGATTCTGGTAAAATTCACATAGATTCAATATTACAGGCATTTTTAGACGGATTGCAAGTTTGGTTTTGGAGTTATGTTTATATAGCTTTAATATTTAGTATGACAGTTATACTGTCATATTGAGTAAAAAAAAAATAACTTGTGTCTTCACAAACCTTACAAAATATTTTTTTCCAGTAAAACTCACAAAGATACATTTCTCCAGTCATTCATTATTAGCCATTTTGCGTGTGTGGTTTAGTAGTTATGTTTAAATAACTGTCAGATTGAGTGTGACAGTATACTGTCATAGTGAGAAAAAAACATATTTTGTATTTGCAAACATTACAAAAACAACTGATTCTAGTAAAACTCACTATTACAGGCATTTTTAAACATAATGCATGTTTGGTTTTGGAGTTTTGTTTATATAACTTTCATATTTAGTATGACAGTTATACTGTCATATTGAGTAAAAAAAAATAACGTATGTCTTTACAAACCTTACAAAATATTGTTTTCCAGTAAAACTCATAACGATACATTTCTCCAGACATTATTAGCCATTTTGCATGTGTTGTTTAGGAGTTATAATTAAATAACTGTCATACTGAGTGTGACAGTACACTGTCATAGTGAGTAAAACCTAATTTTTGTATTTGCAAACCTTACAAAAACAACTGATTCTAGTAAAACTCACATAAATTCACTATTATAGGCATTTTTAGACATAATACATGTTTGGTTTTGGAGTTAAGTTTATATAACTTTCATATTTGGTATGACAGTTACTCATATTGAGTAAAAAAACAACTAACTTGTGTATTTACAAACCTTACAAAATATATATTGTTTTCCAGTAAAACTCACAAAAATACATTTCTCCAGGCATTATTAGCAATTTCGCACTTGTGGTTTAGGAGTTATGTTAAAATAACTGTCAGATTGAGTGTCATAGTGAGAAAAAAACGTTACAAAAAAACCTTACAAAAACAACTGTTTCTAGTTAAGCTCACATGGATACAATATTACAGGTATTTTTCGACATAATGTAGTTTGGTTTTGGAGTTATGTTTGTATAACTTTCATATTTAGTATGACGGTTATACTGTCATATTGAGTAAACAAAACTAACTTTTGTCTTTACAAACCTTACAAAGTATTGTTTTCCAGTAAAACTCACAAAGATACATTTCTCTAGGCAGTATTAGCCGTTTTGCATGTTTTGGTTTTGGAGTTATGTTTAAATAACTGTCATATTGAATGTGGCTGTTATTCATTATGAGTAAAACCTAATTGTTGTATTTTTAAACCTTACCAAAATACCTGATTCTGGTAAAACTCACATAGATTCAATATTACAGACATTTTTAGACAGATTGCAAGTTTGGTTTTGGAGTTACGTTTATATAACTTTCATTTTTAGTATGACAGTTATACCGTCATATTGAGTAAAAAAAAACTAACTTGTGTCTTTACAAACCTTACAAAATATTGTTTTCCCAGTAAAAGTCACAAAGAAACATTTTTCCAGGCATTATTAGCCATTTTGCACATTTGGTTTCGTAGTTATGTTTAAATAACTGTCAGATTGAGTGTGACAGTATACTGTCGTAGTGCGTAAAACCCATATTTTGTATTTGCAAACCTTACAAAAACAACTGATTCTAGTAAAACTCACATGGATACACTATTACAGGTATTTTTTAGACATAATGCATGTTTGGTTTTGGAGTTATGTGTATATAACTTTCATATTTAGTATGACAGTACAACTGTCACATTGAGTAAACAAAACTAACTTGTGTCTTTACAAACCTTACAAAAAAATATTTTTATTGTAAAACTCACAAAGATACATAACTCCAGGCATTATTAGCCATTTTGCATGTGTAGTTTAGGAGTTATGTTTAAATAACTGTCATAGAGAGTAAAACCTAAATTTTGTATTTGCAAACCTTACAAATACAAATGATTCTAGTAAAACTCACATGGATTCAATATTAAAGTGAATTTTAGACATTTTGCATGTTTTTTTAGGAAATATGATGGAATATATTTTTATTGCTTTTTTCGCATTATCTCAGGATTTTAAGAATATTACCGTCATATTGAGGAAAAAACTATTTTTTGTGTTTGCAAGCCTTAAAAAGCATATAATTCGAGTATAACTCACAAGGATGCATTATTTCAGGCATTATTAGCCTTTTTTATGTGTAGTTGAGGAGTAATGTTGAAATAACTGTCAAATTGAGTGTGGCAGTTATACTGTCATATTGATTAAAAATAACTAACTGGTGTCTTTGCAAACCTTACAAAAGAAAATGTTTCTAGTAAAACTCACAAAGATACAGTTCTTTACGAATTATTAGACAATTTTCATGTTTCGTTTAGGAGTTATGTTTAAATAACTGTCATATTGAGTGTTGCAGTTATCTTGTCATTATGTGTAAAACTTAATTTTTGTATTTGCAAACCTTACAAAAACAACTGATTCTAGTAAAACTCACAACGATACAATATTACAGGCATTTTTAGACATCATGTATGTTTGGTTTTGGAGTTATGTTGATATAACTTTCATGTTTAGTATGACTGTTATACTGTCATATTGAATAAAAAAAACTAACTTGTGTCTTTGCAAACCTTACAAAATATAATTTCCAGTAAAACTAACAAAGATGCATGTCTCCATGCATTATTAGCCATTTTGCATGTGTTGTTTGGGAGTTATGTTTAAATACATTTAATTGCCTTTTTCGCATTATCTCAGGAATTTAAGAACATTACAGTCATATTTAGTAAAAAAACTACATTTTGTATTTGCAAGATTTAAAAAAGCATATGTTTCGAGTAAAACTCCCAAGGATGCATTATTTCAGGCATTATTAGCATTTAGTTATTTTTAAATAACTGAGTTATTTAATTGAGTGTGAGAGTATACTGTCATAGTGAGTAAAACCTAATTTTTGTATTTTGCAAAGCTTACAAATACAACTGATTCTAGTAAAACTCACATGGATTCAAAATAAAATTAAAGAAATTTCTAGAAATTTTGCATGTTTTGTTTAGGAATTATAATGGCATTCAATTTTATTGCTTTTTTCGGATTATCTCAGGATGTTTTGAATATTACTGTCATATTGAGGAAAAAAACTGCTTTTTCCTTTTGGTTTAGGAGTTATGATTAAATAACTGTCATATTGAGTGTTGCAGTTATACTGTCATTATGTGTAAAACCTAATTTTTGTATTTGCAAACCTTACAAAAACAACGGATTCTAATAAAACTCACAAAGATACAATATTACAGGCATTTTTAGACATAATACATGTTTGGTTTTGGAGTCATCCATCCATCCATCCATCCATCCATCTTCTTCCGCTTATCCGAGGTCGGGTCGCGGGGGCAGCAGCCTAAGCAGGGAAGCCCAGACTTCCCTCTCCCCAGCCATACATAGTCTTCCCAACGTGTCCTGGGTCTTCCCCGCGGCCTCCTACCGGTCGGACGTGCCCTAAACACCTCCCTAGGAAGGCGTTCGGGTGGCATCCTGACCAGATGCCCGAACCACCTCATCTGGCTCCTCTCGATGTGGAGGAACAGCGGCTTTACTTTGAGCTCCCCCCGGAAGGCAGAGCTTCTCACCCTATCTCTAAGGGAGAGCCCCGCCACTCGGCGGAGGAAACTCATTTCGGCCGCTTGTACCCGTGATCTTGTCCTTTCGGTCATAACCCAAAGCTCATGACCATAGGTGAGGATGGGAACGTAGATCGACCGGTAAATTGAGAGCTTTGCCTTCCGGCTCAGCTCCTTCTTCACCACAACGGATCGATACAGCGTCCGCATTACTGAAGACGCCGCACCGATCCGCCTGTCGATCTCACGATCCACTCTTCCCTCACTCGTGAACAAGACTCCGAGGTACTTGAACTCCTCCACTTGGGGCAAGATCTCCTCCCCAACCCGGAGATGGCACTCCACCCTTTTCCGGGCGAGAACCATGGACTCGCACTTGGAGGTGCTGATTCTCATCCCAGTCGCTTCACACTCGGCTGCGAACCGATCCAGTGAGAGCTGAAGATCCTGGCCAGATGAAGCCATCAGGACCACATCATCTGCAAAAAGCAGAGACCTAATCCTGCAGCCACCAAACCAGATCCCCTCAACACCTTGACTGCGCCTAGAAATTCTGTCCATAAAAGTTATGAACAGAATCGGTGACAAAGGGCAGCCTTGGCGGAGTCCAACCCTCACTGGAAACGTGTCCGACTTACTGCCGGCAATGCGGACCAAGCTCTGGCACTGAGCATACAGGGAGCGGACTGCCACAATCAGACAGTCCGATACCCCATACTCTCCGAGCACTCCCCACAGGACTTCCCGAGGGACACGGTCGAATGCCTTCTCCAAGTCCACAAAACACATGTAGACTGGTTGGGCAAACTCCCATGCACCCTCAAGGACCCTGCCGAGAGTATAGAGCTGGTCCACAGTTCCACGACCAGGACGAAAACCACACTGTTCCTCCTGAATCCGAGGTTCGACTATCCGAGTGTTTTGGAGTCATGTTTATATAACTTTCATATTTAGTATGACAGTTATACTGTCATATTGAATAAAAAAAACTAACTTGTGTCTTTGCAAACCTTACAAAAGATAATTTTTCCAGTAAAACTAACAAAGATACATGTTTTCAGGCATTATTAGCCATTTTGCATGTGTTGTTTGGGAGTAATGTTTATATACATTTGTGTTGCTTTTTTCTCATTATCTCAGGATTTTAGAACTTTACTGTCATATTGAGGACAAAACTACTTTTAGTGTTTGCACATATTTCGAGTAAAACTCACAAGGATGCATTATTTTAGGCATTATTAGCCTTTTTTCATGTGTAGTTTAGGTGTAATGTTTAAATAACTGTCGTATTGAGTGTGGCAGTTATACTGTCATATTGAGTAAAAATAACTAACTGGTGTCTTTGTAAACCTTACAAAAGAAATTGTTTTAGTAAAACTCACAAAGATACATTTCTTCACGCGTTATTAGACATTTTTCATGTGTGGTTTAAGAGTTATGTTTAAATAACTGTCATATTGAGCGTGGCAGTTATACTGTCATTATGAGTAAAAACTAAATTTTGCATTTTTAAACCTTACCAAAACTCCTGATTCTAGTAAAATTCACATCAATACAATATTAGAGGCATTTTTAGACATAATGCATGTTTGGTTTTGGGGTTAGGTTTAAATAACTTTCATATTTAGTATGACAGTTATACCGTCATTAAATAAAAAAAAAACTAACTTGTGTCTTTACAAACCTTACAAAATATTTTTTTCCAGTAAAACTCACTAAGATACATCTAACTTGTGTCTTTGCAAACCTTACAAAAGAAAATGTTTCCAGCAAAACTCAAAAAGAGACATTTTTTCACGCATTATTAGACATTTTTTATGTGTGGTTTAAGAGTTATGTTTAAATAACTGTCATATTGAGTGTGGCAGTTATACTGTCATTATGAATAAAACCTAATTTTTGCATTTTAAACCTTACCAAAACGCCTGTTTCTAGTTAAACTCACATGGATACAATAGTACAGGTACAGTAATACTGTCATATTGAGTAAAAAAACAACGAACTTGTGTCTTTACAAACTTTGCAAAATATTTTTTTCCAGTAAAACTCACAAAGATACATTTCTCCAGGCATTATTAGCCGTTTTGCATGTTTGGTTTGGGAGTTATGTTTAAATAACTGTTATATTGAATGTGGCTGTTATACTGTCATTATGAGTAAAACCTATTTTTTGTATTTGCAAACCTTATCAAAACAATTGATTCTAGTAAAATTCACATAGATACACTATTACAAGCATTTTTTAGACATAATGCATGTATGGTTTTGAAGTTATATTTATTTAACTTTCATATTTATTATGACTGTTATACCGTTATATTGAGTAAAAAAACTAACTTGTGTCTTTACAAACCTTACAAAATATATTTTTTTCCAGTAAAACTCACAAATGTACATTTCTCCAGGCATTATTAGCCATTTTGCATGTGTGGTTTAGTAGTTATGTTTAAATAACTGTTATATTGAGTGTGACAGTATACTGTCATAGTGAGAAAAAACCTTACAAAAAAAACTTACAAAAACAACTGTTTCTAGTTAAAATCACATGGATACAATATTACAGGTATTTTTAGACATAATGCAGTTTGGTTTTGAAGTTATGTTTATATAACTTTCATATTTAGTATGACAGTTATTCTGTCATATTGAGTAAAAAAACAAAAACTAACTTGTGTCTTTACAAACCTTACAAAATATTTTTTTTCCAGTAAAAATCACAAAGATATATTTTTTTCAGGCATTATTAGCTATTTTGCATGTGTGGTTTAGTAGTTATGTTTAAATAACTGTCAGATTGAGTATGACAGTATACTGTCATAGTGAGAAAAAAATGAGTTGAACTAGAATCAGTTGTTTTTGTAAGGTTTTGCAAATACCAAATATGTTTTTTTCTCACTATGACAGAAATTTAAACATAACTACTAAACCACACATGCAAAATGGCTAATAATGCCTGGAGTAATGTATCTTTGTGAGTTTTACTGGAAACAAATATTTTGTAAGGTTTGTAAAGACAAAAGTTTTTTTTTTTATTCAATATGACGGTATAACTGTCATATTAAATATGAAAGTTATACAAACATGTCTCCAAAACTAAACTTGCAATCCGTCTAAAAATGCCTGTAATATTGAATCTATGTGAGTTTTACCATAATCAGGTTTTTTGGAAAGGTTTACAAATACAAAAATTAGGTTTTACTCATAATGACAGTATAACAACCACAATCATTATGACAGTTATTTAAACATAACTCCTAAACCAAACATGCAAAACGGCTAATAATGCCTGGAGAAATGTATCTTCGTGAGTTTTACTGGAAAACAATATTTTGTAAGGTTTGTAAAGACACAAGTTAGTTTATTTTACTCAATATGACAGTATAACTGTGATACTAAATATGAAAGTTGGATAAAAATAACTCCTAAACCAAATATTCATTATGTCTAAAAATACCTGTAATAGTGTATCCATTGAGTTTAACTAGAAACAATTGTTTTACAATACTGTCGTATTGAGTAAAAAAAAAAAACTATCTTGTGTCTTTACAAACCTTACAAAATATTTTTGTCCAATAAAACTCACAAAGATACATTTCTCCAGGCATTATTAGCTATTTTGCATGTTTGGTTTAGTATTTATGTTTAAATAACTGTCAGATTGACTGTGACAGTATACTGTCATAGTGTGAAAAAACCTTACAAAAAAAACTTACAAAAACAACTGTTTCTAGTTAAACTCACATGGATACAATATTACAGGTATTTTTAGACATATTTCAGTTTGGTTTTGGAGTTATGTTTATATAACTTTCATTTTTAGTATGACAGTTATACTGTCATATTGAGTAAAAAAAACAACAACTAACTTGTGTCTTTACAAACCTTACAAAAAAATTTTTTTCCAGTAAAACTCACAAAGATACATTTCTCCAGGCATTAATTGCCATTTTGCATGTTAGGTTTAGTAGTTATGTTTAAATAACTGTCAGATTGAGTATGACAGTATCCTGTCATAGTGAGTAAAACCCATATTTTGTATTCGCAAACCTTACAAACACAAATTATTAGAGTAAAACTCACATGGATACACTATTACAAGCATTTTTTAGACATAATGCATGTTTGGTTTTGGAGTTATGTTTATATAACTTTCATATTTAGTATGACAGTTATACTGTCTTATTGAGTAAAAAAAAAACTAATTTGTGTCTTTACAAACCTTACGAAATATTTTTTTTTCCAGTAAAAAGCACAAAGATACATTTCTCCAGGCATTATTAGCCAATTTGCATGTGTGGTTTAGTAGTTATGTTTAAATAACTGTCAGGTTGAGTTTGACAGTATACTGTCATCGTAAGAAAAATTCTTACACAAAAACGTTACAAAAACAACTGTTTCTAGTTAAACTCACATGGATACAATATTACAGGTATTTTTAGACATAATGCAGTTTGGTTTTGGAGTTATGTTTCTATAACTTTCATATTTTTAGTATGACAGCTATACTGTCATATTGAGTAAAACAAACTAACTTGTGTCTTTGCAAACCTTACAAAAGAAAACGTTTCTAGGTAAACTCACAAAGATACATATGTTCACGCATTATTAGACATTTTTTATGTGTGGTTTAAGAGTTATGTTTAAATAACTGTCACATTGATTGTGGCAGTTATACTGTCATTATGAGTAAAACCTAATTTTTGCATTTTTAAACCATACCAAAATGCCTGATTCTAGTAAAATTCACACAGATACAACATTACAGGCATTTTTTGACATTATGCATGTTTGGTTTTGGAGTTATGTTTATTTAACTTTTATATTTAGTACATACTTGCCAACCCTCCCGAATTTTCCGGGAGACTCCCGAAATTCAGCGCCTCTCCCGAAAACCTCCCGGGACAAATTTTCTCCCGAAAATCTCCCGAAATTCAGGTGGAGCTGGAGGCCACGCCCCCTCCAGCTCCATGCGGACCTGAGTCCGCTTTCCCACGATATAAACAGTGTGCCTGCCCAAACACATTATAACTGTAGAATGATCAAGGGCGAGTTCTTGGTTTCTTATGTGGGTTTATTATTAGGTTGTTTCATTAACGTCCTCCCAGCGCGGTAACAACACACAACAGCAGTCATGTTTTTGTCTACCATAAAGCAGTTCGTCTGCCGTAAACAGCAATGTTGTGACACTCTTAAACAGGACAATACTGCCATTTATAGCATCAATAACATATACGGCTTTGAGAGAGCAGTGCACAACTGCGCACACAACAAGGAGACGAAGCAGAAGAACGAGGAAGATACAGCCATGGCGACGCCGACGACGAGTAAGATGAAGAAATACGCTTTGTTGCACCTTTCCTGCCTGAGTCCGGCGATTAGTTGCAAATCTTGCTTTATTGATTGCTTGCACACAGCCAATCCAACACAAAACAAACTAGTCCCCGCCCGCATTCATGCTACCGCTCCCTCTCTTCTCTTGCCCACACACTCACTGACGTCACTCACCTCACATGCTCACCTATTCAAGGGCCACACACACACATACGCTACTCTCATAACAGCTTGTAAGTTCCAAGCCGCAGCTGCGATTGGACCTGGATAGCCTCCGGAAAGAAGTAGTAGACTACCAAGTGCTTGGCACTGAAGATCTTCCTCAGGAAGCAAAGATTGACCAGTTTTGGGCCATGCTAGGGAGAGATGGAAGATTCCAGACTCTAATAAAATTGATGAAAGCACTTTTGTGCGTGCCACACATCAATGCATCATCAGAGAGGGTGTTCAGCATGGTTAGAAAAATAGTGACAGAGAATAGAACAAGGATGGACAATTCAACCCTTAACTCAACAATGAGTAGATGAGTGTTATGTGTGTGTATATGTGTAAATAAATGAACACTGAAATTCAAGTATTTCTTTCATTTATATATACATATATATATATAATAAAATAAATATATATATATATATAGGTAGAATTCACTGAAAGTCAAGTATTTCTCAGATATATATATATATATATATATATATATATATATATATATATGAAATACTTGACTTGGTGAATTCTAGCTGTAAATATACTCCTCCCCTCTTAACCACGCCCCTAACCACGCCCCCGCCCCAACCACGCCCCCGCCCCAACCACGCTCCCCGCCCCACCCCCGACCACAATTATGACAGTTATACTGGGCGGCACGGTGGCAGAGGCATTAGTGCTTCTGCCTCACAATACAAGGTCCTGAGTAGTCGTGAGTTCAATCCCGGCCTCAGGATCTTTCTGTGTGGAGTTTGCATGTTCTCCCTGTGACTGCGTGGGTTCCCTCCGGGTACTCCGGCTTCCCCCCAACTCCAAAGACATGCACCTGGGGATAGGTTGATTGGCAACACTAAATTGGCCCGAGTGTGTGATTGTGATTGTGAATGTTCTATCTGTGTTGGCTCTGCGATGAGGTGGCGACTTGTCCAGGGTGTACACCGCCTTCCGCCCGATTGTAGCTGAGATAGGCTCCAGCGCCCCCCGTGACCCCAAAGGGAATAGGCGGTAGAAAATAGATGGATGGATGAATGACAGTTATACTGTATTATTGAGTAAAAAAAAAAAAACTTGTGTCTTTACAAACCTTACAAAACATTGTTTTCCAGTAAAACTCACAAAGGTTCATTTCTCCAGGCATTATTAGCCGTTTTGCATGTTTGCTTTAGGAGTTATGTTTAAAGAACTGTCATATTGAATGTGGCTGTTATACTGTCATTATGAGTAAAACCTAATTTTTGTATTTGTAAACCTTACCAAAATACCTGATTCTTGTAAAACTCAAATGGATTCAATATTACAGGTATGTTTAGACATAATGCAGTTTGGTTTTGGAGTTATGTTTATACAACTTTCATATTTAGTATGACAGTTATACTGTCATATTGAGTAAAAAAAATGTTTGTGTCTTTACAAACCTTACAAAATACTTTTTTCCAGTAAAACTCACAAAAATACTTTTTTCCAGGCATTATTAGCAATTTTGAATGTGTAGTTTAGTAGTTATGTTTAAATAACTGTCAGATTGAGTGTTACAGTCATAGTGAGAAAAACCCATATTTTTTATTTTCAAACCTTACAAAAACAACTGATTCTAGTAAAACTCACATGGATACACGATTACAGGAATTTTTAAGACATAAAGCATGTTTAGTTTTGGAGTTATTTTTATATAACTTTCATATTTAGTATGACAGTTATACTGTCAAATTGAGTAAAAAAAAACTATTTTGTGTCTTTACAAACCTTACAATTTTTTTTCCCCAGTAAAACTCACAAAAATACATTTCTCCAGGCATTTTGCATGTTTGGTTTAGGAGTTATGTTTAAATAACTGTCATATTGAACGTGGCTGTTATACTGTCATTATGAGTAAAACCTAATTTTTGTATTTGTAAACCTTACCAAAATATGTGATTCTGGTAAAACTCACATAGATTCTATATTACAGGCATTTTTAGACGGATTGCAAGTTTGGTTTTGGAGTCATGTTTATATAACTTTCATTTTTAGTATGACATTTATACCGTCATATTGAGTAAAACAAACTAACTTGTGTCTTTACAAACCTCACGAAATATTTTTTTTCCAGTAAAACGCACAAAGATAAATTTCTCCAGGCATTATTAGCCATTTTGCATGTGTGGTTTAGTAGTTAGGTTTAAAAAAACTGTCATATTGAGTGTGGCAGTTATACTGTCATTATGAATAAAACCTAATTTTTGCATTTTTAAACCATAAAAAAAATGCCTGATTCTAGTAAAATTCACACAGATTCAACATTACAGTAATTTTTAGACGTAATGCATGTTTGGTTTTGGAGTTATGTTTATATAAATTTCATATTTAGTATGACAGTTACACTGTCATATTGAGTAAAAAAACCAACTTGTGTCTTTACAAACCTTATAAAATATATATTTTTTTCCAGTAAAACTCACAAAGATACATTTCCCCAGGCATTATTAGCCATTTTGCATGTGTGGTTTAGTAGTTATGTTTAAATAACTGTCAGATTGAGTGTGACAGTATACTGTCATAGTGAGAAAAAACCTTACCAAAAAAACTGTTTCCAGTTAAACTCACATGGATACAATATTACAGGTATTTTTAGACATAATGCAGTTTGGTTTTGGAGTTATGTTTATATAACTTTTATATTTAGTATGACAGTTATACTGTCAAATTGAGTTAAAAAAACAAATACCGGTAACTTGTGTCCTTACAAACCTTACAAAATATTTTTTTTCCAGTAAAACTCACAAAGATACATTTCGCCAAGCATTATTAGCCATTTTGCATGTGTGGTTTAGTAGTTATGTTTAAATAACTGTCATATTGAGTGTGGCAGTTATACTGTCATTATGAGTAAAACCTAATTTTTGCATTTTTAAACCATAAAAAAAATGCCTGATTCTAGTCAAATTCACACAGATATAACATTACAGTCATTTTTAGACATAACGCATGTTTGGTTTTGGAGTTATGTTCATATAAATGTCATATTTAGTATGACAGTTATACTGTCATATTGAGTAAAAAAACCAACTTGTGTCTTTACAAACATTATAAAATATTTTTTTTTTTCCAGTAAAACTCACTAAGATACATTTCTCCAGGCATTATCAGCCGTTTTGCATGTTTGGTTCAGGAGTAATGTTTAAATAACTGTCATATTGAATGTTGCTGTTATACTGTCAATATGAGTAAAACCTATTTTTTGTATTTGTAAACATTACAAAAATATGTGATTCTGGTAAAACTCAAAAAGATTCAATATTTCCGGCATTTTTAGACGGATTGTAAGTTTCGTTTTGAGATAAATCTTTATATAACTTTCATATTCAGTATGACAGTTATACCGTCATATTGAGTAAAAAAAAACTAACTTGTGTTTTTACAAACATTACAAAATATTTTTTTTTCCCAGTAAAACTCACAAAGATACATTTCTCCAGGCATTATTAGCCATTTTGCATGTGTGGTTTACTTGTTATGTTTAAATAACTGTCGATTGAGTGTGACAGTATACTGTCACAGTGAGAAAAAAACTTACAAAAAATCTGTTTCTAGTTAAACTCACATGGATACAATATTACAGGTATTTTTAGACATAATGCAGTTTGGTTTTGGAGTTATGTTTATATAACTTTCATATTTAGTATTACAGTTATACTGTTATATTGAGTAAAAAAAACTAACTTGTGTCTTTACAAACCTTACAAAATAATTGTTTCCAGTAAAACTCACAAAGATACATTTTTCCAGGCATTATTAGCTATTTTGCATGTTTGGTTTAGAAGGTTTGTTTAAGTAACTGTCAGCTTAAGTATGCCAGTATACTGTCATAATGATAAAAAAAATATATTTTGTATTTGCAAACCTTACAAAAACAACTGATTCTAGTTAATCTCAATGTATACAATATTACAGGTATTATTAGACATAATGCATGTTTAATGTGGGTGATATGTTTAGACAACTTTCATATTTAGTATGACAGTTATACTGTCATATTGAGTAAAAAAAAACAATTTTGTGTCTTTACAAACCTTAAAAAATATTTTTTTCCAGTAAAACTCACAAAGGCATTATTAATTATTTTGCATGTGTGGTTTAGTAGCTATGTTTAAATAACTGTCAGATTGAGTGTGACAGTATACTGTCATAGTGTGAAAAAACCTTACAAAAAACTTAACCAAAACAACTGTTTGTAGTTAAACTCAATGGATACACTATTACAGGTATTTTTAGACATTATTTATATTTGGTTTTGGAGTTATAATTATATAACTTTCACATTTAGTATGACAGTTATATTGTCTTTACAAACCTTACAAAATATTGTTTTACAGTAAAACTCACAGATACATTTCTCCAGGCATTATTAGCCATTTTGCATGTTTTGTTTAGGAGTTTTGTTTAAATAACTGTCATATTGAATGTGGTTGTTATACTGTCATTGAGAGTAAAACCTTAATTTTTGTATTTGTAAACTTTACCAAAATACCTGATTCTGGTAAAACTTACATATATTCAATATTACAGGCATTTTTAGACGGATTGCAAGTTTGGTTTTGGAGTAATGTTTATATAACTTTCATTTTTAGTATGACTGTTATACCGTCATATTGAGTAAAAAAAACCTACATTGTGTCTTTACAAACCTTACAAAATATTTTTTTCACCAGTAAAACTCACAAAGATACATTTCTCCAGGCATTATTAGCCATTTTGTATGTTTGGTTTAGTAGATATGTTTAAATAACTGTCAGATTGAGTATGACAGTATACTGTCATAGTGAGAGAAAAAACATATTTTGTATTTGCAAACCTAACAAAAACAACTGATTCTAGTTCAACTCAATGGATACAATAATACACATATTTTTAGACATAATGCATGTTTTGTTCTGCAGTTATGTTTATATAACTTTCATATTTAGTAGGACAGTTATACTGTCATATTGAGTAAAAAAAAACTAACTTGTGTCTTTGCAAACCTTACAAAAGAAAATGTTTCTAGTAAAACTCACTAAGATACATTTCTTCTTGCATTATGAGAAATTTTTTATGTGTGGTTTAAGAGTTATGATTAAATAACTGTCATATTGAACGTGGCAGTTATACTGTCATTATGAGTAAAACCTAGTTTTTGCATTTTTACACAGTACCAAAATGCCTGATTCTAGTAAAATTCACACAGATACAACATTTCAGGCATTTTTAGACATAATGCACATTTGGTTTTGGTGTTATTTTTTGGTGTAACTTTCTTATTTAGTATGACAGTTATACTGTCATATTGAGTAAAAAACACGAACATGTTTCTTTACAAACCTTAAAAAATTTTGTTTTCCAGTAAAACTCACAAAGATACATTTCTCCAGGCATTATTAGCCGTTTTGCATGTTTGGTTTAGGAGTAATGTTTAAATAACTGTCATATTGAATGTGGCTGTTATACTGTCATTATGAGTAAAACCTAATTTTGGTATTTGTCAACCTTACCAAAATATGTTATTCTGGTAAAACTCACATAGATTTTATATTACAGGCATTTTTAGACGGATTGCTGGTTTGGTTTTGGAGTTATGTTTATATAACTTTCATTTTTAGAATGACAGTTTTACTGTCATATTGAGTAAAATAAACTAACTTGTATCTTTACAAACTTTATAAAATAATGTTTTCCAGTAAAACTCACAACGATACATTCCTCCAGGCATTATTAGCCGTTTTGCATGTTTGGTTTAGGAGTAATGTTTAAATAACTGTCATATTGAACGTGGCTGTAATACTGTCATTATGAGTAAAACCTAATTTTGCATTTGTAAACCTTACCAAAATACCTGATTCTGGAAAAACTCACATAGATTCAATAATACCTGCATTTTTTGGACGCATTGTAAGTTTGGTTTTGAAGATATATCTTTATATAACTTTCATATTCAGTATGACAGTTATACCGTCATATTTAGTAAAAAAAAAAACTAACTTGTGTCTTTACAGACCTTACAAAATATTTGTTTCCATTAAAACTCACAAAGATACATTTCTCCAGGCATTATTAGCCATTTTGCATGTGTGGTTTAGTAGTTATATTTAAATAACTGTCATATTGAGTGTGGCAGTTATACTGTCATTATGAGTAAAACCTCATTTTTGAATTTTTAAACCATAAAAAAATGCCTTATTCTAGTAAAATTCACACAGATACAATATTAGAGGCATTTTTAGACATAATGCATGTTTGTTTTTGGAGTTATGTTTATATAACTTTCATATTGACAGTATGGCAGTTATACTGTCATATTGAGTAAAAAAAACTAACTTGTGTCTTTACATACCTTACAAATAATTGTTTTCCAGTAAAACTCACAAAGATACATTTCTCCAAATTAGCCATTTTGCATTTGTGGTTTAGTAGTTATAATTAAATAACTGTCAGATTGAGTATGACAGTATACTGTCATAGTGAGAAAAAAACATATTTTGTATTTGCAAACCTTACAAAAACAACTGATTCTAGCTCAACTCAATGGATACAATATTACATGTATTTTTTAGACATAATGCATGTTTGGTTTTGGAGTTATGTTATCCATCCATTTTCTACTGCTTATTCCCTTTGGGGTCACGGGGGGCGCTGGATTCTATCTCAGCTACTATTTTTCATATTTAGTATGACAGTTATACTGTCATATTGAGTAAAAAAAACTAACTAACAAAAGAAAATGTTTCTAGTAAAACTCACTAAAATACATTTCTTCTTGCATAATTAGACATTTTTTATGTGTGGTTTAAGAGTTATGTTTAAATACCTGTTATATTGAGTGTGGCAGTTATACTGTAATTATGAGTAAAACCTAATTTTTGTATTTGTAAACCATACCAAATTATCTGATTCTGGTTAAACTCACATCGATCCAAAATTACAGGCATTTTTAGATATAATGCATGTTTGGTTTTGTAGTTATGTTTATATAACTTTCATTTTTAGTATGACAGTTATACTGTCATATTGACTAAAAAAAACTAACTTGTATCTTTACAAACCTTATAAAATAATTTTTTCCAGCAAAACTCACAAAGATACATTTCTCCGGGCATTATTAGCCGTTTTGCATGTTTGGTTTAGGAGTAATGTTTAAATAACTGTCATATTGAATGTGGCTGTTATACTGTCATTATGAGTACAACCTAATTTTTGTATTTGTAAACCATACCAAAATACCTGATTCTGGTAAAACTCACATAGATTAAATATAACATGCAATTTTAGACGGTTTGTAAGTTTGGTTTTGGAGATATATCTTTATATAACTTTCATATTCAGTATGACAGTTTTACTGTCATATTGAGTAAAAAAACTAACTTGTGTCTTTACAAACCTTACAAAATATTTTTTTCCCAAGTAAAACTCACAAAGATACATTTTTCCAGGCATTTTTAGCCATTTTCCGTGTGTGGTTTAGCAGTTATGTTTAAATAACTGTCAGATTGAATGTGACAGTATACTACTGTCATAGTGAGAAAAAACCTTAGAAAAAAACCTTACAAAAACAACTGATTGTAGTTAATCTCAATGGATACACAAATACAGGTATTTTTAAACATAATGCATATTTGGTTTTGGAGTCATGTTTATATAGCTTTCATATTTAGTATGACAGCTATAGTGTCTAATGAGTAAAAAAAACTAACTTGTGTTTACAAACCTTACAAAATATCGTTTTACTGTAAAACTCACAAAGATACATTTCTCCAGGCATTATTAACCGTTTTGCATGTTTGGTTGAGGAGTTTTCTTTAAAAAACTTTCATATTGAATGTGGCTATTATACTGTCATTATGAGTAAAACCTAATTTTTGTATTTGTAAACCTTACCAAAATACCTGATTCTGGTAAAACTCACAAAGATTCAATATTACCGGCATTTTTTGGACGGATTGTAAGTTTGGTTTTGAAGATAAATCTTTATATAACTTTCATATTCAGTATGACAGTTATAACGTCATATTGAGTAAAAAAAAAAACAACAACTAACTTGTGTCTTTACAAACGGTACAAAATATTTTTTTCCATTAAAACTCAAAAAGATACATTTCTCCAGGCATCATTAGCCATTTTGCATGTGTGGTTTAGTAGTTATGTTTAGTATGAAAGTTATACCATCATATTGAGTAAAAAACCACAAATATTTTGTATCTTTACAAACCTTACAAAATATTGTTTTCCAATAAAATTCACAAATATACCTTTCTCTAGGCATTATTAGTCATTTTGCATTTGTGTTTTAGGAGTTACTAGGAGTAATTAACTGTCTATTGAGTGTGGCAGTTATACTGTCACTATGAGTAAAACCTAATTTTTGTTTTTGTAAACCTTACCAAAATACCTGATTCTGATAAAACTCACATATATTCAATATTACAGGCATTTTTAGACGGATTGCATATTTGGTTTTGGAGTTGTGTTTATATAACTTTCATATATAGTATGACAGCTATACTGTTAAATTGTGTAAAAAAACAAACTAACTCGTGTCTTTACCAAAATACCTGATTCTAGTAATACTCATATAGATTTAATATTACAGGCAGTTTAAGACAGATTGCAAGTTTGGTTTAGGAGTTTGTTTTTGGAATTATGTTTATATTAATTTGATATTTAGTTTGACCGTTATACCATAATACTTTGTCTTTACAAATATTACAAAATAGTTTTTTCTAGTAAAATTCACAAAGATACATTTCTCCTGGCATTATTAGCCATTTAGCATGTTTGGTTTAGGAGTTGTGTTTAAATAACTGTTATTTTGAATATGGCAGTTATACTGTCATTATGAGTAAAACCCAATTTTTTTATTTGTAAACCTTACCAAAATACCTGATTCTGGTAAAACTCACATAGATTCAATATTACAGACATTTTTATACGTATTGCAAGTTTGGTTTTGGAGTTATGTTTATTTAACTTTCATATTTAGTATGACAGTTATACTGTCATATTAAGTAAAAAAAAAAAAAAAAACTTGTGTCTTTATAAACCTTACAATTTGTTTTTCCAGGAAAACTCACAAAGATACATTTCTCCAGGCATTATTAGCCATTTTGTATTTGTGGTTTAGAGTTATGTTTAAATAACTGTCAGATTGAATGTGACAGTATACTGTCATTATGAATAAAAGCAAATTTTTGTATTTGTAAACCTTACCAAAAATACCTGATTCTTGTAAAAATCACATAGATACAATATTGCAGGCATTTTTAGACATAATGCATGTTTGGTTTTGGAGTTATGTTTATACAACTTTCATATTTAGTATGACAGTTATTCCATCATATTGAGTAAAAAAACAAACAACTTGTGTCTTTATAAACCTTACAATTTTTTTCCCCCAAAACTCACAAAGATACATTTCTCCAGGCATAATTAGCCATTTATCATGTTTGGTTTAGTAGTTATGTTTAAATAACTGCCATATTGAGTGTGGCAGTTATTGTATTGTGTGTCATTATAAATAAAAACCTATTTTTTGTATTTGTAAACCTTACCGAAATACCTAAAACTGGTAAAACCCACACCGATACAATATTACAGGATTTTTTAGACATAAAGCATGTTTGGTTTTGGAGTTATGTTTATTTAACTTTCATATCTAGTATGACAGTTATACCATCATATTGAGTAAAAAAAACAACTAATTTGTATCTTTACAAATCTTACAAAATATTGTTTTCCAGTAAAATTCACAAATATACATTTCTCTCGGCATTATTAGTCATTTTGCATTTGTGTTTTAGGAGTTATGTTTAATTAACTGTCATATTGAGTGTGGCAGTTATATTGTCACTATGAGTAAAACCTAATTTTTGTATTCGTAAACCTTACCAAAATACCTGAATCTGATAAAACTCACATATATTCAATATTACAGGCATTTTAGACGGATTGCATATTTGGTTTTGGAATATAACTTTCATATATAGTATGACAGCTAAACTGTTAAATTGTGTAAAAAAAAAACTAACCTGTGTATTTACAAACCTTACAAAATATTTTTTCCAGTAAAACTCACAAAGATGCATTCCTCAAGGCATTATTAGCCATTTTGTCAGTATACTGTCATTATGAGTAAAACTAATATTTTGTATTTGTAAACCTTACAAAACAACTGATTATAGTAAAACTCACATGGATACAAAATTATAAGCATTTTTAAACACAATGCATGTTTGGTGGCAGTCAATGTGGCAGATATACTGTCATTATGAGTAAAACCTATCTTTTGTAATTGTAAACCTTACCAACATACCTGATTCTGGTAAAACTCACATAGATACAATATTACAGGCATTTTTAGACATAATGTATGTTTGGTTTTGGAGTTATATTTATATAACTTTCATATTTAGTATGACAGTTATACCATCATATTAAATTAAAAAAACTAACTTGTGTCTTTATAAACCTTACAAATTATTTGTTTCCAGTAAAACTCACACTGATACATTTCTCCAGGCATTATTAGCCATGTATCATGTTTGGTTTAGGAATTATGTTTAGGGACGGCGTGGCGCAGTGGAAGAATGGCCGTGCGCGACCCGAGGGTCCCTGGTTCAATCCCCACCTAGTACCAACCTCGTCATGTCCGTTGTGTCCTGAGCAAGACACTTCACCCTTGCTCCTGATGGGTGCTGGTTAGCGCCTTGCATGGCAGCTCCCTCCATCAGTGTGTGAATGTGTGTGTGAATGGGTAAATGTGGAGGTAGTGTCAAAGCGCTTTGAGTACCTTGAAGGTAGAAAAGCGCTATACAAGTACAACCCATTTATCATTTATCATTTAAATAACTGTCATATTGAGTGTGGCAGTTATATTGTCATTATGAGTAAAACCAATTTTTTGTATTTGTAAACCTTACCAAAATAACTGATTCTGGTAAAACTCACATAGATACAATATTACAGGAATTTTTAGACATAATGCATGTTCAATTTTGGAGTTATGTTTATATATATTTCATATTTGGTATGACAGTTATACTGTAATATTGAATTAAAAAAACTAACTTGCCTCTTTGCAAAACTTACAAAAGATAATGTTTCTAGTAAAACTAACAAAGATACATATCTTTAAGTATTATTAGACATGTTGCATGTTTGGTGTAGGAATTATGTTGAAAAACATTTTTATTGCTTATTTCGCATTATCTCAGGATTTTAAGAACATTACTGTCATAATGAGTAAAAAACTACTTTTTGTGTTTGCAAGCCTTAAAATAGCATATGTTTCGAGTAAAACTCACAAGGATGCATTGTTTTAGGCTTTGTTAGCCTATTTTGCAAGTGTGGTTAGGAAGTTATGTTTAAATAACTGTAAAATTGAATGTAGCAGTTATCTGTCATTATGAGTAAACCCCTAATTTATGTAATTGTACTCCTTACCAAATTAACTGATTCTTGTAAAACTCACATAGATACAATATTTTAGGCATTTTTACACATGTTCAATTTTGGAGTTATGTTTATATAACTTTCATATTTGGTTTGACAGTTATACTGTCATATTGAATAAAAAAAACTAACTTGCCTCTTGCAAAACTTACAAAAGAATTTTTTTCTAGTAAAACTAACAAAGATGCATATCTTCAAGCATTATTAGACATGTTGCATGTTTGGTGTAGGAATTATGTTGAAAAACATTTTTATTGCTTATTTCGCATTATCTCAGGATTTTAAGAACATTACTGTCATAATGAGTAAAAACTACTTTTTGTGTTTGCAAGCCTAAAAATCGCAAATGTTTCGAGTAAAACTCACAAGGATGCATTGTTTTAGGCTTTATTAACCTATTTGCATGTGTGATTAGGAAGTTTTGTTTAAATAACAGTCAAATTGAATTAGCAGTTATACTGTCATGAAAAAAAACAATTTTCGTATTTGTAAACCTTACCGAATTACCTGATTCTGGTGTAACTCACATAGATACAATATTTTAGGCATTTTTAGACATAATGCATGTTCAGTTTTGGAGTTATGTTTATATATATTTCATATTTGGTATGACAGTTATACTGTAATATTGAATTAAAAAAACTAACTTGCCTCTTTGCAAAACTTACAAAAGATAATGTTTCTAGTAAAACTAACAAAGATACATATCTTCAGGCATTATTAGACATGTTGCATGTTTGATGTAGGAAATATCTGAAAAATATTTTTATTGCTTATTTTGCATTATCTCAAGATTTTAAGAACATTACTGTCATAATGAGTAAACAACTACTTTTTGTGTTTGCAAACCTTAAAACAGCATATGTTTCGAGTAAAACTCACAAAGATGCATTGTTTTATGCTTTATTAGCCTATTTTGCATGTGTGGTTATGAAGTTATGTTTAAATAACTGTAAAATTGAATGTAGCAGTTATCTGTCATGATGAGTAAACCCCTAATTTATATAATTGTACACCTTTCAAAATTAACTGTTTCTTGTAAAACTCACATAGATACAATATTTAGGCATTTTTAGACATAATGCATGTTTAGTTTTGGAGTAATGTTTATATAACTTTCATATTTGGTATGACAGTTATACTGTCATATTGAATTAAAAAAACTAACTTGCCTCTTTGCAAAACTGACAAAAGATAATTTTTCTAGTAAAACTAACAAAGATACATGTCTTCAGGCATTATTAGACATGTTGCATGTTTGATGTAGGAAATATCTGAAAAACATTTTTATTGCTTATTTAGCATTATCTCAGGATTTTAAGAACATTATTGTCATAATGAGTAAAAAACGACTTTTTGTGTTTGCAAACCTTAAAATAGCAAATGTTTCGAGTAAAACTCACAAGGATGCATTGTTTTAGGCTTTATTAACCTATTTGCATGTGTGATTAGGTAATTTTGTCAAATTGAATGTAGCAGTTATACTGTCATTATGAAAAAATTTTTTTTTTGTATTTGTAAACCTTACCAAATTACCTGATTCTGGTGTAACTCACATAGATACAATATTTTAGGCATTTTTAGACATAATGCATGTTCAGTTTTGGAGTTATGTTTATATAACTTTCATATTTGGTATGACAGTTATACTGTCATATTGTATTAAAAAAACTAACTTGAGTCTTTGTAAAACTTACAAAATATATTTTTTCTAGTATAACTAACAAAGATACATGTATCCAGGCATTATTAGACATGTTGCATGTTTGGTGTAGGAATTATGATGAAAAACATTTTTATTGCTTATTTCGCATTATATCAGGATTTTAAGAACATTACCGTCATAATGAGTAAAAAACTACTTTTTGTGTTTGCAAGCCTTAAAATAGCATATGTTTCGAGTAAAACTCACAAGGATGCATTGTTTTAGGCTTTATTAGCCTATTTTGCATGTGTGGTTAGGAAGTTATGTTTAAATAACTGTCAAATTGAATGTAGCAGTTATCTTGTCATTATGACAAAAACCCAATTTTTGTATTTGTAAACCTTACCAAATTACCTTAATCTGGTAAAATTCACATAGATACAATATTTTAGTTATTTTTAGACTAATGCATGTTCAGTTTTGGAGTTATGTTTATAAAACTTTTACATTCAGTTTGACAGTTATACTGTTATATTGAATTAAAAAAAACTAACTTGCGTCGTTGCAAAACTTACAAAAGATACATTTTCTAGTAAAACTAACAAAGATACATGTCTTCAGGCATTATTAGACATGTTTCATGTTTGGTGTAGGATTTATGTTGAAAAACATTTTTTTTTGCTTTTTTCGCATTATCTCAGGATTTTAAGAACATTGCTGGCATATTGAGTAAAAAACTATGATGACAGTATACTGTCATATTCAATCTGACTGTTATTTAAACATAACTCCAGACCATAAGCAAAATGTCAAATATTGCCTGGAGAAATGTATCTTTGTAAGTTTTACAGGAAAAAAAAAGTTTGTAAGTTTTGTAAAGACACAAGTTTGCTTTTTTTTACTCAATATGACAGTATAACTGTCATACTAAATATGAAAGTTGAATAAATATAACACCAAAACCAAACTTGCAAATCCGTCTAAAAATGCCTGTAATATTGAATATATGTTAGTTTTACCAGAATCAGTTATTTTGGTATGGTTTACAAATACAAAAATTGGGTTTTACTCATAATGACAGTATAACTGCCATATTCAAAGTAACAGTTATTTAAACATAACTCCTAAACCAAATATGCTAAATGGCTAATAATGCCTGGAGAAATGAATCTTTGTGAGTTTTACTAGAAAACAAATATTTTGTAAGGTTTGTAAAGAAAAAAGTTATTTGTTTTTTTTACTCAATATGATGACTGTCATACTAAATATGAAAGTTAGATAAACATAATTCCAAAACCAAACTCCTAAACCAAACTTGCAATATGTCTTAAACTGCCTGTTATATTGAATCTATGTGAGTTTTGCCAGAATCAGGTATTTTGGTAAGGTTTACAAATACAAAACTTGTGTTTTACTCATAATGACAGTATAACTGCAACATTTGATATGACAGTTATTTAAAAATGACTCCTAAACCAAACATGATAAATGACTAATAATGCCTGGAGAAATGTGTCTTTGTGAGTTTTACTGGAAAAAAATTAAGGATTATAAAGACACAAGTTTTGTTTTTTTTATTTAATATGATGGTATAACTGTCATACTAAATATGAAAGTTATATACACATAACTCCAAAACCAAAATGCATTTAGTCTGAAAATGCCTGTAATATTGCATCTTTTTGAGTTTTACCAGAATCAGGTATTTTGGTAAGGTTGACAATGACAAACGTTAGGTTTTACCCATTATGACAGTATACTGCCACATTCAATATGACAATTATTTAAACATAACTCCAAAACCAAACATGCATTATGTCTAAAAATGCTTATAATTTTGTATCCATGTGAGTTTTACTAGAATCAGTTGTTTTTGTAAGGTTTACAAATACAAAATATTAGTTTTACTCATAATGAGAGTTTACTGTCACAATCAATCTGACAAAATGGCTAATAATGCCTGGAGGAATGTATATTTGTGAATTTTACTGAAACAAATATTTTGTAAGGTTTGTAAACACATACGTTAGTTGTTTTTTTTTACTTAATTTTACAGTATAGCTGTCATACTATATATGAAAGTTTTATAAACATAACTCCAAAACCAAACATGCAATCCGTCTAAAAATGTCTGTAATATTTATTATATGTAAGTTTTATCAGAATCAGGTATTTTGGTAAGGTTTACAAATCAAAAAATTAGGTTTTACTCATAGTGACAGTATAACTGCCACACTCATACATAACTCCTAAAACACAAATGCAAAATGACTAATAATGCCTAGAGAAATGTATATTTGTGAATTTTACTGGAAAACAATATTTTGTAAGGTTTATAAAGACACAAGTTAGTTTTTTTTATTTAATATGATGGTATAACTGTCATACTAAATATGAAAGTTATATGAATATAACTCCAAAACCAAACATACGTTATGTCTAAAAATGCCTGTAATATTGTATCTATGTGAGGTTTACCAGAATCAGGTATTTTGGTAAGGTTTACAATTACAAAAATTAGGTTTTACTCATAATGACAGTATAACTGCCACATTGACTGCCACCAAACATGCATTGTGTTTAAAAATGCTTATAATTTTGTATCAATGTGAGTTTTACTATAATCAGTTGTTTTTGTAAGTTTTACAAATACAAAATATTAGTTTTACTTATAATGACAGTATACTGACAAAATGGCTAATAATGCCTTGAGGAATGTATCTTTGTGAATTTTACTGGAAAAAATATTTTGTAAGGTTTGTAAAGACACAAGTTAGTTTTTTTTATTTAATATGATGGTATAACTGTCATACTAAATATGAAAGTTATATAAATATAACTCCAAAACCAAACATACATTATGTCTAAAAATGCCTGTAATATTGTATCTATGTGAGGTTTACCAGAATCAGGTATTTTGGTAAGGTTTACAATTACAAAAATTAGGTTTTACTCATAATGACAGTATAACTGCCACATTGACTGCCACCAAACATGCATTGTGTATAAAAATGCTTATAATTTTGTATCCATGTGAGTTTTACTATAATCAGTTGTTTTTGTAAGTTTTACAAATACAAAATATTAGTTTTACTTATAATGACAGTATACTGACAAAATGGCTAATAATGCCTTGAGGAATGTATCTTTGTGAGTTTTACTGGAAAAAATATTTTGTAAGGTTTGTAAAGACACAAGTTAGTTTTTTTTACACAATTTAACAGTTTAGCTGTCATACTATATATGAAAGTTATATTCCAAAACCAAATATGCAATCCGTCTAAAATGCCTGTAATATTGAATATTTGTGAGTTTTTTTAGATTCAGGTATTTTGGTAAGGTTTACGAATGCAAAAATTAGGTTTTACTCATAGTGACAATATAACTGCCACACTCAATATGACAGTTAATTAAACATAACTCCTAAAACACAAATGCAAAATGACTAATAATGCCTAGAGAAATGTATATTTGTGAATTTTACTGGAAAACAATATTTTGTAAGATTTGTAAAGATACAAATTAGTTTTTTTTTACTCAATATGATGGTATAACTGTCATACTAAATATGAAAGTTATATAAACATAACTCCAAAACCAAACATGCTTTATGTCTAAAAATTCCTGTAATATTGTATCGGTGTGGGTTTTACCAGTTTTAGGTATTTTGGTAAGGTTTACAAATACAAAAAATAGGTTTTTATTTATAATGACACACAATACAATAACTGCCACACTCAATATGACAGTTATTTAAACATAACTACTAAACCAAACATGATAAATGGCTAATTATGCCTGGAGAAATGTATCTTTGTGAGTTTTGGGAAAAAAAAAAATTGTAAGGTTTATAAAGACACAAGTTTTTTTTTTTTTTTTACTCAATATGATGTTATAACTGTCATACTAAATATGAAAGTTGTATAAACATAACTCCAAAACCAAACATGCATTATGTCTAAAAATGCCTGCAATATTGTATCTATGTGATTTTTACAAGAATGAGGTATTTTTGGTAAGGTTTACAAATACAAAAATTAGGTTTTACTCATAATGACAGTATACTGTCACATTCAATCTGACAGTTATTTTAACATAACTCCTAAACCACAAATACAAAATGGCTAATAATGCCTGGAGAAATGTATCTTTGTGAGTTTTCCTGGAAAAAAAATATTTTATAAGGTTTGTAAAGACACAAGTTAGTTTTTTTTACTTAATATGACAGTATAACTGTCATACTAAATATGAAAGTTAAATAAACATAACTCCAAAACCAAACTTGCAATACGTATAAAAATGCCTGTAATATTATATCTATGTGAGTTTTACCAGAATCAGGTATTTAGGTAAGGTTTACAAATACAAAAATTGGGTTTTACTCATAATGACAGTATAACTGCCATATTCAAAATAACAGTTATTTAAACACAACTCCTAAACCAAACATGCTGAATGCTAATAATGCCTGGAGAAATGTATCTTTGTGAATTTTACTAGAAAAAACTATTTTGTAATGTTTGTAAAGACAAAAGTTATTATTTTTTACTGAGTATGATGGTATAACTGTCAAACTAAATATCAAATTAATATAAACATAATTCCAAAAACAAACTCCTAAACCAAACTTGCAATCCGACTTAAACTGCCTGTAATATTGAATCTATATGAGTTTTACCAGAATCAGGTATTTTGGTAAAGACACGAGTTTTTTTTTTTTACACAATTTAACAGTATAGCTGTCATACTATATATGAAAGTTATATAAACACAACTCCAAAACCAAATATGCAATCCGTCTAAAAATGCCTGTAATATTGAATATATGTGAGTTTCATCAGAATCAGGTATTTTGGTAAGGTTTACAAAAACAAAAATTAGGTTTTACTCATAGTGACAGTATAACTGCCACACTCAATATGACAGTTAATTCCTCCTAATAACTCCTAAAACACAAATGCAAAATGACTAATAATGCCTAGAGAAAGGTATATTTGTGAATTTTACTGGAAAACAATATTTTGTAAGGTTTGTAAAGATACAAAATATTTGTGGTTTTTTACTCAATATGATGGAATAACTTTCATACTAAATATGAAAGTTATATAAACATAACTCCAAAACCAAACATGCTTTATGTTTAAAAATTCCTGTAATATTGTATCGATGTGGGTTTAACCAGAATCAGGTATTTTGGTAAGGTTTACAAATACAAAAAATAGGTTTTACTCATAATGACAGTATAACTGCCACACTCAATATGACAGTTGTTTAAACATAACTCCTAAACCAAACATGATAAATGGCTAATTATGCCTGGAGAAATGTATCTTTGTGAGTTTTACTGGGAAAAAATTTGTTTGTAAGGTTTATGAAGACACAAGTTATTTTTTTTTTACTCAATATGATGGTGTAACTGTCATACTAAATATAAAAGTTGTATAAACATAACTCCAAAACCAAACATGCATTATGTCTAAAAATGCCTGCAATATTGTATCTATGTGATTTTTACCAGAATCAGGTATTTTTGGTAAGGTTTACAAATACAAAAATTAGGTTTTACTCACTATGACAGTATAACTGCCACATTCAAAATGACAGTTATTTAAACATAACTCCTAAACCAAACATGCTAAATGGCTAATAATGCCTAGAGAAAGGAATCTTTGTGACTTTTACTGAGAAAAAAAGAATTTGTAAGGTTTATAAAGACACAAGTTAGTTTTTTTACTCAATATGATGGTATAACTGTCATACTAAATATAAAAGTTATATAAACATAACTCCAAAACCAAACATGCATTATGTCTGAAAATTATTGTTATATTGTATCTATGTGAGTTTAACCAGAATCAGGTATTTAGGTAAGGTTTACATATACACAAATTAGGTTTTACTCATAATGACAGTATAACTGCCTCATTCAAAATGACAGTTATGTAAACATAACTCCTAAACCACTCATGCAAAATGGTTAATAAAGCCTGAAAAATTAGGTTTTTTTACTCAATATGACAGTAATACTGTCATACTAAATGTGAAAGTTATATAAATATAACCCCAAAACCAAACATGCATTATGTCTAAAAATGCCTATAATATTGTATTCAGGTGAGTTTTAGTAGAATCATTTGTTTTTGTAACGTTTGCAAATACAACATTTTGGTTTTACTCACTATGACAGTATACTGTCACATTCAATCTGACTGTTATTTAAACATAAATTCTAAACCACAGATTCAAAATGACTAATAATGCCTGGAGAAATTTATTTTTGTGAGTTTTACTGAAAAAAAAAAATATTTTGTAAGGTTTGTTTGGACATAAGTTAGTTTTTTTTACTCAATATGATGGTAAAACTGTCTTACTAAATTTGAAAGTTGTATAAACATAACTTCAAAACCAAACATGCAATCCGTCTAAAAATGCCTGTAGTATTGAATCTATGTGAGTTTTACCAGAATCAGGTATTTTGGTAAGGCTTACAAATACAAAAATTAGGTTTTACCCATATTGACAGTATAACTGCCACGTTCAAAATGACAGTTACTTAAACATAACTCCTAAACCAAACGTGCTAAGTGGCTAATAATGACTGGAGAAATGCATCTTTGTGAGTTTTACTGGGAAAAAAAAGTTAGTTTTTACTCTATATGACAGTATAACTGTCATACTAAATGTAAAATGTATATAAACAAAACTCCAAAACCAAACATGCATTATGTCTAAAAATGCCTGTAACTTTGTATCCATGTGAGTTTTACTAGAATCAGTTGTTTTTTTAAGGTTTGCAAATACAAAATATTGGTTTTAATCACTATGACAGTATGTTGTCACATTCAATCTAGCAGATATTTAAACATAACTCCTAAACCACACATACAAAATGACTAATAATGCCTGGGGAAATGTATCTTTGTGAGTTTTACTGAAAAAAAAAAAATATTTTGTAAGGTTTGTAAAGACACAAGTTAGTTTTTTTTTACTCAATATGACAGTATAACTGTCATACTAAATATGAAAGTTATATAAACATAACTCCAAAACCAAGGTTTGCAAATACAAAATATTGGTTTTACTCACTATGACAGTATGTTGTCACACTCAATATGACAGTTATTTAAATATAACTCCTAAACCACACATGCAAAATGGCTAATAATGCTTGGAAAAATGTATATTTGTGAGTTTTACTGGAAAAAAAAATTTGTAAGGTTTGTAAAGACAGAAGTTATTTTTTTTACTCAATATGACATTATAACTGTCATACTAAATGTAAAAGTTATATAAACTTAACTCCAAAACCAAACATGCATTATATCTAAAACTGCCTGTAATTGTGTGTCCATGTGAGTTTTACTAGAATCAGTTGTTTTTGTAAGGTTTGCAAATACAAAATATTGGTTTTACTCACTATGACAGTATACTGCTGTCATATTGAGTAAAAAAAACAAAAAACTTTTTACTCAATATGACAAACTCACAGAGATACATTTCTCCAGGCATTATTAGTCATTTTGAATGTGTGGTTTAGGAGTTATGTTTAAATAACTGTCAGATTGAATGTGACAGTATACTGTCATAGTGAGTATAACCAATATTTTGTATTTGCAAAACTTACAAAAACAACTGATTCTAGTAAAACTCACATGGATACATCATTTCAGGCATTTTTAGACAACATGCATGTTTGGTTTTGGAGTTACGTTTATATAACTTTTCCATTAAGTATGACAGTTATACTGTCATTTTGAGTTAAAAAAAACTCTTTATAAACCTTAAATTTTTTTTCCCAGTAAAACTCACAAAGATACATTTCTCCAGGCATTAATAGCCATTTAGCATGTTTTGTTTAGGAGTTATGTTTAGAAAAACTGTCATTTTGAATGTGGTAGTTATCCGTCATTATGATTAAAACCTATTTTTTTTATTTGTAATCCTTACCAAAATACCTGATTCTGGTAAAACTCACATAGATACAATATTACAGGCATTTTTAGACATAATGCATGTTTGGTTTTGGAGTTATGTTTATATACATTTTTCCAGGCATTATTAGCCATTAATCATGTTTGGTTTAGGAGTTATGTTTAAATAACCGTCATATCAAATAATGCAGTTATACTGTCATTATGAGTAAAACCCAAGTTTTGTATTTGTAAACCTTACCAAAATACCTGATTTTGGTAAAACTCGCATAGATTCAATATTACAGGCATTTTTAGACGGATTTGGTTTTAAAGTTATGTGTATATAACTTTCATATTTAGTATGACAGTTATACTGTCAAATTGAGTAAAAAATAACAATCTTGTAATTTTACAAACCTTACAAAATATTTTTTTCCAGTAAAATTCACAGAGACACATTTTTCCAGGCATTATTAGTCATTTTGCATGTGTGGTTTAGGAGTTATGTTTAAATAGCTTTCAGATTGAATGTGACAGTATACTGTCATAGTGAGTAAAACCAATATTTTGTATTTGCAAAACTTACAAAAACAACTGATTCTAGTAAAACTCACATGGATACAATATTACAGGCATTTTTAGACATAATGCATGCTTGGTTTTGGAGTTATGTTTATACTACTTTTACATTTAGTATGACAGTTATACTGTCCATCCATCCATCCATTTTCTACCTCTTATTCCCTTCTCAGCTACAATCAGGCGGAAGGCGGGGTACACCCTGGAAAAGTCGCCACCTCATCATATTAAGTAAAAAAAACTAAATTGTTTCTTTACAATCCTTACAAAATATGTTTTTCCAGTAATCTCACAAAGATACATTTCTCCAGGCATTATAGCCATTTTGCATATGTGGTTTGGTAGTTATGTTTAAATAACTGTCAAATTGAATGTGACAGTATACTATCATGGTGAGTAAAACCAATATTTTGTATTTGCAAACCTTACTACAACAATTGATTTTAGTAAAACTCGCATGGATACAAAATTACAGGCATTTTTAAACATAATGCATGTTTGGTTTTGGAGTTATGTTTATATATTTTTTACATTTAGTATTACAGTTATACTGTCATATTGAGTAAAAAAAACTAACTCGTGTCTTTATAAACCTTAAAAAAAAAAACGTTTCCAGTAAAACTCACAAAGATACATTTCTCCAGGCATTATTAGCCATTAACCATGTTTGGTTTAGAGTTATGTTTAAATAACTGTCATATTGAGTGTGGCAGATATACTGTCATTATGAGTAAAACCTATTTTTTGTTTTTGTAAAATTACCAAAATAACTGATTCTGATAAAACAAACATGGATAAAATATTACAGGATTTTTTAGACATAAAGCATGTTTCCATCATATTGAGTAAAAAAAACTAACTTGTGTCTAAACAAACCTTACAAAATATTTTTTTTCCAGTAAAACTCACACAAATAAATTTCTCCAGTTATTATTAGCCATTTTGCATCTGTGGTTTAGAATTTGTGTTTAAATAACAGGCAGATTGAATGTGACAGTATACTGTCATAGTGAGTAAAACCTAATTTTTGTATTTGTAAACCTTAACAAAATACCTGATTCTAGTAAAACTCACATAGATTCAATATTACTGGCATTTTTAGACGGATTGCATGTTTGGTATTGGAGTTACGTTTATATAACTTTTACATTTATTATGACAGTTATACAAACATATTGAATAAAAAAAACTATTTTGTGTCTTATCAAACCTTACAAAATATTTTTTTTCCCTGTAAAACTCACAAAGATACATTTCTCCAGGCATTATTAGCCATTTTGCATGTGTGGTTTAGGAGTTATGTTAACATAACCGTCATATTGAGGGTGGCAGTTATACTGTCATTATGAGTAAAACCTAATTTTTGTTTTTGTAAACCTTACCAAAATACCTGATTCTGGTGAAACTCATATAGATTCAATATTACAGGCAGTTTAAGACAGATTGCAAGTTTGGTTTAGGAGTTTGGTTTTGGAATGATGTTTATAGTACTTTTATATTTAGTTTGACAGTTATATCATATTGAGTAAAAAAAAAAACTTTTGTCTTTACAAACCTTACAAAATATTTTTTTCTAGTGAAACTCACAAAGATACAATTCTCCAGGCATTATTAGCCATTTTGCATGTGTGGTTTAGGAGTTATGTTAACATAACCGTCATATTGAGGGCGGCAGATATACTGTCATTATGAGTAAAACCTAATTTTTGTATTTATAAACCTTACCAAAATTCCTTATTCTGGTAAAACTCACATAGATACAATATTACAGGCATTTTTAGACATAATCCATGTTTGGTTTTGGAGTTATGTTTATATACATTTATCCAGGCATTATTAGCTATTTATCATGTTTGGTTTAGGAGTTATGTTTAAATAACTGTTATTTTGAATATGGGAGTTATACTGTCATTATGAGTAAAACCCAATTTTTGTATTGTAAACCTTACCAAAATACCTGATTCTGGTAAAACTCACATAGATTCAATATTACAGGAAGTTTAAGACAGATTGCAAGTTTGGTTTTGGAGTTATGTTTATTTAACTTTCATATTTAGTATGACAGTTATACTGTCATATTAAGTAAAAAAAACTAACTTGTTTCTTTACAAACCTTATAAAAAATAAAAAAATTCCAGAAAAACTCACAAAGATATTTTTTTCCAGGCATTATTAGCCATTTTGTAATTGTGGTTTAGGAGTTACAGTATGTTTAAATAACTGTCAGATTGAATGTGACAGTATACTGTCATAGTGAGTAAAACCTATTTTTTGTATTTATAAACCTTACCAAAATTGCCTAATTCTGGTAAAAATCACATAGATACAATATTGCAGGCATTTTTAGACATAATGCATGTTTGGTTTTGGAGTTATGTTTATAAAACTTTTATATTTAGTATGACAGTTATACCATCCTATTGAGTAAAAAAAAAAAAACTTGTGTCTTTATAAACCTTACAAAAAAAAATGTTCCCAGTAAAACTCACAAAGATACATTTCTCCAGGCATAATTAGCCATTTATCATGTTTGGTTTAGGAGTTATGTTTAAATAACTGTCATATTGAGTGTGGCAGATATACTGTCATTATGAGTAAAACCTATTTTTTGTATTTGTAAACTTTACCAAAATACCTGATTCTGGTAAAACCCACATCGATACAATATTGCAGGAATTTTTAGACATAAAGCATGTTTGGTTTTGGAGTTATGTTTATATAACTTTCATATTTAGTATGAAAGTTATACCATAATATTGAGTAAAAAACAAAAACTAATTTGTATCTTTACAAACCTTACAAAATATTGTTTTCCAGTAAAATTCACAAATATACCTTTCTCCAGGCATTATTAGTCATTTTGCATTTGTGTTTTAGTAGTTATGTTTAATTAAGTGTCATATTGAGTGTGGCAGTTATACTGTCACTATGAGTAAAACCTATTTTTTGTTTTTGTAAACCTTACCAAAATACCTGATTCTGATAAAACTCACATATATTCAATATTACAGGCATTTTTAGACGGATTGCATATTTGGTTTTGGAGTTGTGTTTATATAACTTTCATATATAGTATGACAGCTATACTGTTAAATTGTGTAAAAAAAAAAAAACTAACTCGTGGCTTTACCAAAATGCCTGATTCTGGTAAAACTCATATAGAATTAATATTACAGGCAGTTTAAGACGGATTGCAAGTTTGGCTTAGGAGTTAGTTTTTGGAATTATGTTTATATTAATTGTATACTTAGTTTGACAGTTATACCATCATATTCAGTAAAAAAAAATAACTTTTGTCTTTACAAACATTACAAAATAGTTTTTTTCTAGTAAAATTCACAAAGATACATTTCTCCAGGCAATATTAGCCATTTAGCATGTTTGGTTTAGGAGTTGTGTTTAAAAACTGTTATTTTGGATATGGCAGTTATACTGTCATTATAAGTAAAACCCAATTTTTGTATTTGAAAACCTTACCTAAATACCTGATTCTGGTAAAACTCACATATATTCAATATTACAGGCATTTTTAGACGTATTGCAAGTTTGGTTTTGGAGTTATGTTTATTTAACTTTCATATTTAGTATGACAGTTATACTGTCATATTAAGTAAAAAAAACTAACTTGTGTCTTTACAAACCTTACAAAATATTTTTTTTCCAGGTAAACTCACAAAGATACATTTCTCCAGGCATTATTAGCCATTTTGTATTTGTGGTTTAGGAGTTATGTTTAAATAACTGTCAGATTGAATGTGACAGTATACTGTCATTATGAGTAAAACCTAATTTTTGTATTTGTAAACCTTACCAAAAATACCTTATTCTGGTAAAAATCACATAGATACAATATTGCAGGCATTTTTAGACATAATGCATGTTTGGTTTTGGAGTTATGTTTATACAACTTTTATATTTAGTATGACAGTTCTACCATCATATTGAGTAGAAAAAAAACAAAAACTTGTGTCTTTATAAACCTTACAATTTTTTTCTTCCCAAAACTCACAAAGATACATTTCTCCAGGCATAATTAGCCATTTATCATGTTTGGTTTCGGAGTTATCTTTAATTAACTGTCATATTGAGTGTGGCAGTTATTGTATTGTGTGTCATTATAAAAAAAAACTATTTTTTGTATTTGTAAACCTTCCCAAAATACCTGGTTCTGGTAAAACCCACACCGATACAATATTACAGGAATTTTTAGACATAAAGCATGTTTGGTTTTGGAGTTATGTTTATATAACTTTCATATTTAGTATGACAGTTATACCATCATATTGAGTAAAAAAAAAAATAATTTGTATCATTACAAATCTTACAAAATATTGTTTTCCAGTAAAATTCACAAATATACATTTGTCTAGGCATTATTAGTCATTTTGCTTTTGTGTTTTAGGAGTTATGTTTAACTAACTGTCATATTGAGTGTGGCAGTTATATTGTCACTATGAGTAAAACCTAATGTTTGTATTCGTAAACCTTACCAAAATACCTGAATCTGATAAAACTCACATATATTCAATATTACAGGCATTTTTAGACGGATTGCATCTTTGGTTTTGGGATTATGTTTATATAACTTTCATATATAGTATGACAGCTAAACTGTTAAATTGTGTAAAAAAAACTAACTTGTGTCTTTACAAACCTTACACAATATTTTTTCCAGTAAAACTCACAAAGATACATTCCTCAAGGCATTATTAGCCATTTTGTCAGTATACTGTCATTATGAGTAAAACTAATATTTTGTATTTGTAAAACTTACAAAAACAACTGATTATAGTAAAACTCACATGGATACAAAATTATAAGCATTTTTAAACACAATGCATGTTTGGTGGCAGTCAATGTGGCAGTTATACTGTCATTATGAGTAAAACCCAAGTTTTGTATTTGTAAACCTTACCAAAATACCTGATTCTGGCAAAACTCACATAGATTCAATATAACAGGCAGTTTAAGACATATTGCAAGTTTGGTTTAGGAGTTTGGTTTTGGAATTATGTTTATCTAACTTTCATATTTAGTATGACAGTCATCTTATTGAGTAAAAAAAACAAATAACTTTTTTCTTTACAAACCTTACAAAATATTTATTTTCTAGTAAAACTCACAAAGATTCATTTCTCCAGGCATTATTAGCCATTTAGCATATTTAGTTTAAGAGTTATGTTTAAATAACTGTTATTTTGAATATGGCAGTTATACTGTCATTATGAGTAAAACCCAATTTTTGTATTTGTAAACAATATCAAAATAACTGATTCTGGTAAAACTAACATATATTCAATATTAAAGGTATTTTTAGACGGATTTGCAAGTTTGGTTTTGGTGTTATATTTATTCAACTTTCATATTTAGTATGACAGTTATACTGTCATATTGAGTAAAAAAAAAGCTAACTTGTGTCTTTACAAACCTTACAAACTTTTTTTTTCCTGTAAAACTTACAAAGATACATTTCTCCAGGCAATATTTGACATTTTGCTTATGGTTTAGGAGTTATGTTTAAATAACAGTCAGATTGAATATGACAGTATACTGTCATAATAGTTTTTTACTCAATATGCCAGTAATGTTCTTAAAATCCTGAGATAATGCAAAAAAAGCAAAACAAATGTTTTTCAACATAAATCCTACACCAAACATGCAACATGTCTAATAATGCCTGAAGGCATGTATCTTTGTTAGTTTTACTAGAAAATGTATCTTTTGTAAGTTTTGCAAAGACGCAAATTAGTTTTTTTAATTCAATATAACAGTATAACTGTCAAACTAAATGTAAAAGTTATATAAACATAACTCCAAAACTGAACATGCATTATGTCTAAAAATAACTAAAATATTGTATCTATGTGAATTTTACCAGATTAAGGTAATTTGGTAAGGTTTACAAATACAAAAATTGGGTTTTTGTCATAATGACAGTATAACTGCTAATAAAGCCTAAAACAATGCATCCTTGTGAGTTTTACTCGAAACATTTGCTATTTTAAGGTTTGCAAACACAAAAAGTAGTTTTTTACTCATTATGACAAAAAATGTTCTTAAAATCCTGAGATAATGCGAAATAAGCAATAAAAATGTTTTTCAACATAATTCCTACACCAAACATGCAACATGTCTAATAATACGTAAAGATAAGTATCTTTGTTAGTTTTACTAGAAACATTATCTTTTGTAAGTTTTGCAAAGAGGCAAGTTAGTTTTTTAAATTCAATATTACAGTATAACTGTCATACCAAATATGAAATATATATAAACATAACTCCAAAACTGAACACGCATTATGTCTAAAAATGCCTAAAATATTGTATCTATGTGAGTTACACCAGAATCAGGTAATTTGGTAAGGTTTACAAATACGAAAAATGTTTTTTTTCATAATGACAGTATAACTGCTACATTCAATTTGACTGTTATTTAAACAAAACTTCCTAATCACACATGCAAATAGGTTAATGAAGCCTAAAACAATGCATTCTTGTGAGTTTTACTCGAAAAATTTGCTATTTTAAGGCTTGCAAACACAAAAAGTAGTTTTTTTTACTCATTATGACAGTAATGTTCTTAAAATCCTGAGATAATTCGAAATAAGCAAAAAATATATTTTTTTCAGATAATTCCTACATCAAACATGCAACATGTCTAATAATGCCTGAAGACATGGATCTTTGTTAGTTTTACTAGAAAAATTATCTTTTGTAAGTTTTGCAAAGAGGCAAATTAGTTTTTTTAATTCAATATGACAGTATAACTGTCATACCAAATATAAATAAATGAATAAATGATAAATATGAAAGTTATATAAACATAACTCCAAAACTAAACATGCATTATGTCTAAAAATGCCTAAATTATTGTATCTATGTGAGTTTTACAAGAATCAGTAAATTTGGTAAGGTGTACAATTACATAAATTAGGGGTTTACTCATAATGACAGATAACTGCTACATTCAATTTGACAGTTATTTAAACATAACTTCCTAACCACACTTGCAAAATAGGCTAATAAAGCCTAAAACAATGCATCCATGTGGGTTTTACTCGAAACATTTGCTATTTTAAGGCTTGCAAACACAAAAAGTAATTTTTTACTCATTAAGACATTAATGTTCTTAAAATAATGAGATAATGCGAAATAAGCAATAAAAATGTTTTTCAACATAATTCCTACACCAAACATGCAACATGTCCAATAATGCGTGAATATATGCATCTTTGTTAGTTTTACTAGAAACATTTTCTTTTGTAAGTTTTGCAAAGAGACAAATTCGGTTTTTTAATTCAATATGACAGTATAACTGTCATACCAAATATGAAAGTTATATAAACATAACTCCAAAACTGAACATGCATTATGTCTAAAAATGCCTGTAATATTGTATCTATGTGAGTTTCACCAGAATCAGGTAATTTGGTAAGGTTTACAAATACAAGAATTTTTTTTTTTTAAATGACAGTATAACTGCTACATTCAATTTGACTGTTATTTAAACAAAACTTCCTACTCACACATGCAAATACGTTAATAAAGCCTAAAACAATGCATCCTTGTGAGTTTTACTCGAAACACTTGCTATTTTAAGGTTTGCAAACACAAAAAGTAGTTTTTTACTCATTATGACAAAAATTTTTCTTAAAATCCTGAGATAATGCGAAATAAGCAATAAAAATGTTTTTTAACATAATTCCTACATCAAACATTCAACATGTCTAATAATGCCTGAAGACATGTATCTTTGTTAGTTTTACTAGAACAATTATCTTTTGTAAGTTTTGCAAAGAGGCAAGTTAGTTTTTTTAATTCAATATGACAGTATAACTGTCATACGAAATATGAAAGTTATATAAACATAACTCCAAAACTAAACATGCATTATGTCTAAAAATGCCTAAAATTTTGTATCTATGTGAGTTTTACAAGAATCAGTTAATTTGGTAAGGTGTACAATTACATAAATTAGGGGTTTATTCATAATGACAGATAACTGCTACATTCAATTTCACAGTTATTTAAACATTACTTCTAACCACACATGCAAAATAGGCTAATAAAGCCTAAAACAATACATCCATGTGAGTTTTACTCGAAACATATGCTATTTTAAGGCTTGCAAACACAAAAAGTAGTTTTTTACTCATTATGACAGTAATAATTGGCTAAATATGCCTGGAGAAATATATCTTTGTGAGTTTTACTGGGAACATTTTTTTTTGTAAGGTTTATAAAGACACAAGTTAATTTTTTTTACTTAATATGATGGTATAACTGTCATACTAAATATAAAAGTTGTATAAACATAACTCCAAAACCAAACATGCATTATGTCTAAAAATGCATGCAATATTGTATCTATGTGATTTTTACCAGAATCAGGTATTTTTGGTAAGGTTTACGAATACAAAAATTAGGTTTTACTCACTATGACAGTATACTGTCACATTCAATCTGACAGTTATTTAAACATACTGTAACTCCTAAACCACAAATACAAAATGGCTAATAATGCCTGGATAAATGTATCTTTGTGAGTTTTCCTGGAAACAAAAATGTTTTTATATATAAGTTTTGTAAAGAAACAAGTTAGTTTTTTTACTTAATATGACACTATAACTGTCATACTAAATATAAAAGTTAAATGAACATAATTCCAAAACCAAACTTGCAATACGTCTAAAAATGCCTGTAATATTGAATCTATGTGAGATTTACCAGAATCAGGTATGTTGGTCAGGTTTACAAATACAAAAATTGGGTTTTACTCATAATGACAGTATAACTGCCATATTCAAAATAACAGTTATTTAAACATAACTCCTAAACCAAACATGCTAAATGGCTAATAATGCCTGGAGAATTGTATCTTTGTGAGTTTTACTAGAAAAAAATATTTTGTAAGGTTTGTAAAGACAAAAGTTTTTTTTTTTACTCAATATGATGGTATAACTGTCACACTAAATATAAAAGTAATATAAACATAACTCCAAAACAAAACTTGCAATCCGTCTTAAACTGCCTGTAATATTGAATCTATATGAGTTTTACCAGAATCAGGTATTTTGGTAAGGTTTACAAATACAAAACTTGGGTTTTACTCATAATGACAGTATAACTGCATTATTTGATATGACAGTTATTTAAACATAACTCCTAAACCAAACATGATAAATGGCTAATAATGCCTGGAAAAATGTATATAAACATAACTCCAAAACCAAACATGCATTATGTCTAAAAATGCCTGTAATATTGTATGTATGTGAGTTTTACAAGAATCAGGTATTTTGGTAAGGTTTATAACTACAAAATTTAGGTTTTACTCATAATGACAGTATAACTGCCATATTCAAAATAACAGTTATTTAAACATAACTCCTGAACAAAACATGCTAAATGGCTATTAATGCCTGGAGAAATGTATACACACATAACTCCAAAACCAAACATGAATTATGTCTAAAAATGCCTTTAGTATTGTATCTATGTGAGTTTTACCAGAAACAGGTATTTTGGTAAGGTTTACATATACACAAATTTAGTTTTACTCATAATGACAGTATAACTGCCACATTTAATATGACAGTTATGTAAACATAACTTCTATACCACACATGCAAAATGGTTAATAATGCCTGGAGAAATGTATCTTTGTGATTTTTACTAGAAAAAAATATTTTGTAAGGTTTGTAAAGACAAAAGTTTTTTTTTTTTTACTCAATATGATGGTATAACTGTCATGCTAAATATGAAAGTTATATAAACATAATTCCAAAACCAAACTCCTAAACCAGACCGGGGTGGTGGTTCCTCTCTTTAAGAAGGGGAACCGGAGGGTGTGTTCTGGCTATCGTGGGATCACACTCCTCAGCCTTCCCGGTAAGGTCTATTCAGGTGTACTGGAGAGGAGGCTACGCCGGATAGTCGAACCTCGGATTCAGGAGGAACAGTGTGGTTTTCGTCCTGGTCGTGGAACTGTGGACCAGCTCTATACTCTCGGCAGGGTCCTTGAGGGTGCATGGGAGTTTGCCCAACCAGTCTACATGTGTTTTGTGGACTTGGAGAAGGCATTCGACCGTGTCCCTCGGGAAGTCCTGTGGGGAGTGCTCAGAGAGTACGGGGTATCGGACTGTCTGATTGTGGCAGTCCGCTCCCTGTATGATCAGTGCCAGAGCTTGGTCCGCATTGCCGGTAGTAAGTCGGACACGTTTCCAGTGAGGGTTGGACTCCGCCAAGGCTGCCCTTTGTCACCGATTCTGTTCATAGCTTTTATGGACAGAATTCTAGGCGCAGTCATGGCGTTGAGGGGATCTGGTTTGGTGGCTGCAGAATTAGGTCTCTGCTTTTTGCAGATGATGTGGTCCTGATGGCTTCATCTGGCCAGGATCTTCAGCTCTCACTGGATCGGTTCGCAGCTGAGTGTGAAGCGACTGGGATGAGAATCAGCACCTCCAAGTCCGAGTCCATGGTTCTCGCCCGGAAAAGGGTGGAGTGCCATCTCCGGGTTGGGGAGGAGATCTTGCTCCAAGTGGAGGAGTTCAAGTACCTCGGAGTCTTGTTCATGAGTGAGGGAAGAGTGGATCGTGAGATCGACAGGCGGATCGGTGCGGCGTCTTCAGTAATGCGGACGCTGTATCGATCCGTTGTGGTGAAGAAGGAGCTGAGCCGGAAGGCAAAGCTCTCAATTTACCGGTCGATCTACGTTCCCATCCTCACCTATGGTCATGAGCTTTGGGTTATGACCGAAAGGACAAGATCACGGGTACAAGCGGCCGAAATGAGTTTCCTCCGCCGGGTGGCGGGGCTCTCCCTTAGAGATAGGGTGAGAAGCTCTGCCATCCGGGAGGAGCTCAAAGTAAAGCCGCTGCTCCTCCACATCGAGAGGAGCCAGATGAGGTGGTTCGGGCATCTGGTCAGGATGCCACCCGAACGCCTCCCTAGGGAGGTGTTTAGGGCACGTCCGACCGGTAGGAGGCTGCGGGGAAGACCCAGGACACGTTGGGAAGACTATGTCTCCCGGCTGGCCTGGGAACGCCTCGGGGTCCCACAGGAAGAGCTGGACGAAGTGGCTGGGGAGAGGGAAGTCTGGGCTTCCCTGCTTAGGCTGCTGCCCCCGCGACCCGACCTCGGATAAGCGGAAGAAGATGGATGGATGGATGGATGGAACTCCTAAACCAAACTTGCAATCTGTCTTAAACTGCCTGTAATATTGAATCTTTGTGAGTTTTACCAGATTCAGGTATTTTGGTAAGGTTTACAAATACAAAACTTGGGTTTTACTCATAATGACAGTATAACTGCAACATTTGATATGACAGTTATTTAAACATAACTCCTAATCCATCCATCCATCCATCCATGGATCCGACTTACTGCCGGCAATGCGGACCAAGCTCTGACACTGATCATACAGGGAGCGGACCGCCAAAATCAGACAGTCCGATACCCCATACTCTCTGAGCACTCCCCACAGGACTTCCCGAGGGACACGGTCGAATGCCTTCTCCAAGTCCACAAAACACATGTAGACTGGTTGGGCAAACTCCTATGCACCCTCAAGGACCCTGCCGAGAGTATAGAGCTGGTCCACAGTTCCACGACCAGGACGAAAACCACACTGTTCCTCCTGAATCCGAGGTTCGACTATCCGGCGTAGCCTCCTCTCCAGTAGACCTGAATAGACCTTACCGGGAAGGCTGAGGAGTGTGATCCCACGATAGTTGGAACACACCCTCCGGTTCCCCTTCTTAAAGAGAGGAACCACCACCCCGGTCTGCCAATCCAGAGGTACCGCCCCCGATGTCCACGCGATGCTGCAGAGTCTTGTCAACCAAGACAGCCCCACAGCATCCAGAGCTTTAAGGAACTCTGGGTGGATCTCATCCACCCCCGGGGCCTTGCCACCGAGGAGCTTTTTAACTACCTCGGCAACCTCAGCCCCAGAAATAGAAGAGCCCACCACAGATTCCCCAGGCACTGCTTCCTCATAGGAAGACGTGTTGGTGAGATTGAGGAGGTCTTCGAAGTATTCTCGCCACGACAGGCACCAACTACCTTGCGGCCACAGCTCCAATCAGCTGCCTCGACAATAGAGGCGCGGAACATGGTCCACTCGGACTCAATGTCCAGCACCTCCCTCGTGACATGTTCAAAGTTCTTCCGGAGGTGGGAATTGAAACTCTCTCTGACAGGAGACTCTGCCAGACGTTCCCAGCAAACCCTCACAATGCGTTTGGGCCTGCCAGGTCTGTCCGGCATCCTCCCCCACCATCGCAGCCAACTCACCACCAGGTGGTGATCGGTTGAAAGCTCCGCCCCTCTCTTCACCCGAGTGTCCAAAACATGAGGCCGCAAATCCGATGACACAACTACAAAGTCGATCATGGAACTGCGGCCTAGGGTGTCCTGGTGCCAAGTGCACATATGGACACCCTTATGTTCGAACATGGTGTTCATTATGGACAATCTGTGACGGGCACAAAAGTCCAATAAAAGAACACCACTCGGGTTCAGATCCGGGCGGCCATTCTTCCCAATCACGCCTCTCCAGGTTTCACTTTCGCTGCCAACATGAGCATTGAAGTCCCCCAGTAGAACGAGGGAATCACCCGGGGGAGCACTCTCAAGTACTCCCTCGAGCGAATCCAAAAAGGGTGGGTATTCTGAGCTGCGGTTTGGCGCGTAAGCGCAAACCACAGTCAGGACCCGTCCCCCCACCCGAAGGCGGAGGGAAGCTACCCTCTCGTCCACCTGGTTGAACTCCAACGTGCAGGCTCTGAGCCGGGGGGCAACAAGAATTGCCACCCCAGCCCGTCGCCTCTCATTGCCGGCAACGCCAGAGTGGAAGAGAGTCCAGCCCCTCTCGAGAGAACTGGTTCCAGAGCCCTTGCTGTGCGTCGAAGTGAGTCCGACTATATCTAGCCGGAACTTCTCCACCTCACGCACTAGCTCAGGCTCCTTCCCCCCCAGCAAAGTGACTTTCCACGTCCCAAGAGCCAGCTTATGTAGCCGAGGATCGGACCGCCAAGTGCCCTGCCCTCGGCTGCCGCCCAGCTCACACTGAACCCGACCTCTATGGCCCCTGCTATGGGTGGTGAGCCCATTGGAGGGGGGACCCACGTTGCCTCTTCGGGCTGTGCCCGGCCGGGCCCCATGGGGATAGGCCCGGCCACCAGGCGCTCGCCATCGTGCCCCACCTCCGGGCCTGGCTCCAGAGGCGGGCCCCGGTGACCCGCGTCCGGGCGAGGGAAATCTGGGTCCTTGGACAAACCTTACAATTTTATTTTATTTTTTCCAGGAAAACTCACAAAGATACATTGCTCCAGGCATTATTAGCCATTTTGCATTTGTGTTTTAGGAATTATGTTTAAATACCTGTCATGTTTAATGTGGCAGTTATATTGTCATTATGAGTAAAACCTATTTTTTGTATTTGTAAACCTTACCAAAATACCTGATTCTGGTAAAACTCACATAGATACACTATTACAGGAATTTTTAGACATAAAACATGTTTGGTTTTGGAGTTATGTTTATATAACTTTCATATTTAGTATGACAGTTATACCATTATATTGAGTAAAAAAAAATAACTTGTGTCTTTATAAACCTTGTATTTTTTTTCCCAGTAAAACTCACAAAGATACATTTCTCCAGGTATAATTAGCCATTTATCATGTTTGGTTTAGGAGTTATGTTTAAATAACTGTCATATTGAGTGTGGCAGTTATCCTGTCACTATGAGTAAAACCTAATTTTTGTTTTTGTAAACCTTACCAAAATACCTGATTCTGATAAAACTCACATATATTCAATATTACAGGCATTTTTAGATGGATTGCATATTTGGTTTTGGAGTTGTGTTTATATAATTTTCATATATAGTATGACAGCTATACTGTTAAATTGTGTAACATTTTTTTTTTTTCCAGGAAAACTCACAAAGATGCATTTTTCCAGGCATTATTAGCCATTTTGTATTTGTGGTTTAGGAGTTACAGTATGTTTAAATAACTGTCAGATTGAATGTGACAGTATACTGTCATAGTGAGTAAAACTTAATTTTTGTATTTGTAAACCTGACTAAAAATACCTGATTCTGGTCAAAATCACATAGATACAATATTGCAGGCATTTTTAGACATAATGCATGTTTGGTTTTGGAGTTATGTTTATAAAACTTTTATATTTAGTATGACAGTTATACCATCATATTGAGTAAAAAAAAAAATAACTTGTGTCTTTATAAACCTTACAAAAAAAATGTTTCCCAGTAAAACTCACAAAGATACATTTCTCCAGGCATAATTAGCCATTTATTACTGTCATAATGAGTAAAAAACTACTTTTTGTGTTTGCAAGCCTTAAAATAGCATACGTTTCGAGTAAAACTCACAAGGATGCATTGTTTTAGGCTTTATTAGCCTGATTTGCATGTGTGGTTAGGAAGTTATGTTTAAATAACTGTACAATTGAATGTAGCAGTTATCTGCCATTATGAGTAAACCCCTAATTTATGTAAATGTACACCTTACCAAATTAACTGATTCTTGTAAAACTCACATATATACAATATTTTTGGCATTTTTAGACATAATGCATGTTCAGTTTTGGAGTTATGTTTACATAACTTTCATATTTGGTATGACAGTTATACTGTCATATTGAATTAAAAAAACTAACTTGCCTCTTTGCGAAACTTACAAAAGATAATTTTTCTAGTAAAACTAACAAAGATACATGTCTTCAGGCATTATTAGATATGTTGCATGTTTGGTGTAGGAATTATGTTGAAAAACATTTGTATTGCTTATTTCGCATTATCTCAGGATTTTAAGAACATTACTGTCATATTGAGTAAAAATTACTTTTAGTGTTTGCAAGCCTTAAAAAAGCATATGTTTCGAGTAAAACTCACAAGGATGCACTGTTTTAGGCTTTATTAGCCTTTTTGCATGTGTGGTTAGGAAGTTATGTTTAAATAACTGTCAAATTGAATGTAGCAGTTATCTGCCATTATGAGTAAACCCTAATTTTTTTATTTGTAAACCTTACCAAATTACCTGATTCTTTTAAAACTATCATAGATGCAATATTTTAGGCATTTTTAGACATAATGCATGTTCAGTTTTGGAGTTATGTTTATATAACTTTTATATTTGGTATGACGGTTATACTGTCATAATAAATAAAAAAAACTAACTTGCCTCTTTGCAAAACTTACAAAAGATAATTTTTTTAGTAAAACTAACAAAGATACATGACTTCAGGCATTATTAGACATGTTTCATGTTTGATATAGGAATTATGTTGAAAAACGTTTTTATTGCTTATTTCGCATTTTCTCAGGATTTTAAGAACATTACTGTCATAATGAGTAAAAAAACTACTTTTTGTGTTTGCAAACCTTAAAATAGCAAATGTTTCGAGTAAAACTCACAAGGATGATTGTTTTAGGCTTTATTAACCTATTTGCATGTGTGATTAGGAAGTTTTGTTTAAATAACAGTCAAATTGAATGTAGCAGTTATACTGTCATTATGAAAAAAAAAATAAAAATTCGTATTTGTAAACCTTACCAAATTACCTGATTCTGGTGTAACTCACATGGATACAATATTTTAGGCATTTTTAGACATAATGCATGTTCAATTTTGGAGTTATGTTTATATATATTTCATATTTGGTATGACAGTTATACTATACTTTACTAGAATCAGTTGTTTTTGTAAGGTTTACAAATACAAAATTTTAGTTTTACTCATAATGACAGTATACTGTCACAATCAATCTGACAATATGGCTAATAATGCCTTGAGGAATGTATCTTTGTGAGTTTTACTGGACAAAATATTTTGTAAGGTTTGTAAAAACACGAGTTAGTTTTTTTTTTTACACAATTTTACAGTATAGCTGTCATACTATATTTGAAAGTTATATAAACACAACTCCAAAACCAAATATGCAATCCGTCTAAAAATACCTGTAATATTGAATACACGTGAGTTTTATCAGAATCAGGTATTTTATTAAGGTTTACAAAAACAAAAATTAGGTTTTACTCATAGTGACAGTATAACTGCCACACTCAATATGACAGTTATTTAAACATAACTCCTAAAACACAAATGCAAAATGACTAATAATGCCTAGAGAAATGTATATTTGTGAATTTTCCTGAAAACAATAGTTTGTAAGATTTGTAAGATACAAATTAGTTGTTTTTTTACTCAATATAACTGTCATACTAAATATGAAAGTTGTATAAACATAACTCCAAAACCAAACATGCATTATGTCTAAAAATGCCTGTAATATTGTATCTATGTGAGTTTTACCAGAATCAGGTATTTTGGTAAGGTTTACATATACACAAATTTGATTTTACTTATAATGACAGTATACTGCCATATTTAAAATGACAGTTAGGTAAACATAACTCCTATACCACACATGCAAAAGGGTTAATAATGCCTGGAGAAATGTATCTTTGTGAGTTTTACTGGAAAAAACGAATTTGTAAAGTTTATAAAGATACAAGTTAATTTTTTTACTCAATATGATGATATAACTGTCGTACTAAATATGAAAGTTATATTAACATAACTCCAAAACCAATCAATCTATGTTCGATTTACTAGAATCAGGTATTTTGTTAAGGTTTACAAAAACAAAAAAAAGGTTTTACTCATAATGATAGTATAACTGCCACATTCAATATGACAGTATTGCAAGTTTGGTTTTGGAGTTATGTTTATTTAACTTTCATATTTAGTATGACAGTTATACTGTCATATTAAGTAAAAAAAACTAACTTGTGTCTTTACAAACCTTATGAAATATTTTTTCCAGGAAAATTTACAAAGATACATTTCTCCAGGCATTAATAGCCATTTTGTATTTGTGGTTTAGGAGTTACAGTATGTTTAAATAACTGTCAGATTGAATGTGACAGTATACTGTCATAGTGAGTAAAACCTAATTTTTGTATTTGTAAACCTTACCAAAAATACCTGATTCTGGTAAAAATCACATAGATACAATATTGCAGGCATTTTTAGACATAATGCATGTTTGGTTTTGGAGTTATGTTTATACAACTTTCATATTTAGTATGAAAGTTATACCATCATAATAAATTAAAAAAACTAACTTGTGTCTTTATAAACCTTACAAATTATTTGTTTCCAGTAAAACTCACAATGATACATTTCTCCAGGCATTATTAGCCATTTATCATGTTTGGTTTAGGAGTTGTGTTTAAATAACTGTCATATCAAATATTGCAGTTATACTGTCATTATGAGTAAAACCCAAGTTTTTTATTTGTAAACCTTACCAAAATACCTGATTCTGGTAAAACTCACATATATAAAATATTACAGGCAGTTTAAGACATATTGCAAGTTTGGTTTAGGAGTTTGGTTTTGGAATTATGTTTATATAACTTTCATATTTAGTATGACAGTTATACCATCACATTGAGTAAAAAAAAACTAACTTTTGTCTTTACAAACCTTACAAAATAGTTTTTTCTAGTAAAAATCACAAAAATACATTTCTCCAGGCATTATTAGCCATGTATCATGTTTGGTTTAGGAATTATGTTTAAATAACTGTCATGTTGAGTGTGGCAGTTATATTGTCATTATGAGTAAAACCTATTTTTTGTATTTGTAAACCTTACCAAAATACCTTATTCTGGTAAAACTCATATAGATACAATATTACAGCAGATTTTAGACGTAAAACATGTTTGGTTTTAGGAGTTATGTTTAAATAACTGTCAGATTGAATGTGACAGTATCCTGTCATAGTGAGTTAAACCAATATTTTGTATTTGCAAACCTTACAAAAAAAACTGATTCTAGTTAAACTCACATGATTACAATATTACAGGCATTTTTAGACATAATGCATGTTTGGTTTTGGAGTTATGTTTATAATTTTTTTACATTTAGTATGACAGTTTTACTGTCATATTGAGTAAGAAAAAAATAACTTGTGTCTATACAAACCCATTCATCCATCCATTTTCTACCGCTTATTCCCTTTGGGGTCGCGGGGGGCGCTGGAGCCTATCTCAACTACAATCGGGCGGAAGGCGGGGTACACCCTGGACAAGTCGCCACCTCATCGCAGTCTTTACAAACCTTACAAAACTTAAAAAGATACATTTCTCCAGGCATTATTAACCATTTTGCATGTGTGGTTTAGGAGTTATTTTTACATAACTGTCATATTGAATGTGGCAGTTATACTGTCATTATGAGTAAAACCTATTTTTTGTTTTTGAAAACCTTACCAAAATACCTGATTGTAGTAAAACGAACATAGATTCATTGGTTTTGAGTTATGTTAATATAACTTTCATATTTAGTATGACAGTTATATCATCATATTGGGTAACAAATTTAACTTGTATCTTTATAAACCTTACAAAATCATTTTTTCCAGTACAACTCACAAAGATACATTTCTCCAGGCATAATTAACCATTTTGCATGTGTGGTATAGGAGTTATGTTTACATAACTGTCATATTAAATGTGGCAGTTATACTGTCATTATAAGTAAAACCAAATTTGTGTATATGTAAACCTTACCAAAATACCTGATTCTGGTAAAACTCACATAGATACAATATTACAGGCATTTTTAGACATAATGCATGTTTGGTTTTGGAGTTATGTTTATACAACTTTTATATTTAGTATGACAGTTATACCATCATATTGAGTAAAAAAAAAACAAAAAAACTTGTGTCTTTATAAACCTTACAATTTGTCCCCCCCCCCAAAACTCACAAAGATACATTTCTCCAGGCATAATTAGCCATTTATCATGTTTGGTTTAGGAGTTATGTTTAAATAACTGTCATATTGAGTGTGGCAGTTATTGTATTGTGTGTCATTATAAATTAAAACCTTTTTTTGTATTTGTAAACCTTACCAAAATACCTGATTCTGGTAAAACCCACACCGATACAATATTACAGGAATTTTTAGACATAAAACATGTTTGGTTTTGGAGTTATGTTTATATAACTTTCATATTTAGTATGAAAGTTATACCATCATATTGAGTAAAAATACAAACTAATTTGTATCTTTACAAACCTTACAAAATATTGTTTTCCAGTAAAATTCACAAATATACCTTTCTCTAGGCGTTATTAGTCATTTTGCATTTGTGTTTTAGGAGCTATGTTGTCATTTTGAGTGTGGCAGTTATACTGTCACCATGAGTAAAACCTAATTTTTGTTTTTGTAAACCTTACCAAAATACCTGATTCTGATAAAACTCACATATATTTAATATTACAGGTATTTTTAGACGGATTGCATATTTGGTTTTGCAGTTGTGTTTATATAACTTTCAAATATAGTATGGCAGCTATACTGTAAAATTGTGTAAAAAACAACAACTAACTCGTGTCTTTACAAACCTTACAAAATATTTTTTCCAGTAAAACTCACAAAGATACATTCCTCAAGGCATTATTAGCCATATTGTCAGATTGATTGTGACAGTATACTGTCATTATGAGTAAAACTAATATTTTGTATTTGTAAACCTTACAAAAACAACTGATTCTAGTAAAACTCACATGGATACAAAATTATAGGCATTTTTAGACATCATGCATGTTTGGTGGCAGTCAATGTGGCAGTTATACTGTCATTATGAGTAAACCCTAATTTTTGTATTTTTCAACCTTACCAAAATACCTGATTCTGGTAAAACTCACATAGATACAATATTACAGGCATTTTTAGACATAATGCATGTTTGGTTTTGGAGTTATGTTTATATACATTTTTCCAGGCATTATTAGCCATTTATCATGTTTGGTTTAGGAGTTATGTTTAAATAACTGTCATATCAAATAATGCAATAATAGTGTCATTATGAGTAAAACCTAATTTTTGTATTTTTCAACCTTACCAAAATACCTGATTCTGGTAAAACTCACTTAGATACAATATTACAGGCATTTTTAGACATAATGCATGTTTGGTTTTGGAGTTATGTTTATATAACTTTTACATTTATTATGACAGTTATACAAACATATTGAATAAAAAAACCCAACTTGTGTCTTTACAAACCTTACAAAATATTTTTTTTTTCCAGTTAAACTCACAAAGATACCTTTCTCCAGGCAGTATTAGCCATTTAGCATGTTTAAATTAGGAGTTATGTTTAAATAACTGTAATTTTGAACGTGGCAGTTATACTGTCATTATGAGTAAAACCTTCTTTTTGTATTTGTAAACCTTACCAAAATACCTGATTCTGGTCAAACTCACATAGATTTAATATTACAGGCATTTTTTAGACATAATGCATGTTTGGTTTTGGAGTTATGTTTATATAACTGTCATTTTGAATGTGGTAGTTATACTGTCATTATGAGTAAAAAAAAACTAACTTCTGTCTTTACAAACCTTAAAAAATATTTTTTTTTCCAGTTAAACTCACAAAGATACATTTATTAGCCATTTAACATGTTTGGTTTAGGAGTTATGTTTAAATAACTGTCCTGAGTGTGGCAGTTATACTGTCATTATGAGTAAAACCTATTTTTTGTATTTGTAAACCTTACCAAAATACCTGATTCTGGTAAAACCCACATCGATACAATATTACAGGAATTTATAGACATAAAGTATGTTTGGTTTTGGAGTTATGTTTATATAACTTTCATATTTAGTATGACAGTTATACCATCATATTGAGTAATAAAACACTAATTTGTATCTTTACAAACCTTACAAAATATTGTTTTCCAGTAAAATTCACAAATATACATTTCTCTAGGCATTATTAGTCATTTTGCATTTGTGTTTTAGGAGTTATGTTTAAATAACTGTCATATTGAGTGTGGCAGTTATACTGTCACTATGAGTAAAACCTATTTTTTTGATTTGCAAACCTTACCAAAATACCTGATTCTGATAAAACTTACATATAATAAATATTATAGACATTTTTAGACGGATTGCATGTTTGGTTTTGGAGTTATGTTTATAAAACTTTCATATATAGTATGACAGCTATACTGTAAAAATAAGTTTAAAAAAAACTAACGTGTGTCTTTGCAAACCTTACCAAATATTTCTTCCAGTAAAATTCACAAATATACGTTCCTCCGGGCATTATTAGCCATTTTGTCAGAATGATTGTGACAGTATACTCTCATTATGAGTAAAACTAATATTTTGTATTTGTAAACCTTACAAAATTATAGGAATTTTTAGACAAAATGCATGTTTGGTTTTGGAGTTATGTTTAAATAATTGTCTCATTGAATGTGGCAGTATACTGTCATTATGAGTAAAACCTAATGTTTGTATTTGTCAACCTTACCAAAATACCTGATTCTGGTAAAAATCACATAGATACAAAAGTACAGGCATTTTTAGACATAATGCATGTTTGGTTTTGGAGTTATGTTTATATAACTTTCATATTTAGTATGACAGTTATACAATCATATTGAGTAAAAAAAACAACTAACTTTTGTCTTTACAAACCTTACAAAATATTTTTTTTCTAGTAAAACTCACAAAGATTCATTTCTCCAGGCATTATTAGCCATCCATCCATCCATCTTCTTCCGCTTATCCAAGGTCGGGTCGCGGGGGCAGCAGCCTAAGCAGGGAAGCCCAGACTTCCCTCTCCCCAGCCACTTCGTCCAGCTCCTCCCGGGGGATCCCGAGGCGTTCCCAGGCCAGCCGGGAGACATAGTCTTCCCAACGTGTCCTGGGTCTTCCTCGTGGCCTCCTACCGGTCGGACGTGCCCTAAACAACTCCCTAGGGAGGCGTTCGGGTGGCATCCTGACCAGATGCCCGAACCACCTCATCTGGCTCCTCTCGATGTGGAGGAGCAGCGGCTTTACTTTGAGCTCCCCCCGGATGACAGAGCTTCTCACCCTATCTCTAAGGGAGAGCCCCGCCACCCGGCGGAGGAAACTCATTTCGGCCGCTTGTACCCGTGATCTTGTCCTTTCGGTCATAACCCAAAGCTCATGACCATAGGTGAGGATGGGAACGTAGATCGACCGGTAAATTGAGAGCTTTGCCTTCCGGCTCAGCTCCTTCTTCACCACAACGGATCGATACAGCGTCCGCATTACTGAAGACGCCGCACCGATCCGCTTGTCGATCTCACGATCCACTCTTCCCCCACTCGTGAACAAGACTCCGAGGTACTTGAACTCCTCCACTTCACGCATTATTAGCCATTTAGCATATTTAATTTAGGAGTTATGTTTAAATAACTGTTATTTTGAATGTGGCAGTTATACTGTCATTATGAGTAAAACCCAATTTTTGTATTTGTAAACCTTACCAAAATAACTGATTCTGGTAAAACTCACATATATTCAATATTACAGACATTTTTAGACGGATTGCAAGTTTGGTTTTGGTGTTAAATTTATTCAACCTTCATATTTAGTATGACAGTTATATTGTCATATTGAGTAAAAAAAAGTTAACTTGTGTCTTACAAACCTTACAAACTTATTTTTTCCTGTAAAACTTACAAAGATACATTTCTCCAGATATTATTTGACATTTTGCTTGCATGGTTTAGGAGTTATGTTTAAATAACAGTCAGATTGAATATGACAGTATACTGTCATAGTAGTTTTTTACTCAATATGCCAGTAATGTTCTTAAAATCCTGAGATAATGCGAAAAAAGCAATAAAAATGTTTTTCAACATAATTTCTACACCAAACATGCAACATGTCTAATAATGCCTGGATACATGTATCTTTGTTAGTTATACTAGAAAAATTATCTTTTGTAAGTTTTACAAAGACTCAAGTTAGTTTTTTTAATACAATATGAAACTATAACTGTCATACCAAATATGAAAGTTATATAAACATAACTCCAAAACTGAACATGCATTATGTCTAAAAACAACTAAAATATTGTATATATGTGAGTTTTACAAGAATCAGTTAATTTAGTAAGGTGTACAATTACATACATTAGGGTTTACTCATAATGACAGTTAACTGCTACATTTAATTTGACTGTTATTTTAACATAACTCCCTAACCACACATGCAAAATAGGTTAATAAAGCCTAAAACAATGCATCTTTGGGAGTTTTACTCGAAACATATGCTATTTTAAGGTTTGCAAACACAAAAAGTAGTTTTTTACTCATTATGACAGTAATGTTCTTAAAATCCTGAGATAATGCGAAACAAGCAATAAAAATGTTTTTCAACATAATTCCTACACCAAACATGCAACATGTCTAATAATGCCTGAAGACATGTATCTTTGTTAGTTTTACTAGAAAATTACTTTAAGTAAGTTTTGCAAAGAGGCAAGTTAGTTTTCTTAATTTAATATGAAAGTATAACTGTCATACCAAATATGAAAGTTATATAAACATAACTCCAAAACTAAACATGCATTATGTCTAAAAATGCCAAAAATATTGTATTTATGTGAGTTTTACAAGAATCAGTAAATTTGGTAAGGTGTACAATTACATAAATTAGGGGTTTACTCAAAATGACAGATAACTGCTACATTCAAATTGACAGTTATTTAACATAACTTCCTAAAAACACATGCAAAATAGGCTAATATAGCCTAAAACAATGCATCCTTGTGAGTTTTACTTGAAACATATGCTATTTTAAGGCTTGCAAACACAAAAAGTAGTTTTTTACTCATTATGACATTAATGTTCTTAAAATCCTGAGATAACGCCATCGCTGTTGCTCTCCACTCTGCTCTGAACCACCTGGAGCAGCAGCAGAGCTACGTCCGGATGCTCTCTGTGGACTATAGCTCTGCCTTCAATACAATAATCCCGGACAGACTCTGCAATAAACTGGACACTCTTGGCCTCCCCCCTCTCACAAACGCCTGGATAAGGGACTTCCTAACGGACCGACCCCAGAATGTGAGACTTGGCCCGCACCTCTCATCCTCCCGCACGCTGAGCATCGGCTCCCCACAGGGCTGTGTGCTGAGCCCTCTCCTCTACTGCCTTTACACCCATGACTGCAGTCCGGCCCACAGTGACAACCTTACCGTCAAGTTCGCCGACGATACCACAGTGGTCGGGCTCATCTCCAGGGGCGACGAGGCTGCCTACAGAGAGGAGGTCCTGAAGCTGACGGCCTGGTCTTCGGAGAACAACCTCGCTCTCAACACCAGCAAGACCAGAAAGATCATCGTCGACTTCAGGAGGAGCAGCACCGACCCTGCCCCCCTCTACATCAACGGTGAGCGTGTAGAGAGGGTCCACACCTTCAGGTACCTTGGAGTCCACATCTCTAATGACTTCTCCTGGACAGTCAACACCACATCAATCATCAAGAAGGCTCAGCAGCAGCTACACTTCCTTAGAGTCCTCGGGAAGTACAACCTGAAGCCTGACCTGCTGCTGACCTTCTACCGCTTGTCCATCGAGAGCCTGCTGACCTACTGTATTACGGTATGGTACGGCAGCTGCACTGCAGCAGACAGGGAGAGGCTGCAAAGAGTGGTCAAGATGGCTCAGAAGATCATCGGCCGCCCTCTCCCCTCTCTGACGGACATCTACACCTCCCGCTGCCTCAACAGAGCCAGTGCCATCATCAAGGACAGCACCCACCCTGGCTCTGACCTGTTCCACCTGCTGCCCTCTGGGAAGCGCTACAGGTGCATTAAAACCAAAACAAACAGGCTAAAGAACAGCTTCTTCCCCAGGGCCATAACCATCCTGAACGGACTGCCCCATTGTCCCTCATAACTGCCTTCTCTTCGGTGCAATAACCCATTCCACCAACCACCCTGTTTTTGTTTTTGTTTTTTTCATGTATATATTCATTTCACACCATATTCATTGCACTTCTACATTTTTTATATTTTTATATATTTGCACATTGTTTTTCTAGCATGCACACATCGCACTGTATGGAATGGCCTCAATCTCGTTACCTTGCGTAATGACAATAAAGCTGATTCTGATTCTAATGCGAAATAAGCAATAAAATGTTTTTTTATCACAATTCCTACACCAAACATGCAACATGTCTAATAACGCCTGGATACATGTATCCTTATTAGTTTCACTAGAAAAAATATATTTTGTAAGTTTTGCAATGACGCAAGTTAGTTTTTTTTAATTCAATTTGACAGTATAACTGTCATACCAAATGTAAAAGTTATATAAACATAACTCCAAAACTGAACATGCATTATGTCTAAAAATGCCTGTAATATTGTATCTATGTGAGTTTCACCAGAATCAGGTATATTGGTAAGGTTTACAAAGACAAACATTTTTTTTTTCATAATGACAGTATAACTGCTACATTCAATTTGACTGTTATTTAAACATAACTTCCTAATCACACATGCAAATAGGTTAATAAAGCCTAAAACAATGCATCCTTGTGAGTTTTACTCGAAACATTTGTTATTTTAAGGCTTGCAAACACAAAAAGTAGTTTTTTACTCATTATGACAGTAATGTTCTTAAAATCCTGAGATAATGCGAAACAAGCAATAAAAATGTTTTTCAACATAATTCCTACACCAAACATGCAACATGTCTAATAATGCCTGAAGACATTTATCTTTGTTAGTTTTACTAGAAAATTACCTTTTGTAAGTTTTGCAAAGAGGCAAATTAGCTTTTTTAATTCAATATGAAAGTATAACTGTCATACTAAATATGAAAGTTATGTAAACATAACTCCAAAACTGAACATGCATTATGTCAAAAACGACCTAAAATATTGTATCTATGTGAGATTTACAAGAATCAGTTAATTTGGTAAGGTGTACAATTACATAAATTAGGGGTTTACTCAGAATGACAGATAACTGCTACATTCAAATTGACAGTTATTTAAACATAACTTCTAACCACACATGCAAATAGGCTAATAAAGCCTAAAACAATGCATCCATATGAGTTTTACTCGAAACATATGCTATTTTAAGGCTTGCAAACACAAAAAGTAGTTTTTTACTCATTATGACAGTAATGTTCTTAAAATCCTGAGATAATGCAAAATAAGCAAAAAAAATGTTTTTCAACATAATTCCTACACCAAACATGCAACATGTCTAATAATTCGTGAAGATATGTATCTTTGTTAGTTTTACTAGAAAAATTATTTTTTGTAAGTTTTGCAAAGAGGCAAGTTAGTTTTTTTAATTCAATATGACAGTATAACTGTCATACCAAATATGAAAGTTATATAAACATAACTCCGAAACTAAACATGCATTATGTCTAAAAATGCCTAAAATATTGTATTTATGTGAGTTTTACAAGAATCAGTAAATTTGGTAAGGTGTACAATTACATAAATTAGGGGTTTACTCATAATGACAGATAACTGCTACATTCAAATTGACAGTTATTTAAACATAACTTCCTAACCACACATGCAAAAAAGGCTAATATAGCCTAAAACAATGCATCCTTGTGAGTTTTACTTGAAACATATGCTATTTTAAGGCTTGCAAACACAAAACGTAGTTTTTTACTCATTATGACATTAATGTTCTTAAAATCCTGAGATAATGCGAAATAAGCAATAAAAATGTTTTTCATCACAATTCCTACACCAAACATGCAACATGTCTAATAACGCTTGGATACATGTATCCTTATTAGTTTCACTAAAAAAAACATATTTTGTAAGTTTTGCAATGACGCAAGTTAGTTTTTTTTAATTCAATATGACAGTATAACTGTCATACCAAATATAAAAGTTATATAAACATAACTCCAAAACTGAACATGCATTATGTCTAAAAATGCCTGTAATATTGTATCTATGTGAGTTTCACCAGAATCAGGTAATTTGGTAAGGTTTACAAATACAAAAATTGTTTTTTTTCATAATGACAGTATAACTGCTACATTCAATTTGACTGTTATTTAAACATAACTTCCTAATCACACATGCAAATACGTTAATAAAGCCTAATACAATGCATCCTTGTGAGTTTTACTCGAAATATTTGCTATTTTAAGGCTTGCAATCACAAAAAGTAGTTTTTTACCCATTATGACAGTAATGTTCTTAAAATCCTAAGATAATGCGAAATAAGCAATAAAAATGTTTTTCAACATAATTCCTACACCAAACATGCAACATGTCTAATAATTCGTGAAGACATGTATCTTTGTTAGTTTTACTAGACAAATTATCTTTTGTAAGTTTTGCCATGACGCAAGTTAGTTTTTTTAATTCAATATGACAGTATAACTGTCATACCAAATATTAAAGTTATGTAAACATAACTCCAAAACTGAACATGCATTATGTCTAAAAATGCCTAAAATATTGTATCTATGTGAGTTTTACAAGAATCAGTTAATTTGGTAAGGTGTACAATTACATAAATTAGGGGTTTACTCATAATGACAGATAACTTCTACATTCAATTTTACAGTTATTTAAACATAACTTCCTAACCACACATGCAAAATAGGCTAATAAAGCCTAAAACAATGCATCCTTGTGAGTTTTACTCGAAACATATGCTATTTTAAGGCTTGCAAACACAAAAAGTAGTTTTTTACTCATTATGACAGTAATAAATGGCTAATTATGCCTGGAGAAATGTATCTTTGTGAGTGTTACTGGGAAAAAATGTTTTTGTAAGGTTTATAAAAGTCAAAAACACAAGTTTTTTTTTTTTTTACTCAATATGATGGTATAACTGTCATACTAAATATAAAAGTTGTATAAACATATCTCCAAAACCAAACATGCATTATGTCTAAAAATGCCTGCAATATTGTATCTATGTGATTTTTATCAGAATCAGGTATTTTTGGCAATACAAAAATTAGGTTTTACTCACTATGACAGTATACTGTCACATTCAATCTGACAGTTATTTAAACATACTGTAACTCCTAAACCACAAATACAAAATGGCTAATAATGCCTGGATAAATGTATCTTTGTGAGTTTTCCTGGAATTTTTTTTTTTAATGAGTTTTGTAAAGAAACAAGTTTGTTTTTTTACTTAATATGACAGTAAAACTGTCATACTAAATATGAAAATTAAATAAACATAACTCCAAAACCAAACTTGCAATACGTCTAAAAATGCCTGTGATATTGAATCTATGTGAGTTTTACCAGAATCAGGTATTTTGGTAAGGTTTAAAAATACAAAAAATGGGTTTTATTCATAATGACAGTATAACTGCCATATTCAAAATAACAGTTATTCAAACATAACTCCTAAACCAAACATGCTAAATAGCTAATAATGCCTGGAGAAATGTATCTTTGTGAGTTTTACTAGAAAAAAATATTTTGTAAGGTTTGTAAAGACAAAAGTTTTTTTTTTTTTACTCAATATGATGGTATAACTTTCAAACTAAATATAAAAGTAATATACACCTCATTTCAAAACCAAACTCCTAAACCAAACTTGCAATCCGTCTTAAACTGCCTGTAATATTGAATCTATGAGTTTTACCAGAATCAGGTATTTTGGTAAGGTTTATAAATACAAAAATTAGGTTTTACTCATAATGACACCACCCTCAATATGACGGTTATGTTAACATAACTCCTAAACCACATTTGCAAAATGGCTAATAATGCCTGGAGAAATGTATCTTTGTGAGTTTTACAGGAAAAACAATAATTTGTAAGTTTTGATAAGACACAAAATAGGTTTTTTTATTCAATATATTTGTATAACTGTCATAATAAATGTAAAAGGTATATAAACATAACGCCAATACCAAACATGCAATCCGTCTAAAAATGCCTGTAATATTGAATCTATGTGAGTTTTACTAGAATCAGGTATTTTGTTAAGGTTTACAAACACAAAAATCAGGTTTTACTCACTATGACAGTATACTGTCACATTCAATCTGACTGTTATTTAAACACAAATTCTAAACCACAGATGCAAAATGGCTAATAATAACTGGAGGAAATGTATTTTTGTGAGTTTTACTGGAAAAAAAATATTTTGTAAGGTTTGTATAGACACAAGTTAGTTTTTTTTACTCAATATGATGGAAACATGCTTTATGTCTAAAAAATCCTGTAATATTTTATCCATGTGAGTTTTATCAGAATGAGTTATTTTGGTAATTTTACAAATACAAAAAATAGGTTTTACTCATAATGACAGTATATCTGCCACACTCAATATAACAGTTATTTAAACATAACTCTAAACCAAACATGGTTAATGGCTAATAATGCTTGGAGAAATGTATCTTTGTGAGTTTTACTGGAAAAACATTTTTTTTAAGGTTTATAAAGACACAAGTTAGTTTTTTTTACTCAATATGACAGTATAACTGTAATACTAAATGTAAAAAATATATAAACATAACTCCAAAACCAAACATGCATTATGTTTAAAAATGCCTGTAATTTTGTATCCATGCGAGTTTTACTAAAATCAGTTGTTGTAGTAAGGTTTGCAATTACAAAATATTGGTTTTACTCACCATGATAGTATACTGTCACATTCAATTTGACAGTTATTTAAACATAACTACCAAACTACACATGCAAAATGGCTATAATGCCTGGAGAAATGTATCTTTGTGAGATTACTGGAAAAACATATTTTGTAAGGTTTGTAAAGAAACAATTTAGTTTTTTTTTTACTTAATATGGATGGATGGATGACAGTTATACTGTCCATCCATCCCTCCATTTTCTACCGCTTATTCCCTTTTGGGGTCGCGGGGGGGCGCTGGAGCCTATCGCAGCTACAATCGGGCGGAAGGCGGTGTACACCCTGGACAAGTCGCCACCTCATCGCAGGGTGTATAACTGCCATACTAAATGTAAAAGTAGTATAAACATAACTCCAAAACCAAACATGCATTATGTCTAAAAATGCCTGTAATATTGTATCCATGAATTTTACTGGAAAAAAATATTTTGTAAGGTTTGTAAAATTACAAGTTTGTTATTTTTTACTCAATTTGACAGTATAACTGTCATACTAAATATGAAAGTTATATACACATAACTCTAAAACCAAACTTGCAATCCGTCTAAAAATGCCTGTAATATTGAATCTATGTGAGTTTGACCAAAATCAGGTATTTTGGTAAGGTTTACAAATACAAAAATTAGGTTTTACTCATAATGACAGTATAACTGCCACACTCAATATGACAGTTTTTTAAACATAACTCCTAAAAAACAAATGCAAAATGACTAGTAATGCCTGGAAAAATGTATCTTTGTGAATTTTAATGAAAAAAAATTATTTTGTAAGGTTTGTAAAGACACAAATTAGTTGTTTTTTTTACTTAATATGATGGTATAACCGTCATACTAAATATGAAAGTTATATAAACATAACTCCAAAACCAAACATGTTTTATGTCTAAAAATTCATGTAATATTGTATCTATGTGAGTTTTACCAGAATCAGGTATTTTGGTAAGGTTTACAAATACAAAAAATAGGTTTTACTCATAATGACAATATAACTGCCACATTTAACATGAAAAGGTATTTAAATATAATTCCTAAACCAAACATGATAAATGGCTAATAATGCCTGGAGAAATGTATCTTTGTGAGTTTTACAGGAAAAAAATAATTTGTAAGGTTTATAAAGACACAATGTAGTTTTGTTTTACTCAATATGATGGTATAACCGTCATACTAAATATGAAAGTTATATAAACATAACTCCAAAAACAAACATGAATTTTGTCTAAAAATACCTGTAATATTGTATCTATGTGAGTTTTACCAGAATCAGGTATTTTGGTAAGGTTTACAAATACAAAAATTAGGTTTTACTCACTATGACAGTATACTGTCACATTCAATCTGACAGTCATGTAAACATAACTCCTAAACCACACATGCAAAATGGCTAATAATGCCTGGAGACATGTATCTTTGTGAGTTTTACTAGGACAAATATTTTGTAAGGTTTGTAAAGACACACGTTAGTTTTTTTTTACTCAATATGACAGTATAACTGTCATACTACATGCAAAACATATATAAATATGACTCCAAAACCAAACTTGCAATCCGTCTAAAAATGTCTGTAATATTGAATCTATGTGAGTTTTACTAAAATTAGGTATTTTGGTAAGGTTCACAAATAAAAAAATAGGTTTTACTGATAGTGACATTATAAGTGCCACGCTCAATATGACAGTTATTTAAACATAACTCATTAACGACACATGAAAATGGCTATTAATTCTGGAGAAATGTATCTTTGTTAGTTTTACTAGAGTAATGATCTTTTGTAAGGTTTGCAAAGACACAAAGTTTTTTACTCAATATGACGGTATAACTGTCAAACTAAATAAAAAAGTTATAGAAACATAACTCCAAAACCAAACTCAAAAACCAAACATGCAATCCGTTTAAAAATGCCTGTAATATTAAATATATGTGAGTTTTATCAGAATCAGGTATTTTGGTAAGGTTTAAAATACCAAAATTAGGTTTTACTCATAATGACAGTAAAACTGCCACCCTCAATATGACAGTTATTTAAACATAACTCCTAAAACACACATGCAAAATGACTAATAATGCGTGGAAAAATGTATCGTTGTGATTTTTACTGGAAAAAAATATTTTGTAAGGTTTGTAAAGATACTGTTGTTGTTTTTTAACTCAATATGATGGTATAACTTTCATACTGAATATGAAAGTTTTATAAACATAACTCCAAAACCAAACTTGCAATTCGTAAAAAAATGGCTGTAATATTGAATATATGTGATTTTTACCGGAATCAGGTATTTTGGTAAGGATTACAAATACAAAAATTTGGTTTTACTCATAATGACGGATAACCGCCACATTTTTTTGAACATAACTCCTTAACAAAACATGCTAAAGGCTAATAAGGCCAGGAGAAATGTATCTTTGTGAGTTTTACCGGAAAAAAAAAATGTAAGGTTTTTAAAGACACAAGTTAGTTTTTTCTAACTCAAAAAGACAGTATAACTGTCATAATAAATGGAAAAGTTATATAAATAAATGATAAATGGGTTGTACTTGTATAGCGCTTTTCTACCTTCAAGGTACTCAAAGCGCTTTGACACTACTTCCACATTTACCCATTCACACACACATTCACACACTGATGGAGGGAGCTGCCATGCAAGGCGCTAACCAGCACCCATCAGGAGCAAGGGTGAAGTGTCTTGCTCAGGACACAACGAACATGACGAGGTTGGTACTAGGTGGGGATTGAACCAGGGTCCCTCGGGTTGCGCACGGCCACTCTCCCACTGCGCCACGCCGTTCCAATATACATAACTCCAAAACCAAACATGCATTATGTCTAAAAATGCCTGAAATGATGTATCCATGTGAGTTTTACTAGAATTTTTAAATTTGATTGAGTGTGGCAGATATACTGTCATTATGAGTAAAACCTATTTTTTGTATTTGTAAAATTACCAAAATAACTGATTCTGATAAAACTCACATGGATAAAATATTACAGGATTTTTTAGACATAAAGCATGTTTCCATCATATTGAGTAAAAAACAACTAACTTGTGTCTATACAAACCTTACAAAATATTTTATTTTCCAGTAAAACTCACAAAAATACATTTCTCCAGTTATTATTAGCCATTTTGCATCTGTGGTTTAGAATTTGTGTTTAAATAACAGTCAGATTGATTGTGACAGTATACTGTCATAGTGAGTAAAACCTAATTTTTGTATTTGTAAACCTTAACAAAATACCTGATTCTAGTAAAACGCACATAGATTCAATATTACAGGCATTTTTAGACGGATTGCATGTTTGGTATTGGAGTTATGTTTATATAACTTTTACATTTATTATGACAGTTATACAAACATATTGAATAAAAAAAACTATTTTGTGTCTTATCAAACCTTACAAAATATTTTTTTTCCTGTAAAACTCACAAAGATACATTTCTCCAGGCATTATTAGCCATTTTGCATGTGTGGTTTAGGAGTTATGTTAACATAACCGTCATATTGAGGATGACAGTTATACAGTCATTATGAGTAAAACCTAATTTTTGTATTTATAAACCTTACCAAAATTCCTGATTCTGGTAAAACTCACATAGATACAATATTACAGGCATTTTTAAACATAATGCATGTTTGGTTTTGGAGTTATGTTTATATACATTTTTCCAGGCATTATTAGCTATTTATCATGTTTGGTTTAGGAGTTATGTTTAAATAACTGTCGTATCAAATAATGCAATTATACTGTCATTATGAGTAAAACCCAAGTTTTGTATTTATAAACCTTACCAAAATACCTGATTCTGGTAAAACTCATATAGATTCAATATTACAGGCAGTTTAAGACGGATTGCAGGTTTGGTTTAGGAGTTTGGTTTTGGAATGATGTGTATATTACTTTTATATTTAGTTTGACAGTTACACCATCATATTGAGTAAAAAAAAAAAAACTTTTGTCAATACAAACCTTACAAAATATTTTTTTCTAGTAAAACTCACAAAGATACATTTCTCCAGGCATTATTAGCTATTTAGCATGTTTGGTTTAGGAGTTATGTTTAAATAACTGTTATTTTGAATATGGCAGTTATACTGTCATTATGAGTAAAACCCAATTTTTGTATTTGTAAACCTTACCAAAATACCTGATTCTGGTAAAACTCACAGAGATTCAATATTAAGGGCATTTTTAGACGTATTGCAAGATTGGTTTTGGAGTTATGTTTATTTAACTTTCATATTTAGTATGACAGTTTTACTGTCATATTAAGTAAAAAAAACTAACTTGTGTCTTTACAAACCTCATACATTTTTTATTTTTTTTTCCCAGGAAAACTAGCAAAGATACATTTCTCCAGGCATTATTAGCCATTTTGTATTTGTGGTTTAGGAGTGACAGTATGTTTAAATAACTGTCAGATTGAATGTGACAGTATACTGTCATAGTGAGTAAAACCTAAATTTTGTATTTATAAATCTTACCAAAATACCTAATTCTGGTAAAACTCACATAGATACAATATTACAGGTATTTTTAGACATAATGTATCTTTGGTTTTGGAGTTATGTTTATATACATTTCTCCAGGCATTATTAGCCATTTATCATGTTTAGATTAGGAGTTATGTTTAAATAACTGTCATATCAAATGTTGCAGTTATACTGTCATTATGAGTAAAACCCAAGTTTTGTATTTGTAAACCTTACCAAAATACCTGATTCTGGTAAAACTCACATAGATTCAATATTACAGGCAGTTTAAGACATATTGCAAGTTTGGTTTAGGAGTTTGGTTTTGGAATTATGTTTATATAACTTTCAAATTTAGTATGACAGTTATACCATCATATTGAGTTAAAAAAAACTAACTTTTGTCTTTACAAACCTTACAAAATATTTTTTTCTAGTAAAAATCACAAAGATACATTTCTCCAGGCATTATTAACCATTTTGCATGTGTGGTATAGGAGTTATGTTTACATAACTGTCATATTAAATGTGGCAGTTATACTGTCATTATGGGTAAAACCAAATTTGTATATATGTAAACCTTACCAAAATACCTGATTCTGGTAAAACTCACTTAGATACAATACTAAAGGCATTTTTAGACATAATGCATGTTTGGTTTTGGAGTTATGTTTGTATACATTTCTCCAGGCATTAATAACCATTTAGCATGTTTGGTTTAGGAGTTATATTTAAATAACTGTTATTTTGAATATGGCAGTTATACTGTCATTATGAGTAAAACCTAAATTTTGTATTTATAAGCCTTACCAAAATACCTGATTCTGGTAAAACTCACATAGATACAACATTACAGGCATTTTTAGACATAATGCATGTTTGGTTTTGTAGTTATGTTTATATAACTTTCATATTTAGTATGATAGTTATACCATCATATTGAGTAAAAAAAAACTAATTTGTATCTTTACAAATCTTACAAAATAATGTTTTCCAGTAAAATTCACAAATATACATTTCTCTAGGCATTATTAGTCATTTTGCATTTGTGTTTTAGGAGTTATGTTTAATTAACTGTCATATTGAGTGTGGCAGTTATATTGTCACTATGAGTAAAACCAAATTTTTGTATTCGTAAACCTTACCAAAATACCTGAATCTGATAAAACTCACATATATTCAATATTACAGGCATTTTTAGACGGATTGCATATTTGGTTTTGGAATTATGTTTATACAACTTTCATATATAGTATGACTGCTAAACTGTTAAATTGTGTAAAAAAAACAAACTAACTTGTGTCTTTACAAACCTTACAAAATATTTTTTCCAGTAAAACTCATACATTATTATTATACATTTCTCAAGGCATTATTAGCCATTTTGTCAGTATACTGTCATTATGAGTAAAACAAATATTTTGTATTTGTAAACCTTACCTTACCTAAATAACTTTCATATTTAGTGCGACAGTTATATCATCAAATTGAGGAAAAAAATTTAAATTGTATCTTTATAAACCTTACAAATTCGTTTTTTCCCAGTAAAACTCACAAAGATACATTTCTCCAGGCATTATTAACCATTTTGCATGTGTGGTATAGGAGTTATGTTTACATAACTGTCATATTAAATGTGGCAGTTATACTGTCATTATGAGTAAAACCAAATTTGTGTATATGTAAACCTTACCAAAATACCTGATTCTGGTAAAACTCACATAGATACAACATTACAGGCATTTTTAGACGTATTGCAAGTTTGGTTTTGTAGTTATGTTTATATAACTTTCATATTTAGTATGATAGTTATACCATCATATTGAGTAAAAAAAAACTAATTTGTATCTTTACAAATCTTACAAAATAATGTTTTCCAGTAAAATTCACAAATATACATTTCTCTAGGCATTATTAGTCATTTTGCATTTGTGTTTTAGGAGTTATGTTTAATTAACTGTCATATTGAGTGTGGCAGTTATATTGTCACTATGAGTAAAACCAAATTTTTGTATTCGTAAACCTTACCAAAATACCTGAATCTGATAAAACTCACATATATTCAATATTACAGGCATTTTTAGACGGATTGCATATTTGGTTTTGGAATTATGTTTATACAACTTTCATATATAGTATGACTGCTAAACTGTTAAATTGTGTAAAAAAAAAACTAACTTGTGTCTTTACAAACCTTACAAAATATTTTTTCCAGTAAAACTCATACATTATTATTATACATTTCTCAAGGCATTATTAGCCATTTTGTCAGTATACTGTCATTATGAGTAAAACAAATATTTTGTATTTGTAAACCTTACCTTACCTAAATAACTTTCATATTTAGTACGACAGTTATATCATCAAATTGAGGAAAAAAATTTAAATTGTATCTTTATAAACCTTACAAATTCGTTTTTTCCCAGTAAAACTCACAAAGATACATTTCTCCAGGCATTATTAACCATTTTGCATGTGTGGTATAGGAGTTATGTTTACATAACTGTCATATTAAATGTGACAGTATACTGTCATTATGAGTAAAACTAATATTTTGTATTTGTAAACCTTACCAAAATACCTGATTCTGATAAAACTCACATATATTCAATATTACAGGCATTTTTAGATGGATTGCATATTTGGTTTTGGAGTTGTGTTTATATAACTTTCATATATAGTATGACAGCTATACTGTTAAATTGTGTAAAAAAAACAACTAACTTGTGTCTTTACCAAAATACCTGATTCTGGTAAAACTCATATAGATTCAATATTACAGGCAGTTTAAGACGGATTGCAAGTTTGGTTTAGGAGTTTGTTTTTGGAATTATGTTTATATTAATTTTATATTTAGTATGACAGCTGTACTGTTAAATTGTGTAAAAAAAAAAAAAACTAACTTGTGTCTTTACCAAAATACCTGAATCTGATAAAACTCACATATATTCAATATTACAGGCATTTTTAGACGGATTGCATATTTGGTTTTGGAATTATGTTTATATAACTTTCATATATAGTATGACAGCTAAACTGTTAAATTGTGTAAAAAAGACTAACTTGTGTCTTTACAAACCTTACAAAATATTTTCTTCCAGTAAAACTCACAAAGATACATTCCTCAAGGCATTATTAGCCATTTTGTCAGTATACTGTTATTATGAGTAAAACTAATATTTTGTATTTGTAAACCTTACAAAAACAACTGATTATAGTAAAACTCACATGGATACAAAACATATAAGCATTTTTAAACACAATGCATGTTTGGTGGCAGTCAATGTGGCAGTTATTCTGTCATTATGAGTAAAACCTAATTTTTGTAATTGCAAACATTACCAAAATACCTGATTCTGGTAAAACTCACATATATACAATATTACAGGCATTTTTAGACATAATGTATGTTTGGTTTTGGAGTTATATTTATATAACTGTCATATTTATATATACAGTTATACCATCATATTAAATAAAAAAAAACTAAGTTGTGTCTTTATAAACCTTACAAATTATTTGTTTCCAGTAAAACTCACACTGATACATTTCTCCAGGCATTATTAGCCATTTATCATGTTTGGTTTAGGAGTTATGTTTAAATAACTGTCATATCAAATGTTGCAGTTATACTGTCATTATGAGTAAAAGCCAAGTTTTGTATTTGTAAACCTTACCAAAATACCTGATTCTGGTAAAACTCACATAGATTAAATATTACAGGCAGTTTAAGACATATTGCAAGTTTGGTTTAGGAGTTTGGTTTTGGAATTATGTTTATATAACTTTCATTTTTAGTATGACAGTTATACCATCATATTGAGTAAAAAAAACTAACTTTTGTCTTTACAAACCTTACAAAATATGTTTTTCTAGTAAAAATCACAAAGATACATTTCTCCAGGCATTATTAGCCATTTTGTCAGATTAAATGTGACAGTATACTGTCATTATGGGTAAAACTAATATTTTGTATTTGTAAACCTTACCAAAATACCTGATTCTGATAAAACTCACATATATTCAATATTACAGGCATTTTTAGATGGATTGCATATTTGGTTTTGGAGTTGTGTTTATATAACTTTCAAATATAGTATGACAGCTATACTGTTAAATTGTGTAAAAAAAACAACTAACTTGTGTCTTTACCAAAATACCTGATTCTGGTAAAACTCATATAGATTCAATATTACAGGCAGTTTAAGACGGATTGCAAGTTTGGTTTAGGAGTTTGTTTTTGGAATTATGTTTATATTAATTTTATATTTAGTATGACAGCTGTACTGTTAAATTGTGTAAAAAAAAAAAAACTAACTTGTGTCTTTACCAAAATACCTGAATCTGATAAAACTCACATATATTCAATATTACAGGCATTTTTAGACGGATTGCATATTTGGTTTTGGAATTATGTTTATATAACTTTCATATATAGTATGACAGCTAAACTGCTAAATTGTGTAAAAAAGACTAACTTGTGTCTTTACAAACCTTACAAAATATTTTCTTCCAGTAAAACTCACAAAGATACATTCCTCAAGGCATTATTAGCCATTTTGTCAGTATACTGTCATTATGAGTAAAACTAATATTTTGTATTTGTAAACCTTACAAAAACAACTGATTATAGTAAAACTCACATGGATACAAAACATATAAGCATTTTTAAACACAATGCATGTTTGGTGGCAGTCTATGTGGCAGTTATTCTGTCATTATGAGTAAAACCTAATTTTTGTAATTGCAAACCTTACCAAAATACCTGATTCTGGTAAAACTCACATATATACAATATTACAGGCATTTTTAGACATAATGTATGTTTGGTTTTGGAGTTATATTTATATAACTGTCATATTTATATATACAGTTATACCATCATATTAAATAAAAAAAAACTAAGTTGTGTCTTTATAAACCTTACAAATTATTTGTTTCCAGTAAAACTCACACTGATACATTTCTCCAGGCATTATTAGCCATTTATCATGTTTGGTTTAGGAGTTATGTTTAAATAACTGTCATATCAAATGTTGCAGTTATACTGTCATTATGAGTAAAAGCCAAGTTTTGTATTTGTAAACCTTACCAAAATACCTGATTCTGGTAAAACTCACATAGATTAAATATTACAGGCAGTTTAAGACATATTGCAAGTTTGGTTTAGGAGTTTGGTTTTGGAATTATGTTTATATAACTTTCATTTTTAGTATGACAGTTATACCATCATATTGAGTAAAAAAAACTAACTTTTGTCTTTACAAACCTTACAAAATATGTTTTTCTAGTAAAAATCACAAAGATACATTTCTCCAGGCATTATTAGCCATGTATCATGTTTGGTTTAGGAATTATGTTTAAATAACTGTCATGTTGAGTGTGGCAGTTATATTGTCATTATGAGTAAAACCTATTTTTTGTATTTGTAAACCTTACCAAAATACCTGATTCTGGTAAAACTCATGTAGATACAATATTACAGGCATTTCTAGACATAATGCATGTTTGGTTTTGGAGTTATGTTTATAATTTTTTTACATTTAGTATGACAGTTTTACTGTCATATTGAGTAAGAAAAAAATAACTTGTGTCTTTACAAACCCATTCATCCATCCATTTTCTAGCGCTTATTCCCTTTGGGGTCGCGGGGGGCGCTGGGGCCTATCTCAGCTACAATCGGGCGGAAGGCGGGGTACACCCTGGACAAGTCGCCACCTCATCGCAGTCTTTACAAACCTTACAAAATTGTTTTTTTTCCCTGTAAAACTTAAAAAGATAAATTTCTCCAGGCATTATTAACCATTTTGCATGTGTGGTTTATGAGTTATGTTTACATAACTGTCATATTGAATGTGGCAGTTATACTGTCTTTATGAGTAAAACCTATTTTTGTTTTTGTAAACCTTACCAAAATACCTGATTCTAGTAAAACGAACATAGATTCATTGGTTTTGGAGTTATGTTAATATAACTTTCATATTTAGTATGACAGTTATATCATCATATTGAGTAAAAAATTTAACTTGTATCTTTATAAACCTTACAAATTCGTTTTTTCCAGTAAAACTCACAAAGATACATTTCTCCAGGCATTATTAACCATTTTGCATGTGTGGTATAGGAGTTATGTTTACATAACTGTCATATTAAATGTGGCAGTTATACTGTCATTATAAGTAAAACCAAATTTGTGTATATGTAAACCTTACCAAAATACCTGATTCTGGTAAAACTCACATAGATACAATATTATAGGCATTTTTAGACATAATGCATGTTTGGTTTTGGAGTTATGTTTATATAACTTTTACATTTATTATGACAGTTATACAAACATATTGAATAAAAAAACCTAACTTGTGTCTTTACAAATCTTACAAAAAAATTTTTTTTCCAGTTAAACTCACAAAGATACCTTTCTCCAGGCAGTATTAGCCATTTAGCATGTTTAAATTAGGAGTTATGTTTAAATAACTGTAATTTTGAATGTGGCACTTATACTGTCATTATGAGTAAAACCTTCTTTTTGTATTTGTAAACCTTACCAAAATACCTGATTCTGGTCAAACTCACATAGATTTAATATTCAATCAATCAATCATCAATCAATCTTTATTTATATAGCCCTAAATCACAAGTGTCTCAAAGGGCTGCACAAGCCACAACGACATCCTCGGTACAAAGCCCACATAAGGGCAAGGAAAAACTCACCCCAGTGGGACGTCGATGTGAATGACTATGAGAAACCTTGGAGAGGACCGCATATGTGGGTAACCCCCCCCCGCCCCCCTAGGGGAGACCGAAAGCAATGGATGTCGAGTGGGTCTGACATAATATTGTGAGAGTCCAGTCCATAGTGGATCCAACATAATAGTAAGAGTCCAGTCCATAGTGGGGCCAGCAGGACACCATCCCGAGCGGAGACGGGTCAGCAGCGCAGAGATGTTCCCAGCCGATGCACAGGCGAGCGGTCCACCCCGGGTCCCGACTCTGGACAGCCAGCACTTCATCCATGGCCACCGGACCTGTGCCCCCCCCCCTCAAGGAAAAGGGGAGCAGAGGAGAAAAGAAAAGAAACGGCAGATCAACTGGTCTAACAGGGGGGCTATTTAAAGGCTAGAGTATACAAATGAGTTTTAAGATGGGACTTAAATGCTTCTACTGAGGTAGCATCTCTAATTGTTACCGGGAGGGCATTCCATAGTACTGGAGCCCGAATAGAAAACGCTCTATAGCCCGCAGACTTTTTTTGGGCTCTGGGAATCACTAATAAGCCGGAGTTCTTTGAACGCAAATTTCTTGCCGGGACATATGGTACAATGCAATCGACAAGATAGGACGGAGCTAAACCGTGTAGTATTTTATACGTAAGTAGTAAAACCTTAAAGTCACATCTTAAGTGCACAGGAAGCCAGTGCAGGTGAGCCAGTATAGGCGTAATATGATCAAACTTTCTTGTTCTTGTCAAAAGTCTAGCAGCCGCATTTTGTACCAATTGTAATCTTTTAATGCTAGACATAGGGAGACCCGAAAATAATACGTTACAGTAGTCGAGACGAGACGTAACAAACGCATGAATAATGATCTCAGCGTCACTAGTGGATAAAATAGAACGAATTTTAGCGATATTGCGGAGATGAAAGAAGGCCGTTTTAGTAACACTCTTAATGTGTGACTCAAAGGAGAGAGTTGGGTCGAAAATAATACCCAGATTCTTTACTGATTCGCCTTGTGTAATTGTTTGGTTGTCAAATGTTAAGGTGGTATTATTAAATAAATGTCGGTGTTTAGCAGGACCGATAATCAGCATTTCCGTTTTCTTGGCGTTGAGTTGCAAGAAGTTAGCGGACATCCATTGTTTAATTTCATTAAGACACGCCTCCAGCTGACTACAATCCGGCGTGTTGGTCAGCTTTAGGGGCATGTAGAGTTGGGTGTCATCAGCATAACAATGAAAGCTAACACCGTATTTGCGTATGATGTCGCCTAGCGGCAGCATGTAAATACTAAAGACTGCAGGGCCAAGAACCGAACCCTGGGGGACTCCGCACGTTACCTTAACATAGTCCGAGGTCACATTGTTATGGGAGACGCACTGCATCCTGTCAGTAAGATAAGAGTTAAACCACGACAAGGCTAAGTCTGACATACCAATACGTGTTTTGATACGCTCTAATAGAATATTATGATCGACGGTATCGAAAGCAGCGCTAAGATCAAGAAGCAGCAACATAGATGACGCATCAGAATCCATCGTTAGCAGTAGATCATTAGTCATTTTTGCGAGGGCTGTCTCCGTAGAGTGATTTGCCCTGAAACCGGATTGAAAAGGTTCACAGAGATTGTTAGACACTAAGTGTTCATTTAGCTGCTGTGCGACAATTTTTTCGAGGATTTTCGAAATAAAGGGAAGGTGGGACACTGGTCGGTAGTTTACCATGAGGTCAGGATCGAGGTTAGGTCTTTTGAGCAGAGGATGAATAACCGCTTTCTTGAATGCTAGGGGAACAGTGCCAGAGGAAAGTGATAAGTTTATAATATTTAGCACTGATGGACCTAATAATACAAAAAGCTCCTTGATAAGTTTCCCAGGAAGTGGGTCAAGTAAACATGTTGTTTGTTTTATCCCACTTACACGCCGTAATAGTTCCTCTAATGTTATTTCATCAAAAAGAGAGAGACTATTTTGTATTGCAGTATCCGTCGTAGATACAGTTGTATCTGTGTTAATAGAACCCAGTTGTAGCTGGGATGCGTTGTCTTTAATCTCCTTTCTAATGAGTTCAATTTTCTTATTAAAGAAATTCATAAAGTCATCTGCCGAGTGGGTGGAGCTATTGGGAGGAGTCCCTTGTTGGGTTAGCGATGCTACTGTACTAAACAAAAATTTAGGGTCGTTTTTGTTGAGGCGGATGAGATTTGAGTAATATTTAGCTTTAGCTAAGGTAAGCATGCGTTTATACGATATTAAACTATCACTCCATGCTTGATGGAAAACCTCAAGCTTGGTCGTGCGCCATTTGCGTTCCAACTTTCTACATGATAATTTATGAGCTCTGGTTTCTTCTGTAAATCATGGGGTGCGCCTTTTAGGGGCCCTTTTTTGTTTTAGCGGTGCTATACTATCAATGGTTTTGCGCAGGGCATTGTCAAAGTTGTTAGTGAGGTTATCAATAGAGCCGACATAATTTGGGAATGGTGCCATTACCGAAGGCAGTAGGTCAGCAAGAGTCATCGTTGTGGCAGCATTAATGTTGCGGCTGCTATAGCAGTTATTATTATTATTAGTTTGTTGACAATGAGTCAGAACTTCGAATTTTATAAGGTAATGATCGGACATTACTTTATATTATATATATTACTTTATATATATATATATATTATATATATATATATATATATATTATATATATTATTATATATATTACAGGCATTTTTTAGACATAATGCATGTTTGGTTTTGGAGTTATGTTTATATAACTGTCATTTTTAATGTGGTAGTTATACTGTCATTATGAGTAAAAAAAACTAACTTCTGTCTTTACAAACCTTACAAAATATTTTTTTTCCAGTTAAACTCACAAAGATACATTTCCCCAGGCATTATTAGCCATTTAACATGTTTGGTTTAGGAGTTATGTTTAAATAACTGTCATACTGAGTGTGGCAGTTATACTGTCATTATAAGTAAAACCTATTTTTTGTATTTGTAAACCTTACCAAAATACCTGATTCTGGTAAAACCCACATCGATACAATATTACAGGAATTATTAGACATAAAGTATGTTTGGTTTTGGAGTTATGTTTATATAACTTTCATCTTTAGTATGACAGTTATACCATCATATTGAGTAATAAAACACTAATTTGTATCTTTACAAACCTTACAAAATATTGTTTTCCAGTAAAATTCACAAATATACATTTCTCTAGGCATTATTAGTCATTTTGCATTTGTGTTTTAGGAGTTATGTTAACTGTCATATTGAGTGTGGCAGTTATACTGTCACTATGAGTAAAACCAAATTTTTTTATTTGTAAACCTTACCAAAATACCTGATTCTGATAAAACTTACATATAATAAATATTACAGACATTTTTAGACGGATTGCATGTTTGGTTTTGGAGTTATGTTTATAAAACTTTCATATATAGTATGACAGCTATACTGTAAAATTAAGTAAAAAAAACTAACGTGTGTCTTTACAAAGCTTACAAAATATTTGTTCCAGTAAAATTCACAAATATACATTCCTCCAGGCATTATTAGCCATTTTGTCAGATTGATTGTGACAGTATACTCTCATTATGAGTAAAACCTAATGTTTGTATTTGTAAACCTTACCAAAATACCTGATTCTGGTAAAACTCAAAAAGATACAATATTACAGGCATTTTTAGACAAAATGCATTTTGGTTTTGGAGTTATGTTTATATAACTTTCATATTTAGTATGACAGTTATACCATCATATTAAATAAATAAAAAAACTTGCGTCTTTATAATTCTTACACATGATTTTTTTCCAGTAAAACTCACAAAGATACATTTCTCCAGGCATTATTAGTCATTTATCATGTTTGGTTTAGGAGTCATGTTAAATAACTGTCATATCAAATGTTGCAGTTATACTGTCATTATGAGTAAAACCCAAGTTTTGTTTTTGTAAACCTTACCAAAATACCTGATTCTGGCAAAACTCACAGATTCAATATTACAGGCAGTTTAAGACAGACTGCAAGTTTGGTTTAGGAGTTTGGTTTTGGAATTATGTTTATCTAACTTTCATATTTAGTATGACAGTATTGAGTAAAAAAAACAACTAACTTTTGTCTTTACAAACCTTACAAAATATTTTTTTCTAGTAAAACTCACAAAGATTCATTTCTCCAGGTATTATTAGCCATTTAGCATATTTGGTTTAGGAGTTATGTTTAAATAACTGTTATTTTGAATAACTGTCATATCAAATAATGCAGTTATACTGTCATGAGTAAAACCCAATTTTTGTATTTGTAAACCTTACCAAAATAACTGATTCTGGTAAAACTCACCCACAGAGCAAAAAGACTCCGCGGCGGATCCCCCGCGGAGCTATCACGCTTTCCGGAACGGACCCGCGAAACGGACCCGTATCGGCGTCCACTTGCTCTCAGGATTACATCCGCCACGGAGGCGTGGCGTGGACCCGCCGTGGCGCCGAGCTGGATCCACTCCGCATCCATGATCAAAACCTAAGCCTTAGGTTTTATGAGTCCAGCAACGGACTCATAAAAACCCTGGCTCATCTGGCCGTTTTGGACCCGTTTCTCATTTTCAAAATCCCTTCTGTTCTTGCTGTAGGATAAAATAGGAAACTAAAAATTCACTAGGTGTTACTACAGCAATATAGGCTTATATATGCATTGCCTTGTATTTTTAAACTAACATTGTCAATAGCAGAAACAGAAAACGGTCAATTCACTCTATAAAGTAAAATATATAAATAGTAAATATACATATTTAATCTATTAGGCTACAACTTCAATGAAATGCTGCTCCATGCACAGCTAACATCAGAAAATGAACTGGTGAATGACAAGAAGTTCAATAAAACATTTTTTATTTATACATTTCTATTCATCCTGAGGAGGTGGAGGCGGGACTCGTCTCCTCGTTGCCCGATCCCCCGCCAGGTTGAACCACCTGATGGCTTGTTTGGTGACCTCAGCGTCCGTGGCTAACCTTGTCACCTGATTTTTTTTCCACAGCACCTGTAATCAAACAAGATTACAAGACAGATATGTTTATGGTATGTAGCATCCAAAGCCAAGTATGCTTACACAATACAAAATATGTGATAAGTATTAAGGAGATTACATTTGAAAAAGAAACATGACTTAAAGTTACTGGAGGTGGTTAAAATAAGGTGCATAAATTATGAATTTGTGATCAGGGTATAGGTGTGCAAGATATCCAAAATGTTCAAACAATATCGTTATTTGGTTCCTTGATCAGAGTACTGTATGTGGATAAATCTGTGTGGTTTTGTCATGTTTGTTTGATTCTGTTGGATGATGCGGCGGGAGGGGGCATAAATAAATATCCATAACCCAACTTTGGGAAGTTGACATTGTTTTCTTATATTTGTACTATCATTCTATGTTTGTATTCGTGTAGGCCAGGGGTGTCCAAAGTGTGGCCCGGGGGCCATTTGCGGCCCGCAGGTCATTTTTTAACGGCCCCACAGCACATTTTTAAAACATACGATTGAAATAAATAACATTAAAAGTGGTATTTAAAGAGCAAACGGGTGAAATGTAACAAGAAAATGTAGCAATGTTTACTTTAATCACACAAAGCCGCCATGTAGGCTGTTTCTTTAAAAAATAATAATGAATCAAAATCAATGTCATTATGAATTTTTGACCTATTCAAGGCTCAGTAAAGGATGTCGACAAACATCAGTTGAAGCGTTACGTTAATCTGACCAAGAGAATAAGTTTGGGAGCAGCTACAGGTATGATGGTTGCTACGATTTTTAAGGCTGCCCCCACTATTGACTTTGAACGTATGTAATATTACTTTGAATTATATACTTACTGAAAAGCAAGGTCTTTGTTGCCATCACGCTAAAGGCCTTTGTTGTTGACGGCCTTCCAATTTATCTGATGTGAAACCTCCTCTGTGAACATCCTGCCCAGGATGTTCCAGGTCACCCGCTTCACATCGTGGCCTCCAATGGTGGCCAAAGAAGAAATCTAAAAGGCAAAGACATCTCTTTAAACAAACAGGTAAACATTTTTAAGCTTAAGTTGGATTTCAAATGTTTTTGTTCCTGTTGAAAGCGTCCAGAAATGTAAAAAAACAGAACCTGTTCTCTTGGCTCATGGACCTATGCTACCTTTACACACAATGTCAAACCAGGCCGATTGTGGCTCACTGACATAATCTTAGCACTGGGAAAAGGTGGTTCAGGACAGGCCTGGTTGTCAGCGCTGATTCAATAGAATATTTGCATAATCATGGACAATCAATAAACCTATTGGCACCATTCATATTAAGTAAGAAACCTCACCATACTTTGTCGAGCTGGGCCCTTTGATGGGTCATTTAAAAATGCCTCAAATGACTCCACTGCCTCCGACCGTGTCAGTGGAAACTGGATATTGGCCGGCATTTCAACGGAGGTCAACCTGCTTGTTAAGAAGTTTACCTTCGCCATCAGCTGGTCTTGGGTGTGCTTAATATTTTCCAGCAGGCTAAGGATGTGGACCTCAGCCGCTGTTGACAAACAGCAGTATAAAATTAACATGTTTCAGTGTTTATCCTCATTACTGACAAAAGTTATTGACAAAGTTTGAAGAAAATATGTGATTGCTTGTGAATTTGAATTTTTTCCAAAATTTGTGCCACAGAATGACCATCCGGTATTTGTCAGTTATTGCTCACCAGAGCAGGAAATGTCAGCCATTCTCCCCCCTCGCCATGTTGGCCTGTAGGCCAGGCTGGATCCAGGCTACTGTGTCTGCCACATGTTGGGGGGTGGAGGGAGTCGAGGAGGGACTGCCGTTCCTAGTGAGGTGGGCATTGTGAGAGTCTTCAGTTAATCATGACTGATTATACCCAAGGGGCCTATCTATTCACTAATATTTCAGAGATCAGTCCCTACCTTGTGTAACTCTCTTCATGTTTAATGCAGGTGCTGGTGAGGGCATATGAGTACATCCTTCCCCATGGTGAGGTGCTATGGGAGATAAATTGGTATTAAATGGTTGTGATCTGTTAGCCATGGTTACTGGATGCTGAAATATTATTTCGGGGATCAGTCTTTACCTTGAAAGTTATCTCCAGTTGACAGGTACTCACGACTCTTGCTGGCACTCGGCGAGACGGTGGAGCTGGGAGAAGGGATACAAGGAAAGGGGAATATCTTTAGCACTAAGAATGTTAACCATATCTTTATTAATGTGGTGGTTTCGTTTTGGATGTTAAGAGATTATTCCTTACTCTGCCTGTGCAATTTGCTTGCCGACCCCAGAGATGCGAGGTCACTATCGCTATCATCCGAGTCCCCGAAACGATGGCTGTTGGGTAACCATATCATTAGGATTATTGCAATACCAAAATTGCCAAATATACATATAGTACAAGCATCTCTGGTCTATTTTTGAATGCTACCGGAAATAACCTTCCTGTTACTGTTGAAACATGACAAATACAAGACGTAACACACTTACACTGGCTTCCTGCTCCTTTTTTCTGGAAACTCCTCATTCTCTGCCTCAGATTGCAGGTCTGAGGTGTCGCAGCCCTTTCCATATTGCTGCATTATTTTTAATGCGTCTTTGTAGTTGTCTAAAATTGAATATGTTAAAATGAACATGAGTTTCAAATTAGCTGTAGAGCTGAACAGAATATTATTATTATTGATGTATCAGGTCTCTCTCTTACAAGAGACCTGGTCAGAACATAGACAGAATAGGTTATTCCAAGCAGAAAGAGAAGCAACTATGACGTTATTTTTAAACAAGAAATGTATGAATTTGCATACCACAAGTTCGGACAACAGAAACGTCAAATCTTGGCCAGTTTGACTCATGCTGCTCCTCATTTAAAGCGGCCCTTTTAATTCTGTCGGTGTTTTTATAGTTGGGCCAGAAAACCATCCCATCAACATACCATCCACTTGGGACAACCGCAATGTCCCCGTTCATTATAAATTTTATCAGATGAAAAGGCATCCTTAATGTAGAAAGAAAGAAAAGGGGTATTTATTCATCGTCAAAGGATCAACGTGGACAAACGCATGCACAGGTGTTAGTGTATACAAATAAGCAAGTAATTATACCTGAATGTTGCCCCAAGGTGGTAAGAACTATAAGAAAGGTAAAAGTACAGGTCATAATAGTCAGAACTTCAGCTCAATCGTAAAGTAGGGTTTGAAATTATGGGTGTAGTGTATACATGGAATAATACCAACTTTTGTGTAATACTTACAGCTATTCTTCATCCAGAGTACTGGAAGTCATAGAAGTCGGTAGTCAACTATAGTATTAGAGCTTGTAACTTGAACTGATTGTTTAAACTGATTAATTGAACCGATTTGAACTCCTGATTGTTTTAATTGATTTGAACTCAAACTTTTTTTGTTTCATTAATGGAGGAGGGGTATGGCCACGAAACCATCCCTGTACGGCAAGGCTACACATTTCTGTCGCAGCGCTGACACCTCAACCAACTTCAGCTCATCAGATGGATCATTTACAGAAAATATGTTCATTCTGTCAGAGTTGAAGGGGTAGGTATAGAATGGAGACTGCCGGGAAAATTCTGTGTAAATAGCGTACACACCATTATCATTTTTGATAATGTTTTTGATAAGGCAGACTTTATCCACCACCAGAAACATGTTGTCCCCTGTTGATAATTTGACGGTCCACCTTTCACATTGCATTTCCTCATATTGTGCATGAACTTCCAGGCCAACAACAATTGGGCCCACAAAATACTCCCTTTTCAGTGACATGTCTGCATCAGCATCTGATTTGGTAGCTGTAACCTCCGAAAGGCGCCGAATGAGCTGAGGTAGAGGGAACTCAGGTTTTCTAATTAGTTTTTTTATTTTCCCAAGGTGATTCTCATATGGGAACGCTGAAAAGGAGTCCAGACAGCCATGCCTCTTCACCTCATCTGCCAGGTGGACCAGACAGTGGACATTGTACACAATCTGGTCTGTCCCATAAAGCTCACCAAAATGGTTGTCCAGCATAGTCAGCAAGGTTGAGATGTTCAGGGCTTACCAACATGGATATAGCAGTTGACAGGAGCATGAAATTACAGTACATGTTCCGGTCCAGGAATCCTGCCAGTACCACAGGGCCAGTGTACAGTAAGAACTGTCGGAATTCAGTTGCCTTCCAACGGTCCAACTCCCCAAGCGACCGTGGTCTCCTGGCAAACTCAATTGGCACGTGGGGCCTCATGGACTGGAGTTTGCCTGACATCCTGTCTGCTATTAATGCCGGCAATCTTACGGTTAACGGACCTCGGAGCCAAGTTAGGAGCAGTTTCCTTACAATGCCCAAACACACTAAATGCATATAATCTAAGGGAGACTGCGTTACCATGCCAACCTTGACGCGTTCAAATGGATGTAGCCCTTCGTGGTGATGTAATTCATCAACCTTCAGGTTAAATGAGAAGTCAGTTCTAAGGGGGTGCTCTGGTCCAGGGAACGACATACGCCGGTTGTGGTATTGCCCTGGGTGTAGGCACTTATCGCACCCATGGTAAGCATTGTGGGCTTTAGTATTTTTCACAAAGGCCCGTGCAGGGGTATCACAGATTACTGTGTGAAGCTCAATTTTAAGATTCTTATCTTCAAAGCAAAACCCAGCCTCTAGCTCATGTAGTTCTGTGACAAAATCAGATAAGAACTCTGTGGCCGAACTAGGTTTTTTTGGTCCACAGTACGCCCCAATGACAACGGGTTCCTTCATGGGGACGGTAACCAGTAGGCAAAGGATGGGCCACAGCTGTACAGTGGAACTTTTAAATAAAGGAAGTCCATCTATATTAATCTGCAGCACCAATGTCATGCCCTCTGCCAATGTTTCGACATATTTACTTAGAGTGGCCTTCAAGGAGGAAAGGATGCCAAAGTGATGGTAGTTCCCCCCCAGCCTTCTCCTGAATAGAATATTGGACTTTTGTTTTCAGAAGGGTCCTTCCATCCTTTGGCAGATTGGGATGGGTTAGATGGAGTATACTCAACAGTGCAGTTAGGGCAACCATGGAAATGCCAAAACTCACTGCCCAGTTGGCAATGTTATCAGAAAGTGATGTTGGGTCATCATTTTCAGAATCCGAACCTGATGTCCCATCCCCATCACTTTCATCCCAATACACGTCATCTAAATCTGCCTCCAATTCCATGTCCTCCTCTGTAAAAACGTGCACCTCTGGCATTGCATGTGCAGCTGAAGAGGATTGGGCAGTGTTCTCAGAAAGAACTCTGTCATCTGCCCCTATTCCTGCAATGTCTGTCATGTCTGTCTGAATCTGATGAAGCCTTTTTTGAACGTCAACACGTGTCCTTCGTCTTAAGGTTGATAAAGAGACAGGCACAGTCTTTCTATTCATGTTTGCGCTAAAAGACAAGAAAATACAGTAAAGTTTATCATTGATTATTGTTTCTAATGTTATATTTAAATCAATACATTGTTAAATGGTGGTGTTGTCTGTTTCGTTGCTACAAACTAGACAAGATATAGGGCAATGTTAAATTGATTCGGCCCCATGAATATGCCAAGAGCTGCTAGAAAAATGTGTAAGCAACATTACATTTTAACAAACCAGAAAGTATCTTACTTGATTAAGCGAACGTCGCAGGAGCAATTGCAGGCAAAAATCCAGGCAATAGATGATGCTGCAAAACACACAAAATAGAAGATGGGACCAAGTTCCATACAGTCGCATAAGAAATTATGAACAGGCGCAAAATACATTAGTTGTCTGAACCGACGCAAACAGTGGTTAAAATAATTAATTTCTAATTCATTCATTTTAATTATAAAGATTGCAGATAGACACTTTACATTATATATGTAACAGTCACTGTTCTGCGTTGTCTTTTGTAGTGATGCACACAGGAGTTGAGTCGTGGAGGATTTATTCACCTTTTCTTTTTATATAGATCAAGAAAAAGGATCCTTAATATGTGCAGCAATTTATACCACTCCCATCACCTCATTTTATATTTTTTTCTACAATTAACTATGCCAAAAAAACTCATAACAGACATACCTTTTTTTTTTTAATGGAAACAAACAAGGCGTCACACGGCTAGTCCACAGTAAACAGGATCTCGAGCTCCACTAAAGAATAAAGAAAGAAAAAATACACTCATATTAATACCACAAGATACATCTATATAAATATACATTTAGGCCTCCACTTAGGCTTGATCCCAGGGACCCCAAAGGGTTTTGGTAAAAAAAATATTAAAAATGTGTCATTCAGTATTATTTTTATTATTCAAGTTTTAAATCCCTAGATCAACATTAGGTCTATCTGTCAATATAATGTTTTCTAAAAATGTAAGTCGTATGCTCTTTTTGTCAAAGAAAACACTGTTTTATGGAAAAAAACAAAATACGCAATATTTTCACCCAATAAATTTTAGTGGAATATTTGAGATTTAATAATTGGAGCCTTAAAAAGGTCAACTCATAACACCATTGATTTTAATTCATAATTATTTTTTGAGCGATGACACTTATAAACAAATCACCCAAAAATTATTGGGGAACCAAAAGGGTCCTACTCATTAAAGTGTTAAAAGAATAAATTATACATTTTTTCTACTGTTTAATTTTAACACAATAATCTCGAGATCAACTTCAGATCTGTCAATTATAAGTTGTATTGTTGTTTATGTTTTTTGTTTGTTCGTTTTAGGCCCTTTAAAAATAAAAAAAACAGCTAAATTTTTTATATCGCAAACAAAATATGCAACATTTACCCCCCCAAAAAATCTCAAAGTGCATTATTTAATGTGACGTAATTGGAGCCTTGGATAGGTCAATAATTCATAACATTGATTTTGATTCATTATTTTTTTTAAAGAAAGAAACAGCCTGCACGGCAGCTTTGTGAGAGTAAACATTGCAACATTTTATTGTTACATTTCACCTGTTTGGTCTTTCATACCACTTTTTGTTTTAAATATTTTTTTATATATTTTTTTTAATCGTATTTTAAAATGGGCTGTTAAGAAAAATGACCTGCGGGTCGCAAATGGCCCCCGGGCCGCACTTTGGACACCCATGCATAAAAGTGTTAAAAAATAAATTACTTTTTTTTTTACTGTTTACTTTTAACACAATAATCGAGATCAACTTCAGATCTGTCAATTATAAGTTTTATTGTTGTTTATGTTTTTGGCCTTTTAAAAATAAAAAAACAGCTAAATTTTTTATATGGCAAACACAAAATATGCAACATTTACCCCCCAAAAAATCTCAAAGTGCAATATTTAATGTGACGTAATTGGAGCCTTGGATAAGTCAATAATTCATAACATTGATTTTGATTCATTCTTTTTTAAAGAAAGAAATAGCCTGCATTGCAGCTTTATGTTACTAGAGTAAAAATTGCAACATTTTTTTGTTACATTTCACCTGTTTTGTCTTTCATACCACTTTTTATGTTTTAATTTTAATTTTTTATAATCGTATTTTAAAATGGGCCGTTAAGAAAAATGGCCTGCTGGCCGCAAATGGCCCCCGGGCCGCACTTTGGACACCCATGCATTAAAGTGTTAAAAAATAAATTATACAATTTTTTTACTGTTTACTTTTAACACAATAATCTCGAGATCAACTTCAGATCTATCTGTCAATTATAAGTTTTATTGTTTATGTTTTTTGTTTGTTCGTTTTAGGCCCTTTAAAAATAAAAAAAACAGCTACATTTTTTATATGGCAAACACAAAATATGCAACATTTACCAAAAAAAAACAACCTCAAAGTGCAATATTTAATGTGACGTAATTGGAGCCTTGGATAGGTCAATAATTCATAATAACATTGATTTTGATTCATTATTTATTAAAGAAAGAAACAGCCTGCATGGCAGCTTTGTGTTATAGAGTAAACATTGCAACATTTTCTTGTTACAGTTCACCTGTTTTGTCTTTCATATCAATTTTTATGGTTTTAATTTGTTTAATCGTATTTTAAAATGGGCCGTTAAAAAATGACCTGCGGGCCGCAAATGGCCCCCGGGCCGCACTTTGGACACCGATGTAAAATACCACATGCAGCAGCACACAATTAAGATGTCCACACAGACAGAGTTTTTGGCCCGTGCAAAAAACTCAGGAGACCAGGAAACACCGTAAAAACAGCATATCATTAAGCTAACCACATGGACCGCTAGTTTAATGCTAGCGGTAGCATAGCATTTAACTAATCCACGTGGGCAGCATTTAGCATATAAAAGTGAGGTTTTTACAACAATTTAACAAGCATAATCCAAGAATTTAACCCGCATGTTTATCAACAAGTCACAGACCGTGTGCATTCTTATAGAATACTTTAAGAGCGACAACCAAAAAGTTTGTAAAAAATTAAAAGGATCGAGAGACAATGTAACGTGACTTACAGCTGCGTCACATCAAGAAAAATACACAGCAAAGAAACTTTACTTAACTTTACTTTACTTAAGGGCCATAGCAATTTCGGCAGAATATGTTATAACATATTCTGCCGAAATTGCTATTCCTTTTAAAATAAAATAGCCTTTTTTTTACAGAATATAAAGCTTTACTTAGTCCTAATATCAAACAACGTCATTACAATCATACATAAATGATGATGGAAACACAATGAATGTAGCAACAAATCAATAAATCTACTTACGTTCGTGTTCCAGCAAACTCCAGAAATGACCGAGCTTGGCTTGCGCGTACACTTTATAGGCGCGCGTCCACGTCTGCGGATCAGACATTGGTGGGCTCAGTATCCACGTAGGCGGAGCCTATACTGTAGGCGGCGCGCGACGGTTTAGTTTGCCGCGTCCGCGTACGCGAATCAGACATGGGTCCGCTCAGGATCCGCCGTCAGTATGGCGTCACATTATGGCGTCACATTAGTGCCAAAAATCCGAGCGCATAAAAACTGTTATTGCGCGCTGTTTCTCCACTTCGTGCGCGCACGCGACACCCTTTTGCACGCGCGTGGTGCCTTTTCGCGCACGCGCGGTGCCTTTCTGTGCGCGCGCGGTGCCTTTCTGCGCGCTCTCTGTGTACTCCTGGCATCTCTCCTCGCGCTGTCATGTTTCTTTTTGGCACTTTGGGGGCGGGTATGCTTAGACGGCCTCTTCTTTCTGATTGGTCAGGCGAAAAATGCTGAAAAATGCTCAGAGCCAATCAGAAGTATAGCAGGGCGGGTCATTGTCAATATGTATCAAGATTTACGGAGGAAGAAGTGGATAAAAAAATGTTGTGCGCTGATGAAAGTTATTTCATACCACATAAACACAATACAGGGTAATACAAAATGTGACCCAAATAAATAATAAGACAACAAACACCATAATCACATCTTTCAGCCAGAACTGGTCCACCAGCAATAACATCCAATCATAACATTATTTTATATTTTCACTTCTTCTTGAACATTTGTTTTCTAATTTATGGAATTTCTTTTGATTCAGCCATAAAATTTATGAAATAATCTTTGAATTTTGTTTTTAAAATGTTAAAAATAGCTTTTAATAATGCATTCTGAAACAGTTTAAAATAATCAGAGAACTGACTAACACTAACCCGCAGAGGCGCCGAAAAGGGGGGGTAAAGGAGACGGATTCTAGGGGCCCATGATGGAGGGGGGCCCAGAGAGGCCCCTAATGATGATGAAATTATAATACAGAAAAAATAATGACACTTCTGGTAAAACTCACATAGATTCAAAATTACAGGCAGTTTAAGACAGATTGCAAGTTTGGTTTAGGAGTTTGGTTTTGGAATTATGTTTTTATAACTTTCATATTTAGTATGACAGTTATACCATCATATTGAGTAAAAAAAAAACTAACTTTTGTCTTTACAAACCTTACAAAATATTTTTTTCTAGTAAAAATCACAAAGATACATTTCTCCAGGCATTATTAACCATTTTGCATGTGTGGTGTAGGAGTTATGTTTACATAACTGTCATATTAAATGTGGCAGTTATACTGTCATTAAGAGTTAAACCAAATTTGTGTATATGTAAACCTTACCAAAATACCTGATTCTGCTAAAACTCACATAGATACAATACTAAAGGCATTTTTAGACATAATGCATGTTTGGTTTTGGAGTTATGTTTGTATACATTTCTCCAGGCATTAATAGCCATTTTGCATGTTTGGTTCAGGAGTTATGTTTAAATAACTGTTATTTTGAATATGGCAGTTATACTGTCATTATGAGTAAAACCTAAATTTTGTATTTATAAACCTTACCAAAATACTTGATTCTGGTAAAACTCACATAGATACAATATTACAGGCATTTTTAGACATAATGCATGTTTGGTTTTGGAGTTATGTTTATATACATTTTTCCAGGCATTATTAGCCATTTATCATGTTTGGTTTAGGAGTTATGTTTAAATAACTGTCATATCAAATAATGCAGTTATAATGTCATTATGAGTAAAACCCAAGTTTTGTATTTGTAAACCTTACCAAAATACCTGATTCTGGTAAAACTCATATAGATTCAATATTACAGGCAGTTTAAGACAGATTGCAAGTTTGGTTTAGGAGTTTGGTTTTGGAATTATGTTTATATTACTTTTATATTTAGTTTGACATTTATACCATCATATTGAGTAAAAAAAATAACTTTTTTCTTTACAAACCTTACAAAATATTTTTTTCTAGTAAAACTCACAAAGATACATTTCTCCAGGCATTATTAGCCATTTAGCATGTTTGGTTTAGGAGTTATGTTTAAATATCTGTTATTTTGAATATGGCAGTTATACTGGCATTATGAGTAAAACCCAATTCTTGTATTTGTAAACCTTACCAAAATACCTGATTCTGGTAAAACTCACATAGATTCAATATTACAGGCATTTTTAGACATATTGCAAGTTTGGTTTTGGAGTTATGTTTATTTAACTTTCATATTTAGTATGACAGTTATACTGTCATATTAAGTAAAAAAAAAAAACTTACTTGTTTCTTTACACACCTTATAAAAAAAAAAAAAATCCAGAAAAACTCACAAAGATACATTTCTCCAGGCATTATTAGCCATTTTGTAACTGTGGTTTATGAGTTACAGTATGTTTAAATAACTGTCAGATTGAATGTGACAGTATACTGTCATAGTGAGTAAAACCTAATTTTTGTATTTGTAAACCTTACCAAAAATACCTGATTCTGGTAAAAATCACATAGATACAATATTGCAGGCATTTTTAGACATAATGCATGTTTGGTTTTGGAGTTATGTTTATACAACTTTTATATTTAGTATAACAGTTATACCATCCTATTGAGTAAAAAAAAAATAACTTGTGTCTTTATAAACCTTACAAAAAAAATTTTTCCCAGTAAAACTCACAAAGATACATTTCTCCAGGCATAATTAGCCATGTATCATGTTTGGTTTAGGAGTTATGTTTAAACAACTGTCATATTGAGTGTGGCAGTTATACTGTCATTATGAGTAAAACCTATTTTTTGTATTTGTAAACTTTAACAAAATACCTGATTCTGGTAAAACCCACATCAATACAATATTACAGGAATTTTTAGACATAAAGCATGTTCGGTTTTGGAGTTATGTTTATATAACTTTCATATTTAGTATGAAAGTTATACCATCATATTGAGTAAAAAACAAAAAATAATTTGTGTCTTTACAAACCTTACAAAATATTGTTTTCCAGTAAAATTCACAGATATACCTTTCTCTAGGCATTATTAGTCATTTTGCATTTGTGTTTTAGGAGTTATGTTTAATTAAATGTCATATTGAGTGTGGCAGTTATACTGTCACTATGAGTAAAACCTAATTTTTGTTTTTGTAAACCTTACCAAAATACCTGATTCTGATAAAACTCACATGTATTCAATATTACAGGCATTTTTAGACGGATTCCATATTTGGTTTTGGAGTTGTGTTTATATAACTTTCATATATAGTATGACAGCTATACTGTTAAATTGTGTAAAAAAAAACAACAACTAAATCGTGTCTTTACAAACCTTACAAAATATTTTTTCCAGTAAAATTCACAAAGATACATTCCTCAAGGCATTATTAGCCATTTTGTCAGATTAAAAATGACAGTATACTGTCATGAGTAAAACTAATATTTTGTTTTTGTAAACCTTACAAAAACAACTGATTCTAGTAAAACTCAAATGGATACAAAATTATAGACATTTTTAGACATCATGCATGTTTGGTGGCAGTCAATGTGGCAGTGATACTGTCATGAGTAAAACCTAATTTTTGTATTTTTCAACCTTACCAAAATACCTGATTCTGATAAAACTCACATAGATACAATACTGAAGGCATTTTTAGACATAACGCATGTTTGGTTTTGGAGTTATGTTTGTATACATTTCTCCAGGCATTAATAGCCATTTTGCATTTTTGGTTCAGGAGTTATGTTTAAATAACTGTTATTTTGAATATGGCAGTTATACTGTCATTTTGAGTAAAACCTAAATTTTGTATTTATAAACCTTACCAAAATACCTGATTCTGGTAAAACTCACATAGATACCATATTACAGGCATTTTTAGACATAATGCATGTTTGGTTTTGGAGTTATGTTTATATACATTTTTCCAGGCATTATTAGCCATTAATCATGTTTGGTTTAGGAGTTATGTTTAAATAACTGTCATATCAAATAATGCAGTTATAATGTCATTATGAGTAAAATCCAAGTTTTGTATTTGTAAACCTTACCAAAATACCTGATTCTGGTCAAACTCATATAGATTCAATATTACAGGCAGTTTAAGACGGATTGCAAGTTTGGTTTAGGAGTTTGGTTTTGGAATTAAGTTTATTTTGCTTTTATATTTAGTTTGACAGTTATACCATCATATTGAGTAAAAAAAATAACTTTTTTCTTTACAAACCTTACAAAATGTTTTTTTCTAGTAAAACTCACAAAGATACATTTCTCCAGGCATTATTAGCCATTTAGCTATTTTGGTTTAGGAGTTATGTTTAAATAACTGTTATTTTGAATATGGCAGTTATACTGTCATTATGAGTAAAACCCAATTTTTGTATTTGTAAACCTTACGAAAATACCTGATTCTGGTAAAACTCACATAGATTCAATATTACAGGCATTTTTAGATGTATTGCAAGTTTGGTTTTGGAGTTATGTTTATTGAACTTTCATATTTAGTATGACAGTTATAGTGTCATATTAAGTAAAAAAAAAACTAACTTGTTTCTTTACAAAACTTATATAAAAAAAATGTTTCCCAGGAAAACTCACAAAGATACATTTTTCCAGGCATTATTAGCCATTTTGTATTTGTGGTTTAGGAGTTACAGTATGTTTAAATAACTGTCAGATTGAATGATGTATACTGTCATAGTGAGTAAAACCTAATTTTTGTATTTGTTAACCTTACCAAAAATACCTGATTCTGGTAAAAATCACATAGATACAATATTGCAGGCATTTTTAGACATAATGCATGTTTGGTTTTGGAGTTATGTTTATACAATTTTTATATTTAGTATGACAGTTATACCATCATATTGAGTAAAAAAAAACAAAAACGTGTGTCTTTATAAACCTTACAAAAAAAATGTTTCCCAGTAAAACTCACAAAGATACATTTCTCTAGGCATATTCAGCCATTTATTACTGTCATAATGAGTAAAAAACTACTTTTTGTGTTTGCAAGCCTTAAAATAACATAAGTTTCGAGTAAAACTCACAAGGATGCATTGTTTTAGGCTTTATTAGCCTATTTTGCATGTGTGGTTAGGAAGTTATGTTTAAATAACTGTAATATTGAATGTAGCAGTTTTCTGTCATTATGAGTAAACCCTTAATTTATGTAATTGTACACCTTACCAAATTAACTGATTCTTGTAAAACTCACATAGATACAATATTTTAGGCATTTTTAGACATAATGCATGTTCAGTTTTGGAGTTATGTTTACATAACTTTAATATTTGGTATGACAGTTATACTCCATCCATCCATCCATTTTCTTCCGCTTATTCCCTTTGGAGTCGCAGGGGGCACTGGAGCCTATCTCAGCTACAGTTATAATGTCATATTGAATTAAAAAAACTAACTTGCTTCTTTGCAAAACTTACAAAAGATAATTTTTCTAGTAAAACTAACAAAGATACATGTCTTCAGGCATTATTAGATATGTTGCATGTTTGGTGTAGGACTTATGATGAAAAACATTTTTATTGCTTATTTCCCATTATCTCAGGATTTTAAGAACATTACTGTCATATTGAGTAAAACATTACTTTTAGTGTTTGCAAGCCTTAAGGCATATGTTTCGAGTAAAACTCACAAGGATGCGTTGTTTTAGGCTTTATTAGCCTTTTTGCATTCGTGGTTAGGAAGTTATGTTTAAATAACTGTCAAATTGAATGTAGCAGTTATCTGTCATTAGTGTAAACCCTAATTTTTGTATTTGTAAACCTTATCAAATTACCTGATTCTTTTAAAACTCACATAGATACAATATTTTAGGCAATTTTAGACATAATGCATGTTTAGTTTTGGAGTTATGTTTATATAACTTTCATATTTGGTATGACAGTTATACTGTCATTTTGAAAGAAAAAAAAACTAACTTGCCTCTTTGCAAAACTTACAAAAGATCATTTTTCTAGTAAAACTAACAAAGACACATGTCTTCACGCATTATTAGACATGTTGCATGTTTGGTGTAGGAATTATGTTGAAAAATATTTTTATTGCTTATTTCGCATTATCTCAGGATTTTAAGAACATTACTGTCATAATAGGTAAAAAACTACTTTTTGTGTTTGCAAGCCTTAAAATAGCAAATATTTCGAGTTAAACTCACAAGGATGCATTGTTTTAGGCTTTATTAACCTATTTGCATGTGTGATTAAGAAGTTATGTTTAAATAACGGTCAAATTGAATGTAGCAGTTATACTGTCATTATGAAAAAAAAAAAATTTTGTATTTGTAAACCTTACCAAATTACCGGATTCTGGTGAAACTCACATAGATACATTATTACAGGCATTTTTAGACATAATGCATATTCAGTTTTGGAGTTATGTTTATATAACTTTTACATTTGGTATTACAGTTATACTGTCATATTGAATTAAAACAAAACTTGTTTGCCTCTTTGCAAAACTTACAAAAGATAATTTTTCTAGTGAAACTAACAAGGATACATGTATCCAGGCGTTATTAGACATGTTGCATGTTTGGTGTAGGAATTGTGATGAAAAACATTTTTATTGCTAATTTCGCATTATCTCAGGATTTTAGAACATTACTGCCATAATGAGTAAAAAACTTATTTTTTGTGTTTGCAAGCTTTAAAATAGCATATGTTTCGAGTACAACTCATATGGATGCATTGTTTTAGGCTTTATTAGCCTATTTTGCATGTGTGGTTAGAAGTTATGTTTATATAACTGTCAAATTGAATGTAGCAGTTATCTGTCATTAAGAGTAAACCCCTAATTTATGTAATTGTACACCTTACCAAATTACCTGATTCTGGTGAAACTCAAATAGATACAATATTTTAGGCATTTTTAGACATAATGCATGTTCAATTTTTGAGTTATGTTTATATAACTTTCATATTTGGTATGACAGTTATACTGTCATATTGAATTAAAAAAAACTAACTTGCCTCTTTGCAAAACTTACAAAAAATTTTTTTTCTAGTAAAACTAACAAAGATGCATATCTTCACGCATTATTAGGCATGTTGCATGTTTGGTGTAGGAATTATGTTGAAAAACATTTTTATTGCTTATTTCACATTATCTCAGGATTTTAAGAACATTACTGTCATAATGAGTAAAAAACTTTTTTTTGTGTTTGCAAGCCTTAAAATAGCATATGTTTCGAGTAAAACTCACATGGATGAATTGTTTTAGGCTTTATTAGCCTATTTTGCACGTGTGGTTAGGAAGTTATGATTAAAAAACTGTCAAATTGAATGTAGCAGTTATCTGTCATCATGAGTAAACCCCTAATTTATGTAATTGTACACCTTACCAAATTTACTGATTCTTGTAAAACTCAAATAGATACAACATTTTAGGCATTTTTAGACATAATGCATGTTTAGTTTTGGATTTATGTTTATATATCTTTCATATTTGGTATGACAGTTATACTGTCATATTGAATTAAAAAAACTAACTTGCCTCTTTGCAAAACTGACAAAAGATAATTTTTCTAGTAAAACTAACACAGATACATGTCTTCAGGCATTTTTAGACATGTTGCATGTTTGGTGTAGGAATTATGTAGAAAAACATTTTTATTGCTTTTTTCGCATTATCTCAGGATTTTAAGAACATTACTGTCAAAATGAGTAAAAAACTACTTTTTGTGTTTGCAAGCCTTAAAATAGCAAATGTTTCGAGTAAAACTCACAAGGATGCATTGTTTTAGGCTTTATTAACCTATTTGCATGTGTGATTAGGAAGTTATGTTTGAATAACAGTCAAATTGATTGTAGCAGTTATACTGTCATAATGAAAAGAAACAATTTTTGTATTTGTAAACCTTACCAAATTACCTGATTCTGGTGAAACTGACATATATACAATATTACAGGCATTTTTAGACATAATGCATGTTCAGTTTTGGAGTTATGTTTATATAACTTGCATATTTGGTATGACAGTTATACTGTCATATTGAATTAAAAAAAACTGATTTGCCTCTTTGCAAAACTTACAAAAGATATTTTTTCTAGTAAAACTAACAAAGATACATGTCTTCAGGCATTATTAGACATGTTGCATGTTTGGTGTAGGAATTATGTTGAAAAACATTTGTATTGCTTATTTCGCATTATCTCAGGATTTTAAGAACATTACTGTCAAAATGAGTAAAAAACTACTTTTTGTGTTTGCAAGCCTTAAAATAGCATATGTTTCGAGTAAAACTCACAAGGATGCATTGTTTTAGGCTTTATTAACCTATTTTGCATGTGTGGTTAGGAGTTATGTTTAAATACAGTCAAATTGAATGTAGCAGTTAACTGTCAATATGAGTAAAACACTAATGTATGTAATTGTACACCTTACCAAATTAACTGATTTTTGTAAAACTCACATAGATACAATATTTTAGGCATTTTTAGACATAATGCATGTTCAGTTTTGGAGTTATGTTTATATAACTTTCATATTTGGTATGACAGTTATACTGTCATATTGTATTAAAAAACTAACTTGAGTCTTTGTAAAACTTACAAAAGATAATTTTTCTAGTATAACTAACAAAGATACATGTATCCAGGCATTATGAGACATGTTGCATGTTTGGTGTAGGAATTATGATGAAAAACATTTTTATTGCTTATTTCGCATTATCTCAGGATTTTAAGAACATTACTGTCATAATGAGTAAAAAACTACTTTTTGTGTTTGCAAGCCTTAAATTAGCATATGTTTCAAGTAAAACTCACAAGGACGCATTGTTTTAGGCTTTATTAGCCTATTTGCATGTGTGGTTAGAAAGTTATGTTTAAATAACTGTAAAATTGAATAAAGCAGTTACTGTCATTATGAGAAAAACCCAATTTTTGTATTTGTAAACCTTACCAAATTACCCTATTCTGGTAAAATTCACATAGATACAATATTTTAGGCATTTTTACACATAATGCATGTTCATTTTTGGAGTTATGTTTATATAACTTTTACATTTAGTTTGACAGTTATACTGTTATAGTGAATTAAAAAAACTAACTTGCGTCGTTGCAAAACTTACAAAAGATACATTTTCTAGTAAAACTAACAAAGATACATGTCTTCAGGCATTATTAGACATGTTGCATGTTTGGTGTAGGAATTATGTTGAAAAACATTTTTATTGCTTTTTTCGCATGATCTCAGGATTTTAAGAACATTACTGGCATATTGAGTAAAAAACTACTATAAATAACAGTCAATCTGACTGTTATTTAAACATAACTCCTAAACCATGCAAGCAAAATGTCAAATAATGCCTGGAGAAATGTATCTTTGTAAGTTTTACAGGAAAAAAATAGTTTGTAAGGTTTGTAAAGACACAAGTTAGCTTTTTTTACTCAATATGACAGTATAACTGTCATACTAAATATGAAAGTTGAATAAATATAACACCAAAACCAAACTTGCAATCCGTCTAAAAATGCCTGTAATATTGAATATATGTGAGTTTTACCAGAATCAGTTATTTTGGTTAGGTTTACAAATAAAAAATTGTGTTTTACTCATAATGACAGTATAACTGCCACATTTAACATGACAGGTATTTAAACATAATTCCTAAACCAAAAATGATAAATGGCTAATAATGCCTGGAGAAATGTATCTTTGTGAGTTTTACAGGAAAAAAATAATTTGTAAGGTTTATAAAGACACAAGGTAGTTTTTTTTTTACTCAATATGATGGTATAACAGTCATACTAAATATGAAAGTTATATAAACATAACTCCCAAAACAAACATGAATTTTGTCAAAAAATACCTGTAATATTGTATCTATGTGAGTTTTACCAGAATCAGGTATTTTGGTAAGGTTTACAAATACAAAAATTAGGTTTTACTCACTATGACAGTATACTGTCACATTCAATCTGACAGTTCTGTAAACATAACTCCTAAACCACACATGCAAAATGCCTAATAATGCCTGGACAAATGTATCTTTGTGAATTTTACTAGGATATTTTGTAAGGTTTGTAAAGACACACGTTAGTTGTTTTTTTTACTCAATATGACAGTATAACTGTCATACTACATGCAAAAAATATATAAACATGACTCCAAAACCAAACTTGTAATCCGGTTAAAAATGTCTGTAATATTGAATCTATGTGAGTTTTACCAAAATGAGGTATTTTGGTAAGGTTGACAAATAAAAAAAATTGGTTTTGCTGATAGTGACATTATAAGTGCCACACTCATTATGACAGTTATTTAAACATAACTCATAAACGACACATGAAAATGGCTATTAAACCTGGAGAAATGTATCTTTGTTAGTTTTACTAGAGTAATGATCTTTTGTAAGGTTTGCAAAGACACAAGTTTTTTTACTCAATATACGGTATAACTGTCAAACTAAATAAAAAAGTTATAGAAACATAACTCCAAAACCAAACCCAAAAACCAAACATTCAATCCGTTTAAAAATGCCTGTAATATTAAATATATGTGAATTTTATCAGAATCAGGTATTTTGGTAAGGTTTAAAATACCAAAATTAGGTTTTACTCATAATGACAGTATAACTGCCACGCTCAATATGACAGTTATTTAAACATAACTCCTAAAACACACATGCAAAATGTCTAATAATGCGTGGAAAAATGTATCTTTGTGATTTTTACTGGAAAAAAATATTTTGTAAGGTTTGTAATGATACTGTTTTTTTTTTTTAACTCAATATGATGGTATAACTGTCATACTGAATATGAAAGTTTTATAAACATAACTCCAAAACCAAACTTGCAATTCGTAAAAAAATGGCTGTGATATTGAATATATGTGATTTTTACCAGAATCGGGTAATTTGGTAAGGATTACAAATACAAAAATTAGGTTTTACTCATAATGACGGATAACCACCACATTTTTTTGAACATAACTCCTAAACAAAACATGCTAAATGGCTAATAATTCCTGGAGAAATGTATCTTTGTGAGTTTTACTGGTAAGGTTTGTAAAGACACAAGTTAGTTTTTTCTAACTCAAAAAGACAGTATAACTGTCATAAAAAGTATAAAAGTTATATAAACATAACTCCAAAACCAAACATGCATTATGTCTAAAAAATGCCTGAAATGATGTATCCATGTGAGTTTTACTAGGATCAGTTGTTTTTGTAAGTTTTGCAAATACAAAATATTGGTTTTACTCACTATGACAGTATACTGTCACATTCGATCCGACAGTTATTTAAACATAACTCCTAAACCACACATTCAAAATGACTAATAATGCCTGAAGAAATGTATCTCTGTGATTTTTTCTGGAAAAAATATTTTGTTTGGTTTGTTATAACACAAGTTAGTTTTTTTTTTTTACTCAATATGACAGCAGTATACTGTCATAGTGAGTAAAACCAGTATTTTGTATTTGCAAACCTTACAAAAACAACTGATTCTAGTAAAACTCACATGGATACAATATTACAGTTATTTTTAGATATAATGCATGTTTGGTTTTATTGTTATGTTTATATAACTTTTACATTTAGTATGACAGTTATAATGTCATATTGAGTAAAAACAATAACTTGTCTTACAAACCTTACAATTTTTTCCAAGCATTATTAGCCATTTTGCATGTGTGGTTTAGGAGTTATATTTAAATAACTGTCATATTGAGTGTGGCAGTTATACTGTCATTATGAGTAAAACCTTATTTTTGTATTTGTAAACCTTACCAAAATACCTGATTGTAGTAAAACTCACATAGATACAATATTACAGGCATTTTTAGACATAATGCATGTTTGGTTTTGGAGTTATGTTTATATAACTTTCATATTTAGTATGACAGTTATACTGTCATATTAAGTTAAAAAACTAACTTGTGTCTTTACAAACCTCACAAAATATATATATATTTTTTTCAGTAAAACTCACAAAGATACATCCAGGCATTATTAGTCATTTTGTATGTGTGGTTTAGGAATTATGTTTAAATAACTGTCATTTTGAACGTTGCAGTTATTATGAGTAAAACCTAATTTTTGTATTTGTAAACCTTACCAAAATACCTGTTTCTGGTAAAACTCACATAGATTCAATATTACAGGCATTTTTAGACGGATTGCATGTTTGGTTTTGAAGTTATGTTTATATAACTTTCAAATTTAGTAAGACAGTTATACCATCATATTGAGTAAAAAAACTAACTTGTGTCCAAACAAACCTTACAAAATATTTTTTTTCCATTAAAACTCACAAAAATACATTTCTCCAGGCATTATTAGCCATTTTGCATCTGTGGTTTAGAATTTATGTTTAAATAACAGTCAGATTGAATGTGACAGTATACTGTCATAGTGAGTAAAACCAAAATGTTGTATTTGCAAACCTTACAAATACAAATGATTCTACTAAAACTCACTTGGATACAATATTATAGGCATTTTAGGAATAATTTTTTTTAAATTTATTTTATTGCTTTTTTCGCATTATATCAGGATTTTGTGGTTAGGAAGTTATGTTTAAATAACTGTCAAACTGATTAGAGAAGTTATACTGTCATTATGAGTAAAACCTAATTTTTGTATTTGTAAACCTTACCAAATTAGCTCATTCTGGTAAAACTCACATAGATACAATATTTTAGGCATTTTTAAACATGGTGCATGTTTAGTTTTGGAATGATGTGACTTTCATATTTAGTATGAAAGTTATACAGTCATGATGAATTAAAACTTGCAACTTTGCAACTTTGCAAACCTTACAAAATATATTTTTCCTAGTAAAACTAACAAAGACACATGTCTACAGGCTTTATTAGAAATTTTGCATGTTTGGTTTAGGAATTATGTTGAAATTTATTTTTATTGCTTTTTCTGCATTATTCAAGGATTTTAAGAACAATTCTGTAATATTGAGTAAAAAACTACTTTTTGTAATTGCAAGCCTTAAAAAAAGCATATGTTCGAGTAAAACTCACAAGGATCCATTGTTTTAGGCATTATTAGCATTTTTGCATGTGTGGTTTAGGAGTTATGTTTAAATAACTGTCATTTTGCGTGTGGCAGTTATACTGTCTTTATGAGTAAAACTTAATTTTTGTATTTGTGAACCTTACCAAAATACCTGATTGTAGTAAAACTCACATAGATACAATATTACAGGCATTTTAAGACATAATGCATGTTTGGTTTTGGAATCATGTTTATATAACTTTCATATTTAGTATGACAGTTATACCGTCATATTGAGTAAAAAAAAACTAACTTGTGTCTTACAAAAATTATTTCCCAGTAAAACTCACAAAGATACATTTCTCCAGGCATTATTAGTCATTTTGTATGTGTGGTTTAGGAGTTATGTTTAAATAACTGTCAGACTGAATGTGACAGTATACTGTCATAGTGAGTAAAACCAATATTTTGTATTTGCAAACCTTACAAAAACAACTTATTCTAGTAAAACTCACATGTATACAATATTACAGGCATTTTTAGACATAAAGCATGTTTGGTTTTGGAGTTATGTTTATATATGTTTATATATTTTTTTACATTTAGTATTACAGTTATACTGTCATAATGAGTAAAAAAAACTAACTTGTGTCTTTATAAACCTTAAAAATTATTTTTTTTCCAGTAAAACTCACAAAGATACATTTCTCCAGGCATTATTAGCCATTAATCATGTTTGGTTAGAGTTATGTTTAAATAACTGTCATATTGAGTGTGGCAGTATTTGTAAAATTACCAAAATAACTGATTCTGATAAAACTCACATTGATAAAATATTACAGGATTTTTGAGACATAAAGCATGTTTCCATCATATTGAGTAAAATAAACTAACTTGTGTCTATACAAACCTTACAAAATATTTTATTTTCCAGTAAAACTCACAAAAATACATTTCTCCAGTTAATATTACCCATTTTGCATCTGTGGTTTAGAATGTATGTTTAAATAACAGTCAGATTGAATGTGACAGTATACTGTCATAGTGAGTAAAACCTAATTTTTTATTTGTAAACCTTAACAAAATACCTGATTCTAGTAAAACTCACAGAGATTCAATATTACAGGCATTTTTAGACGGATTGCATGTTTGGTATTGGAGTTATGTTTATATAACTTTTACATTTATTATGACAGTTATAACTTGTGTCTTTACAAACCTTACAATTTTTTTTCCCCCTGTAAATCTCACAAAGATACATTTCTCCAGGCATTATTAGCCATCTTGCATGTGTGGTTTAGGAGTTATGTTTACATAACCATCATATTGAGGGTGGCAGTTATACTGTCATTATGAGTAAAACCTAATTTTTGTATTTATAAACCTTACCAAAATACCTGATTCTGGTTAAACTCACATAGATACAATATTACAGGCATTTTTAACCATAATGCATGTTTGGTTTTGGAGTTATGTTTATATACATTTTTCCAAGCATTATTAGCCATTTATCATGTTTGGTTTAGAGGTTATGTTTAAATAACTGTCGTATCAAATAATGCAGTTATACTGTCATTATGAGTAAAACCCAAGTTTTGTATTTGTAAACCTTACCAAAATACCTGATTCTGGTAAAACTCATATAGATTCAATATTACAGGCAGTTTAAGACGGATTGCAAGTTTGGTTTGGAGTTTGTTTTTGGAATTATGTTTATAATAATTGTATATTTAGTTTGACAGTTATACCATCATATTCAGTAAAAAAAAAATAACTTTTGTCTTTACAAACCTTACAAAATATTTTTTTCTAGTAAAATTCACAAAGATACATTTGTCCAGGCATTATTAGCCATTTAGCATGTTTGGTTTAGGAGTTGTGTTTACATAACTGTCATATCAAATATTGCAGTGATACTGTCATTATGAGTAAAACCCAAGTTTTGTATTTGTAAACCTTACCAAAATACCTGATTCTGGTAAAACTCACATAGATAAAATATTACAGGCAGTTTAAGACATATTGCAAGTTTGGTTTAGGAATTTGGTTTTGGAATTATGTTTATATAACTTTAATATTTAGTATGACAGTTATACCATCATATTGAGTAAAAAAAAAACTAACTTTTGTCTTTAAAAAACCTTACAAAATAGTTTTTTCTAGTAAAAATCACAAAGATACATTTCTCCAGGCATTATTAGCCATGTATCATGTTTGGTTTAGGAATTATGTTTAAATAACTGTCATGTTGAGTGTGACAGTTATATTGTCATTATGAGTAAAACCTATTTTTTGTATTTGTAAACCTTACCAAAATACCTTATTCTGGTAAAACTCATATAGATACAATATTACAGGAATTTTTAGACATAAAACATGTTTGGTTTAGGAGTTATGTTTAAATAACTGTCAGATTGAATGTGACAGTATACTGTCATAGTGAGTAAAACCAATATTTTGTATTTGCAAACCTTACAAAAACAACTTATTCTAGTAAAACTCACATGTATACAATATTACAGGCATTTTTAGACATAAAGCATGTTTGGTTTTGGAGTTATGTTTATATATGTTTATATATTTTTTTACATTTAGTATTACAGTTATACTGTCATAATGAGTAAAAAAAACTAACTTGTGTCTTTATAAACCTTAAAAATTATTTTTTTTCCAGTAAAACTCACAAAGATACATTTCTCCAGGCATTATTAGCCATTAATCATGTTTGGTTAGAGTTATGTTTAAATAACTGTCATATTGAGTGTGGCAGTATTTGTAAAATTACCAAAATAACTGATTCTGATAAAACTCACATTGATAAAATATTACAGGATTTTTGAGACATAAAGCATGTTTCCATCATATTGAGTAAAATAAACTAACTTGTGTCTATACAAACCTTACAAAATATTTTATTTTCCAGTAAAACTCACAAAAATACATTTCTCCAGTTAATATTAGCCATTTTGCATCTGTGGTTTAGAATGTATGTTTAAATAACAGTCAGATTGAATGTGACAGTATACTGTCATAGTGAGTAAAACCTAATTTTTTATTTGTAAACCTTAACAAAATACCTGATTCTAGTAAAACTCACAGAGATTCAATATTACAGGCATTTTTAGACGGATTGCATGTTTGGTATTGGAGTTATGTTTATATAACTTTTACATTTATTATGACAGTTATAACTTGTGTCTTTACAAACCTTACAATTTTTTTTCCCCCTGTAAATCTCACAAAGATACATTTCTCCAGGCATTATTAGCCATCTTGCATGTGTGGTTTAGGAGTTATGTTTACATAACCATCATATTGAGGGTGGCAGTTATACTGTCATTATGAGTAAAACCTAATTTTTGTATTTATAAACCTTACCAAAATACCTGATTCTGGTAAAACTCATATAGATTCAATATTACAGGCAGTTTAAGACGGATTGCAAGTTTGGTTTGGAGTTTGTTTTTGGAATTATGTTTATAATAATTGTATATTTAGTTTGACAGTTATACCATCATATTCAGTAAAAAAAAAATAACTTTTGTCTTTACAAACCTTACAAAATATTTTTTTCTAGTAAAATTCACAAAGATACATTTGTCCAGGCATTATTAGCCATTTAGCATGTTTGGTTTAGGAGTTGTGTTTACATAACTGTCATATCAAATATTGCAGTGATACTGTCATTATGAGTAAAACCCAAGTTTTGTATTTGTAAACCTTACCAAAATACCTGATTCTGGTAAAACTCACATAGATAAAATATTACAGGCAGTTTAAGACATATTGCAAGTTTGGTTTAGGAATTTGGTTTTGGAATTATGTTTATATAACTTTAATATTTAGTATGACAGTTATACCATCATATTGAGTAAAAAAAAAACTAACTTTTGTCTTTAAAAAACCTTACAAAATAGTTTTTTCTAGTAAAAATCACAAAGATACATTTCTCCAGGCATTATTAGCCCTGTATCATGTTTTTTGGTTTAGGATTTATGTTTAAATAACTGTCATGTTGAGTGTGACAGTTATATTGTCATTATGAGTAAAACCTATTTTTTGTATTTGTAAACCTTACCAAAATACCTTATTCTGGTAAAACTCATATAGATACAATATTACAGGAATTTTTAGACATAAAACATGTTTGGTTTAGGAGTTATGTTTAAATAACTGTCAGATTGAATGTGACAGTATACTGTCATAGTGAGTAAAACCAATATTTTGTATTTGCAAACCTTACAAAAACAACTGATTCTAGTTAAACTCACATGAATACAATATTACAGGCATTTTTAGATATAATGCATGTTTGGTTTTGGAGTTATGTTTATAATTTTCTTACATTTAGTAAGACAGTTATACTGTCATATTAAGTAAAAAAACTAACTTGTTTCTTTACAAACCTTATAAAAAATTGTTTTTTTTCCAGGAAAACTCAAAGATAAATTTTTCCAGGCATTATTAGCCATTTTGTAATTGGGATTTAGGAGTTATGTTTAAATAACTGTCAGATTGATTGTGACAGTATACTGTCATAGTGAGTAAAACCTAATTTTTGTATTGTAAACCTTACCAAAAATACCTGATTCTGGTAAAAATTACATAGATACAATATTGCAGGCATTTTTAGACATAATGCATGTTTGGTTTTGGAGTTATGTTTTTACAACTTTTATATTTAGTATGACAGTTATACCATCATATTGAGTAAAAAAAAAAAAACTTGTGTCTTTATAAACCTTACAAAAAAAAGGTTTCCCAGTAAAACTCACAAAGATACATTTCTCTAGGCATAATACCTGATTCTGGTTAAACCCACATCGATACAAAATTACAGAATTTTTTATACATAAAGCATGTTTGGTTTAGGAGTTATGTTTAAACAACTGTCATATTGAGTGTGGCAGTTATACTGTCATTATGAGTAAAATCTATTTTTTGTATTTGTAAACCTTACCAAAATACCTGATTCTGGTTAAACCCACATCGATACAATATTACAGGAATTTTTAGACATAAAGCATGTTTGGTTTTGGAGTTATTGTTATAATATAACTTTCATATTTAGTATGAAAGTTATACCATCATATTGAGTAAAAAACAACAAATATTTTGTATCTTTACAAACCTTACAAAATATTGTTTTCCAGTAAAACTCACAAATATACCTTTCTGTAGGCATTATTAGTCATTTTGCATTTGTGTTATAGGAGTTATTAGGAGTAATTAACTGTCATATTGAGTGTGGCAGTTATACTGTCACTATGAGTAAAACCTAATTTTTGTTTTTGTAAACCTTACCAAAATACCTGATTCTGATAAAACTCACATATATTCAATATTACAGACATTTTTAGACGGATTGCATATTTGGTTTTGGAGTTGTGTTTATATAACTTTCATATATAGTATGACAGCTATACTGTTAAATTGTGTAAAAAAAACAACTAACTCGTGTCTTTACCAAAATACCTGATTCAGGTAAAACTCATATAGATTCAATATTACAGGCAGTTTAAGACGGATTGCAAGTTTGGTTTAGGAGTTTGTTTTTGGAAATATGTTTATATTAATTTTATATTTGGTTTGACAGTTATACCATCAAATTCAGTAAAAAAAAAATAACTTTTGTCTTTACAAACCTTACAAAATATTTTTTCCAGTAAAACTCACAAAGATACATTCCTCAAGGCATTATTAGCCATTTTGTCAGTATACTGTCATTATGAGTAAAACTAATATTTTGTATTTGTAAACCTTACAAAAACAACTGATTATAGTAAAACTCACATGGATACAAAATGATAAGCATTTTTAAACACAATGCAGTCAATGTGGCAGTTATTCTGTCATTTTGAGTAAAACCTAATTTTTGTAATTGTAAACCTTACCAAAATACCTGATTCTGGTAAAACTCACATAGATACACTATTACAGGCATTTTTAGACATAATGTATGTTTGGTTTTGGAGTTATATTTATATAACTGTCATATTTAGTATGACAGTTATACCATCATATTAAATTTAAAAAAACAAACATGTCTTTATAAACCTTACAAATTATTTGTTTCCAGTAAAACTCACACTGATACATTTCTCCAGACATTATTAGCCATTTATCATGTTTGGTTTAGGAGTTATGTTTAAATAACTGTCATATCAAATGTTGCATTTATACTGTCATTATGAGTAAAAGCCAAGTTTTGTATTTGTAAACCTTACCAAAATACCTGATTCTGGTAAAACTCACATAGATTAAATATTACAGGCAGTTTAAGACATATTGCAAGTTTGGTTTAGGAGTTTGGTTTTGGAAATATGTTTATATAACTTTCATTTTTAGTATGACAGTTATACCATCATATTGAGTAAAAAAAACTAACTTTTGTCTTTACAAACCTTACAAAATATTTTTTTCTAGTAAAAATCACAAAGATACATTTCTCCAGGCATTATTAGCCATGTATCATGTTTGGTTTAGGAATTATGTTTAAATAACTGTCATGTTGAGTGTGGCAGTTATATTGTCATTATGAGTAAAACCTATTTTTTGTATTTGTAAACCTTACCTAAATACCTGATTCTGGTAAAACTCATATAGATACATTATTGCAGGAAAGTTTAGACATAAAACATGTTTGGTTTAGGAGTTATGTTTAAATAACTGTCAGATTGAATGTGACAGTATACTGTCATAGTGAGTTAAACCAATATTTTGTATTTGCAAACCTTACAAAAACAACTGATTCTAGTTAAACTCACATGATTACAATATTACAGGCATTTTTAGAAATAATGCATGTTTAGTTTTGGAGTTATGTTTATAATTTTTTTACATTTAGTAAGACAGTTTTACTGTCATATTGAGTAAGAAAAAAATAACTTGTGTCTTTACAAACCCATCCATTTTCTACCGCTTATTCCCTTTGGGGTCGCGGGGGGCGCTGGAGCCTATCTCAGCTACAATCGGGCGGAAGGCGGGGTACACCCTGGACAAGTCTCCACCTCATCGCAGTCTTTACAAACCTTACAAAATTGTTTTTTTTCTCCTGTAAAACTTAAAAAGATACATTTCTCCAGCCATTATTAACCATTTTGCATGTGTGGTTTAGGAGTTATGTTTACATAACTGTCATATTGAATGTGGCAGTTATACTGTCATTATGAGTAAAACCTATTTTTTGTTTTTGTAAACCTTACCAAAATACCTCATTCTAGTAAAACGAACATAGATTCATTGGTTTTGGAGTTATGTTAATATAACTTTCATATTTAGTATGACAGTTATATCATCATATTGAGTAAAAAAATTTAACTTGTATCTTTATAAACCTTACAAATTCGTTTTTTCCAGTAAAACTCACAAAGATACATTTCTCCAGGCATTATTAACCATTTTGCATGTGTGGTATAGGAGTTATGTTTACATAACTGTCATATTAAATGTGGCAGTTATACTGTCATTATAAGTAAAACCAAATTTGTGTATATGTAAACCTTACCAAAATACCTGATTCTGGTAAAAGTCACATAGATAAAATATTACAGGCATTTTTAGACATAATGCATGTTTGGTTTTGGAGTTATGTTTATACAACTTTCATATTTAGTATGACAGTTATACCATCATATTGAGTAAAAAAAAAAAAAACTTGTGTCTTCATAAACCTTACAATTTTTTTTCTCCCCAAAACTCACAAAGATACATTTCTCCAGGCATAATTAGCCATTTATCATGTTTGGTTTAGGAGTTATGTTTAAATAACTGTCATATTGAGTGTGGCAGTTATTGTATTGTGTGTCATTATAAATAAAAACCTATTTTTTGTATTTGTAAACCTTACCAAAATACCTGATTCTGGTTAAACCCACACCGATACAATATTACAGGAATTTTTAGACATAAAGCATGTTTGGTTTTGGAGTTATGTTTATATAACTTTCATATTTAGTATGACAGTTATACTATCATATTGAGTAAAAAACAAACTAATTTGTATCCTTACAAATCTTACAAAATATTGTTTTCCAGTAAAATTCACAAATATACATTTCTCTAGGCATTATTAGTCATTTTGCATTTGTGTTTTAGGAGTTATGTTAAATTAACTGTCATATTGAGTGTGGCAGTGTATTGTCACTATGAGTAAAACCTAATTTTTGTATTCGTAAACCTTACCAAAATACCTGAATCTGATAAAACTCACATATATTCAATATTACAGGCATTTTTAGACGGATTGCATATTTGGTTTTGGAATTATGTTTATATAACTTTCATACATAGTATGACAGCTAAACTGTTAAATTGTGTAAAAAAAACTAACTTGTGTCTTTACAAACCTTACAAAATATTTTTTTTCCAGTAAAACTCACAAAGATACATTCCTCAAGGCATTAGTAGCCATTTTGTCAGTATACTGTCATTATGAGTAAAACCCAATTTTTGTATTTGTAAACCTTACCAAAACACCTGATTCTGGTAAAACCCACACCGATACAATATTACAGGCATTTTTAGACATAAAGCATGTTTGGTTTTGGAGTTATGTTTATTTAACTTTTATATTCAGTATGCTGTCATATTAAGTAAAAAACTAACTTGTATCTTTACAAACCTTACAATTTTATTTATTTTTTTCCAGGAAAACTCACAAAGATACATTGCTCCAGGCATTATTAGCCATTTTGCATTTGTGGTTTAGGAATTATGTTTAAATACCTGTCATGTTAAATGTGGCAGTTATATTGTCATTTGAGTAAAACCTATTTTTTGTATTTGTAAACCTTACCAAAATACCTGATTCTGGTATAACTCACATAGATACACAATTACAGCAATTTTTAGACATAAAACATGTTTGGTTTTGGAGTTATGTTTATATAACTTTCATATTTAGTATGACAGTTATACCATTATATTGAGTAAAAAAAAACAACTTGTGTCTTTATAAACCTTACATTTTTTTTTCCAGTAAAATTTCTGGAAATTATACATTTCTCCAGGTATAATTAGCCATTTATCATGTTTGGTTTAGGAGTTATAGTTAAATAACTGTCATATTGAGTGTGGCAGTTATACTGTCATTATGAGTAAAACCTAGATTTTGTATTTGTAAACCTTGCCAAAATACCGGATTCTGGTAAAAATCAAAAAGATACAAAAGTACAGACATTTTTAGACATAATGCATGTTTGGTTTTGGAGTTATGTTTATACAACTCTCATATTTAGTATGACAGTTATATCATTATATTGAGTAAAAAAAAAGTAACGTGTCTTTATAAACCTTACATTTTTTTGTTTCCAGTAAAACTCACAAAGATACATTTCTCCAGGTATAATTAGCTATTTATCATGTTTGGTTTAGGAGTTATGTTTAAATAACTGTCATATTGAGTGTGGCATTTATACTGTCATGATGAGTAAAACCTATTTTTTGTATTTGTAAACCTTACCAAAATACCTGATTCTGGTAAAACCCACATCGATACAATATTACAGGAATTTTTAGACATAAAGCATGTTTGGTTTTTGAGTTATGTTTATATAACTTTCATATTTAGTATGAAAGTTATACCATCATATTGAGTAAAAAAACAAACTAATTTGTATCTTTACAAACCTTACAAAATATTGTTTTCCAGTAAAATTCACAAATATACATTTCTCTAGGCATTATTAGTCATTTTGCATTTGTGTTTTAGGATTTATGTTTAAATAACTGTCATATTGAGTGTGGCAGTTATACTGTCACTATGAGTAAAACCTAATTTTTGTTTTTGTAAACCTTACCAAAATACCTGATTCTAATAAAACTCACATATATTCAATATTACAGGCATTTTTAGACGGATTGCATATTTGGTTTTGGAGTTGTGTTTATTTAACTTTCATATATAGTATGACAACTGTTAAATTGTGTAAAAAAAAATTTTTTTTTCCGGGAAAACTCACAAAGATACAATTTTCCAGGTCTTATTAGCCATTTTTTATTTGTGGTTTAGGAGTTACAGTATGTTTAAATAACTGTCAGATTGAATGTGACAGTATACTGTCATAGTGAGTAAAACCTAATTGTTGTATTTGTAAACCTTACCAAAAATACCTGATTCTGGTAAAAATCACATAGATACAATATTGCAGACATTTTTAGACATAATGCATGTTTGGTTTTGGAGTTATGTTTATACAACTTTAATATTTAGTATGACAGTTATACCATCATATTGATTAAAAAAAACAAAAACTTGTGTAACTCTTTATAAACCCTACAAAAAAATGTTTTCCCAGTAAAACTCACAAAGATACATTTTTCCAGGCATAATTAGCCATTTATTACTGTCATAATGAGTAAAAAACTACTTTTTGTGTTTGCAAGCCTTAAAATAGCATATGTTTCGAGTAAAACTCACAAGGATGCATTGTTTTAGGCTTTATTAGCCTATTTTGAATGTGTGGTTAGGAAGTTATGTTTAAATAACTGTAAAATTTAATGGAGCAGTTATCTGTCATTATGAGTAAACCCCTAATTTATGTAATTGTACACCTTACCAAATTAACTGATTCTTGTAAAACTCACATAGATACATTGTTTTAGGCATTTTTAGACATAATGTATCTTCAGTTTTGGAGTTATGTTTACATAAATTTAATATTTGGTATGACAGTTATACTGTCATATTGAATTAAAATAACTAACTTGCCTATTTGCAAAACTTACAAAAGATAATTTTTCTAGTAAAACTAACAAAGATACATGTCTTCAGGCATTATTAGACATGTTGCATGTTTGGTGTAGGAATTATGTTGAAAAACATTTTTATTGCTTATTTCGCATTATCTCAGGATTTTAAGAACATTACTGTCATAATGGGTAAAAAACTACTTTTAGTGTTTGCAAGACTTAAAATAGCAAATGTTTCGAGTAAAACTCACAAGGATGCATCGTTTTAGGCTTTATTAACCTATTTGCATGTGTCATTATGAAGTTATGTTTAAATAACAGTCAAATTGAATGTAGTAGTTATACTGTCATTATGAAAAAAACAATTTTTGTATTTGTAAACCTTACCAAATTACCTGATTCTGGTGAAACTCACATAGATACAATATTACAGGCATTTTAGACATAATGCATGTTCAGTTTTGGAGTTATGTTTATATAACTTTTACATTTGGTATGACAGTTATGCTGTCATATTGAATTAAAAAAACTAACTTGCGTCATTGCAAAAGTTACAAAAGATATGTTTTCTAGTGAAACTAACAAGGATACATGTATCCAGGCGTTATTAGACATGTTGCATGTTTGGTGTAGGAATTGTGATGAAAAACATTTTTATTGCTTATTTCGCATTATCTCAAGATTTTAAGAACATTACTGTCATAATGAGTAAAAAACTACTTTTTGTGTTTGCAAACCTTAAAATAGCAAATGTTTCGAGTAAAACTCACAAGGATGCATTGTTTTAGGCTTTTTTAACCTATTTGCACGTGTGATTAGGAAGTTTTGTTTAAATAACAGTCAAATTGAATGTCGCAGTTATACTGTCATTATGAAAAAAACAACTTTTGTATTTGTAAACCTTACCAAATTACCTGATTCTGGTGTAACTCACATAGATACAATATTTTAGGCATTTTTAGACAAAATGCATGTTCAATTTTGGAGTTATGATTATATATATTTCATATTTGGTATGACAGTTACACTGTCATATTGAATTAAAAAAACTAACTTGCCTCTTTGCAAAACTTACAAAAGATAATTTTTCTAGTAAAACTAACAAAGATACATATCTTCACGCATTATTAGACATGTTGCATGTTTGGTGTAGGAATTATGTTGAAAAACATTTTTATTGCTTATTTCGCATTATCTCACGATTTTAAGAACATTACTGTCATAATGAGTAAAAAACTACTTTTTGTGTTTGCAAGCCTTAAAATAGCATATGTTTCGAGTAAAACTCACATGGATGCATTGTTTTAGGTTTTATTAACCTATTTTGCATGTGTGGTTAGGAAGTTATGTTTAAATAAATGTCAAATTGAATGTAGCAGTTATCTGTCATTATGAGTAAACCCCTAATTTATGCAATTGTACACCTTACCAAATTTACAGATTCTTGTAAAACTCACATAGATAAAATATTTTAGGCATTTTTAGACATAATGCATGTTTAGTTTTGAAGTTATGTTTATATAACTTTCATATTTGGTATGACAGTTATACTGTCATAATGAATTAAAACAACTAACTTGCCTCTTTGCAAAACTTACAAAAGATAATTTTTCTAGTAAAACTAACAAAGATACATGACTTCAGGCATTATTAGACATGTTGCATGTTTGATATAGGAAATATGTTGAAAAACAGTTTTATTGCTTATTTCGCATTTTCTCAGGATTTTAAGAACATTACTGTCATAATGAGTAAAAAACTACTTTTTGTGTTTGCAAACCTTAAAACAGCAAATGTTTCGAGTAAAACTCACAAGGATGATTGTTTTAGGCTTTATTAACCTATTTGCATGAGTGATTAGGAAGTTCTGTTTAAATAACAGTCAAATTGAATGTAGCAGTTATACTGTCATTATGAAAAAAAAAAACTTTTGTATGTAAACCTTACCAAATTACCTGATTCTGATGTAACTCACATAGATACAATATTTTAGGCATTTTTAGACATAATGCATGTTAAATTTTGGAGTTATGTTTTTATATATTTCATATTTGGTATGACAGTTATACTGTCATATTGAATTAAAAAACTAACTTGCCTCTTTGCAAAACTTACAAAAGATAATTTTTCTAGTAAAACCAACAAAGATACATATCTTCACGCATTATTAGACATGTTGCATGTTTGGTGTAGGAATTATGTTGAAAAACATTTTTATTGCTTATTTCCCATTATCTCAGGATTTTAAGAACATTACTGTCATAATGAGTAAAAAACTACTTTTTGTGTTTGCAAGCCTTAAAATAGCATATGTTTCGAGTAAAACTCACAAAGATGCATTGTTTTAGGCTTTTTTAACCTATTTTGCATGTGTGGTTAGGGAGTTATGTTTAAATAACAGTCAAATTGATAGTAGCAGTTAACTGTCATTATGAGTAAACCCCTAATGTATGTAATTGTACACCTTACCAAATGAACTGATTCTTGTAAAACTCACATAGATAGAATATGTTAGTTATTTTTAGACATAATGCATGTTCAGTTTTGGAGTTATGTTTATATAACTTTCATATTTGGTTTGACAGTTATACTGTCATATTGTATTATAAAACTAACTTGAGTCTTTGTAAAACTTATAAAAGAAAATGTTTCTAGTATAACTAACAAAGATACATTTATCCAGGCATTATTAGACATGTTGCATGTTTGGTGTATGATGAAAAACATTTTTATTGCTTATTTCGCATTATCTCAGGATTTTAAGAACATTACTGTCGTAATGAGTAAAAAACTACTTTTTGTGTTTGCAAGCCTTAAAATAGCATATGTTTCGAGTAAAACTCACAAGGATGCATTGTTTTAGGCTTTATTAGCCTATTTGCATGTGTGGTTAAGAAGTTATGTTTAAATAACTGTAAAATTGAATATAGCAGTTATACTGTCATTATGAGAAAAACCAAATTTTTGTATTTGTAAACCTTACCAAATTACCCTATTCTGGTAAAATTCACATAGATACAATATTTTAGTTATTTTTAGACATAATGCATGTTCAGTTTTGGAGTTATGTTTATATAACTTTTACATTTAGTTTGACAGTATACTGTTATATTGAATTAAAAAAACTAACTTGAGTCTTTGTAAAAAAGACTTACAAAAGATACATTTTCTTGTAAAACTAACAAAGATACATGTCTTCAGGCATTATTAGACATGTTGCATGTTTGGTGTAGGAATTATGTTGAAAAACTTTTTTATTGCTTTTTTCGCATTATCTCAGGATTTAAAGAACATTACTGGCATATTGAGTAAAAAACTACAATGACAGTATACTGTCATATTCAATCTGACTGTTATTTAAACATAACTCCTAAACCATGCAAGCAAAATGTCAAATAATGCCTGGAGAAATGTATCTTTGTAAGTTTTACAGGAACAAAAAAGTTTGTAAGGTTTGTAAAGACACAAGTTAGCTTTTTTTTTTACTCAATATGACAGTATAACTGTCTTACTAAATATGAAAGTTGAATAAATATAACACAAAAACCAAACTTGCAATCCGTCTAAAAATGCCTGTAATATTGAATATATGAGAGTTTTACCAGAATCTGTTATTTTGGTAAGGTTTACAAATACAAAAATTGGGTTTTACTCATAATGACAGTATAACTGCAACGTTAAAAAACAACAGTTATTTAAACATAACTCCTAAACCAAATATGCTAAATGGCTAATAATGCCTGGAGAAATGAATCTTTGTGAGTTTTACTATCCATCCATCCATTTTCTACCGCTTATTCCCTTTTGGGGTCGCGGGGGGCGCTGGAGCCTATCTCAGCTACAATCGGGCGGAAGGCGGGGTACACCCTGGACAAGTCGCCACTTCATCTCAGGGTTAACACAGATAGACAGACTACATTCACACTCACATTCACACACTAGGGCCAATTTAGTGTTGCCAATCAACTTATCCCCAGGTGCATGTCTTTGGAAGTGGGAGGAAGCCGGAGTACCCGGAGGGAACCCACGCAGTCAAGGGGAGAACATGCAAACACCACACAGAATGATCCCGAGCCCGGGATTGAACCCAAGACTACTCAGGACCTTCGTATTGTGAGGCAGATGCACTAACCCCTCTGCCACCGTGCTTACTAGAAAAAAAATATTTTGTAATATTTGTAAAGACAAAAGTTAGTTTTTTTTTTTTACTCAATATGATGGTATAACTATCATACTAAATATGAAAGTTAGATAAACATAATTCCAAAACCAAACTCGTAAACCAAACTTGCAGTCTGTCTTAAACTGCCTGTAATATTGAATCTATGTGAGTTTTGCCAGAATCAGGTATTTTGGTAAGGTTTACAAATACAAAACTTGGGTTTTACTCATAATGACAGTATAACTGCAACATTTGATATGACAGTTATTTAAACATGACTCCTAAACCAAACATGATAAATGACTAATAATGCCTGGAGAAATGTATCTTTGTGAGTTTTACTGGAAGAAAAAAAATGTAAGGTTTATAAAGACACGAGTTATTTTTTTTTCCTCAATATAATGATATAACTGTCATACTAAATATGAAAGTTGTATAAACATAACTCTAAAACCAAACATGCATTATGTCTAAAAATGCCTGTACTTTTGTATCTATGTGATTTTTACCAGAATTAGGTATTTTGGTAAGGTTTACATATACACAATTTTGGTTTTACTCATAATGACAGTATAACTGCCACATTTAATATGACTGTTATGTAAACATAACTCCTATACCACACATGCAAAATGGTTAATAATGCCTGGAGAATTGTATCTTTGTGAGTTTTACTGGAAAAAACGAATTTGTAAGGTTTATAAAGATACAAGTTAAATTGTTTACTCAATATGATGATATAACTGTCATACTAAATATGAAAGTTATTTAGGTAAGGTAAGGTTTACAAATACAAATTATTAGTTTTACTCATAATGACAGAATACTGACAAAATGGCTAATAATGCCTTGAGGAATGTATCTTTGTGAGTTTTACTGGAAAAAATATTTTGTAAGATTTGTAAAGACACAAGTTAGTTTTTTTTACAGAATTTAACAGTTTAGCTATCATACTATATATGAAAGTTATATAAACATAATTCCAAAACCAAATATGCAATCCGTCTAAAAATGCCTGTAATATTGAATATATGTGAGTTTTATCAGATTCAGGTATTTTGGTAAGGTTTACGAATACAAAAATTAGGTTTTACTCATAGTGACAATATAACTGCCACACTCAATATGACAGTTAATTAAACATAACTCCTAAAACACAAATGCAAAATGACTAATAATGCCTAGAGAAATGTTTATTTGTGAATTTTACTGGAAAACAATATTTTGTAAGATTTGTAAAGATACAAATTAGTTTTTTTTTACTCAATATGATGGTATAACTGTCATACTAAATATGAAAGTTGTATAAACATAACTCCAAAACCAAACATGCATTATGTCTAAAAATGCCTGTAATATTGTATCTATGTGAGTTTTACCAGCATCAGGTATTTTGGTAAGGTTTACATTTACACAAATTTGGTTTGACTTATAATGACAGTATAACTGCCACATTTAATATGACAGTTATGTAAACATAACTCCTATACCACACATGCAACATGGTTAATAATTCTTGTGAGTTTTACTGGAAAAAACGAATTTGTAAGGTTTATAAAGATACAAGCTAAATTTTTTACTCAATATGATGATATAACTTTCATACTAAATATGAAAGTTATATTAACATAACTCCAAAACCAATGAATCTATGTTCGTTTTACTAGAATCAGGTATTTTAGTAAGGTTTACAAAAACAAAAAATAGGTTTTACTCATAATGACAGCATAACTGCCACATTCAATATGGCAGTTATGGAACATAACTCCTAAACCACACATGCAAAATGGTTAATAATGCCTGGAGAAATGTATCTTTTTAAGTTTTACAGGAAAAAACAACAACATTTTGTAAGGTTTGTAAAGACTGTGATGAGGTGGCGACTTGTCCAGGGTGTACCCCGCCTTCCGCCCGATTGTAGCTGAGATAGGCTCCAGCGCCCCCCGCGACCCCAAAGGGAATAAGCGGTAGAAAATGGATGGATGAATGGGTTTGTCAAGACACAAGTTATTTTTTTCTTACTCAATATGACAGTAAAACTGTCATACTAAATATAAAAAAATTATAAACATAACTCCAAAACCAAACATGAATTATGTCTAAAAATGCCTGTAATATTGTAATCATGTGAGTTTAACTAGAATCAGTTGATTTTGTAAGGTTTGCAAATACAAAATATTGGTTTAACTCACTATGACAGTATACTGTCACATTCAATCTGACAGTTATTTAAACATAACTCCTAAACCAAACATGTTTTATGTCTAAAAATTCCTGTAATATTGTATCTATATGAGTTTTACCAGAATCAGGTATTTTGGTAAGGTTTACAAATACAAAAAATTGGTTTTACTCATAATGACAATATAACTGCCACACTCAACATGACAGTTATTTAAACATAATTCCTAAACCAAACATGATACATGGCTAATAATGCCTGGAGAAATGTATCTTTGTGACTTTTACTAGAAAAATATATTTTGTAAGGTTTGTAAAGACAAAAGTTAGTTTTTTTTTACTCAATATGATGGTATAACTGTCATACTAAAAATGAAAGTTATATAAACATAATTCCAAAACCAAACTCCTAAACCAAACTTGCAATAAGTCTTAACTGCCTGTAATATTTAATCTATGTGAGTTTTACCAGAATCAGGTATTTTGGTAAGGTTTACAAATACAAAAAATAGGTTTTACTCATAGTGACAATATAACTGCAACATTTGATATGACAGTTATTTAAACATAACTCCTAAACCAAACATGATAAATGGCTAATAATGCCTGGAGAAATGTATCAGTGTGAGTTTTACTGGAAACAAATAATTTGTAAGGTTTATAAAGACACAAGTTAGTTTTTTTTATTTAATATGATGGTATAACTGTCATACTAAATATGAAAGTTATATAAATATAACTCCAAAACCAAACATACATTATGTCTAAAAATGCCTGCAATATTGTATCTATGTGAGTTTTACCAGAATCAGGTATGTTGGTAAGGTTTACAATTACAAAAATTAGGTTTTACTCATAATGACAGTATATCTGCCACATTGACTGCCACCAAACATGCATTGTGTTTAAAAATGCTTATAATTTTGTATCCATGTGAGTTTTACTATAATCAGTTGTTTTGTAAGGTTTACAAATACAAAATATTAGTTTTACTCATAATGACAGTATACTGACAAAATGGCTAATAATGCCTTGAGGAATGTATCTTTGTGAGTTTTACTGGAAAAAATATTTTGTAAGGTTTGTAAAGACACAAGTTAGTTTTTTTTTTTACACAATTTAACAGTTTAGCTGTCATACTATATATGAAAGTTATATTCCAAAACCAAATATGCAATCCGTCTAAAATGCCTGTAATATTGAATATATGTGAGTTTTATCAGATTCAGGTATTTTGGTAAGATTTACGAATACAAAAATTAGGTTTTACTCATAGTGACAATATAACTGCCACACTCAATATGACAGTTAATTAAACATAACTCCTAAAACACAAATGCAAAATGACTAATAATGCCTAGAGAAATGTACATTTGTGAATTTTACTGGAAAACAATATTTTGTAAGATTTGTAAAGATACAAATTAGTTTTTTTTTACTCAATATGATGGTATAACTGTCATACTAAATATGAAAGTTATATAAACATAACTCCAAAACCAAACATGCTTTATGTCTAAAAATTCCTTTAATATTGTATCGGTGTGGGTTTTACCAGTTTTAGGTATTTTGGTAAGGTTTACAAATACAAAAAATAGGTTTTTATTTATAATGACACACAATACAATAACTGCCACACTCAATATGACAGTTATTTAAACATAACTACTAAACCAAACATGATAAATGGCTAATTATGCCTGGAGAAATGTATCTTTGTGAGTTTTGGGGAAAAAAAATTGTAAGGTTTATAAAGACACAAGTTTTTTTTGTTTTTTTTTACTCAATATGATGTTATAACTGTCATACTAAATATGAAAGTTATATAAACACAACTCCAAAACCAAATATGCAATCTGTCTAAAAATGCCTGTAATATTGAATCTATGTGAGTTTAATTAGAATCAGGTATGTTGGTAAGGTTTACAAATACAACAATTAGGTTTTACTCATAATAACGGATAACTGCCACATTCAATCTGACAGTTATTTAAACATAACTTCCTACCACACATGCAAAAATGCTAATAATGCCTAAAACAATGCATCCTTGTGAGTTTTACTCGAACATATGCTTTTTTAAGGCTTGCAATTACAAAAAGTAGTTGTTTACTCAATATGACAGCAATGTTCTTAAAATCTTCTAATAATGCGGAAAAAGCAATACAAATGTTTTTCAACATAATTCCTAAACCAAACATGCAAAATTTCTAATAAAGCCTGTAGACATGTGTCTTTGTTAGTTTTACTAGGAAACATATATTTTGTAAGGTTTGCAAAGTTGCAAGTTAGTTTTTTTAATTCAATATGACTGTATAACTTTCATACTAAATATGAAAGTTACATAATTCCAAAACTAAACATGCATTATGTTTAAAAATGCCTAAAATATTGTATCTATGTGAGTTTTACCAGAATCAGGTAATTTGGTAAGGTTTACAAATACAAAAATTAGGTTTTACTCATAATGACAGTATAACTTCTCTAATCAATTTGACATTTATTTAAACATAACTTCCTAACCACACATGCAAAAAGGCTAATAAAGCCTAAAACAATGCATCCTTGTGAGTTTTACTCGAAACATATGCTTTTTAAGGCTTGCAATTACAAAAAGTAGTTTTTTTGCTCAATATGACAGTGATGTTTTTAAAATCCTAATATAATGCGAAAAAAGCAATACAAGAGTTTTTCAACATAATTCCTAAACCAAACATGCATTATGTCTTAAAATGCCTATAATATTGTATCCAGGTGAGTTTTAGTAGAATCATTTGTTTTTGTAAGGTTTGCAAATACAACATTTTGGTTTTACTCACTATGACAGTATACTGTCACATTCAATCTGACTGTTATTTAAACATAAATTCTAAACCACAGATTCAAAATGACTAATAATGCCTGGAGAAATGTTATTTTGTGAGTTTTACTGGTAAACAAAATATTTTGTAAGGTTTGTTTGGACATACTAAATGTAAAAGTTATATAAACTTAACTCCAAAACCAAACATGCATTATATCTAAAAATGCCTGTAATTTTGTGTCCATGTGAGTTTTACTAGAATCAGTTGTTTTTGTAAGGTTTGCAAATACAAAATATTGGTTTTACTCACTATGACAGTATACTGCTGTCATATTGAGTAAAAAACAACAACAACTTTTTACTCAATATGACAAACCTTACAAAAAAATTTTTCCAGAAAAATTCACAGAGATACATTTCTCCAGGCATTAATAGTCATTTTGAATGTGTGGTTTAGGAGTTATGTTTAAATAACTGTCAGATTGAATGTGACAGTAGTCATAGTGAGTATAACCAATATTTTGTATTTGCAAAACTTACAAAAACAACTGATTCTAGTAAAACTCACATGGATACATCATTTCAGGCATTTTTAGACAACATGCATGTTTGGTTTTGGAGTTACGTTTATATAACTTTTCCATTAAGTATGACAGTTATACTGTCATTTTGAGTTAAAAAAAACTCTTTACAAACCTTAAAAAATTTTTCCCAGTAAAACTCACAAAGATACATTTCTCCAGGCATAAGTAGCCATTTATCATGTTTGGTTTAGGAGTTATGTTTAAATAACTGTCATATTGAGTGTGGCAGTTATACTGTCATTATGAGTAAAACCTATTTTTTGTATTTGTAAACTTTACCAAAATACCTGATTCTGGTAAAACCCACATCGATACAATATTACAGGAATCTTTAGACATAAAGCATGTTTGGTTTTGGAGTTATGTTTATATAACTTTCATATTTAGTATGAAAGTTATACCATAATATTGAGTAAAAAACAAAAACTAATTTGTATCTTTACAAACAAAACCAAAACAAAATATTGTTTTCCAGTAAAATTCACAAATATACCTTTCTCCAGGCATTATTAGTCATTTTGCATTTGTGTTTTAGGAGTTATGTTTAATTAACTGTCATATTGAGTGTGGCAGTTATACTGTCACTATGAGTAAAACCTATTTTTTGTTTTTGTAAACCTTACCAAAATACCTGATTCTGATAAAACTCACATATATTCAATATTACAGGCATTTTTAGACGGATTGCATATTTGGTTTTGGAGTTGTGTTTATATAACTTTCATATATAGTATGACAGCTATACTGTTAAATTGTGTAAAAAAAAAAAAAACTAACTCGTGTCTTTACCAAAATACCTGATTCTGGCAAAACTCATATAGATTTAATATTACAGGCAGTTTAAGACGGATTGCAAGTTTGGTTTAGGAGTTAGTTTTTGGAATTATGTTTATATTAATTTTATATTTAGTTTGACAGTTATACCATCATATTCACTAAAAAAAAATAACTTTTGTCTTTACAAACATTAGAAAATAGTTTTTTTCTAGTAAAATTCACAAAGATACATTTCTCCAGGCAATATTAGCCATTTAGCATGTTTGGTTTAGGAGTTGTGTTTAAATAACTGTTATTTTGAATATGGCAGTTATACTGTCATTATAAGTAAAACCCAATTTTTGTATTTATAAACCTTACCTAAATACCTGATTCTGGTAAAACTCACATAGATTCAATATTACAGGCATTTTTAGACGTATTGCAAGTTTGGTTTTGGAGTTATGTTTATTTAACTTTCATATTTAGTATGACAGTTATACTGTCATATTAAGTAAAAAAAACTAACTTGTGTCTTTACAAACCTTATAAAATATTTTTTTTTCCAGGAAAACTCACAAAGATACATTTCTCCAGGCATTATTAGCCATTTTGTATTTGTGGTTTAGGAGTTATGTTTAAATAACTGTCAGATTGAATGTGACAGATGTTTGGTTTTGGAGTTATATTTATATAACTTTCATATTTAGTATGACAGTTATACCATCATATTAAATAAAAAAAACTAACTTGTGTCTTTATAAACCTTACAAAATATTGTTTTCCAGTAAAATTCACAAATATACATTTCTCTAGGCATTATTAGTCATTTTGCATTTGTGTTTTAGGAGTTATGTTTAAATAACTGTTATATTGAGTCTGGCAGTTATACTGTCACTATGAGTAAAACCTAATTTTTTGATTTGTAAACCTTACCAAAATACCTGATTCTGATAAAACTTACATATAATAAATATTACAGACATTTTTAGACAGATTGCATGTTTGGTTTTGGAGTTATGTTTATAAAACTTTCATATATAGTATGACAGCTATACTGTAAAATTAAGTTAAAAAAAAAACAACTAACGTATGTGTTTACAAACCTTACAAAATATTTGTTCCAGTAAAATTCACAAATATACATTCCTCCAGGCATTATTAGCCATTTTGTCAGATTGATTTCGACAGTAAACTCTCATTATGAGTAAAACTAATATTTTGTATTTGTAAACCTTACAAAAACAACTGATTCTAGTAAAACTCACATGGATACAAAATTATAAGCATTTTTAGACATAATGCATGTTTGGTTTTGGAGTTATGTTTAAATAATTGTCATATTGAATGTGGCAGTATACTGTCATTATGAGTAAAACCTAATGTTTGTAATGTTTGTAACCTTACCAAAATACCTGATTCTGGTAAAACTCAAAAAGATACAATATTACAGGCCTTTTCAGACTAAATGCATTTTGGTTTTGGAGTTATGTGTATATAACTTTCATATTTAGTATGACAGTTATACCATCATATTAAATAAAAAAATAAAAACTTGTGTCTTTATAATCCTTACACATTATTTTTTTCCAGTAAAACTCACAAAGACACATTTCTCCAGGCATTATTAGTCATTTATCATGTTTGGTTTAGGAGTCATTTTTAAATAACTGTCATATCAAATGTTGCAGTTATACTGTCATTATGAGTAAAACCCAAGTTTTGTATTTGTAAACCTTACCAAAATACCTGATTCTGGCAAAACTCACATAGATTCAATATAACAGGCAGTTTAAGACATATTGCAAGTTTGGTTTAGGAGTTTGGTTTTGGAATTATGTTGATCTAACTTTCATATTTAGTATGACAGTCATCATATTGAGTAAAAAAAACAAAAAACTTTTTTCTTTACAAACCTTACAAAATATTTTTTTTCTAGTAAAACTCACAAAGATTCATTTCTCCAGGCATTATTAGCCATTTAGCATATTTGGTTTAGGAGTTATGTTTAAATAACTGTTATTTTGGATATGGCAGTTATACTGTCATTATGAGTAAAACCCAATTTTTGTATTTGTAAACCATACCAAAATAACTGATTCTGGTAAAACTAACATATATTCAATATTACAGGCATTTTTAGACGGATTTGCAAGTTTGGTTTTGGTGTTATATTTATTCAACTTTCATATTTAGTATGACAGTTATACTGTCATATTGAGTAAAAAAAAGCTAACTTGTGTCTTTACAAACCTTACAAACTTTTTTTTTCTTGTAAAACTTACAAAGATACATTTCTCCAGGCCAGGCCCGGCCCTCACCAATCTGGCGCCCTAGGCAAGATTTTAGGTGGTGCCCCCCCACATCGGCAGTGAAGTGTATATACTCACAAGAAACCGAATAGCTTTGTCTTTGACCTTTTTTTTTTTTTTACTTACAACTATACCTAATATATAAAGGGGTGGAAAAGTGACTATTACCTGAAAGGGCAAACATTAGCTAACCAGAAGGCAATAACAATGTAAACAAAAAACACCTGCTTAAAAGATCCAATACAAATGTCCCTGAGGAATGTAAGGTGGGAGTACTGTAATTACCTAACGTTACATTATTATTGTCCATAACAATTTAGCCCCCTCCACAATCTTAACCCGACGTTAAAACAGAACTAGCTATTTATTGATTAGCAATTGCCGAATCATGTAACATTAGCTTAATGCTAAAAAGCCAGGTTACTATCACATTCTGTAACAGACAAATAATTTGATGTAGGCTAACGTTACCTACCTGCTACCTCTGTCTTTTCTCGTTTCTCCTCCTCTTCTTTTCTCTTTTTTCTTCCCTGGGCACCTGACAGTTTTGGCCGTTTTGACATCTTGTGTTGATTTTTTGATGTGGTGACGTCCAAAAAGAGTCATGATACGGGAAGGGAGGGGGCGCACCGTGCGGGGGGAGGGGGGTGGGGGGGGCGTAATGTTGTAACAAATAATATTTCTATTAAATAGGCTTTACTTTGCATTATAATTAACGTGGGATTATTTGTTGTATTTAGAAATAATAGTACTGCGATGAGGTGGCAACTTGTCCAGGGTGTACCCCGCCTTCCGCCCGATTGTAGCTGAGATAGGCTCCAGCGCCCCCCGCGACCCCAAAGGGAATAAGCGGTAGAAAATGGATGGATGGAGTACCAGCTTTTTTTTTTTTTTTTTTTTTTTTTTTTTTCTCCAACATTTGTGGCACTGGCGTGGCGCCCCCTAATGGACGGCGCCCTTAGCATTTGCCTATACGGCCTATGCCACGGGCCGGCCCTGCTCCAGGCAATATTTGACATTTTGCTTATGGTTTAGGAGTTATGTTTAAATAACAGTCAGATTGATTATGACAGTATACTGTCATAATAGTTTTTTACTCAATATGCCAGTAATGTTCTTAAAATCCTGAGATAATGCAAAAAATGCAAAGAAAATGTTTTTCAACATAAATCCTACACCAAACATGCAACATGTCTAATAATGCCTGAAGACATGTATCTTTGTTAGTTTTACTAGAAAATGTATCTTTTGTAAGTTTTGCAAAGACGCAAGTTAGTTTTTTTAATTCAATATAAGAGTATAACTGTCAAACTAAATGTAAAAGTTATATAAACATAACTCCAAAACTGAACATGCATTATGTCTAAAAATAACTAAAATATTGTATCTATGTGAATTTTACCAGATTAAGGTAATTTGGTAAGGTTTACAAATACAAAAATTGGGTTTTTGTCATAATGACAGTATAACTGCTATATTCAATTTTACAGTTATTTAAACATAACTTCCTAACCACACATGCAAATAGGCTAATAAAGCCTAAAACAATGCATCCTTGTGAGTTTTACTCGAAACATATGCTATTTTAAGGCTTGCAAACACAAAAAGTTGTTTTTTACTCATTATGACGGTAATGTTCTTAAAATCCTGAGATAATGCGAAATAAGCAATAAAAATGTTTTTCATCATAATTCCTACACCAAACATGCAACATGTCTAATAATGCCTGGATACATGTATCTTTGTTAGTTATACTAGAAAAAATATCTTTTGTAAGTTTTACAAAGACTCAAGTTATTTTTTTTAATACAATATGACAGTATAACTGTCATACCAAATATGAAATATATATAAACATAACTCCAAAACTGAACATGCATTATGTCTAAAAATGCCTAAAATATTGTATCTATGTGAGTTACACCAGAATCAGGTAATTTGGTAAGGTTTACAAATACGAAAATTGTTTTTTTCCCATAATGACAGTATAACTGCTACATTCAATTTGACTGTTAGTTAAACAAAACTTCCTAATCACACATGCAAATAGGTTAATAAAGCCTAAAACAATGCATCCTTGTGAGTTTTACTCGAAACATTTGCTATTTTAAGGTTTGCAAACACAAAAAGTAGTTTTTTACTCATTATGAAAATAATGTTCTTAAAATCCTGAGATAATGCGAAATAAGCAATAAAAATGTTTTTCAGATAATTCCTACATCAAACATGCAACATGTCTAATAATGCCTGAAGACATGGATCTTTGTTAGTTTTACTAGAAAATTTATCTTTTGTAAGTTTTGCAAAGAGGCAAGTTAGTTTTTTAATTCAATATGACAGTATAACTGTCATACCAAATATGAAATATATATAAACATAACTCCAAAATTGAACATGCATTATGTCTAAAAATGCCTAAAATATTGGATCTATGTGAGTTACACCAGAATCAGGTAATTTGGTAAGGTTTACAAATACGAAAATTGTTTTTTTTCCATAATGACAGTATAACTGCTACATTCAATTTGACTGTTATTTAAACAAAACTTCCTAATCACACATGCAAATAGGTTAATAAAGCCTAAAACAATGCATCCTTGTGAGTTTTACTCGAAACATTTGCTATTTTAAGGCTTGCAAACACAAAAAGTAGTTTTTTTACTCATTATGACAGTAATGTTCTTAAAATCCTGAGATAATGCAAAATAAGCAATAAAAATGTTTTTCAACATAATTCCTACACCTAACATGCAACATGTCTAATAATGCGTGAAGATATGCATCTTTGTTAGTTTTACTAGAAAAATTTTCTTTTGTAAGTTTTGCAAAGAGGCAAGTTAGTTGTTTTAATTCAATATGACAGTATAACTGTCATACCAAATATGAAAGTTATATAAACATTTCTCCAAAACTAAACATGCATTATGTCTAAAAATGCCTAGATTATTGTATCTATGTGAGTTTTACAAGAATCAGTAAATTTGGTAAGGTGTACAATTACATAAATTAGGGGTTTACTCATAATGACAGATAACTGCTACATACAATTTTACAGTTATTTAAACATAACTTCCTAACCACACTTGCAAAATAGGCTAATAAATCCTAAAACAATGCATCCATGTGAGTTTTACTCGAAACATTTGCTATTTTAAGGCTTGCAAACACAAAAAGTAGTTTTTTACTCATTAAGACATTAATGTTCTTAAAATAATGAGATAATGCAAAATAAGCAATAAAAATGTTTTTCAACATATTTCCTACACCAAACATGCAACATGTCTAATAATACGTAAAGATATGTATCTTTGTTAGTTTTACTAGAAACATTATCTTTTGTAAGTTTTGCATAGAGGCAAGTTAGTTTTTTTAATTCAATATTACAGTATAACTGTCATACCAAATATGAAATATATATAAACATAACTCCAAAATTGAACATGCATTATGTCTAAAAATGCCTAAAATATTGGATCTATGTGAGTTACACCAGAATCAGGTAATTTGGTAAGGTTTACAAATACGAAAATTGTTTTTTTTTCATAATGACAGTATAACTGCTACAATCAATTTGACTGTTATTTAAACAAAACTTCCTAATCACACATGCAAATAGGTTAATAAATCCTAAAACAATGCATCCTTGTGAGTTTTACTCGAAACATTTGCTATTTTAAGGCTTGCAAACACAAAAAGTAGTTTTTTACTCATTATGACAGTAATGTTCTTAAAATCCTGAGATAATGCAAAATAAGCAATAAAAATGTTTTTCAACATAATTCCTACACCAAACATGCAACATGTCTAATAATGCGTGAAGATATGCATCTTTGTTAGTTTTACTAGAAAAATGTTCTTTTGTAAGTTTTGCAAAGAGGCAAGTTAGTTTTTTTAATTCAATATGACAGTATAACTGTCAAACCAAATATGAAAGTTATATAAACATAACTCCAAAATTGAACATGTATTATGTGTAAAAATGCCTAAAATATTGTATCTATGTGAGTTTTACAAGAATCAGTTAATTTGGTAAGGAGTACAATTACATAAATTAGGGGTTTACTCATAATGACAGATAACTTCTACATTCAATTTGACAGTTATTTAAACATAACTTCCTAACCACACATGCAAAATAGGCTAATAAAGCCTAAAACAATGCATCCTTGTGAGTTTTACTCGAAACATATGCTATTTTAAGGCTTGCAAACACAAAAAGTAGTTTTTTACTCATTATGACAGTAATGTTCTTAAATTCCTGAGATAATGCGAAATAAGCAATAAAAATGTTTTTCAACATAATTCCTACACCAAACATGCAACATGTCTAATAATACGTGAAGATATGTATCTTTGTTAGTTTTACTAGAAACATTATCTTTTGTAAGTTTTGGAAAGAGGCAAGTTAGTCTTTTTAATTCAATATTACAGTATAACTGTCATACCAAATATGAAATAAATATAAACATAACTCCAAAACTGAACATGCATTATGTTTAAAAATGCCTTAAATATTGTATCTATGTGAGTTACACCAGAATCAGGTAATTTGGTAAGGTTTACAATTACGAAAATTGTTTTTTTTCCCATAATGACAGTATAACTGCTACATTCAATTGACTGTTATTTAAACAAAACTTCCTAATCACACATGCAAATAGGTTAATAAAGCCTATAACAATGCATCCTTGTGAGTTTTACTCGAAACATTTGCTATTTTAAGGCTTGCAAACACTAAAAGTAGTTTTTTACTCATTATGACAGTAATGTTCTTAAAATCCTGAGATAATGCAAAATAAGCAATAAAAATGTTTTTCAACATAATTCCTACACCAAACATGCAACATGTCTAATAATGCCTGAAGACATGGATCTTTGTTAGTTTTACTAGAAAAAAATTCTTTTGTAAGTTTTGCAAAGAGGCAAGTTAGTTTTTTTAATTCAATATGACAGTATAACTGTCAAACCAAATATGAAAGTTATATAAACATAACTCCAAAATTGAACATGCATTATGTGTAAAAATGCCTAAAATATTGTATCTATGTGAGTTTTACAAGAATCAGTTGATTTGGTAAGGTGTACAATTACATAAATTAGGGGTTTACTCATAATGACAGATAACTGCTACATTCAATTTGACAGTTATTTAAACATAACTTCCGAACCACACATGCAAAATAGGCTAATAAAGCCTAAAACAATGCATCCATGTGAGTTTTACTCGAAACATTTGCTATTTTAAGGCTTGCAAACACAAAAAGTAGTTTTTTACTCATTAAGACATTAATGTTCTTAAAATCATGAGATAATGCGAAATAAGCAATAAAAATGTTTTTCAACATAATTCCTACACCAAACATGAAACATGTCTAATAATACGTGAAGATATGTATCTTTGTTAGTTTTAATAGAAACATTATCTTTTGTAAGTTTTGCAAAGAGGCAAGTTAGTTTTTTTAATTCATTATTACAGTATAACTGTCATACCAAATATGAAATATATATAAACATAACTCCAAAACTGAACATGCATTATGTCTAAAAATGCCTAAAATATTGTATCTATGTGAGTTACACCAGAATCAGGTAATTTGGTAAGGTTTACAAATACGAACATTTTTTTTTCCCATAATGACAGTATAACTGCTACATTCAATTTGACTGTTATTTAAACAAAACTTCCTAATCACACATGCAAATAGGTTAATAAAGCCTAAAACAATGCATCCTTGTGAGTTTTACTCGAACCATTTGCTATTTTAAGGTTTGCAAACACAAAAAGTCGTTTTTTACTCATTATGACAATATTGTTCTTAAAATCCTGAGATAATGCGAAATAAGCAATAAAAATGTTTTTCAGATAATTCCTACATCAAACATGCAACATGTCTAATAATGCCTGAAGACATGGATCTTTGTTAGTTTTACTAGAAACATTATCTTTTGTAAGTTTTGCAAAGAGGCAAGTTAGTTTTTTTAATTCAATATGACAGTATAACTGTCAAACCAAATATAAATAAATGAATAAATGATAAATATGAAAGTTATATGAACATAACTCCAAAAATAAACATGCATTATGTCTAAAAATGCCTAAATTATTGTATCTATGTGAGTTTTACAAGAATAAGTAAATTTGGTAAGGAGTACAATTACATAAATTAGGGTTTTACTCATAATGACAGATAACTGCTACATTCAATTTGACAGTTATTTAAACATAACTTCCTAACCACACTTGCAAAATAGGCTAATAAAGCCTAAAACAATGCATCCATGTGAGTTTTACTCGAAACATTTGCTATTTTAAGGCTTGCAAACACAAAAAGTAATTTTTTACTCATTAAGACATTAATGTTCTTAAAATAATGAGATAATGCGAAATAAGCAATACAAATTTTTTTCAACATAATTCCTACACCAAACATGCAACATGTCTAATAATGCGTGAATATATGCATCTTTGTTAGTTTTACTAGAAACATTTTCTTTTGTAAGTTTTGCAAAGAGACAAATTCGTTTTTTTAATTCAATATGACAGTATAACTGTCATACCAAATATGAAAGTTATATAAACATAACTCCAAAACTGAACATGCATTATGTCTAAAAATGCCTGTAATATTGTATCTATGTGAGTTTCACCAGCATCAGGTAATTTGGTAAGGTTTACAAATACAAAAACATTTTTTTTCCATAATGACAGTATAACTGCTACATTCAATTTGACTGTTATTTAAACAAAACTTCCTAATCACACATGCAAATACGTTCAAAAAGCCTAAAACAATGCATCCTTGTGAGTTTTACTCGAAACATTTGCTATTTTAAGGTTTGCAAACACAAAAAGTAGTTTTTTACTCATTATGACTAAAATGTTCCTAAAATCCTGCGATAATGCAAAATAAGCAATAAAAATGTATTCTTAACATAATTCCTACATCAAACATGCAACATGTCTTATAATGCCTGAAGACATTATCTTTGTTAGTTTTACTAGAAAAATTATCTTTTGTAAGTTTTGCAAAGAGGCAAGTTAGTTTTTTTAATTCAATATGACAGTATAACTGTCATACGAAATATGAAAGTTATATAAACATAACTCCAAAACTAAACATGCATTATGTCTAAAAATGCCTAAAATTTTGTATCTATGTGAGTTTTACAAGAATCAGTTAATTTGGTAAGGAGTACAATTACATAAATTAGGGGTTTACTCATAATGACAGATAACTGCTACATTCAATTTGACAGTTATTTAAACATAACTTCCTAACCACACATGCAAAATAGGCTAATAAAGCCTAAAACAATGCATCCTTGTGAGTTTTACTCGAAACATATGCTATTTTAAGGTTTGCAAACACAAAAAGTAGTTTTTTACTCATTATGACAGTAATGTTCTTAAAATCCTGAGATAATGCGAAATAAGCAATAAAAATGTTTTTCAACATAATTCCTACACCAAACATGCAACATGTCTAATAATACGTGAAGATATGTATCTTTGTTAGTTTTACTAGAAACATTATCTTTTGTAAGTTTTGGAAAGAGGCAAGTTAGTTTTTTTAATTCAATATTACAGTATAACTGTCATACCAAATATGAAATAAATATAAACATAACTCCAAAACTGAACATGCATTATGTTTAAAAATGCCTTAAATATTGTATCTATGTGAGTTACACCAGAATCAGGTAATTTGGTAAGGTTTACAATTACGAAAATTGTTTTTTTTCCCATAATGACAGTATAACTGCTACATTCAATTGACTGTTATTTAAACAAAACTTCCTAATCACACATGCAAATAGGTTAATAAAGCCTATAACAATGCATCCTTGTGAGTTTTACTCGAAACATTTGCTATTTTAAGGCTTGCAAACACAAAAAGTAGTTTTTTACTCATTATGACAGTAATGTTCTTAAAATCCTGAGATAATGCAAAATAAGCAATAAAAATGTTTTTCAACATAATTCCTACACCAAACATGCAACATGTCTAATAATGCCTGAAGACATGGATCTTTGTTAGTTTTACTAGAAAAAATTTCTTTTGTAAGTTTTGCAAAGAGGCAAGTTAGTTTTTTTAATTCAATATGACAGTATAACTGTCAAACCAAATATGAAAGTTATATAAACATAACTCCAAAATTGAACATGCATTATGTGTAAAAATGCCTAAAATATTGTATCTATGTGAGTTTTACAAGAATCAGTTGATTTGGTAAGGTGTACAATTACATAAATTAGGGGTTTACTCATAATGACAGATAACTGCTACATTCAATTTGACAGTTATTTAAACATAACTTCCGAACCACACATGCAAAATAGGCTAATAAAGCCTAAAACAATGCATCCATGTGAGTTTTACTCGAAACATTTGCTATTTTAAGGCTTGCAAACACAAAAAGTAGTTTTTTACTCATTAAGACATTAATGTTCTTAAAATCATGAGATAATGCGAAATAAGCAATAAAAATGTTTTTCAACATAATTCCTACACCAAACATGAAACATGTCTAATAATACGTGAAGATATGTATCTTTGTTAGTTTTAATAGAAACATTATCTTTTGTAAGTTTTGCAAAGAGGCAAGTTAGTTTTTTTAATTCATTATTACAGTATAACTGTCATACCAAATATGAAATATATATAAACATAACTCCAAAACTGAACATGCATTATGTCTAAAAATGCCTAAAATATTGTATCTATGTGAGTTACACCAGAATCAGGTAATTTGGTAAGGTTTACAAATACGAACATTTTTTTTTTCATAATGACAGTATAACTGCTACATTCAATTTGACTGTTATTTAAACAAAACTTCCTAATCACACATGCAAATAGGTTAATAAAGCCTAAAACAATGCATCCTTGTGAGTTTTACTCGAACCATTTGCTATTTTAAGGTTTGCAAACACAAAAAGTCGTTTTTTACTCATTATGACAATATTGTTCTTAAAATCCTGAGATAATGCGAAATAAGCAATAAAAATATTTTTCAGATAATTCCTACATCAAACATGCAACATGTCTAATAATGCCTGAAGACATGGATCTTTGTTAGTTTTACTAGAAACATTATCTTTTGTAAGTTTTGCAAAGAGGCAAGTTAGTTTTTTTAATTCAATATGACAGTATAACTGTCAAACCAAATATAAATAAATGAATAAATGATAAATATGAAAGTTATATAAACATAACTCCAAAAATAAACATGCATTATGTCTAAAAATGCCTAAATTATTGTATCTATGTGAGTTTTACAAGAATAAGTAAATTTGGTAAGGAGTACAATTACATAAATAAGGGTTTTACTCATAATGACAGATAACTGCTACATTCAATTTGACTGTTATTTAAACAAAACTTCCTAATCACACATGCAAATACGTTAAAAAAGCCTAAAACAATGCATCCTTGTGAGTTTTACTCGAAACATTTGCTATTTTAAGGTTTTCAAACACAAAAAGTAGTTTTTTACTCATTATGACAAAAATGTTCCTAAAATCCTGCGATAATGCAAAATAAGCAATAAAAATGTATTCTTAACATAATTCCTACATCAAATATGCAACATGTCTTATAATGCCTGAAGACATTATCTTTGTTAGTTTTACTAGAAAAATTATCTTTTGTAAGTTTTGCAAAGAGGCAAGTTAGTTTTTTTAATTCAATATGACAGTATAACTGTCATACGAAATATGAAAGTTATATAAACATAACTCCAAAACTAAACATGCATTATGTCTAAAAATGCCTAAAATTTTGTATCTATGTGAGTTTTACAAGAATCAGTTAATTTGGTAAGGTGTACAATTACATAAATTAGGGGTTTATTCATAATGACAGATAACTGCTACATTCAATTTCACAGTTATTTAAACATTACTTCTAACCACACATGCAAAATAGGCTAATAAAGCCTAAAACAATACATCCATGTGAGTTTTTCTCGAAACATATGCTATTTTAAGGCTTGCAAACACAAAAAGTAGTTTTTTACTCATTATGACAGTAATAAATGGCTAATTATGCCTGGAGAAATGTATCTTTGTGAGTTTTACTGGGAAAAAATTTATAAAGACACAAGTTAATTTTTTTTACTTAATATGATGGTATAACTGTCATACTAAATATAAAAGTTGTATAAACATAACTCCAAAACCAAACATGCATTATGTCTAAAAATGCATACAATATTGTATCTATGTGATTTTTACCAGAATCAGGTATTTTTGGTAACGTTTACAAATACAAAAATTAGGTTTTACTCACTATGACAGTATACTGTCACATTCAATCTGACAGTTATTTAAACATACTGTAACTCCTAAACCACAAATACAAAATGGCTAATAATGCCTGGATAAATGTATCTTTGTGAGTTTTCCTGGAAAAAAAAAATGTATATATAAGTTTTGTAAAGAAACAAGTTAGTTTTTTTTACTTAATATGACACTATAACTGTCATACTAAATATGAAAGTTAAATAAACATAATTCCAAAACCAAACTTGCAATACGTCTAAAAATGCCTGTAATATTGAATCTATGTGAGTTTTACCAGAATCAGGTATGTTGGTCAGGTTATAAATACAAAAATTGGGTTTTACTCATAATGACAGTTTAACTGCCATATTCAAAATAACAGTTATTTAAACATAACTCCTAAACCAAACATGCTAAATGGCTAATAATGCCTGGAGAATTGTATCTTTGTGAGTTTTACTAGAAAAAAATATTTTGTAAGGTTTGTAAAGACAAAAGTTTTTTTTTTTTTACTCAATATGATGGTATAACTGTCACACTAAATATAAAAGTAATATAAACATAACTCCAAAACAAAACTTGCAATCCGTCTTAAACTGCCTCTAATATTGAATCTATATGAGTTTTACCAGAATCAGGTATTTTGGTAAGGTTTACAAATACAAAACTTGGGTTTTACTCATAATGACAGTATAACTGTGGTTAGGTCGGGTGCAATGTGAGCTGGGCGGTAGCCGAAGGCAGGGCACTTGGCGGTCCGATCCTCGGCTACAAAAGCTAGCTCTTGGGACGTGGAACGTCACCTCGCTGGGGGGGAAGGAGCCTGAGCTAGTGCGCGAGGTAGAGAAGTTCCGGTTGGATATAGTCGGACTCACCTCGACGCACAGCAAGGGCTCTGGAACCAGTTCTCTCGAGAGGGGCTGGACTCTCTTCCACTCTGGCGTTGCCAGCAGTGAGAGGCGACGGGCTGGGGTGGCAATTCTTGTTGCCCCCCGGCTCAGAGCCTGCATGTTGGAGTTCAACCCGGTGGACGAGAGGGTAGCTTCCCTCCGCCTTCGGGTGGGGGGACGGGTCCTGACTGTTGTTTGCGCTTACGCGCCAAACAGCAGCTCAGAGTACCCACCCTTTTTGGATTCACTCGAGGGAGTACTTGAGAGTGCTCCCCCGGGTGATTCCCTCGTTCTACTGGGGGACTTCAACGCTCATATTGGCAACGACAGTGAAACCTGGAGAGGCGTGATTGGGAAGAATGGCCGCCCGGATCTGAACCCAAGTGGTGTTTTGTTATTGGACTTTTGTGCCCGTCACGGATTGTCCATAACGAACACCATGTTCAAGCATAAGGGTGTCCATATGTGCACTTGGCACCAGGACACCCTAGGCCGCAGTTCTATGATCGACTTTGTAGTTGTGTCATCGGATTTGCGGCCTCATGTTTTGGACACTCGGGTGAAGAGAGGGGCGGAGCTTTCTACCGATCACCACCTGGTGGTGAGTTGGCTGCGATGGTGGGGGAGGATGCCGGACAGACCTGGCAGGCCCAAACGCATTGTGAGGGTTTGCTGGGAACGTCTGGCAGAGTCTCCTGTCAGAGAGAGTTTCAATTCCCACCTCCGGAAGAACTTTGAACATGTCACGAGGGAGGTGACGAGGAGCTTTTTAACTACCTCGGCAACCTCAGCCCCAGAAATAGAAGAGCCCACCACAGATTCCCCAGGCACTGCTTCCTCATAGGAAGACGTGTTGGTGAGATTGAGGAGGTCTTCGAAGTATTCTCTCCACCGATCCACAACATCCGCAGTCGAGGTCAGCAGAACACCATCCTCACCATACACGGTGTTGATAGTGCACTGCTTCCCCTTCCTGAGGCGGCGGATGGTGGTCCAGAATCGCTTCGAAGCCGTCCGGAAATCGTTTTCCATGGCTTCCCCGAACTCCTCCCATGTCCGAGTTTTTGCCTCCGCAACCGCTGAAGCCGCACACCGCTTGGCCTGTCGGTACCTGTCCGCTGCCTCAGGAGTCCTATGAGCCAAAAGAACCCGATAGGACTCCTTCTTCAGCTTGACGGCATCCCTCACCGCCGGTGTCCACCAACGGGTTCTAGGATTACCGCCACGACAGGCACCAACTACCTTGCGGCCACAGCTCCAATCAGCTGCCTCGACAATAGAGGCGCGGAACAGGGTCCACTCGGACTCAATGTCCAGCACCTCCCTCGTGACATGTTCAAAGTTCTTCCGGAGGTGGGAATTGAAACTCTCTCTGACAGGAGACTCTGCCAGACGTTCCCAGCAAACCCTCACAATGCGTTTGGGCCTGCCAGGTCTGTCCGGCATCCTCCCCCACCATCGCAGCCAACTCACCACCAGGTGGTGATCGGTTGAAAGCTCCGCCCCTCTCTTCACCCGAGTGTCCAAAACATGAGGCCGCAAATCCGATGACACAACTACAAAGTCGATCATGGAACTGCGGCCTAGGGTGTCCTGGTGCCAAGTGCACATATGGACACCCTTATGTTCGAACATGGTGTTCATTATGGACAATCTGTGACGGGCACAAAAGTCCAATAAAAGAACACCACTCGGGTTCAGATCCGGGCGGCCATTCTTCCCAATCACGCCTCTCCAGGTTTCACTGTCGCTGCCAACATGAGCATTGAAGTCCCCCAGTAGAACGAGGGAATCACCCGGGGGAGCACTCTCAAGTACTCCCTCGAGCGAATCCAAAAAGGGTGGGTACTCTGAGCTACGGTTTGTCCTAGTGAGTTGTACTAGGACAAATATTTTGTAAGGTTTGTAAAGACCCACATTTGTTTTTTTTACTCAATATGACAGTATAACTGTCATACTACATGCAAAAAAATATATAAACATGACTCCAAAACCAAACTTGCAATCCGTCTAAAAATGTCTGTAATATAGAATCTATGTGAGTTTTACCAAAATGAGGTATTTTGGTAAGGTTGACAAATAGAAAAATAGGTTTTACTGATAGTGACATTATAAGTGCCACACTCAATATGACAGTTATTTAAACATAACTCATAAACAACACATGAAAATGGCTATTAATTCTGGAGAAATGTATCTTTGTTAGTTTTACTAGAGTAATGATCTTTTGTAAGGTTTGCAAAGACACAAGTTTTTTTACTCAATATGACGGTATAACTGTCAAACTAAATAAAAAAGTTATAGAAACATAACTCCAAAACCAAACTCTAAAAACCAAACATGCAATCCATTTAAAAATGCCTGTAATATTAAATATATGTGAGTTTTATCAGAATCAGGTATTTTGGTAAGGTTTAAAATACCAAAATTAGGTTTTACTCATAATGACAGTAAAACTGCCACGCTCAATATGACAGTTATTTAAACATAACTCCTAAAACACACATGCAAAATGACAAATATTGCGTGGAAAAATGTATCGTGATTTTTACGGGAAAAAAATATTTTGTAAGGTTTGTAAAGATACTGTTTTTTTTTTTAACTCAATATGATGGTATAACTGTCATACTGAATATGAAAGTTTTATAAACATAACTCCAAAACCAAACTTGCAATTCGTAAAAAAATGGCTTTAATATTGAATATATGCGATTTTTACCAGAATCAGGTATTTTGGTAAGGATTACAAATACAAAAATGAGGTTTTACTCATAATGACGGATAACCGCCACATTTTTTTTAACATAACTCCTAAACAAAACATGCTAAATGGGTAATAATGCCTGGAGAAATGTATCTTTGTGAGTTTTACTGGTAAGGTTTGTAAAGACACAAGTTAGTTTTTTCTAACTCAAAAAGACAGTATAACTGTCATAATAAATGGAAAAGTTATATAAACATAACTCCAAAACCAAACATGCATTATGTCTAAAAATGCCTGAAATTATGTATCCATGTGAGTTTTACTAGAATCAGTTGTTTTTGTAAGTTTTGCAAATACAAAATATTGTTTTTACTCACTATGACAGTATACTGTCACATTCGATCCGACAGTTATTTAAACATAACTCCTAAACCACACATTCAAAATGACTAATAATGCCGGGAGAAATGTATCTCTGTGAATTTTTCTGGAAAAAAATATTTTGTAAGGTTTGTTATAACACAAGTTAGGTATTTTTTTACTCAATTTGACAGCAGTATACTGTCATAGTGAGTAAAACCAATATTTTGTATTTGCAAACCTTACCAAATTACCTGATTCTGGTAAAACTCACATAGATACAATATTTTAGGCATTTTTAGACATAATGCATGTTCATTTTTGGAGTTATGTTTATATAACTTTTAAATTTAGTTTGACAGTTATACTGTTATATTGAATTAAAAAAACTAACTTGCGTCGTTGCAAAACTTACAAAAGATACATTTTCTAGTAAAGCTAACAAAGATGCATGTCTTCAGGCATTATTAGACATGTTGCATGTTTGGTGTAGGAATTATGTTGAAAAATATTTTTATTGCTTTTTTCGCATTATCTCAGGATTTTAAGAACATTACTGGCATATTAAGTAAAAAACTACTATGACAGTATACTGTCACATTCAATCTGCCTGTTATTTAAACATAAATTCTAAACCACAGATGGCTAATAATGCCTGGAGAAATGTATTTTTGTGAGTTTTACCGGAAAAAAATATTATGTAAGGTTTGTATAGACATAAGTTAGTTTTTTTTTACTCAATATGATAGTATAACTGTCTTACTAAATTTGAAAGTTATATAAACATAACTCCAAAACCAAACATGCATTATGTCTAAAAATGCCTGTAATTTTGTATCCATGTGAGTTTTACTAGAATCAGTTGTTTTTGTTAGTTTTGCAAGTACAAAATATTGGTTATACTCACTATGACAGTATACTGTCACATTCAATCTGACAGTTATTTAAACATAACTCCTAAACTACACATTCAAAAAGACTAATAATGCCTGGAGAAATGTATCTCTGTGAATTTTTCTGGAAAAAATATTTTTTAAGGTTTGTTATGACACAAGTTTTTTTTTTTTTTTACTCAATATGACAGCAGTATACTGTCATAGTGAGTAAAACCAATATTTTGTATTTGCAAACCTTACAAAAACAACTGATTCTAGTAAAACTCACATGGATACAAAATTACAGGCATTTTTAGATATAATGCATGTTTGGTTTTGGAGTTATGTTTATTTAACTTTTCCATTTATTATGACAGTTATACCGTCTTTTTGAGTCAGAAAAAACTAACTTGTGTCTTTAGAAACCTTACAAATTTTTTTTTCCAGTAAAACTCACAAAGATACATTTCTCCAGGCATTATTAGCCATTTAGCATGTTTTGTTTAGGAGTTATGTTCAAAAAAATGTGGCGGTTATCCGTCATTATGAGTAAAACCTAACTTTTGTATTTGTAATCCTTACCAAAATACCTGATTCTGGTAAAAATCACATAGATACAATATTGCAGGCATTTTTAGACATAATGCATGTTTGGTTTTGGAGTTATGTTTTTACAACTTTTATATTTAGTATGACAGTTATACCATCATATTGAGTAAAAAAAATAACTTGTGTCTTTATAAACCTTACAAAAAAAATGTTTCCCAGTAAAACTCACAAAGATACATTTCTCTAGGCATAATTAGCCATTTATCATGTTTGGTTTAGGAGTTATGTTTAAACAACTGTCATATTGAGTGTGGCAGTTATACTGTCATTATGAGTAAAATCTAATTTTTGTATTTGTAAACCTTACCAAAATACCTGATTCTGGTTAAACCCACATCGATACAATATTACAGGAATTTTTAGACATAAAGCATGATTGGTTTTGGAGTTATGTTTATATAACTTTCATATTTAGTATGAAAGTTATACCATCATATTGAGTAAAAAACAACAAATATTTTGTATCTTTACAAACCTTACAAAATATTGTTTTCCAATAAAACTCACAAATATACCTTTCTCTAGGCATTAATAGTCATTTTGCATTTGTGTTTTAGGAGTTATTAGGAGTAATTAACTGTCATATTGAGTGTGGCAGTTATACTGTCACTATGAGTAAAACCTAATTTTTGTTTTTGTAAACCTTACCAAAATACCTGATTCTGATAAAACTCACATATATTCAATATTACAGGCATTTTTAGACGGATTGCATATTTGGTTTTGGAGTTGTGTTTATATAACTTTCATATATAGTATGACAGCTATACTGTTAAATTGTGTAAAAAAAAAACTAACTCGTGTCTTTACCAAAATACCTGATTCAGGTAAAACTCATATAGATTCAATATTACAGGCAGTTTAAGACGGATTGCAAGTTTGGTTTAGTGGTTTGTTTTTGGAATTATGTTTATATTAAGTTTATATTTAGTTTGACAGTTATACCATCATATTCAGTAAAAAAAAATAACTTTTGTCTTTACAAACCTTACAAAATAGTTTTTTCTAGTAAAATTCACAAAGATACATTTCTCCAGGCATTATTAGCCATTTAGCATGTTTGGTTTAGGAGTTGTGTTTAAATAACTGTTATTTTGAATATGGCAGTTATACTGTTATTATGAGTAAAACCCAATTTTTGTATTTGCAAACTTTACCTAAATACCTGATTCTGGTAAAACTCACATAAATTCAGAATTACAGGCATTTTTAGACGTATTGGAAGTTTGGTTTTGGAGTTATGTTTATTTAACTTTCATATTTAGTATGACAGTTATATCATATTAAGTAAAAAAAACTAACTTGTGTCTTTACAAACCTTATATATATATATATTTTTTTTTTTTTCAGGAAAACTCACAAAGATACATTTCTCCAGGCATTATTAGCCATTTTGTATTTGTGGTTTAGGAGTTATGTTTAAATAACTGTCAGATTGAATGTGACAGTATACTGTCATTATGAGTAAAACCTAATTTTTGTATTTGTAAACCTTACCAAAAATACCTGATTCGGGTAAAAATCACATAGATACAATATTGCAGGCATTTTTAGACATAATGGATGTTTGGTTTTGGAGTTATGTTTATACAACTTTCATATTTAGTATGACAGTTATACCATCATATTGAGTAAAAAAAACAAAAAACTTGTGTCTTTATAAACCTTACAATTTTTTCCCCCCCAAAACTCACAAAGATACAATTCTCCAGGCATAATTAGCCATTTATCATGTTTGGTTTAGGAGTTATGTTTAAATAAACTGTCGTTTTGAGTGTGGCAGTTATTGTATTGTGTGTCATTATAAATAAAAACCTATTTTTTGTATTTGTAAACCTTACCAAAATACCTGATTCTGGTAAAACCCACACCGATACAATATTACAGGAATTTTTAGACATAAAGCATGTTTGGTTTTGGAGTTATGTTTATATAACTTTCATATCTAGTATGACAGTTATACCATCATATTGAGTAAAAAAAAAGTAATTTGTATCTTTACAAATCTTACAAAATATTGTTTTCCAGTAAAAATCACAAATATACATTTCTCTAGGCATTATTAGTCGTTTTGCATTTGTGTTTTAGGAGTTATGTTTAATTAACTGTCATATTGAGTGTGGCAGTTATATTGTCACTATGAGTAAAACCTATTTTTTGTATTCGTAAACCTTACCAAAATACCTGAATCTGATAAAACTCACATATATTCAATATTACAGGCATTTTTAGACGGATTGCATATTTGGTTTTGGAATTATGTTTATATAACTTTCATATATAGTATGACAGCTAAACTGTTAAATTGTGTAAAAAAAAAACTAACTTGTGTCTTTACAAACCTTACAAAATATTTTTTTCCAGTAAAACTCACAAAGATACATTCCTCAAGGCATTATTAGCCATTTTGTCAGTATACTGTCATTATGAGTAAAACTAATATTTTGTATTTGTAAACCTTACAAAAACAACTGATTATAGTAAAACTCACATGGATACAAAATTATAAGCATTTTTAAACACAATACATGTTTGGTGGCAGTCAATGTGGCAGTTATTCTGTCATTATGAGTAAAACCAGTATTTTGTATTTGCAAACCTTACAAAAACAACTGATTCTAGTAAAACTCACATGGATACAATATTACAGTTATTTTTAGATTTAATGCATGTTTGGTTTTGGAGTTATGTTTATATAACTTTTACATTTAGTATGACAGTTATAATGTCATATTGAGTAAAAACAATAACTTGTCTTACAAACCTTACAATTTTTTCCAAGCATTATTAGCCATTTTGCATGTGTGGTTTAGGAATTATATTTAAATAACTGTCATATTGAGTGTGGCAGTTATACTGTCATTATGAGTTAAACCTTATTTTTGTATTTGTAAACCTTACCAAAATACCTGATTGTAGTAAAACTCACATAGATACAATATTACAGGCATTTTTAGACATAATGCATGTTTGGTTTTGGAGTTATGTTTATATAACTTTCATATTTAGTATGACAGTTATACTGTCATATTAAGTAAAAAAAACTAACTTGTGTCTTTACAAACCTTACAAAATATATATATATATTTTTTTTCCAGTAAAACTCACAAAGATACATCCAGGCATTATTAGTCATTTTGTATGTGTGGTTTAGGAATTATGTTTAAATAACTGTCATTTTGAACGTTGCAGTTATACTGTCATTATGAGTAAAACCTAATTTTTGTATTTGTAAACCTTACCAAAATACCTGTTTCTGGTAAAACTCACATAGATTCAATATTACAGGCATTTTTAGACGGATTGCATGTTTGGTTTTGAAGTTATGTTTATATAACTTTCAAATTTAGTAAGACAGTTATACCATCATATTGAGTAAAAAAACTAACTTGTGTCCAAACAAACCTTACAAAATATATTTTTTCCATTAAAACTCACAAAAATACATTTCTCCAGGCATTATTAGCCATTTTGCATCTGTGGTTTAGAATTTATGTTTAAATAACAGTCAGATTGAATGCGACAGTATACTGTCATAGTGAGTAAAACCAAAATGTTGTATTTGCAAACCTTACAAAAACAAATGATTCTACTAAAACTCACTTGGATACAATATTATAGGCATTTTAAGACATAATGCATGTTTGGTTTAGGAATTATGTTGAAAAATTATTTTTTTGCTTTTTTCGCATTATATCAGGATTTTGTGGTTAGGAAGTTATGTTTAAATAACTGTCAAACTGATTAGAGAAGTTATACTGTCATTATGAGTAAAACCTAGTTTTTGTATTTGTAAACCTTACCAAATTAGCTGATTCTGGTAAAACTCACATAGATACAATATTTTAGGCATTTTTAAACATGGTGCATGTTTAGTTTTGGAATGATGTGACTTTCATATTTAGTATGAAAGTTATACAGTCATGATGAATTAAAACTTGCAACTTTGCAACTTTGCAAACCTTACAAAATATATTTTTCCTAGTAAAACTAACAAAGACACATGTCTACAGGCTTTATTAGAAATTTTGCATGTTTGGTTTAGGAATTATGTTGAAATTTATTTTTATTGCTTTTTCCGCATTATTCAAGGATTTTAAGAACAATTCTGTAATATTGAGTAAAAAACTACTTTTTGTAATTGCAAGCCTTAAAAAAGCATATGTTCGAGTAAAACTCACAAGGATGCATTGTTTTAGGCATTATTAGCATTTTTGCATGTGTGGTTTAGGAGTTATGTTTAAATAACTGTCATTTTGCGTGTGGCAGTTATACTGTCTTATGAGTAAAACTTAATTTTTGTATTTGTGAACCTTACCAAAATACCTGATTGTAGTAAAACTCACATAGATACAATATTACAGGCATTTTAAGACATAATGCATGTTTGGTTTTGGAATCATGTTTATATAACTTTCATATTTAGTATGACAGTTATACTGTCATATTGAGTAAAAAAAAAACTAACTTGTGTCTTTACAAACCTTACAAAAAATATTTCCCAGTAAAACTCACAAAGATACTTTTCTCCAGGCATTATTAGTCATTTTGTATGTGTGGTTTAGGAGTTATGTTTAAATAACTGTCAGACTGAATGTGACAGCATACTGTCAGAGTGAGTAAAACCAATATTTTGTATTTGCAAACCTTTCAAAAACAACTTATTCTAGTAAAACTCACATGGATACAATATTACAGGCGATTTTAGACATAATGCATGTTTGGTTTTGGAGTTATGTTTATATATGTTTATATATTTTTTACATTTAGTATTACAGTTATACTGTCATAATGAGTAAAAAAAACTAACTTGTGTCTTTATAAACCTTAAAAATTATTTTTTTTCCAGTAAAACTCACAAAGATACATTTCTCCAGGCATTATTAGCCATTAATCATGTTTGGTTAGAGTTATGTTTAAATAACTGTCATATTGAGTGTGGCAGTATTTGTAAAATTACCAAAATAACTGATTCTGATAAAACTCACATTGATAAAATATTACAGGATTTTTGAGACATAAAGCATGTTTCCATCATATTGAGTAAAATAAACTAACTTGTGTCTATACAAACCTTACAAAATATTTTATTTTCCAGTAAAACTCACAAAAATACATTTCTCCAGTTAATATTACCCATTTTGCATCTGTGGTTTAGAATGTATGTTTAAATAACAGTCAGATTGAATGTGACAGTATACTGTCATAGTGAGTAAAACCTATTTTTTTATTTGTAAACCTTAACAAAATACCTGATTCTAGTAAAACTCACAGAGATTCAATATTACAGGCATTTTTAGACGGATTGCATGTTTGGTATTGGAGTTATGTTTATATAACTTTTACATTTATTATGACAGTTATAACTTGTGTCTTTACAAACCTTACAATTTTTTTCCCCCCTGTAAATCTCACAAAGATACATTTCTCCAGGCATTATTAGCCATCTTGCATGTGTGGTTTAGGAGTTATGTTTACATAACCATCATATTGAGGGTGGCAGTTATACTGTCATTATGAGTAAAACCTAATTTTTGTATTTATAAACCTTACCAAAATACCTGATTCTGGTTAAACTCACATAGATACAATATTACAGGCATTTTTTAGACATAATGCATGTTTGGTTTTTGAGTTGTGTTTATATACATTTTTCCAGGCATTATTAGCCATTTATCATGTTTGGTTTAGGAGTTATGTTTAAATAACTGTCATATCAAATAATGCAGTTATACTGTCATTATGAGTAAAACCCAAGTTTTGTATTTGTAAACCTTACCAAAATACCTGATTCTGGTAAAACTCATATAGATTCAATATTACAGGCAGTTTAAGACGGATTGCAAGTTTGGTTTGGAGTTTGTTTTTGGAATTATGTTTATAATAATTGTATATTTAGTTTGACAGATATACCATCATATTCAGTAAAAAAAAATAACTTTTGTCTTTACAAACCTTACAAAATATTTTTTTCTAGTAAAACTCACAAAGATACATTTCTCTAGGCATAATTAGCCATTTATCATGTTTGGTTTAGGAGTTATGTTTAAACAACTGTCATATTGAGTGTGGCAGTTATACTGTCATTATGAGTAAAATCTAATTTTTGTATTTGTAAACCTTACCAAAATACCTGATTCTGGTTAAACCCACATCGATACAATATTACAGGAATTTTTAGACATAAAGCATGTTTGGTTTTGGAGTTATGTTTATATAACTTTCATATTTAGTATGAAAGTTATACCATCATATTGAGTAAAAAACAACAAATATTTTGTATCTTTACAAACCTTACAAAATATTGTTTTCCAATAAAACTCACAAATATACCTTTCTCTAGGCATTAATAGTCATTTTGCATTTGTGTTTTAGGAGTTATTAGGAGTAATTAACTGTCATATTGAGTGTGGCAGTTATACTGTCACTATGAGTAAAACCTAATTTTTGTTTTTGTAAACCTTACCAAAATACCTGATTCTGATAAAACTCACATATATTCAATATTACAGGCATTTTTAGACGGATTGCATATTTGGTTTTGGAGTTGTGTTTATATAACTTTCATATATAGTATGACAGCTATACTGTTAAATTGTGTAAAAAAAAAAACTAACTCGTGTCTTTACCAAAATACCTGATTCAGGTAAAACTCATATAGATTCAATATTACAGGCAGTTTAAGACGGATTGCAAGTTTGGTTTAGGAGTTTGTTTTTGGATTTATGTTTATATTAATTTTATATTTAGTTTGACAGTTATACCATCATATTCAGTAAAAAAAAAAAACTTTTGTCTTTACAAACCTTACAAAATAGTTTTTTCTAGTAAAGTTCACAAAGATACATTTCTCCAGGCATTATTAGCCATTTAGCATGTTTGGTTTAGGAGTTGTGTTTAAATAACTGTTATTTTGAATACGGCAGTTATACTGTTATTATGAGTAAAACCCAATTTTTGTATTTGTAAACTTTACCTAAATACCTGATTCTGGTAAAACTCACATAAATTCAATATTACAGGCATTTTTAGACGTATTGGAAGTTTGGTTTTGGAGTTATGTTTATTTAACTTTCATATTTAGTATGACAGTTATATCATATTAAGTAAAAAGAACTAACTTGTGTCTTTACAAACCTTATATATATATATATTTTTTTTTTTTCAGGAAAACTCACAAAGATACATTTCTCCAGGCATTATTAGCCATTTTGTATTTGTGGTTTAGGAGTTATGTTTAAATAACTGTCAGATTGAATGTGACAGTATACTGTCATTATGAGTAAAACCTAATTTTTGTATTTGTAAACCTTACCAAAAATACCTGATTCGGGTAAAAATCACATAGATACAATATTGCAGGCATTTTTAGACATAATGCATGTTTGGTTTTGGAGTTATATTTATACAACTTTCATATTTAGTATGACAGTTATACCATCATATTGAGTAAAAAAAAACAAAAAAACTTGTGTCTTTATAAACCTTACAATTTTTTTCCCCCCAAAACTCACAAAGATACAATTCTCCAGGCATACTTAGCCATTTATCATGTTTGGTTTAGGAGTTATGTTTAAATAACTGTCGTTTTGAGTGTGGCAGTTATTGTATTGTGTGTCATTATAAATAAAAACCTATTTTTTGTATTTGTAAACCTTACCAAAATACCTGATTCTGGTAAAACCCACACCGATACAATATTACAGGAATTTTTAGACATAAAGCATGTTTGGTTTTGGAGTTATGTTTATATAACTTTCATATCTAGTATGACAGTTATACCATCATATTGAGTAAAAAAAAAGTAATTTGTATCTTTACAAGTCTTACAAAATATTGTTTTCCAGTAAAAATCACAAATATACATTTCTCTAGGCATTATTAGTTATTTTGCATTTGTGTTTTAGGAGTTATGTTTAATTAACTGTCATATTGAGTGTGGCAGTTATATTGTCACTATGAGTAAAACCTAATTTTTGTATTCGTAAACCTTACCAAAATACCTGAACCTGATAAAACTCACATATATTCAATATTACAGGCATTTTTAGACGGATTGCATATTTGGTTTTGGAATTATGTTTATATAACTTTCATATATAGTATGACAGCTAAACTGTTAAATTGTGTAAAAAAAACTAACTTGTGTCTTTACAAACCTTACAAAATATTTTTTTCCAGTAAAACTCACAAAGATACATTCCTCAAGGCATTATTAGCCATTTTGTCAGTATACTGTCATTATGAGTAAAACTAATATTTTGTATTTGTAAACCTTGCAAAAACAACTGATTATAGTAAAACTCACATGGATACAAAATTATAAGCATTTTTAAACACAATACATGTTTGGTGGCAGTCAATGTGGTAGTTATTCTGTCATTATGAGTAAAACAAGTATTTTGTATTTGCAAACCTTACAAAAACAACTGATTCTAGTAAAACTCACATGGATACAATATTACAGTTATTTTTAGATTTAATGCATGTTTGGTTTTGGAGTTATGTTTATATAACTTTTACATTTAGTATGACAGTTATAATGTCATATTGAGTAAAAACAATAACTTGTCTTACAAACCTTACAATTTTTTCCAAGCATTATTAGCCATTTTGCATGTGTGGTTTAGGAGTTATATTTAAATAACTGTCATATTGAGTGTGGCAGTTATACTGTCATTATGAGTTAAACCTTATTTTTGTATTTGTAAACCTTACCAAAATACCTGATTGTAGTAAAACTCACATAGATACAATATTACAGGCATTTTTAGACATAATGCATGTTTGGTTTTGGAGTTATGTTTATACGGCGTGGCGCAGTGGAAGAATGGCCGTGCGCGACCCGAGGGTCCCTGGTTCAATCCCCACCTAGTACCAACCTCGTCATGTCCGTTGTGTCCTGAGCAAGACACTTCACCCTTGCTCCTGATGGGTGCTGGTTAGCGCCTTGCATGGCAGCTCCCTCCATCAGTGTGTGAATGTGTGTGTGAATGGGTAAATGTGGAAGTAGTGTCAAAGCGCTTTGAGTACCTTGAAGGTAGAAAAGCGCTATACAAGTACAACCCATTTATCATTTATTTATTTATATAACTTTCATATTTAGTATGACAGTTATACTGTCATATTAAGTAAAAAAAACTAACTTGTGTCTTTACAAACCTTACAATTATATATATATTTTTTTCAGTAAAACTCACAAAGATACATCCAGGCATTATTAGTCATTTTGTATGTGTGGTTTAGGAATTATGTTTAAATAACTGTCATTTTGAACGTTGCAGTTATACTGTCATTATGAGTAAAACCTAATTTTTGTATTTGTAAACCTTACCAAAATACCTGTTTCTGGTAAAACTCCCATAGATTCAATATTACAGGCATTTTTAGACGGATTGCATGTTTGGTTTTGAAGTTATGTTTATATAACTTTCAAATTTAGTAAGACAGTTATACCATCATATTGAGTAAAAAAACTAACTTGTGTCCAAACAAACCTTACAAAATATTTTTTTTCCATTAAAACTCACAAAAATACATTTCTCCAGGCATTATTAGCCATTTTGCATCTGTGGTTTAGAATTTATGTTTAAATAACAGTCAGATTGAATGCGACAGTATACTGTCATAGTGAGTAAAACCAAAATGTTGTATTTGCAAACCTTACAAAAACAAATGATTCTACTAAAACTCACTTGGATACAATATTATAGGCATTTTAAGACATAATGCATGTTTGGTTTAGGAATTATGTTGAAAAACTATTTTATTGCTTTTTTCGCATTATATCAGGATTTTGTGGTTAGGAAGTTATGTTTAAATAACTGTCAAACTGATTAGAGAAGTTATACTGTCATTATGAGTAAAACCTAATTTTTGTATTTGTAAACCTTACCAAATTAGCTGATTCTGGTAAAACTCACATAGATACAATATTTTAGGCATTTTTAAACATGGTGCATGTTTAGTTTTGGAATGATGTGACTTTCATATTTAGTATGAAAGTTATACAGTCATGATGAATTAAAACTTGCAACTTTGCAACTTTGCAAACCTTACAAAATATATTTTTCCTAGTAAAACTAACAAAGACACATGTCTACAGGCGTTATTAGAAATTTTGCATGTTTGGTTTAGGAATTATGTTGAAATTTATTTTTATTGCTTTTTCCGCATTATTCAAGGATTTTAAGAACTATTCTGTAATATTGAGTAAAAAACTACTTTTTGTAATTGCAAGCCTTAAAAAAGCATATGTTCGAGTAAAACTCACAAGGATGCATTGTTTTAGGCATTATTAGCATTTTTGCATGTGTGGTTTAGGAGTTATGTTTAAATAACTGTCATTTTGCGTGTGGCAGTTATACTGTCTTATGAGTAAAACTTAATTTTTGTATTTGTGAACCTTACCAAAATACCTGATTGTAGTAAAACTCACATAGATACAATATTACAGGCATTTTAAGACATAATGCATGTTTGGTTTTGGAATCATGTTTATATAACTTTCAAATTTAGTATGACAGTTATACTGTCATATTGAGTAAAAAAAAAACTAACTTGTGTCTTTACAAACCTTACAAAAAATATTTCCCAGTAAAACTCACAAAGATACATTTCTCCAGGCATTATTAGTCATTTTGTATGTGTGGTTTAGGAGTTATGTTTAAATAACTGTCAGACTGAATGTGACAGTATACTGTCAGAGTGAGTAAAACCAATATTTTGTATTTGCAAACCTTACAAAAACAACTTATTCTAGTAAAACTCACATGGATACAATATTACAGGCATTTTTAGACATAAAGCATGTTTGGTTTTGGAGTTATGTTTGTATATGTTTATATATTTTTTACATTTAGTATTACAGTTAAACTGTCATAATGAGTAAAAAAAACTAACTTGTGTCTTTATAAACCTTAAAAATTATTTTTTTTCCAGTAAAACTCACAAAGATACATTTCTCCAGGCATTATTAGCCATTAATCATGTTTGGTTAGAGTTATGTTTAAATAACTGTCATATTGAGTGTGGCAGTATTTGTAAAATTACCAAAATAACTGATTCTGATAAAACTCACAGTGATAAAATATTACAGGATTTTTGAGACATAAAGCATGTTTCCATCATATTGAGTAAAATAAACTAACTTGTGTCTATACAAACCTTACAAAATATTTTATTTTCCAGTAAAACTCACAAAAATACATTTCTCCAGTTAATATTACCCATTTTGCATCTGTGGTTTAGAATGTATGTTTAAATAACAGTCAGATTGAATGTGACAGTATACTGTCATAGTGAGTAAAACCTATTTTTTTATTTGTAAACCTTAACAAAATACCTGATTCTAGTAAAACTCACAGAGATTCAATATTACAGGCATTTTTAGACAGATTGCATGTTTGGTATTGGAGTTATGTTTATATAACTTTTACATTTATTATGACAGTTATAACTTGTGTCTTTACAAACCTTACAATTTTTTCCCCCCTATAAATCTCACAAAGATACATTTCTCCAGGCAATATTAGCCATCTTGCATGTGTGGTTTAGGAGTTATGTTTACATAACCATCATATTGAGGGTGGCAGTTATACTGTCATTATGAGTAAAACCTAATTTTTGTATTTATAAACCTTACCAAAATACCTGATTCTGGTTAAACTCACATAGATACAATATTACAGGCATTTTTTAGACATAATGCATGTTTGGTTTTGGAGTTGTGTTTATATACATTTTTCCAGGCATTATTAGCCATTTATCATGTTTGGTTTAGGAGTTATGTTTAAATAACTGTCATATCAAATAATGCAGTTATACTGTCATTATGAGTAAAACCCAAGTTTTGTATTTGTAAACCTTACCAAAATACCTGATTCTGGTAAAACTCATATAGATTCAATATTACAGGCAGTTTAAGACGGATTGCAAGTTTGGTTTGGAGTTTGTTTCTGGAATTATGTTTATAATAATTGTATATTTAGTTTGACAGATATACCATCATATTCAGTAAAAAAAAAATAACTTTTGTTTTTACAAACCTTACAAAATATTTTTTTCTAGTAAAACTCACAAAGATACATTTCTCTAGGCATAATTAGCCATTTATCATGTTTGGTTTAGGAGTTATGTTTAAACAACTGTCATATTGAGTGTGGCAGTTATACTGTCATTATGAGTAAAATCTAATTTTTGTATTTGTAAACCTTACCAAAATACCTGATTCTGGTTAAACCCACATCGATACAATATTACAGGAATTTTTAGACATAAAGCATGTTTGGTTTTGGAGTTATGTTTATATAACTTTCATATTTAGTATGAAAGTTATACCATCATATTGAGTAAAAAACAACAAATATTTTGTATCTTTACAAACCTTACAAAATATTGTTTTCCAATAAAACTCACAAATATACCTTTCTCTAGGCATTAATAGTCATTTTGCATTTGTGTTTTAGGAGTTATTAGGAGTAATTAACTGTCATATTGAGTGTGGCAGTTATACTGTCACTATGAGTAAAACCTAATTTTTGTTTTAGTAAACCTTACCAAAATACCTGATTCTGATAAAACTCACATATATTCAATATTACAGGCATTTTTAGACGGATTGCATATTTGGTTTTGGAGTTGTGTTTATATAACTTTCATATATAGTATGACAGCTATACTGTTAAATTGTGTAAACAAAAAACTAACCCGTGTCTTTACCAAAATACCTGATTCAGGTAAAACTCATATAGATTCAATATTACAGGCAGTTTAAGACGGATTGCAAGTTTGGTTTAGGAGTTTGTTTTTGGAATTATGTTTATATTAATTTTATATTTAGTTTGACAGTTATACCATCATATTCAGTAAAAAAAAATAACTTTTGTCTTTACAAACCTTACAAAATAGTTTATTCTAGTAAAATTCACAAAGATACATTTCTCCAGGCATTATTAGCCATTTAGCATGTTTGGTTTAGGAGTTGTGTTTAAATAACTGTTATTTTGAATATGGCAGTTATACTGTTATTATGAGTAAAACCCAATTTTTGTATTTGTAAACTTTACCTAAATACCTGATTCTGGTAAAACTCACATAAATTCAATATTACAGGCATTTTTAGACGTATTGGAAGTTTGGTTTTGGAGTTATGTTTATTTAACTTTCATATTTAGTATGACAGTTATATCATATTAAGTAAAAAAAACTAACTTGTGTCTTTACAAACATTATATATATATATTTTTTTTTTTTTTCAGGAAAACTCACAAAGATACATTTCTCCAGGCATTATTAGCCATTTTGTATTTGTGGTTTAGGTGTTATGTTTAAATAACTGTCAGATTGAATGTGACAGTATACTGTCATTATGAGTAAAACCTAATTTTTGTATTTGTAAACCTTACCAAAAATACCTGATTCGGGTAAAAATCACATAGATACAATATTGCAGGCATTTTTAGACATAATGCATGTTTGGTTTTGGAGTTATATTTATACAACTTTCATATTTAGTATGACAGTTATACCATCATATTGAGTAAAAAAAAACAAAAAAACGTGTGTCTTTATAAACCTTACAATTTTTTCCCCCCCAAAACTCACAAAGATACAATTCTCCAGGCATACTTAGCCATTTATCATGTTTGGTTTAGGAGTTATGTTTAAATAACTGTCGTTTTGAGTGTGGCAGTTATTGTATTGTGTGTCATTATAAATAAAAACCTATTTTTTGTATTTGTAAACCTTACCAAAATACCTGATTCTGGTAAAACCCACACCGATACAATATTACAGGAATTTTTAGACATAAAGCATGTTTGGTTTTGGAGTTATGTTTATATAACTTTCATATCTAGTATGACAGTTATACCATCATATTGAGTAAAAAAAAAGTAATTTGTATCTTTACAAGTCTTACAAAATATTGTTTTCCAGTAAAAATCACAAATATACATTTCTCTAGGCATTATTAGTTATTTTGCATTTGTGTTTTAGGAGTTATGTTTAATTAACTGTCATATTGAGTGTGGCAGTTATATTGTCACTATGAGTAAAACCTAATTTTTGTATTCGTAAACCTTACCAAAATACCTGAACCTGATAAAACTCACATATATTCAATATTACAGGCATTTTTAGACGGATTGCATATTTGGTTTTGGAATTATGTTTATATAACTTTCATATATAGTATGACAGCTAAACTGTTAAATTGTGTAAAAAAAACTAACTTGTGTCTTTACAAACCTTACAAAATATTTTTTTCCAGTAAAACTCACAAAGATACATTCCTCAAGGCATTATTAGCCATTTTGTCAGTATACTGTCATTATGAGTAAAACTAATATTTTGTATTTGTAAACCTTACAAAAACAACTGATTATAGTAAAACTCACATGGATACAAAATTATAAGCATTTTTAAACACAATACATGTTTGGTGGCAGTCAATGTGGTAGTTATTCTGTCATTATGAGTAAAACAAGTATTTTGTATTTGCAAACCTTACAAAAACAACTGATTCTAGTAAAACTCACATGGATACAATATTACAGTTATTTTTAGATTTAATGCATGTTTGGTTTTGGAGTTATGTTTATATAACTTTTACATTTAGTATGACAGTTATAATGTCATATTGAGTAAAAACAATAACTTGTCTTACAAACCTTACAATTTTTTCCAAGCATTATTAGCCATTTTGCATGTGTGGTTTAGGAGTTATATTTAAATAACTGTCATATTGAGTGTGGCAGTTATACTGTCATTATGAGTTAAACCTTATTTTTGTATTTGTAAACCTTACCAAAATACCTGATTGTAGTAAAACTCACATAGATACAATATTACAGGCATTTTTAGACATAATGCATGTTTGGTTTTGGAGTTATGTTTATATAACTTTCATATTTAGTATGACAGTTATACTGTCATATTAAGTAAAAAAAACTAACTTGTGTCTTTACAAACCTTACAATTATATATATATTTTTTTCAGTAAAACTCACAAAGATACATCCAGGCATTATTAGTCGTTTTGTATGTGTGGTTTAGGAATTATGTTTAAATAACTGTCATTTTGAACGTTGCAGTTATACTGTCATTATGAGTAAAACCTAATTTTTGTATTTGTAAACCTTACCAAAATACCTGTTTCTGGTAAAACTCCCATAGATTCAATATTACAGGCATTTTTAGACGGATTGCATGTTTGGTTTTGAAGTTATGTTTATATAACTTTCAAATTTAGTAAGACAGTTATACCATCATATTGAGTAAAAAAACTAACTTGTGTCCAAACAAACCTTACAAAATATTTTTTTTCCATTAAAACTCACAAAAATACATTTCTCCAGGCATTATTAGCCATTTTGCATCTGTGGTTTAGAATTTATGTTTAAATAACAGTCAGATTGAATGCGACAGTATACTGTCATAGTGAGTAAAACCAAAATGTTGTATTTGCAAACCTTACAAAAACAAATGATTCTACTAAAACTCACTTGGATACAATATTATAGGCATTTTAAGACATAATGCATGTTTGGTTTAGGAATTATGTTGAAAAACTATTTTATTGCTTTTTTCGCATTATATCAGGATTTTGTGGTTAGGAAGTTATGTTTAAATAACTGTCAAACTGATTAGAGAAGTTATACTGTCATTATGAGTAAAACCTAATTTTTGTATTTGTAAACCTTACCAAATTAGCTGATTCTGGTAAAACTCACATAGATACAATATTTTAGGCATTTTTAAACATGGTGCATGTTTAGTTTTGGAATGATGTGACTTTCATATTTAGTATGAAAGTTATACAGTCATGATGAATTAAAACTTGCAACTTTGTAACTTTGCAAACCTTACAAAATATATTTTTCCTAGTAAAACTAACAAAGACACATGTCTACAGGCGTTATTAGAAATTTTTCATGTTTGGTTTAGGAATTATGTTGAAATTTATTTTTATTGCTTTTTCCGCATTATTCAAGGATTTTAAGAACAATTCTGTAATATTGAGTAAAAAACTACTTTTTGTAATTGCAAGCCTTAAAAAAGCATATGTTCGAGTAAAACTCACAAGGATGCATTGTTTTAGGCATTATTAGCATTTTTGCATGTGTGGTTTAGGAGTTATGTTTAAATAACTGTCATTTTGCGTGTGGCAGTTATACTGTCTTATGAGTAAAACTTAATTTTTGTATTTGTGAACCTTACCAAAATACCTGATTGTAGTAAAACTCACATAGATACAATATTACAGGCATTTTAAGACATAATGCATGTTTGGTTTTGGAATCATGTTTATATAACTTTCATATTTAGTATGACAGTTATACTGTCATATTGAGTAAAAAAAAAACTAACTTGTGTCTTTACAAACTTTACAAAAAATATTTCCCAGTAAAACTCACAAAGATACATTTCTCCAGGCATTATTAGTCATTTTGTATGTGTGGTTTAGGAGTTGTGTTTAAATAACTGTCAGACTGAATGTGACAGTATACTGTCAGAGTGAGTAAAACCAATAGTTTGTATTTGCAAACCTTACAAAAACAACTTATTCTAGTAAAACTCACATGGATACAATATTACAGGCATTTTTAGACATAAAGCATGTTTGGTTTTGGAGGTATGTTTATTTATGTTTATATATTTTTTACATTTAGTATTACAGCTATACTGTCATAATGAGTAAAAAAAACTAACTTGTGTCTTTATAAACCTTAAAAATTATTTTTTTTCCAGTAAAACTCACAAAGATACATTTCTCCAGGCATTATTAGCCATTAATCATGTTTGGTTAGAGTTATGTTTAAATAACTGTCATATTGAGTGTGGCAGTATTTGTAAAATTACCAAAATAACTGATTCTGATAAAACTCACAGTGATAAAATATTACAGGATTTTTGAGACATAAAGCATGTTTCCATCATTTTGAGTAAAATAAACTAACTTGTGTCTATACAAACCTTACAAAATATTTTATTTTCCAGTAAAACTCACAAAAATACATTTCTCCAGTTAATATTACCCATTTTGCATCCGTGGTTTAGAATGTATGTTTAAATAACAGTCAGATTGAATGTGACAGTATACTGTCATAGTGAGTAAAACCTATTTTTTTATTTGTAAACCTTAACAAAATACCTGATTCTAGTAAAACTCACAGAGATTCAATATTACAGGCATTTTTAGACGGATTGCATGTTTGGTATTGGAGTTATGTTTATATAACTTTTACATTTATTATGACAGTTATAACTTGTGTCTTTACAAACCTTACAATTTTTTTCCCCCCTATAAATCTCACAAAGATACATTTCTCCAGGCAATATTAGCCATCTTGCATGTGTGGTTTAGGAGTTATGTTTACATAACCATCATATTGAGGGTGGCAGTTATACTGTCATTATGAGTAAAACCTAATTTTTGTATTTATAAACCTTACCAAAATACCTGATTCTGGTTAAACTCACATAGATACAATATTAGACATAATGCATGTTTGGTTTTGGAGTTGTGTTTATATACATTTTTCCAGGCATTATTAGCCATTTATCATGTTTGGTTTAGGAGTTATGTTTAAATAACTGTCATATCAAATAATGCAGTTATACTGTCATTATGAGTAAAACCCAAGTTTTGTATTTGTAAACCTTACCAAAATACCTGATTCTGGTAAAACTCATATAGATTCAATATTACAGGCAGTTTAAGACGGATTGCAAGTTTGGTTTGGAGTTTGTTTTTGGAATTATGTTTATAATAATTGTATATTTAGTTTGACAGATATACCATCATATTCAGTAAAAAAAAATAACTTTTGTCTTCACAAACCTTACAAAATATTTTATTTTAGTAAAATTCACAAAGTCCAGGCATTATTAGCCATTTAGCATGTTTGGTTTAGGAGTTGTGTTTAAATAACTGTTATTTTGAATATGGCAGTTATACTGTCATTATGAGTAAAACCCAATTTTTGTATTTGTAAACCTTACCTAAATACCTGATTCTGGTAAAACTCACATAGATTCAATATTACAGGCATTTTTAGACGTATTGCAAGTTTGGTTTTGGAGTTATGTTTATTTAACTTTCATATCTAGTATGACAGTTATACCATCATATTGAGTAAAAAAAAAAGTAATTTGTATCTTTACAAATCTTACAAAATATTGTTTTCCAGTAAAATTCACAAATATACATTTCTCTAGGCATTATTAGTCATTTTGCATTTTTGTTTTAGGAGTTATGTTTAATTAACTGTCATATTGAGTGTGGCAGTTATATTGTCACTATGAGTAAAACCTAATTTTTGTATTCGTAAACCTTACCAAAATACCTGAATCTGATAAAACTCACATATATTCAATATTACAGGCATTTTTAGACGGATTGCATATTTGGTTATGGAATTATGTTTATATAACTTTCATATATAGTATGACAGCTAAACTGTTAAATTGTGTAAAAAAAACTAACTTGTGTCTTTACAAACCTTACAAAATATTTTTTCCAGTAAAACTCACAAAGATACATTCCTCAAGGCATTATTAGCCATTTTGTCAGTATACTGTCATTATGAGTAAAACTAATATTATGTATTTGTAAACCTTACCTTACCTAAATAACTTTCATATTTAGTATGACAGTTATAACATCATATTGAGTAAAAAATTTAACTTGTATCTTTATAAACCTTACAAATTCGTTTTTTCCAGTAAAACTCACAAATATACATTTTTCCAGGCATTATTAACCATTTTGCATGTGTAGTATAGGAGTTATGTTTACATAACTGTCATATTAAATGTGGCAGTTATACTGTCATTTATGAGTAAAACCAAATTTGTGTAAACGTAAACCTTACCAAAAAACCTGATTCTGGTAAAACTCACATAGATACAATATTACAGGCATTTTTAGACGTATTGCAAGTTTGGTTTTGGAGTTATGTTTATTTCACTTTTATATTTAGTATGACAGTTATACTGTCATATTAAGTAAAAAACTAACTTGTGTCTTTACAAACCTTACTTTTTTTTTTTCCAGGAAAACTCACAAAGATACATTGCTCCAGGCATTATTAGCCATTTTGCATTTGTGGTTTAGGAATTATGTTTAAATACCTGTCATGTTAAATGTGGCAGTTATATTGTCATTATGAGTAAAACCTATTTTTTGTATTTGTAAACATTACCAAAATACCTGATTCTGGTAAAAATCACATAGATACAATATTACAGGCATTTTTAGACATAATGCATGTTTGGTTTTGGAGTTATGTTTATACAACTTTAATATTTAGTATGACAGTTATATCATTATATTGAGTAAAAAAAAAAAACTTTTGTCTTTATAAACCTTACATTTTTTCCCCCAGTAAAACTCACAAAGATACATTTTTCCAGGTATAATTAGCCATTTATCATGTTTGGTTTATGAGTTATGTTTAAATAACTGTCATATTGAGTGTGGCAGTTATACTGTCATGATGAGTAAAACCTATTTTTTGTATTTGTAAACCTTACCAACATAACTGATTCTGGTAAAACCCACATCGATACAATATTACAGGAATTTTTAGACATAAAGCATGTTTGGTTTTGGAGTTATGTTTATATAACTTTCATATTTAGTATGACAGTTATACCATCATATTGAGTAATAAAACACTAATTTGTATCTTTACAAATCTTACAAAATATTGTTTTCCAGTAAAATTCACAAATATACCTTTCTCTAGGCATTATTAGTCATTTTGCATTTGTGTTTTAGGAGTTATGCTTAAATAACTGTCATATTGAGTGTGGCAGTTATACTCTCACTATGAGTAAAACCTAATTTTTGTTTTTGTAAACCTTACCAAAATACCTGATTCTGATAAAACTCACATATATTCAATATTACAGGTATTTTTAGACGGATTACATATTTGGTTTTGGAGTTGTGTTTATATAACTTTCAAATATAGTATGACAGCTATAATGTAAAATTATGTAAAAAAAAACTAACTCGTGTCTTTACAAACCTTACAAAATATTTTTTTCCAGTAAAACTCACAAAGATACATTCCTCAAGGCATTATTAGCCATATTGCCATACTGTCACAGATTGACTGTGAGAGTATACTGTCATTATGAGTAAAACTAATATTTTGTATTTGTAAACCTTACAAAAACAACTGATTCTAGTAAAACTCACATGGATACAAAATTATAGGCATTTTTAGACATCATGCATGTTTGGTGGCAGTCAATGTGGCAGTTATACTGTCACTATGAGTAAAACCTAATTTTTGTATTTTTCAACCATACCAAAATACCTGATTCTGGTAAAACTCACATAGATACAATACTAAAGGCATTTTTAGACATAATGCATGTTTGGTTTTGGAGTTATGTTTGTATACATTTCTCCAGGCATTAACAGCCATCTAGCATGTTTGGTTCAGGAGTTATGTTTAAATAACTGTTATTTTGAATATGGCAGTTATACTGTCATCATGAGTATCATATTGAGTAAAAAAAAACTTTTTTCTTTACAAACCTTACAAAATATTTTTTTCTAGTAAAACTCACAAAGATACATTTCTCCAGGCATTATTAGCCATTTAGCATGTTTGGTTTAGGAGTTATGTTTAAATAACTGTTATTTTGAATATGGCATTATGAGTAAAACCCAATTTTTGTATTTGTAAACCTGACCAACATACCTGATTCTGGTAAAACTCACATAGATTCAATATTACAGGCATTATTAGATGTACTGCAAGTTTGGTTTTGGAGTTATGTTTATTTAACTTTCATATTTAGTATGACAGTTATATTAAGTAAAAAAAGTAACTTGTTTCTTTACAAAACTTATAAAAAATAAAAAAAATTCCAGGAAGACTCACTAAGATACATTTATCCAGGCATTATTAGCCATTTTGTATTTGTGGTTTAGGAGTTATAGTATGTTTAAATAACTGTCAGATTGAATGTGACAGTATACTGTGATAGTGAGTAAAACCTAATTTTTATATTTGTAAACCTTAACAAAAATACCTGATTCTGGTAAAAATCACATAGATACAATATTGCAGGCATTTTTAGACATAATGCATGTTTGGTTTTAGGAGTTATGTTTATACAACTTTTATATTTAGTATGACAGTTATACCATCATATTGAGTAAAAAAAAACAAACTTGTTTCTTTATAAACCTTACAAAAAAATTTTTTCCCAGTAAAACTCACAAAGATACATTTCTCCAGGCATAATTACATTAGTACTCATTACTGTCAGAATGAGTACAAAAGTACTTTTTGTGTTTGCAAGCCTTAAAATAGCATATGTTTCGAGTAAAACTCACAAGGATGCATTGTTTTAGGCTTTATTAGCCTAATTTGAATGTGTGGTTAGGAAGTTATGTTTAAATAACTGTAAAATTGAATGGAGCAGTTATCTGTCATTATGAGTAAACCCCTAATTTATGTAATTGTACACCTTACCAAATTAACTGATTCTTGTAAAACTCACATAGATACAATATTTTAGGCATTTTTAGACATAATGCATGTTCAGTTTTGGAGTTATGTTTACATAAATGTAATATTTGGTATGACAGTTATACTGTTATATTGAATTAAAAAAACTAACTTGCCTCTTTGCAAAACATACAAAAGATAATTTTTCTAGTAAACCTAACAAGGATAAATGTCTTCAGGCATTATTAGATATGTTGCATGTTTAGTGTAGGAATTATGTTGAAAAACATTTCTATTGCTTATTTCGCATTATCTCAGGATTTTAAGAACATTACTGTCATATTGCGTAAAAAATTACTTTTAGTGTTTGCAAGCCTTAAAAAAGCACATGTTTCGAGTAAAACTCACAAGGAGGCACTGTTTTAGGCTGTATGAGCCTTTTGCATGTGTGGTTAGGAAGTTATGTTTAAATAACTGTCAAATTGAATGTAGCAGTTATCTGTCATTATGAGTAAACCCTAATTTTTGTATTTGTAAACCTTACCAAATTACCTGATTCTTTTAAAACTATCATATATGCAATATTTTAGTCATTTTTAGACATATGCATGTTCAGTTTTGGAGTTATGTTTATATACCTTTTATATTTGGTATGACAGTTATACTGTCATATCGAATTAAAAAAAACTAACTTGCGTCATGGCAAAACTTACAAAAGATAATTTGTCTAGTAAAACTAACAATGATACATGTCTTCAGGCATTATTAGACATGTTGCATGTTTGGTGTAGGAATTATCTTGAAAAACATTTTTATTGCTTATTTCGCATTATCTCAGGATTTTAAGAACATTACTGTCATAATGGATAAAAAACTACTTTTAGTGTTTGCAAGACTTAAAATAGCAAATGTTTCGAGTAAAACTCACAAGGATGCATCGTTTTAGGCTTTATTAACCTATTTGCATGTGTGATTATGAAGTTATGTTTAAATAACAGTCAAATTGAATGTAGTAGTTATACTGTCATTATGAAAAAAAACAATTTTTGTATTTGTAAACCTTACCAAATTACCTGATTCTGGTAAAACTCACATAGATACAATATTACAGGCATTTGTAGACATAATGCATGTTCAGTTTTGGAGTTATGTTTATATAACTTTTACATTTGGTATGACAGTTATGCTGTCATATTGAATTAAAAAAACTAACTTGCGTCATTGCAAAAGTTACAAAAGATATGTTTTCTAGTGAAACTAACAAGGATACATGTATCCAGGCGTTATTAGACATGTTGCATGTTTGGTGTAGGAATTGTGATGAAAAACATTTGTATTGCTTATTTCGCATTATCTCAGGATTTTAAGAACATTACTGTCATAATGAGTAAAAAACTACTTTTTGTGTTTGCAAGCCTTAAAATAGCATATGTTTTGACTAAAACTCACAAGGACGCATTGTTTTAGGCTTTATTAGCCTATTTTGCATGTGTGGTTAGGAAGTTATGTTTAAATAACTGTCAAATTGAATGTAGCAGTTATCTGTCATTATGAGTAAACCCCTAATTTATGTAATTGTACACCTTACCAAATTAACTGATTCTTGTAAAACTCACATAGATACAATATTTTAGGCATTTTTAGACATAATGCATGTTCAATTTTGGAGTTATGTTTTTATAACTTTCATATTTGGTATGACAGTTTTACTGTCATATTGAATTAAAAAAACTAACTTGCCTCTTTGCAAAACTTACAAAAGATAATTTTTCTAGTAAAACTAACAAAGATGCATATCTTCACGCATTATTAGACATGTTGCATGTTTGGTGTAGGAATTATGTTGAAAAACATTTTTATTGCTTATTTCGCATTATCTCAGGATTTTAAGAACATTACATGAGTAAAAAAACTACTTTTTGTGTTTGCATGCCTTAAAATAGCAAATGTTTCGATTAAAACTCACAAGGATGCATTGTTTTAGGCTTTATTAACCTATTTGCATGTGTGATTAGTAAATTATGTTTAAATAACAGTCAAATTGAATGTAGCAGTATACTATAATTTTGAGTAAATCCCTAATTTATATATTTGTACACCTCACCAAATTTACTGATTCTTGTAAAACTCACATAGATACAATATTTGAGGCTTTTTTAGACAAAATGCATGTTCAATTTTGGAGTTATGATTATATATATTTCATATTTGGTATGACAGTTATACTGTCATATTGAATTAAAAAAACTAGCTTGCTTCTTTGCAAAACTTACAAAAGATAATTTTTCTAGTAAAACTAACAAAGATACATATCTTCACGCATTATTAGACATGTTGCATGTTTGGTGTAGGAATTATGTTGAAAAACATTTTTATTGCTTATTTTGCATTATCTCAGGATTTTAAGAACATTACTGTCATAATGAGTAAAAAACGACTTTTTGTGTTTGCAAACCTTAAAATAGCAAATATTTCGAGGAAAACTCACAAGGATGCATTGTTTTAGGCTTTATTAACCTATTTGCATGTGTGATTAAGAAGTTTTGTTTAAATAACAGTCAAATTGAATGTAGCAGTTATACTGTCATTATGAAAAAAAAAAACTTTTGTATTTGTAAACCTTACCAAATTACCTAATTCTGGTGTAACTCACATAGATACAAAATTTTAGGCATTTTTAGACATAATGCATGTTCAATTTTGGAGTTATGATTATATATATTTCATATTTGGTATGACAAAAACTGTCATATTGAATTAAATAAAACTAGCTTGCCTCTTTGCAAAACTTACAAAAGATAATTTTTCTAGTAAAACTAACAAAGATACATATCTTCACGCATTATTAGACATGTAACATGTTTGGTGTAGGAATTATGTTAAAAAACATTTTTATTGCTTATTTCGCATTATCTCAGGATTTTTAAGAACATTACTGTCATAATGGGTAAAAAACTACTTTTTGTGTTTGCAAACCTTAAAATAGCAAATGTTTCGAGTAAAACTCACAAGGATGCATTGTTTTGGACTTCATTAACCTATTTGCATGTGTGATTATGAAGTTATGTTTAAATAACAGTCAAATTGAATGTAGCAGTTATACTGTCATTATGAAAAAAAAAAACTTTTGTATTTGTAAACCTTACCAAATTACCTAATTCTGGTGTAACTCACATAGATACAATATTTTAGGCATTTTTAGACAAAATGCATGTTCAATTTTGGAGTTATGATTATATATATTTCATATTTGGTATGACAAAAACTGTCATATTGAATTAAATAAAACTAGCTTGCCTCTTTGCAAAACTTACAAAAGATAATTTTTCTAGTAAAACTAACAAAGATACATATCTTCACGCATTATTAGACATGTTACATGTTTGGTGTAGAATTATGTTAAAAAACATTTTTATTGCTTATTTCGCATTATCCCAGGATTTTAAGAACATTACTGTCATAATGGGTAAAAAACTACTTTTTGTGTGTGCAAACCTTAAAATAGCAAATGTTTCGAGTAAAACTCACAAGGATGCATTGTTTTGGACTTCATTAACCTATTTGCATGTGTGATTATGAAGTTATGTTTAAATAACAGTCAAATTGAATGTAGTAGTTAGTCATTGTGAAAAAAAAATTTTTTTTGTAAACCTTACCAAATTACCTGATTCTTGTGACACTCACATAGATACAATATGACAGGCATTTTTAAACATAATGCATGTTCAGTTTTGGAGTTATGTTTATATAACTTTAACATTTGGTATGACAGTTATGCTGTCATATTGAATTAAAAAAAACTAACTTGCGTCATTGCAAAAGTTACAAAAGATATGTTTTCTAGTGAAACTAACAAGGATTCATGTGTCCAGGAGATATTAGACATGTTGCATGTTTGGTGTAGGATTTGTGATGAAAAACATTTTTATTGCTTATTTCACAATATCTCAGGATTTTAAGAACATTACTGTCATAATGAGTAAAAAACTACTTTTTGTGTTTGCAAACTTTAAAATAGCAAATGTTTTGAGTAAAACTCACAAGGATGCATGGTTTTAGGCTTTATTAACCTATTTGCATGTGTGATAATGAAGTTATGTTTAAATAACAGTTTAATTGAATGTAGTAGTTAGTCATTATGAAAAAAAACAATTTTTGTATTTGTAAACCTTACCAAATTACTTGATTCTTGTGTAACTCACATAGCTACAATATTACAGGAATTTTTAGACATAATGCATGTTCAGTTTTGGAGTTATGTTTATATAACTTTTACATTTGGTATGACAAATATGCTGTCATAATGAATTAAAAAAAACTAACTTGCGTCATTGAAAAAGTTACAAAAGATATGTTTTCTAGTGAAACTAACAAGGATACGTGTATCCAGGCGTTATTAGACATGTTGCATGTTTGGTGTAGGATTTGTGATGAAAAACATTTTTAATGCTTATTTCGCATTATCTCAGGATTTTAAGAACATTACTGTCATAATGAGTAAAAAACTACTTTTTGTGTTTGCAAGCCTTAAAATAGCATATGTTTTGACTAAAACTCACAAGGACGCATTGTTTTAGGCTTTATTAGCCTATTTTGCATGTGTGGTTATGAAGTTATGTTTAAATAACTGTCAAATTGAATGTAGCAGTTATCTGTCATTATGAAAAAAAACAATTTTTATATTTGTAAACCTTCCCAAATTACCTGATTCTGGTGTAACTCACATAGATACAATATTTTAGGCATTTTTAGACAAAATGCATGTTCAATTTTGGAGTTATGATTATATATATTTCATATTTGGTATGACAGTTATACTGTCATATTGAATTAAAAAACTAACTTGCCTCTTTGCAAAACTTACAAAATAAAAATGTTCTAATAAAACTAACAAAGATACATATCTTCACGCTTTATTAGACATGTTGCATGTTTGGTGTAGGAATTATGTTGAAAAACGTTTTTATTGCTTATTTCGCATTATTTCAGGATTTTAAGAACATTACTGTCATAATGAGTAAAAAACTACTTTTTGTGTTTGCAAACCTTAAAATAGCAAATGTTTCGAGTAAAACTCACAAGGATGCATCGTTTTAGGCTTTATTAACCTATTTGCATGTGTGATTATGAAGTTATGTTTAAATAACAGTCAAATTGAATGTAGTAGTTATACTGTCATTATGAAAAAAAAAAAATTTTGTATTTGTAAACCTTACCAAATTACCTGATTCTGGTAAAACTCACATAGATACAATATTACAGGCATTTGTAGACATAATGCATGTTCAGTTTTGGAGTTATGTTTATATAACTTTTACATTTGGTATGACAGTTATGCTGTCATATTGAATTAAAAAAACTAACTTGCGTCATTGCAAAAGTTACAAAAGATATGTTTTCTAGTGAAACTAACAAGGATACATGTATCCAGGCGTTATTAGACATGTTGCATGTTTGGTGTAGGAATTATGATGAAAAACATTTTTATTGCTTATTTCGCATTATCTCATTATTTTAAGAACATTAATGTCTTAATGAGTAAAAAACTACTTTTTGTGTTTGCAAGCCTTACAATAGCAAATGTTTCGAGTAAAACTCACATGGATGCATTGTTTTAGGCTTTATTAGCCTATTTTGCAAGTGTGGTTAGGAAGTTATGTTTAAATAACTGTCAAATTGAATGTAGCAGTTATCTGTCATTATAATTTATGTAATTGTACACCTTACCAAATTTACTGATTCTTGTAAAACTCACATAGATACAATAATTTAGGCATTTTTAGACATAATGCATGTTTAGTTTTGGAGTTATGTTTATATAACTTTCATATTTATCATTTATTTATTTATTTATATTTGGTATGGCAGTTATACTGTCATATTGAATTAAAAAAACTAACTTGCCTCTTTGCAAAACCTACAAAAGATAATTTTTCTAGTAAAATTAACAAAGATCCATGTCTTCCGGCATTATTAGACATGTTGCATGTTTGATGTAGGGCTTATCTGAAAAAAATATTTTCTTTGCTTATTTCGAATTATCTCAGGATTTTAAGAACATTACTGTCATAATGAGAAAAAAACTACTTTTTGTGTTTGCAAGCCTTAAAATAGCAAATGTTTCGAGTAAAACTCACAAGAATGCATTGTTTTAGGCTTCATTAACCTATTTGCATGTGTGATTAGGAAGTTTTGTTTAAATAACAGTCAAATTGAATGTAGCAGTTATACTGTCATTATGAAAAAAAACAATTTTCGTATTTGTAAACCTTACCAAATTACCTGATTCTGGTGTAACTCACATAGATACAATATTTTAGGCATTTTTAGACATCATGCATCTTCAGTTTTGGAGTTATGTTTATATATATTTCATATTTGGTATGACAGTTATACTGTCATATTGAATTAAAAAAACTAACTTGCCTCTTTGCAAAACTTACAAAAGATAATGTTTCTAGTAAAACTAACAAAGATACATATCTTCACGTATTATTAGACATGTTGCATGTTTGGTGTAGGAAATATGTTGAAAAACATTTTTATTGCTTATTTTGCATTATCTCAGGATTTTAAGAACATTACTGTCATAATGAGTAAAACACTACTTTTTGTGTTTGCAAGCCTTAAAATAGCGTATGTTTCGAGTAAAACTAACAAGGATGCATTGTTTTAGGCTTTATTAGCCTATTTTGCATGTGTGGTTAGGAAGTTATGTTTAAATAACTGTCAAATTGAATGTAGCAGTTATCTGTCATGAGTAAACCCCTAATTTATGTAATTGTACTCCTTACCAAATTAACTGATTCTTGTAAAACTCACATAGATACAATATTTTATGAATTTTTACACATAATACATGTTCAATTTTGGAGTTATGTTTATATAACTTTCATATTTGGTTTGACAGTTATACTGTCATATTGAATTAAAAAAACTAACTTGCCTCTTTGCAAAACTTACAAATGATAATTTTTCTAGTAAAACTAACAAAGATACATGTCTTCAGGCATTATTAGACATGTTGCATGTTTGATGTAGGAAATATCTGAAAAACATTTTTATTGCTTATTTCGCATTATCTCAGGATTTTAAGAACATTATTGTCATAATGAGTAAAAAACGACTTTTTGTGTTTGCAAACCTTAAAATAGCAAATATTTCGAGTAAAACTCACAAGAATGCATAGCTTTAGGCTTTATTAACCTATTTGCATGTGTGATTAGGAAGTTTTGTTTAAATAACAGTCACATTGAATGTAGCAGTTATACTGTCATTATGAAAAACAACAATTTTTGTATTTGTAAACCTTACCAAATTACCTGATTATGGTGTAACTCACATAGATACAATATTACAGGCATTTTTAGACATAATGCATGTTTAGTTTTGGAGTAATGTTTATATATATTTCATATTTGGTATGACAGTCATACTGTCATATTGAATTAAAAAAACTAACTTGCTCTTTGCAAAACTTACAAATGATAATTTTTCTAGTAAAACTAACAAAGATACATGTCTTCAGGCATTATTAGACATGTTGCATGTTTGATGTAGGAAATATCTGAAAAACATTTTTATTGCTTATTTCGCATTATCTCAGGATTTTAAGAACATTACTGTCATAATGAGTAAACAACTACTTTTTGTGTTTGCAAGCCTTAAAACAGCATATGTTTCGAGTAAAACTAACAAAGATGCATTGTTTTAGGCTTTATTAGCCTATTTTGCATGTGTGGTTATGAAGTTATGTTTAAATAACTGTAAAATTGAATGTAGCAGTTATCTGTCATGATGAGTAAACCCCTAATTTATGTAATTGTACACCTTTCCGAATTAACTGATTCTTGTAAAACTCACATAGATACAATATTTAGGCATTTTTAGACATAATTCATGTTTAGTTTTGGAGTTATGTTTATATAACTTTCATATTTGGTATGAAATACTGTCATATTGAATTAAAAAAACTAACTTGCCTCTTTGCAAAACTTACAAATGATAATTTTTCTAGTAAAACTAACAAAGATACATGTCTTCAGGCATTATTAGACATGTTGCATGTTTGATGTAGGAAATATCTCAAAAACATTTTTATTGCTTATTTCGCATTATCTCAGGATTTTAAGAACATTATTGTCATAATGAGTAAAAAACGACTTTTTGTGTTTGCAAACCTTAAAATAGCAAATATTTCGAATAAAACTCACAAGAATGCATAGTTTTAGGCTTTATTAACCTATTTGCATGTGTGATTAGGAAGTTTTCTTTAAATAACAGTCAAATTGAATGTAGCAGATATACTGTCATTTTGAAAAAAAACAATTTTCGTATTTGTAAACCTTACCAAATTACCTGATTCTGGTGTAACTCACATAGATACAATATTTTAGGCATTTTTAGACATAATGCATGTTCAGTTTTGGAGTTATGTTTATATAACTTTCATATTTGGTATGACAGTTATACTGTCATATTGTATTAAAAAAACTAACTTGAGTCTTTGTAAAACTTACAAAAGATATTTTTTCTAGTATAACTAACAAAGATACATGTATCCAGGCATTATTAGACATGTTGCATGTTTGGTGTAGGAATTATGATGAAAAAAATTTTTATTGCTTATTTCGCATTATCTCAGGATTTTAAGAACATTACCGTCATAATGAGTAAAACACTTTTTTTTGTGTTTGCAAGCCTTAAAATAGCATGTTTCGAGTAAAACTCACAAGGATGCATTGTTTTAGGCTTTATTAGCCTATTTGCATGTGTGGTTAGGAAGTTATGTTTAAATAACTGTAAAATTGAATATAGCGGTTATACTGTCATTAAGACAAAAACCCAATTTTTGTATTTGTAAACCTTACAAAATTACCTTAATCTGGTAAAATTCACATAGATACAATATTTTAGTTATTTTTAGACATAATACATGTTCAGTTTTGGAGTTATGTTTATATAACTTTTACATTCAGTTTGACTGTTATATTGAATTAAAAAAACTAACTTGCGTCGTTGCAAAACTTACAAAAGATACATTTTCTAGTAAAACTAACAAAGATACATGTCTTCAGGCATTATTAGACATGTTGCATGTTTGGTGTAGGATTTATGTTGAAAAACATTTTTTTTTGCTTTTTTTGCATTATCTCAGGATTTTAAGAACATTGCTGGCATATTGAGTAAAAAACTATTATGACAGTATACTGTCATATTCAATCTGACTGTTATTTAAACATAACTCCTAAACCATAAGCAAAATGTCAAATATTGCCTGGAGAAATGTATCTTTGTAAGTTTTACAGGAAAAAAAAAGTTTGTAAGTTTTGTAAAGACACAAGTTAGCTTTTTTTTTTACTCAATATGACAGTATAACTGTCATACTAAATATGAAAGTTGAATAAATATAACACCAAAACCAAACTTGCAAATCCGTCTAAAAATGCCTGTAATATTGAATATATGTTAGTTTTACCAGAATCAGTTATTTTGGTATGGTTTACAAATACAAAAATTGGGTTTTACTCATAATGACAGTATAACTGCCATTTTCAAAATAACAGTTATTTAAACATAACTCCTAAACCAAATATGCTAAATGGCTAATAATGCCTGGAGAAATGAATCTTTGTGAGTTTTACTAGAAAAAAAATATTTTGTAAGGTTTGTAAAGAAAAAAGTTATTTGTTTTTTTTACTCAATATGATGACTGTCATACTAAATATGAAAGTTAGATAAACATAATTCCAAAACCAAACTCCTAAACCAAACTTGCAATATGTCTTAAACTGCCTGTTATATTGAATCTATGTGAGTTTTGCCAGAATCAGGTATTTTGGTAAGGTTTACAAATACAAAATTTGTGTTTTACTCATAATGACAGTATAACTGCAACATTTGATATGACAGTTATTTAAAAATGACTCCTAAACCAAACATGATAAATGACTAATAATGCCTGGAGAAATGTGTCTTTGTGAGTTTTACTGGAAAAAAATAATGTGTAAGGATTATAAAGACACAAGTTTTTTTATTTTATTTAATATGATGGTATAACTGTCATACTAAATATGAAAGTTATATACACATAACTCCAAAACCAAAATGCATTTAGTCTGAAAATGCCTGTAATATTGTATCTTTTTTAGTTTTACCAGAATCAGGTATTTTGGTAAGGTTGACAAATACAAACGTTAGGTTTTACTCATAATGACAGTATACTGCCACATTCAATATGACAATTATTTAAACATAACTCCAAAACCAAACATGCATTATGTCTAAAAATGCTTAAAATTTTGTATCCATGTGAGTTTTACTAGAATCAGTTGTTTTTGTAAGGTTTACAAATATAAAATATTAGTTTTAATCATAATGAGAGTTTACTGTCACAATCAATCTGACAAAATGGCTAATAATGCCTGAAGGAATGTATATTTGTGAATTTTACTGAAACAAATATTTTGTAAGGTTTGTAAACACATACGTTAGTTGTTTTTTTTACTTAATTTTACAGTATAGCTGTCATACTATATATGAAAGTTTTATAAACATAACTCCAAAACCAAACATGCAATCCGTCTAAAAATGTCTGTAATATTTATTATATGTAAGTTTGATCAGAATCAGGTATTTTGGTAAGGTTTACAAATCAAAAAATTAGGTTTTACTCATAGTGACAGTATAACTGCCAGACTCAATATGACAGTTATTTAAACATAACTCCTAAAACACAAATGCAAAATGACTAATAATGCCTAGAGAAATGTATATTTGTGAATTTTACTGGAAAACAATATTTTGTAAGGTTTATAAAGACACAAGTTAGTTTTTTTATTTAATATGATGGTATAACTGTCATACTAAATATGAAAGTTATATAAATATAACTCCACAACCAAACATACATTATGTCTAAAAATGCCTGTAATATTGTATCTATGTGAGGTTTACCAGAATCAGGTATTTTGGTAAGGTTTACAATTACAAAAATTAGGTTTTACTCATAATGACAGTATAACTGCCACATTGACTGCCACCAAACATGCATTGTGTTTAAAAATGCTTATAATTTTGTATCAATGTGAGTTTTACTATAATCAGTTGTTTTTGTACGTTTTACAAATACAAAATATTAGTTTTATTCATAATGACAGTATACTGACAAAATGGCTAATAATGCCTTGAGGACTGTATCTTTGTGAGTTTTACTGGAAAAAATATTTTGTAAGGTTTGTAAAGACACAAGTTAGTTTTTTTTTACACAATTTAACAGTTTAGCTGTCATACTATGTATGAAAGTTATATAAACATAATTCCAAAACCAAATATGCAATCCGTCTAAAAATGCCTGTAATATTGAATATATGTGAGTTTTATCAGATTCAGGTATTTTGGTAAGGTTTACGAATACAAAAATTAGGTTTTACTCATAGTGACAATATAACTGCCACACTCAATATGACAGTTAATTAAACATAACTCCTAAAACACAAATGCAAAATGACTAATAATGCCTAGACAAATGTATATTTGTGAATTTTACTGGAAAACAATATTTTGTAAGATTTGTAAAGATACAAATTAGTTTTTTTTTTACTCAATATGATGGTATAACTGTCATACTAAATATGAAAGTTATATATACATAAGTGAAAGTTAAAGTTAAAGTACCAATGATTGTCACACACACACTAGGTGTGGCGAGATTATTCTCTGCATTTGACCCTTCACCCTTGATCACCCCCTGGGAGGTGAGGGGAGCAGTGGGCAGCAGCGGTGGCCGCGCCCGGGAATCATTTTGGTGATTTAATCCCCAATTCCAACCCTTGATGCTGAGTGCCAAGCAGGGAGGTAATGGGTCCCATTTTTTTATAGTCTTTGGTTTGACCCGGCCGGGGTTTGAACTCATAACCTACCGATCTCAGGGCGGACACTCTAACCACTAGGCCACTGAGAAAGTTTTATAAACATAACTCCAAAACCAAACATGCTTTATGTCTAAAAATTCCTGTAATATTGTATCGGTGTGGGTTTTACCAGAACCAGGTATTTTGGTAAGGTTTACAAATACAAAAAATAGTTTTGTTTTTATAATGACACACAATACAATAACTGCCACACTCAATATGACAGTTATTTAAAGATAACTCCGAAACCAAACATGATAAATGGCTAATTATGCCTGGAGAAATGTATCTTTGTGAGTTTTGGGAAGAAAAAAATTGTAAGGTTTATAAAGACACAAGTTGTTTTTTTTTCTACTCAATATGATGGTAGAACTGTCATACTAAATATGAAAGTTGTATAAACATAACTCCAAAACCAAACATGCATTATGTCTAAAAATGCCTGCAATATTGTATCTATGTGATTTTTACCAGAATCAGGTATTTTTGGTAAGGTTTACAAATACAAAAATTAGGTTTTACTCATAATGACAGTATACTGCCACATTCAATCTGACAGTTATTTAAACATAACTCCTAAACCACAAATACAAAATGGCTAATAATGCCTGGAGAAATGTATCTTTGTGAGTTTTCCTGGAAAAAAAAATATTTTATAAGGTTTGTAAAGACACAAGTTAGTTTTTTTTACGTAATATGACAGTATAACTGTCATACTAAATATGAAAGTTAAATAAACATAACTCCAAAACCAAACTTGCAATACGTCTAAAAATGCCTGTAATATTGAATCTATGTGAGTTTTACCAGAATCAGGTATTTAAGTAAGGTTTACAAATACAAATATTGGGTTTTACTCATAATGACAGTATAACTGCCATATTCAAAATAACAGTTATTTAAACACAACTCCTAAACCAAACATGCTAAATAACTAATATTGCCTGGAGAAATGTATCTTTGTGAATTTTACTAGAAAAAAACTATTTTGTAATGTTTGTAAAGACAAAAGTTATTTTTTTTTACTGAATATGATGGAAAAACTGTCAAACTAAATATAAAATTAATATAAACATAATTCCAAAAACTAACTCCTAAACCAAACTTGCAATCCGTCTTAAACTGCCTGTAATATTAAATCTATATGAGTTTTACCAGAATCAGGTATTTTGGTAAAGACACGAGTTAGTTTTTTTTTTTACACAATTTAACAGTATAGCTGTCATACTATATATGAAAGTTATATAAACACAACTCCAAAACCAAATATGCAATCCGTCTAAAAATGCCTGTAATATTGAATATATGTGAGTTTTATCAGAATCAGGTATTTTGGTAAGGTTTACAAAAACAAAAATGAGGTTTTACTCATAGTGACAGTATAACTGCCACACTCAATATGACAGTTAATTAAACATAACTCCTAAAACACAAATGCAAAATGACTAATAATGCCTGGAGAAAGGTATATTTGTGAATTTTACTGGAAAACAATATTTTGTAAGGTTTGTAAAGATACAAATTAGTTTTTGTTTTTTACTCAATATTATGGTATAACTTTCATACTAAATATGAAAGTTATATAAACATAACTCCAAAACCAAACATGCTCTATGTCTAAAAATTCCTGTAATATTGAATCGATGTGGGTTTTACCAGAATCAGGTATTTTGGTAAAGTTTACAAATACAAAAAATAGGTTTTACTCATAATGACAGTATAACTGCCACACTCAATATGACAGTTGTTTAAACATAACTCCTAAACCAAACATGATAAATGGCTAATTATGCCTGGAGAAATGTATCTTTGTGAGTTTTACTGGGAACATTTTTTTTTGTAAGGTTTATAAAGACACAAGTTATTTTTTTTTTACTCAATAGGATGGTATAACTGTCATACTAAATATAAAAGTTTTATAAACATAACTCCAAAACCAAACATGCATTATGTCTAAAAATGCCTGCAATATTGTATCTATGTGATTTTTTACCAGGTTTAGGCAATTTTGGTAAGGTTTATAAATACAATAAATAGGTTTTACTCACTATGACAGTATACTGTCACATTCAATCTGACAGTTATTTAAACATACTGTAACTCCTAAACCACAATTACAAAATGGCTAATAATGCCTGGAAAAATTTATCTTTGTGAGTTTTTTTGGAATTTTTTTTATTTTTTATAAGGTTTGTAAAGAAGCAAGTTAGTTTTTTTTACTTAATATGACAGTATAACTGTCATTCTAAATATGAAAGTTAAATAAACATAACTCCAAAACCAAACTTGCAAACTGTCTTAAACTTCCTGTAATATTGAATCTATGTGAGTTTTACCAGAATCAGGTATTTTGGTAAGGTTTACAAATACAAAAATTGGGTTTTACTCATAATGACAGTATAACTGCCATATTCAAAATAACAGTTATTTAAACATAACTCCTAAACCAAACATGATAAATAGCTAATAATGCCTGGAAAAATGTATATAAACATAACTCCAAAACCAAACATGGATTATGTCTAAAAATGCCTGTAATATTGTATCTATGTGAGTTTTACCAGAATAAGGAATTTTGGTAAGGTTTATAAATACAAAAATTAGGTTTTACTCATAATGACAGTATAACTGCCGCCCTCAATTTGACGGTTATGTTAACATAATTCCTAAACCACACATGCAAAATGGCTAATAATGCCTGGAGAATTGTATCTTTGTGAGTTTTACTAGAAAAAAATATTTTGTAAGGTTTGTAAAGACAAAGTTTTTTTTTTTTTACTCAATATGATGGTTTAACCGTCAAACTAAATATAAAAGTATTATAAACATCATTCCAAAACCAAACTCCTAAACCAAACTTGCAATCCGTCTTAAACTGCCTGTAAAATTGAATCTATATGAGTTTCACCAGAATCAGGTATTTTGGTAAGGTTTACAAATACAAAACTTGGGTTTTACTCATAATGACAGTATAACTGCATTATTTGATATGACAGTTATTTAAACATAACTCCTAAACCAAACATGATAAATAGCTAATAATGCCTGGAAAAATGTATATAAACATAACTCCAAAACCAAACATGGATTATGTCTAAAAATGCCTGTAATATTGTATCTATGTGAGTTTTACCAGAATAAAGAATTTTGGTAAGGTTTATAAATACAAAAATTTGGTTTTACTCATAATGACAGTATAACTGCCACCCTCAATATGACGGTTATGTTAACATAACTCCTAAACCACACATGCAAAATGGCTAATAATGCCTGAAGAAATGTATCTTTGTGAGTTTTACAGGGAAAAAAAATATTTTGTAAGGTTTGATAAGACACAAAATAGTTTTTTTTATTCAATATGTTTGTATAACTGTCATAATAAATGTAAAAGTTATATAAACATAACTCCAATACCAAACATGCAATCCGTCTAAAAATGCCTGTAATATTGAATCTATGGGAGTTTTACTAGAATCAGGTATTTTGTTAAGGTTTACAAATACAAAAATTAGGTTTTACTCACTATGACAGTATACTGTCACATTCAATCTGCCTGTTATTTAAACACAAATTCTAAACCACAGATGCAAAATGGCTAATAATAACTGGAGAAATTTATTTTTGTGAGTTTTACTGGAAAAAAAATATTTTGTAAGGTTTGTTTAGACACAAGTTAGTTTTTTTTACTCAATATGATGGAAATATGCTTTATGTCTAAAAAATCCTGTAATATTTTATCCATGTGAGTTTTATCAGAATCAGTTATTTTGGTAATTTTACAAAAACAAAAAATAGGTTTTACTCATAATGACAGTATATCTGCCACACTCAATATGACAGTTATTTAAACATAACTCTAAACCAAACATGGTTAATGGCTAATAATGCCTGGAGAAATGTATCTTTGTGAGTTTTACTGGAAACGTTTTTTTTTAAGGTTTATGAAGACACAAGTTAGTTTTTTTTACTCAATATGACAGTATAACTGTAATACTAAATGTAAAAAATATATAAACATAACTCCAAAACCAAACATGCATTATGTTAAAAAATGCCTGTAATTTTGTATCAATGCGAGTTTTACTAAAATCAATTGTTGTAGTAAGGTTTGCAAATACAAAATATTGGTTTTACTCACCATGATAGTATACTGTCACATTCAATTTTACAGTTATTCAAACATAACTACCAAACCACATATGCAAAATGGCTATAATGCCTGGAGAAATGTATCTTTGTGAGATTACTGGAAAAACATATTTTGTAAGGATTGTAAAGAAACAATTTAGTTTTTTTTACTTAATATGATGAGGTGGCGACTTTTCCAGGGTGTACCCCGCCTTCCGCCTGATTGTAGCTGAGAAGGGAATAAGCGGTAGAAAATGGATGGATGGATGGACAGTATAACTGTCATACTAAATGTAAAAGTAGTATAAACATAACTCCAAAACCAAACATGCATTATGTCTAAAAATGCCTGTAATATTGTATCCATGTGAGTTTTACTAGCATCAGTTGTTTTTGTAAGTTTTGCAAATACAAAATATTGGTTTTACTCACTATGACAGAATACTGTCACATTCAATCTGACAGCTATTTAAATATAACTCCTAAACCACACATGCAAAATGACTAATAATGCCTGGAAAAATGTATCTCTGTGAATTTTACTGGAAAAAAATATTTTGTAAGGTTTGTAAAATTACAAGTTTGTTATTTTTTACTCAATTTGACAGTATAACTGTCATACTAAATATGAAAGTTATATACACATAACTCTAAAACCAAACTTGCAATCCGTCTAAAAATGCCTGTAATATTGAATCTATGTGAGTTTTACCAAATCAGGTATTTTGGTAAGGTTTACAAATACAAAACTTGGGTTTTACTCATAATGACAGTATAACTGCATTATTTGATATGACGGTTATTTAAACATAACTCCTAAACCAAACATGATTAATGGCTAATAATGCCTGGAAAAATGTATATAAACATAACTCCAAAACCAAGCATGCATTATGTCTAAAAATGCCTGTAATATTGTATCTATGTGAGTTTTACCAGAATCAGGTATTTTGGTAAGGATTACAAATAAAAAAAATAGGTTTTAATCATAATGACGGATAACTACCACATTCAAAATGACAGTTTTTCTAAACATAACTCCTAAACAAAACATGCTAAATGGCTATTAATGCCTGGAGAAATGTATCTTTGTGAGTTTTACTGGGAAATTTTTTTTATGGTTTGTAAAGAGTTTTTTTTTAACTCAAAATGACAGTGTAATCTGTCATACTTAATGGAAAAGTTATATAAACGTAACTCCAAAACCAAACATGCATGTTGTCTAAAAATGCCTGAAATGATGTATCCATGTGAGTTTTACTAGAATCAGTTGTTTTTGTAAGTTTTGCAAATACAAAATATTGGTTATACTCACTATGACAGTATACTGTCACATTCAATCTGACAGTTATTTAAACATAACTCCTAAACCACACATTCAAAATGACTGTTAATGCCTGGAGAAATGTATCTCTGTGAATTTTTTTGGAAAAAAATATTTTGTAAGGTTTGTCATATTAAATACAAAGTTTTTTGTTTTTTTACTCAATATGACATCAGTATACTGTCATAGTGAGTAAAACCAATATTTTGTATTTGCAAACCTTACAAAAACAACGGATTCTAGTAAAACTCACATAAACACAAAATTACAGGCATTTTTAGATATAATGCATGTTTGGTTTTGGAGTTAAGTTTATATAACTTTTACATTTAGTATGACAGTTATAATGTCATATTGAGTAAAAAAAATAACTTCTGTCTTTCCAAACATTACAATTTTTTTTTTCCAGTAAAACTCACAAATATATATTTTTCCAAGCATTATTAGCCATTTTGCATGTGTGGTTTAGGAGTTATATTTAAATAACAGTCATATTGAGTGTGACAACATACTGTCATAGTGAGTAAAACCAATATTTTGTATTTGCAAACCTTGGTTTCGGAGTTATGTTTATATAACTTTCATATTTAGTATGACAGTTATACTGTCATATTGAGTAAAACAAACTAACTTGTGTCTTTACAAACCTTACAATGTTTTTTTTTTTTTCAGTAAAACTCACAAAGATACATTTCCCCAGGCATTATTAGTCATTTTGTATGTGTGGTTTAGGAGTTATGTTTAAATATCTGCCAGATTGAATGTGACAACATACTGTCATAGTGAGTAAAACCAATATTTTGTATTTGCAAACCTTAAAAAAACAACTGATTCTAGTAAAAGTCACATGGATACAATGTTACAGGCATTTTTAGACATAATGCATGTTTGGTTTTAGAGTTTTGTTTATATACATTTTACATTTAGCATGACAGTTATACTGTCATATAGAGTAAAAACTAACTTTTTTTTCAGTAAAACTCACAAAGATGCATTTCTCCAGTCATTATTAGCCGTTTAGCATGTTTGGTTTAGGAGTTATGTTTAAGTAACTGTCATTTTGAACGTGGCAGTTATACTGTCAATATGGGTAAAACCATCCATCCATCCATCTTCTTCTGCTTATCCGAGGTCGGGTCGCGGGGGCAGCAGCTTAAGCAGGGAAGCCCAGACTTCCCTCTCCCCAGCCACTTCGTCCAGCTCCTCCCGGGGGATCCCGAGGCGTTCCCAGGCCAGCCGGGAGAGATAGTCTTCCCAGCGTGTCCTGGGTCTTCCCCGTGGCCTCCAACCGGTCGGACGTGCCCGAAACACCTTCCTAGGGAGGCGTTCGGGTGGCATCCTAACCAGATGCCCGAACCACCTCATCTGGCTCCTCTCGATGTGGAGGAGAAGCGGCTTTACTTTGAAATTCCCCCCGGATGACAGAGCTCCTCACCCTATCTCTAAGGGAGAGCCCCGCCACTCGGCGGAGGAAACTCATTTCGGCCGTTTGTACCCGTGATCTTGTCCTTTCGGTCATGACCCAAAGCTCATGACCATAGGTGAGGATGGGAACATAGATCGACCGGTAAATCGAGAGCTTTGCCTTCCGGCTCAGCTCCTTCTTCACCACAACGGATCGATACAGCGTCCGCATTACTGAAGACGCCGCACCAATCCGCATGTCGATCTCACGATCCACTCTTCCCCCACTCGTGAACAAGACTCCGAGGTACTTGAACTCCTCCACTTGGGGCAAGATCTCCTCCCCAACCCGGAGATGGCACTCCACCCTTTTCCGGGAGAGAACCATGGACTCGGACTTGGAGGTGCTGATTCCCATCCCAGTCGCTTCACACTCGGCTGCGAACCGATCCAGCGATAGCTGAAGATCTTGGCCAGAGGAAGCCATCAGGACCACATCATCTGCAAATAGCAGAGACCTAATCCTGCAGCCACCAAACCAGATCCCCTCAACGCCTTGACTGCACCTAGAAATTCTGTCCATAAAGGTTATGAACAGAATCGGTGACAAAGGGCAGCCTTGGCGGAGTCCAACCCTCACTGGAAACGTGTCCGACTTACTGCCGGCAATGCGGACCAAGCTCTGGCACTGATTATACAGGGAGCGAACTGCCACAATAAGACCGTTACCCCATACTCTCTGAGCACTCCCCACAGGACTTCCCGGGGTACACGGTCGAATGCCTTCTCCAAGTCCACAAAGCACATGTAGACTGGTTGGGCAAACTCCCATGCACCCTCAAGGACCCTGCCGAGAGTATAGAGCTGGTCCACAGTTCCACGACCAGGACGAAAACCACACTGTTCCTCCTGAATCCGAGGTTCGACTATCCGGCGTAGCCTCCTCTCCAGTACACCTGAATAGACCTTACCGGGAAGGCTGAGGAGTGTGATCCCACGATAGTTGGAACACACCCTCCGGTTCCCCTTCTTAAAGAGAGGAACCACCACCCCGGTCTGCCAATCCAGAGGTACCGCCCCCGATGTCCACGCGATGTTGCAGAGTCTTGTCAACCAAGACAGCCCCACAACATCCAGAGCCTTAAGGAACTCTGGGCGGATCTCATCCACCCCCGGGCCTTGCCACCGAGGAGCTTTTTAACTACCTCAGCAACCTCAGCCCCAGAAATAGGAGAGCCCACCACAGATCCCCCAGGCCCTGCTTCCTCATAGGAAGACGTGCTGGTAGGATTGAGGAGGTCTTCGAAGTATTCCCTCCACCGATCCACAACATCCGCAGTCGAGGTCAGCAGAGCACCATCCCCACCATACACGGTGTTGACACTGCACTGCTTCCCCTTCCTGAGGCGGCGGATGGTGGTCCAGAATTGCTTCGAAGCCGTCCGGAAGTCTTTTTCCATGGCCTCCCCGAACTCCTCCCATGTCCGAGTTTTTGCCTCCGCGACCGCTGAAGCCGCACACTGCTTGGCCTGTCGGTACCTGTCTGCTGCCTCAGGAGTCCCATGAGCCAAAAGAACCCGATAGGACTCCTTCTTCAGCCTGACGGCATCCCTCACCGCCGGCGTCCACCAACGGGTTCTAGGATTACCGCCACGACAGGCACCAACTACCTTGCGGCCACAGCTCCAATCGGCCGCCTCGACAACAGAGGTACGGAACATCGTCCACTCGGACTCAATGTCCAGCACCTCCCTCGTGACATGTTCAAAGTTCTTCCGGAAGTGGGAATTGAAACTCTCTCTGACAGGAGACTCTACCAGGCGATCCCAGCAAACCCTCACAATGCGTTTGGGCTTGCCAGGTCTGTCCGGCATCCTCCCCCACCATCGCAGCCAACTCACCACCAGGTGGTGATCGGTTGAAAGCTCTGCCCCTCTCTTCACCCGAGTGTCCAAAACATGAGGCCGCAAATCCGATGACACAACTACAAAGTCGATCATGGAACTGCGGCCTAGGGTGTCCTGGTGCCAAGTGCACATATGGACAATCTTATGTTCGAACATGGTGTTCATTATGGACAATCTGTGACGGGCACAAAAGTCCAATAAAAGAACACCACTCGGGTTCAGATCTGGGCGGCCATTCTTCCCAATCACACCTCTCCAGGTTTCACTGTCGCTGCCAACATGAGCGTTGAAGTCCCCCAGTAGAACGAGGGAATCACCCGGGGGAGCACTCTCCAGTACTCCCTCGAGTGAATCCAAAAAGGGTGGGTACTCTGAGCTGCCGTTTGGCGCGTAAACGCAAACCACAGTCAGGACCCGTCCCCCCACCCGAAGGCGGAGGGAAGCTACCCTCTCGTCCACCGGGTTGAACTCCAACGTGCAGGCTCTGAGCCGGGGGGAAAACAAGAATTGCCACCCCAGCCCGTCGCCTCTCACTGCCGGCAACGCCAGAGTGGAAGAGAGTCCAGCCCCTCTCAAGAGAAGTGGTTCCAGAGCCCTTGCTGTGCGTCGAAGTGAGTCCGACTATATCTAGCCGGAACTTCTCCACCTCACGCACTAGCTCAGGCTCCTTCCCCCCCAGCGAAGTGACGTTCCACGTCCCAAGAGCCAGCTTATGTAGCCGAAGATCGGACCGCCAAGCGCCCTGCCCTCGGCTGCCGCCCAGCTCACACTGCACCCGACCTCTATGACCCCTGCTATGAGTGGTGAGCCCATTGGAGGGGGGACCCACGTTGCCTCTTCGGGCTGTGCCCGGCCGGGCCCCATGGGGACAGGCCCGGCCACCAGGCGCTCGCCATCGTGCCCCACCTCCGGGCCTGGCTCCAGAGGGGGGCCCCGGTGACCCGCGTCCGGGCGAGGGAAATATGGGTCCTATGTTTGTGTTCTTCATTGAGGTCTTCGAGCTGCTCTTTGTCTGATCCCTCACCTAGGACCAGTTTGCCTTGGAAGACCCTACCAGGGGGCATAGAAACCCCCGGACAACATAGATCCTAGGATCATTGGGACACGCAAACTCCTCTACCACGGTAAGGTGGCAGCTCAGAGAGGAGATGGGTAAAACCTAATTTTTGTATTTGTAAGCCTTACCAAAATACCTGATTCTGGTAAAACTCACATAGATTCAATACTACAGGCATTTTTAGACGGATTGCATGTTTGGTTTTGAAGTTATGTTTATACAACTTTCAAATTTAGTAAGACAGTTATACCATCATATTGAGTAAAAAAAACTAACTTATGTCCAAACAAACCTTACAAAATATTTTTTTTTCCAGTAAAACTCACAAAAATAAATTTCTCCAGGCATTATTAGTCATTTTGAATCTGTGGTTTAGAATTTATGTTTAAATAACAGTCAGATTGAATGTGACAGTATACTGTCATAGTGAGTAAAACCAAAATGTTGTATTTGCAAACCTTACAAAAACAAATGATTCTACTAAAACTCACCTGGATACAATATTATAGGCATGTTAAGACATAATGTATGTTTGGTTTAGGAATTATGTTGAAAAACTCTTGTATTGCTTTTTTCGCATTATATCAGGATTTTAAAAACATCACTGTCATATTGAGCAAAAAAACTACTTTTTGTAATTGCAAGCCTTAAAAAGTATATGTTTCGAGTAAAACTCACAAGGCTGCATTGTTTTAGGCTTTATTAGCCTATTTGCATGTGTGGTTAGGAAGTTATGTTTAAATAAATGTCAAATTGATTAGAGAAGTTATACTGTCATTATGAGTAAAACCTAATTTTTGTATTTGTAAACCTTACCAAATTACCTGATTCTGGTAAAAGTCACATAGATACAATATTTTAGGCATTTTTAAACATAATGCATGTTTAGTTTTGGAATTATGTAACTTTCATATTTAGTATGAAAGTTATACAGTCATATTGAATTAAAAAAACTAACTTGTGTCTTTATAAACCATACAAAATATATGTTTCCTAGTAAAACTAACAAAGACACATGTCTACAGGCTTTATTAGAAATTTTGCATGTTTGGTTTAGGAATTATGTTGAAAAACATTTGTATTGCTTTTTCCGCATTATTAGAGGATTTTAAGAACATTGCTGTCATATTGAGTAAACAACTACTTTTTGTAATTGCAAGCCTTAAAAAAGCCTATGTTCGAGTAAAACTCACAAGGATGCATTGTTTTAGGCATTATTAGCATTTTTGCATGTGTGGTAGGAAGCTATGTTTAAATAACTGTCATTTTGAATACCTGATTCTAATTAAACTCACATTGATTCAATATTACAGGCATTTTTAGACGGATTGCATTTTTGGTTTTGGAGTTATGTTTATATAACTTTAATATTTAGTATGACATTTATATTGTCATATTAAGTAAAACTCCAGGCATTATTAACCAATTTGCATGTGTGGTTTAGGAGTTATGTTTAAATAACTGTCAGATTGAATGTGAGAGTATACTGTCATAGTGAGTAAAACCAGTATTTTGTATATGCAAAACTTACAAAAACAACTTATTCTAGTAAAACTCACATGGATACAATATAACAGGCATTTTTAGACATAATGCATGTTTGGTTTTGGGGTTATATTTATATAACTTTCACATTTAGTATGACAGTATTACTGTCATATTAAGTAAAAAAACCTAATTTTTCAGGATTTATTAACCATTTTGCATGAGTGGTTTAGGAGTTATGTTTACATAACTGTCATTTTGAATGAGGCAGTTATACTGTCATTATGAGTAAAACCTAATTTGTGTATATGTAAACCTTACCTAAATACCTGATTCTGGTTAAACTCACATAGATACAATATAACAATAATTTTCAGACATAATGCATGTTTGGTTTTGGAGTTATGTTTATATAACTTTTATATTTAGTATGACAGTTATACCATCATATTGAGTAAAAAAAACTAACTTGTGTCTTTATAAACCTTACAAATTCTTTTTTTCTCAGTAAAAGTCACAAAGATTCCTTTCTCTAGGCATTATTAGCCATTTAGCATGTTTGGTTTAGGAGTTATGTTTAAATAACTGTCATTTTGAATGTGGCAGTTATACTGTCATTATGAGTAAAACAGAATTTTTGTATTTGTAAATCTTACCAAAATACCTGATTCTGGTAAAACTCACATAGATTCAATATTACAGGCATTTTTAGACAGACTGCAAGTTTGGTTTTGGAGTTATGTCTATTTAACTTTCATATTTAGTACGACAGTTATACTGTCATATTGAGTAAAAAAAACTAACTTGTGTTTTTACAAACTTTAAAAAATATTTTTTTTCCAGAAAAATTCACAGAGATACATTTCTCCAGTCATTATTAGTCACTTTGAATGTGTAGTTTAGGAGTTATGTTTAAAGAACTGTCAGATTGAATGTGACAGTATACTGTCATAGTGAGTAAAACCTAATTTTTGTATTTGTAAACCTTACCAAAAATACCTGATTCTGGTAAAAATCACATAGATACAATATTGCAGGCATTTTTAGACATAATGCATGTTTGGTTTTGGAGTTATGTTTATACAACTTTTATATAAACACAACTCCAAAACCAAATATGCAATCCGTCTAAAAATGCCTGTAATATTGAATATATGTGAGTTTTATCAGAATCAGGTATTTTGGTAAGGTTTACAAAAACAAAAATTAGGTTTTACTCATAGTGACAGTATAACTGCCACACTCAATATGACAGTTAATTACTCCTAATAACTCCTAAAACACAAATGCAAAATGACTAATAATGCCTAGAGAAAGGTATATTTGTGAGTTTTACTGGAAAACAATATTTTGTAAGGTTTGTAAAGATACAAAATATTTGTTGTTTTTTACTCAATATGATGGTATAACTTTCATACTAAATATGAAAGTTATATAAACATAACTCCAAAACCAAACATGCTTTATGTCTAAAAATTCCTGTAATATTGTATCGATGTGGGTTTAACCAGAATCAGGTATTTTGGTAAGGTTTACAAATACAAAAAATAGATTTTACTCATAATGACAGTATAACTGCCACACTCAATATGACAGTTGTTTAAACATAACTCCTAAACCAAACATGCTTTATGTCTAAAAATTCCTGTAATATTGTATCGATGTGGGTTTAACCAGAATCAGGTATTATGCCTACAGAAATGTATCTTTGTGAGTTTTACTGGGAAACCTTTTTTTTGTAAGTTTTATAAAGACACAAGTTATTTTTTTTTACTCAATATGATGGTATAACTGTCATACTAAATATAAAAGTTGTAAAAACATAACTCCAAAACCAAACATGCATTATGTCTAAAAATGCCTGCAATATTGTATCTATGTGATTTTTACCAGAATCAGGTATTTTTGGTAAGGTTTACAAATACAAAAATTAGGTTTTACTCACTATGACAGTATACTGTCACATTCAATCTGACAGTTATTTAAACATACTGTAACTCCTAATCACAATTACAAAATGGCTAATAATGCCTGGAAAAATGTATCTTTGTGAGTTTTCCTGGAAAAAAAACAATTTTTTATAAGGTTTGTAAAGAAACAAGTTAGTTTTTTTACTTAATATGACAGTATAACTGTCATACTAAATGTAAAAAAATTATAAACATAACTCCAAAACAAAACATGCATTATATCTAAAAATGCATGTAATATTGTATTCATGTGAGTTTAACTAGAATCAGTTGTTTTTGTAAGGTTTGCAAATACAAAATATTGGTTTTACTCACTATGACAGTATACTGTCACATTCAATCTGACAGTTATTTAAACATAACTCCTAAACCAAACATGTTTTATGTCTAAAAATTCCTGTAATATTGTATCTAGATGAGTTTTACCAGAATAAGGTATTTTGGTAAGGTTTACAAATACAAAAAATAGGTTTTACTCATAATGACAATATAACTGCCACACTCAACATGACAGTTATTTAAACATAATTCCTAAACCAAACATGATACATGGCTAATAAAGCCTGGAGAAATCTATCTTTGTGATTTTTACTAGAAAAAACTATTTTGTAAGGTTTTTTAAAGACAAAAGTTAGTTTTTTTTTACTCAATATGATGGTATAACTGTCATACTAAATATGAAAGTTAAATAAACATAATTCCAAAACCAAACTCCTAAACCAAACTTGCAATATGTCTTAAACTGCCTGTAATATTTTATCTATGTGAGTTTTACCAGAATCAGGTATTTTGGTAAGGTTTACAAATACAAAACTTGGGTTTTACTCATAATGACAGTATAACTGCAATATTTGATATGACAGTTATTTAAACACAACTCCTAAACCAAACATGCTAAATGGCTAATAATGCCTGGACAAATGTATCTTTGTGAATTTTACTAGAAAAAAATATTTTGTAAGGTTTGTAAAGACAAAAGTTTTTTGTTTTTTTTTACTGAATATGATGGTATAACTGTCAAACTAAATATACAATTATTATAAACATAATTCCAAAAACAAACTCCAAACCAAACTTGCAATCCGTCTTAAACTGCCTGTAATATTGAATCTATATGAGTTTTACCAGAATCAGGTATTTTGGTAAGGTTTACAAATACAAAACTTGGGTTTTACTCATAATAACAGTATAACTGCATTATTTGATATGACAGTTATTTAAACATAACTCCTAAACCAAACATGATAAATGGCTAATAATGCCTGGAAAAATGTATATAAACATAACTCCAAAACCAAACATGCATTATGTCTAAAAATGCCTGTAATATTGTATCTATGTGAGTTTAACCAGAATCAGGTATTTTGGTAAGGTTTATAAATACAAAAATTAGGTTTTACTCAAAATGACAGTATAACTGCCACCCTCAATATGATGGTTATGTAAACATAACTCCTAAACCACACATGCAAGATGGCTAATAATGCCTGGAGAAATGTATCTTTGTGAGATTTACAGGGGGAAAAAAAATTGTAAGGTTTGTAAAGACACAAGTTATAACTGTCATAATAAATGTAAAAGTTATATAAACATAACTCCAATACCAAACATGCAATCCGTCTAAAAATGCCTGTAATATTGAATCTCTGTGAGTTTTACTAGAATCAGGTATTTTGTTAAGGTTTACAAATAAAAAAATAGGTTTTACTCACTATGACAGTATACTGTCACATTCAATCTGACTGTTATTTAAACATACATTCTAAACCACAGATGCAAAATGGCTAATATTAACTGGAGAAATGTATTTTTGTGAGTTTTACTGGAAAATAAAATATTTTGTAAGGTTTGTATAGACACAAGTTAGTTTATTTTACTCAATATGATGGAAACATGCTTTATGTCTCAAAAATCCTGTAATATTTTATCAATGTGAGTTTTATCAGAATCAATTATTTTGGTAATTTTACAAATACTGCCACACTCAATATGACAGTTATTTAAACATAACTCTAACCAAACATGATTAATGGCTAATAATGCCTGGAGAAATGTATCTTTGTGAGTTTTACTGGAAAAAAAATTATTTTTAAGGTTTATAAAGACACAAGTTAGTTTTTTTTACTCATTATGACAGTATAACTGTAATACTAAATGTAAAAAATATATAAACATATATAAACATAACTCCAAAACCAAACATGCTTCATGTCTAAAAATGCCTGTAATATTGTATCCATGTGAGTTTTACTAGAATAAGTTGTTTTTGTAAGGTTTGCAAATACAAAATATTGGTTTTACTCACTATGACAGTATACTGTCACATTCAGTCTGACAGTTGTTTAAACATAACTCCTAAACCACACATACAAAATGACTAATAATGCCTGGAGAAATGTATCTTTGTGAGTTTTACTGGGAAATAATTTTTGTAAGGTTTGTAAAGACACAAGTTAGTTTTTTTTTACTCAATATGACAGTATAACTGTCATACTAAATATGAAAGTTATATAAACATGATTCCAAAACCAAACATGCATTATGTCTTAAAATGCCTGTAATAAAGTTAAAGTTAAAGTTAAAGTACCAATGATTGTCACACACACTAGGTGTGGCGAAATTATTCTCTGCATTTGACCCATCACCCTTGATCACCCCCTGGGAGGTGAGGGGAGCAGTGGGCAGCAGCGGTGGCTGCGCCCGGGAATCATTTTGGTGATTTAACCCCCAATTCCATCCTTTGATGCTGAGTGCCAAGCAGGGAGGTAATGGGTCCCATTTTTATAGTCTTTGGTATGACTCGGCCGGGATTTGAACTCCCAACCTACCGATCTCAGGATGGACGCTCTAACCACTAGGCCACTGAGTAGGTAATATTGTATCTATGTGAGTTTTACTACAATCAGGTATTTTGGTAAGGTTTACAAATACAAAAATTAGGTTTTACTCATAATGACAGTATAACTGCAACGTTCAAAATGACAGTTATTTAAACATAATTCCTAAACCACACATACAAAATGACTAATAATGCCTGGATGTATCTTTGTGAGTTTTACTGAAAAAAAAAAAAAAAATTTGTAAGGCACAAGTTAGTTTTTTTTACTTAATATGACAGTATAACTGTCATACTAAATATGAAAGTTATATAAACATAACTCCAAAACCAAACATGCATTATGTCTAAAAATGCCTGTAATTTTGTATCTATGTGAGTTTTACTACAATCAGGTATTTTGGTAAGGTTTACAAATACAAAAATAAGGTTTTACTCATAATGACAGTATAACTGCTACACTCAATATGACAGTTATTTAAATATAACTCCTAAACCACACATGCAAAATGGCTAATAATGCTTCGAAAAAATTGTAAGGTTTGTAAGACAAGTTATTGTTTTTACTCAATATGACATTATAACTGTCATATTAAATGTAAAAGTTATATAAACATAACTCCAAAACCAAACATGCATTATATCTAAAAATAACTGTAATATTGTATCCATGTGAGTTTTACTAGAATCAGTTGTTTTTGTAAGGTTTGCAAATACAAAATACTAGTTTTACTCATAATGACAGAATAACTGCCACATTGACTGCCACCAAACATGTATTGTGTTTAAAAATGCTTATAATTTTGTATCCATGTGAGTTTTACTATAATCAGTTGTTTTTGTAAGGTTTACAAATACAAAATATTAGTTTTACTCATAATGACAGTATACTGACAAAATGGCTAATAATGCCTTGAGGAATGTATCTTTGTGAGTTTTACTGGAAAAAATATTTTGTAAGGTTTGTAAGTTAGTTTTTTTTACACAATTTAACAGTTTAGCTGTCATACTATATATGAAAGTTATATAAACATAATTCCAAAACCAAATATGCAATCCGTCTAAAAATGCCTGTAATATTGAATATATGTGAGTTTTGTCAGATTCAGGTATTTTGGTAAGGTTTACGAATACAAAAATTAGGTTTTACTCATAGTGAAAATATAACTGCCACACTCAATATGACAGTTAATTAAACATAACTCCTAAAACACAAATGCAAAATGACTAATAATGCCTAGAGAAATGTATATTTGTGAATTTTACTAGAAAACAATATTTTGTAAGATTTGTAAAGATACAAATTCCTTTTTTTTTACTCAATATGATGGTATAACTGTCATACTAGTTATGAAAGTTATATAAACATAACTCCAAAACCAAACATGCTTTATGTCTAAAAATTCCTGTAATATTGTATGGTGTGGGTTTTACCAGAATCAGGTATTTTGGTAAGGTTTACAAATACAAAAAATAGGTTTTTATTTATAATGACACACAATACAATAACTGCCGCACTCAATATGACAGTTATTTAAACATAACTCCTAAACCAATTATGATAAATGGATAATTATGCCTGGAGAATTGTATCTTTGTGAGTTTTGGGGGTAAAAAAATTGTAAAGTTTATAAAGACACAAGTTTTTTTTTTTTTTACTCAATATGATGGTCTAACTGTCATACTAAATATGAAAGTTGTATAAACATAACTCCAAAACCAAACATGCATTATGTCTAAAAATGCCTGCAATATTGTATCTATGTGATTTTTACCTGAATCAGGTATTTTTGGTAAGGTTTACAAATACAAAAATTAGGTTTTACTCATAATGACAGTATACTGTCACATTCAATCTGACAGTTCTTTAAACATAACTCCTAAACCACAAATATAAAATGGCTAATAATGCCTGGAGAAATGTACCTTTGTGAGTTTTCCTGAAAAAATAAATAAAAAAATGTATAAGGTTTGTAAAGACACAAGTTAGTTTTTTTTACTTAATATGACAGTATAACTGTCATACTAAATATGAAAGTCAATTAAAAATAACTCCAAAACCAAACTTGCAATACGTCTAAAAATGCCTGTAATATTGAATCTATGTGAGTTTTACCAGAATCAGGTATTTAGGTAAGGTTTACAAATACAAAAATTGGGTTTTACTCATAATAACAGTATAACTGCCATATTCAAAATAACAGTTATTTAAACACAACTCCTAAACCAAACATGCTAAATGGCTAATAATGCCTGGAGAAATGTATCTTTGTGAATTTTACTAGAAAAAACTATTTTGTAAGGTTTGTAAAGACAAAAGTTATTTTTTTTTACTGAATATGATGGTATAACTGTCAAACTAAATATAAAATTAATATAAACATAATTCCAAAAACAAACTCCTAAACCAAACTTGCAATCCGTCTTAAACTGCCTGTAATATTAAATCTATATGAGTTTTACCTGAATCAGGTATTTTGGTAAAGACACGAGTTATTTTTTTTTTTTTTACACAATTTAACAGTATAGCTGTCATACTATATATGAAAGTTATATAAACACAACTCCAAAACCAAATATGCAATCCGTCTAAAAATGCCTGTAATATTGAATATATGTGAGTTTTATCAGAATCAGGTATTTTGGTAAGGTTTACAAAAACAAAAATTAGGTTTTACTCATAGTGACAGTATAACTGCCACACTCAATATACAGTAAGGTTTTTGGTAAGGTTTACAAATACAAAACTGGTTATACTCACTATAGTGAGTATAACCAATATTTTGTATTTGCAAAACTTACAAAAACAACTGATTCTAGTAAAACTCATATGGATACATCATATCAGGCATTTTTAGACAAAATGCATGTTTGGTTTTGGAGTTATGTTTATATAACTTTTCCATTTAGTATGACAGCTATACTGTCTAACTAACTTGTGTCTTTACAAACCTTACTTTTTTTTTTTTTCCAGTAAAACTCACAAAGATACATTTCTCCAGGCTTTATTAGCCATTTAGCATGTTTTGTTTAGGAGTTATGTCATTTCGAATGTGGCAGTTATCCGTCATTATGAGTAAAACCTAATTTTTTTATTTGTAATCCTTACCAAAATACCTGATTCTGGTAAAAATCACATATATTCAATATTACAGACATTTTTAGACAGATTGCAAGTTTGGTTTTGGAGTTATGTTTATATAACTTTCAAATTTAGTAAGACAGTTATACTATCAAATTGAGTAAAAAAAAACTAACTTATGTCTATACAAACCTTACAAAATATTTTTTTCCGGTAAAACTCACAAAAATACATTTCTCCAGGCATTATTAGCCATCTGTGGTTTAGAATTTATGTTTAAATAACAGGCAGATTGAATGTGACAGTATACTGTCAGTAGTTTTTTTTACTTAATATGCCAGTAATGTTCTTAAAATCCTGAGATAATGCGAAAAAAGCAATAAAAATATTTTTCAACATAATTCCTACACCAAACATGCAACATGTCTAATAATGCCTGAAGACATGTATCTTTGTTAGCTTTACTAGAAAATGTATCTTTTGTAAGTTTTGCAACGACGCAAGTTAGTTTTTTTAATTCAATATAACAGTATAACTGTCCAACTAAATGTAAAAGTTATATAAACATAACTCCAAAAATGAACATGCATTATGTCTAAAAATGCCTAAAATATTGTATCTATGTGAGTTTTACCAGAATCAGGTAATTTGGTAAGGTTTGCATATACAAAATATTGGTTTTACTCACTATGACAGTATACTGCTGTCATATTGAGTAAAAAAATACCTAACTTGTGTTATAACAAACCTTACAAAATATTTTTTCCAGAAAAATTCACAGAGATACATTTTTCCCGGCATTACTAGTCATTTTGAATGTGTGGTTTAGGAGTTATGTTGAAATAACTGTCGGATCGAATGTGACAGTATACTGTCATAGTGAGTAAAAACAATATTTTGTATTTGCAAAACTTACAAAAACAACTGATTCTAGTAAAACTCACATGGATACATCATTTCAGGCATATTTAGACATAATGCATGTTTGGTTTTGGAGTTATGTTTATATAACTTTTCCATTTATTATGACAGTTATACTGTCTTTTTGAGTTAGAAAAAACTAACTTGTGTCTTTACAAACCTTACCAGTAAAACTCACAAAGATACATTTCTCCAGGCATTATTAGCCATTTAGCATGTTTTGTTTAGGAGTTATGTTCAAAAAAATGTGGCGGTTATCCGTCATTGTGAGTAAAACCTCATTTTTGTATTTGTAATCCTTACCAAAATACCTGATTCTGGTAAAAATCACATATATTCAATATTACAGCCATTTTTTTTACGTATTGCAAGTTTGGTTTTGGAGTTATGTTTATAAAACTTTCATATTCAGTATGACAGTTATACCATCATATTGAGTTAAAAAAAAACAGTATCTTTACAAACCTTACAAAAAAAAATGTTCCAGTAAAAATCACAACGATACATTTTTCCACGCAATATTTGTCATTTTGCATGTGTGTTTTAGGAGTTATGTTTAAATAACTGTCATATTGAGTGTGGCAGTTTTACTGTCAATATGAGTAAAACCTAATTTTGGTATTTTAAACCTTACCAAAATACCTGATTCTGATAAAACTCACATATATTTAATATTACAGGCATTTTTAAATGGATTGCATGTTTGGTTTTTAGAGTTTGGTTTTGGAGTTATGTTTCTATAACTTTTTTATTTAGTTTGACAGTTATACCGTCATATTGAGTAAAAAAAACTTGTGTCTTTGCAAACCTTACAAAAGATCATTACTCTAGTAAAACTAACAAAGATACATTTCTCCAGAATTAATAGCGATTTTCATGTGTCGTTTATGAGTTATGTTTAAATAACTGTCATATTGAGTGTGGCACTTATAATGTCACTATCAGTAAAACCTATTTTTTTATTTGTCAACCTTACCAAAATACCTCATTTTGGTAAAACTCACATAGATTCTATATTACAGACATTTTTAGACGGATTGCAAGTTTGGTTTTGGAGTCATGTTTATATATTTTTTTGCATGTAGTATGACAGTTATACTGTCATATTGAGTAAAACAAACAAACGTGGGTCTTTACAAACCTTACAAAATATTTGTCCTAGTACAACTCACAAAGATACATGTCTCCAGGCATTATTAGCCATTTTGCATGTGTGGTTTAAGAGTTATGTTTACATAACTGTCAGATTGAATGTGACAGTATACTGTCATAGTGAGTAAAACCTAATTTTTGTATTTGTAAACCTTACCAAAATACCTGATTCTGGTAAAACTCACATAGATACAATATTACAGGTATTTTTAGACAAAATTCATGTTTGTTTTTGGAGTTATGTTTATATAACTTTCATATTTAGTATGACGGTTATACCATCATATTGAGTAAAACAAAACTACATTGTGTCTTTATAAACCTTACAAATTATTTTTTTCCTGTAAAACTCACAACGATACATTTCTCCAGGCATTATTAGCCATTTATCATGTTTGGTTTAGGAATTATGTTTAAATACTTGTTCATGTTAAATGTGGCAGTTATCTTGTCATTATTAGTAAAACCTATTTTTTGTATTAGTAAACCTTACCAAAATACCTGATTCTGGTAAAACTCACATAGATACAATATTACAGGAATTTTTAGACATAAAATATGTTTGGTTTTGGAGTTATGTTCATATAACTTTCATATTTAATATGACAGTTATACCATCATATTAAGTAAAAAAAACAACTAATTTGTGTCTTTACAAACCTTACAAAATATTTTTTTTCATTAAAATTCACAAAGATAAATTTTCCAGGCATTATTAGTCATTTTGCATTTGTTTTGGAGTTATGTTCCTATAACTTTCATATTTAATATGACAGTTATACCATCATATTAAGTAAAAAAAACAACTAATTTGTGTCTTTACAAACCTTACAAAATATTTTTTTTCATTAAAATTCAATAAAGATACATTTTTTCCAGGCATTATTAGTCATTTTGCATTTGATTTTTAGGAGTTATGTTTAAAAAACTGTCATATTGAGTGTGGCAGTTATACTGTCATTTTGAGTAAAACTTAATTTTTGTATTTGTAAACCTTACTAAAATACCTGATTTTGGTAAAACTCACATAGATTCAATATTACAGACATTTTTAGACGGATTGCAAGAGTTATGTGTATATAACTTTCATATTTAGTATGACAGTTATACTGTCAAATTGAGTAAAAAATAACAAACTTGTAATTTTGAAAACCTTACAAAATATTTTTTTTCCAGTAAAATTCACAGAGATACATTTTTCCAGGCATTATTAGTCATTTTGCATGTGTGGTTTAGGAGTTATGTTTATATAGCTGTCAGATTGAATGTGACAGTATACTGTCATACTGAGTAAAACCAATATTTTGTATTTGCAAAACTTACAAAAACAACTGATTCTAGAAAAACACACATGGATACATTACAGGCATTTTTAGACATAATGCATGTTTGGTTTTGGAGTTATGTTTATACTACTTTTACATTTAGTATGACAGTTATATGCCCTGCGATGAGATAGCGACTTGTCCAGGGTGTACACCGCCTTCCGCCCGATTGTAGCTGAGATAGGCTCCAGCGCCCCCCCCCCCACCCCCCCCCGCGACCCCAAAAGGGAATAAGCGGTAGAAAATGGATGGATGGTTGGACAGTATAACTGTCATCCATCCATCCATATTAAGTAAAAAAAAACTAAATTGTTTCTTTACAAACCTTACAAAATATGTTTTTCCAGTAATCTCACAAAGATACATTTCTCCAGGCATTATAGCCATTTTGCATGTGTGGTTTGGTAGTTATGTTTAAATAACTGTCAAATTGAATGTGACAGTATACTATCATGGTGAGTAAAACCAATATTTTGTAATTGCAAACCTTACTACAACAATTGATTTTAGTAAAACTCGCATGGATACAAAATTACAGGCATTTTTAAGCAATGCATTTTTGGTTTTGGAGTTATATTTATATATTTTTTACATTTAGTATTACAGTTATACTGTCATATTGAGTAAAAAAAACTAACTTGTGTCTTTATAAACCTTAAGAAAAATGTTTTTCCAGTAAAACTCACAAAGATACATTTCTCCATGCATTATTAGCCATTAACCATGTTTGGTGTAGAGTTATGATTAAATAACTGTCATATTGAGTGTGGCAGATATACTGTCATTATGAGTAAAACCTATTTTTTGTATTTGTAAAATCACCAAAATAACTGATTCTGATAAAACTCACATGGATAAAATATTACAGGATTTTTTAGACATAAAGCATTTTTCCATCATATTGAGTAAAAAAAACTAACTTACAAACTACTTACAAACCTTACAAAATATTTTTTTTTCCAGTAAAACTCACAAAAATACTTTTCTCCAGTTATTATTAGCCATTTTGCATCTGTGGTTTAGAATTTGTGTTTAAATAACAGTCAGATTGAATGTGACAGTATACTGTCATAGTGAGTAAAACCTAATTTTTGTATTTGTAAACCTTAACAAAATACCTGATTCTAGTAAAACTCACATAGATTCAATATTACAGGCATTTTTAGACGGATTGCATGTTTGGTATTGGAGTTATGTTTATATAACTTTTACATTTATTATGACAGTTATACAAACATATTGAATAAAAAAACCTATTTTGTGTCTTATCAAACCTTACAAAATATTGTTTTTCCTGTAAAACTCACAAAGATACATTTCTCCAGGCATTATTAGCCATTTTGAATGTGTGGTTTAGGAGTTATGTTAACATAACCGTCATATTGAGGGTGGCAGTTATACTGTCATTATGATACAAACCTAATTTTTGTATTTATAAACCTTACCAAAATTCCTGATTCTGGTAAAACTCACATAGATACAATATTACAGGCATTTTTAGACATAATGCATGTTTGGTTTTGGAGTTATGTTTATATACATTTTTCCAGGCATTATTAGCTATTTATCATGTTTGGTTTAGGAGTTATGTTTAAATAACTGTCATATCAAATAATGCAGTTATACTGTCATTATGAGTAAAACCCAAGTTTTGTATTTATAAACCTTACCAAAATACCTGATTCTGAATATTACAGACAGTTTAAGACGGATTGCAAGTTTAGTTTAGGAGTTTGGTTTTGGAATGATGTGTATATTACTTTTATATTTAGTTTGACAGTTATACCATCATAATGTGTAAAAAAACAAAAACGTTTGTCTTTACAAACCTTACAAAATATTTTTTTCTAATAAAACTCACAAAGATACATTTCTCCAGGCATTATTAGCTATTTAGCATGTTTGGATTAGGAGTTATGTTTTAATAACTGTTATTTTGAATATGGCAGTTATACTGTCATTATGAGTAAAACCCAATTTTTGTATTTGTAAACCTTACCAAAATACCTGATTCTGGTAAAATTCACATAGATTCAATATTACAGGCATTTTTAGACGTATTGCAAGTTTGGTTTTGGAGTTATGATTATTTAACTTTCATATTTAGTATGACAGTTTTATTGTCATATTAATTAAAAAAAACTAACTTGTGTCTTTACAAACCTTATACATTTGTTTTTTTTTTCCAGGAAAACTCACAAAGATACATTTCTCCAGGCATTATTAACCATTTTGTATTTGTGGTTTAGGAGTTACAGTAAGTTTAAATAACTGTCAGATTGAATGTGACAGTATACTGTCATAGTGAGTAAAACCTACATTTTGTATTTATAAAGCTTACCAAAAAACCTGATTCTGGTAAAACTCACATAGATACAATATTACAGGCATTTTTAGACATAATGCATGTTTGGTTGTGGAGTTATGTTTACATACATTTCTCCAGGCATTATTAGCCATTTATCATTTTTGGATTAGGATTCGAAGACCTCCATGACAAATAAAAATAAAGGACCCAGTTTTCCCTCGCCCGGACGCGGGTCACCGGGGCCCCCCTCTGGAGCCAGGCCCGGAGGTGTGGCACGATGGCGAGCGCCCCGGGCCTGTCCCCATGGGGCCCGGCCGGGCACAGCCCGAAGAGGCAACGTGGGTCCCCCCTCCAATGGGCTCACCACCCATAGCAGGGGCCATAGAGGTCGGGTGCACTGTGAGCTGGGCGGCAGCCGACGGCAGGGCACTTGGCGGTCCGATCCTCGGCTACAGAAGCTAGCTCTTGGGACGTGGAACGTCACCTCGCTGGGGGGGAAGGAGCCTGAGCTAATGCGCGAGGTTGAGAAGTTCCGGCTAGATATAGTCGGACTCACTTTGACGCACAGCAAGGGCTCTGGAACCAGTTCTCTCGAGAGGGGCTGGACTCTCTTCCACTCTGGCGTTGCCGGCAATGAGAGGCGACGGGCTGGGGTGGCAATTCTTGTTGCCCCCCGGCTCAGAGCCTGCACGTTGGAGTTCAACCCGGTGGACGAGAGGGTAGCTTCCCTCCGCCTTCGGGTGGGGGGACGGGTCCTGACTGTGGTTTGCGCTTACGCGCCAAACCGCAGCTCAGAGTACCCACCCTTTTTGGATTCGCTCGAGGGAGTACTTGAGAGTGCTCCCCCGGGTGATTCCCTCGTTCTACTGGGGGACTTCAATGCTCATGTTGGCAGCGACAGTGAAACCTGGAGAGGCGTGATTGGGAAGAATGGCCGCCCGGATCTGAACCCGAGTGGTGTTCTTTTATTGGACTTTTGTGCCCGTCACAGATTGTCCATAATGAACACCATGTTCGAACATAAGATTGTCCATATGTGCACTTGGCACCAGGACACCCTAGGCCGCAGTTCCATGATCGACTTTGTAGTTGTGTCATCGGATTTGCGGCCTCATGTTTTGGACACTCGGGTGAAGAGAGGGGCAGAGCTTTCAACCGATCACCACCTGGTGGTGAGTTGGCTGCGATGGTGGGGGAGGATGCCGGACAGACCTGGCAGGCCCAAACGCATTGTGAGGGTTTGCTGGGAACGTCTGGCAGAGTCTCCTGTCAGAGAGAGTTTCAATTCCCACCTCCGGAAGAACTTTGAACATGTCACGAGGGAGGTGCTGGACATTGAGTCCGAGTGGACCATGTTCCGCGCCTCTATTGTCGAGGCAGCTGATTGGAGCTGTGGCCGCAAGGTAGTTGGTGCCTGTCGTGGCGGTAATCCTAGAACCCGTTGGTGGACACCGGCGGTGAGGGATGCCGTCAAGCTGAAGAAGGAGTCCTATCGGGTTCTTTTGGCTCATAGGACTCCTGAGGCAGCGGACAGGTACCGACAGGCCAAGCGGTGTGCGGCTTCAGCGGTTGCGGAGGCAAAAACTCGGATATGGGAGGAGTTCGGGGAAGCCATGGAATACGACTTCCGGACGGCTTCGAAGCGATTCTGGACCACCATCCGCCGCCTCAGGAAGGGGAAGCAGTTCACTGTCAACACCGTGTATGGTGAGGATGGTGTTCTGCTGACCTCGACTGCGGATGTTGTGGATCGGTGGAGAGAATACTTCGAAGACCTCCTCAATCTCACCAACACGTCTTCCTATGAGGAAGCAGTGCCTGGGGAATCTGTGGTGGGCTCTTCTATTTCTGGGGCTGAGGTTGCCGAGGTAGTTAAAAAGCTCCTCGGTGGCAAGGCCCCGGGGGTGGATGAGATCCACCCAGAGTTCCTTAAGGCTCTGGATGCTGTGGGGCTGTCTTGGTTGACAAGACTCTGCAGCATCGCGTGGACATCGGGGGCGGTACTTCTGGATTGGCAGACCAGGGTGGTGGTTCCTCTCTTTAAGAAGGGGAACCGGAGGGTGTGTTCCAACTATCGTGGGATCACACTCCTCAGCCTTCCCGGTAAGGTCTATTCAGGTCTACTGGAGAGGAGGCTACGCCGGATAGTCGAACCTCGGATTCAGGAGGAACAGTGTGGTTTTCGTCCTGGTCGTGGAACTGTGGACCAGCTCTATACTCTCGGCAGGGTCCTTGAGGGTGCATGGGAGTTTGCCCAACCAGTCTACATGTGTTTTGTGGACTTGGAGAAGGCATTCGACCGTGTCCCTCGGGAAGTCCTGTGGGGAGTGCTCAGAGAGTATGGGGTATCGGACTGTCTGATTTTGGCGGTCCGCTCCCTGTATGATCAGTGTCAGAGCTTGGTCCGCATTGCCGGCAGTAAGTCGGATCCATGGATGGATGGATGGATGGATTAGGAGTTATGTTTAAATAACTGTCATATCAAATGTTGCAGTTATACTGTCATTATGAGTAAAACCCAAGTTTTGTATTTGTAAACCTTACCAAAATACCTGAATCTGGTAAAACTCACATAGATTCAATATTACAGGCATTTTAAGACAGATTGCAAGTTTGGTTTAGGAGTTCCATCCATCCATCCATCTTCTTCCGCTTATCCGAGGTCGGGTCGCGGGGGCAGCAGCCTAAGCAGGGAAGCCCAGACTTCCCTCTCCCCAGCCACTTCGTCCAGCTCTTCCAGTGTGACCCCGAGGCGTTCCCAGGCCAGCCAGGAGACATACATAGTCTTCCCAACGTGTCCTGGGTCTTCCCCGCGGCCTCCTACCGGTCGGACGTGCCCTAAACACCTCCCTAGGGAGGCGTTCGGGTGGCATCCTGACCAGATGCCCGAACCACCTCATCTGGCTCCTCTCGATGTGGAGGAGCAGCGGCTTTACTTTGAGCTCCTCCCGGATGGCAGAGCTTCTCACCCTATCTCTAAGGGAGAGCCCCGCCACCCGGCGGAGGAAACTCATTTCGGCCGCTTGTACCCGTGATCTTGTCCTTTCGGTCATAACCCAAAGCTCATGACCATAGGTGAGGATGGGAACGTAGATCGACCGGTAAATTGAGAGCTTTGCCTTCCGGCTCAGCTCCTTCTTCACCACAACGGATCGATACAGCGTCCGCATTACTGAAGACGCCGCACCGATCCGCCTGTCGATCTCACGATCCACTCTTCCCTCACTCGTGAACAAGACTCCGAGGTACTTGAACTCCTCCACTTGGGGCAAGAGATGGCACTCCACCCTTTTCCGGGCGAGAACCATGGACTCGGACTTGGAGGTGCTGATTCTCATCCCAGTCGCTTCACACTCAACTGCGAACCGATCCAGTGAGAGCTGAAAATCCTGGCCAGATGAAGCCATCAGGACCACATCATCTGCAAAAAGCAGAGACCTAATCCTGCAGCCACCAAACCAGATCCCCTCAACGCCATGACTGCGCCTAGAAATTCTGTCCATAAAAGTTATGAACAGAATCGGTGACAAAGGGCAGCCTTGGCTTAGACATGTTGCATGTTTGATGTAGGAATTATGTTAAAAAACATTTGTATTGCTTATTTCGCATTATCTCAGGATTTTAAGAACATTTTTGTCATAATGAGTAAAAAAATACTTTTTGTGTTTGCAAAACTTAAAATAGCAAATGTTTCGAGTAAAACTCACAAGGATGCATTGTTTTAGGCTTTATTAACGTATTAGCATGTGTGATTAGGAAGTTTTGTTTAAATAACAGTCAAATTGAATGTAGCAGTTATACTGTCATTATGAAAAAAAAAAAAATTTTGTATTTGTAAACCTTACCAAATTACCTGATTCTGGTGAAACTCACATAAATACAATATTACAGGCATTTTTAGACATAATGCATGTTCAGTTTTGGAGTTATGTTTATATAACTTTCATATTTGGTATGACAGTTATACTGTCATATTGAAATAAAAAAACGAAATTGTCTCTTTGCAAAACTTACAAAAGAAAATGTTTCTAGTAAAACTAACAAAGACGCATATATTAACGCATTATTAGACATGTTGCATGTTTGGTGTAGGAATTATGTTGAAAAACATTTTTTTATTGCTTATTTCGCATTATCTCAGGATTATAAGAACATTACTGTCATATTGAGTAAAAATCTACTTTTTGTGTTTGCAAGCCTTAAAATAGCATATGTTTCGAGTAAAACTCACAAGGATGCATTGTTTTAGGCTTTATTAACGTATTTGCATGTGTGATTAGGAAGTTTTGTTTAAATAACAGTCAAATTGAATGTAGCAGTTATACTGTCATTATGAAAAAAAAACAATTTTCGTATTTGTAAACCTTACCAAATTACCTGATTCTGGTGTAACTCACATAGATACATTATTTGAGGCATTTTTAGACATAATGCATGTTCAGTTTTGGAGTTATGTTTATATATATTTCATATTTGGTTTGACAGTTATGTCATATTGAATTAAAAAAACTAACTTGCCTCTTTGCAAAACTTACAAAAGAAACTTTTTCTAGTAAAACTAACAAAGATACATATCTTCACGTATTATTAGACATGTTGCATGTTTGGTGTAGGAATTATGTTGAAAAACATTTTTATTGCTTATTTCGCATTATCTTAGGATTTTAAGAACATTACTGTCATAATGAGTAAAAAACTACTTTTTGTGTTTAAAGCCTTAAAATAGCAAATGTTTCGAGTAAAACCCACATGGATGCATTGTTTTAGGCTTTATTAGCCTATTTTGCAAGTGTGGTTAGGTAGTTATGTTTAAATAACTGTCAAATTGAATGTAGCAGTTATCTGTCATTATGAGTAAACCCCTAATTTATGTAATTGTACACCTTACCAAATTTACTGATTCTTGTAAAACTCACATAGATACAATAATTTAGGCATTTTTAGACATAATGCATGTTTAGTTTTGGAGTTATGTTTATATAACTTTCATATTTATTATTCATTCATTTATTTATATTTGGTATGACAGTTATACTGTCATATTGAATTAAAAAAACTAACTTGCCTCTTTGCAAAACTTACAAAATATAATTTTTCCAGTAAAACTAACAAAGGTCCATGTCTTCAGGCTTTATTAGACATATTGCATGTTTGATGTAGGAATTATCTGAAAAAAATATTTTTTTTGCTTATTTCGAATTATCTCAGGATTTTAAGAACATTACTGTCATAATGAGTAAAAAACTACTTTTTGTGTTTGCAAGCCTTAAAATAGCAAATTTTTCGAGTAAAACTCACAAAAATGCATTGTTTTAGGCTTCATTAACCTATTTGCATGTGTGATTAGGAAGTTTTGTTTAAATAACAGTCAAATTGAATGTAGCAGTTATACTGTCATTATGAAAAAAAACAATTTTCGTATTTGTAAACCTTACCAAATTACCTGATTCTGGTGTAACTCACATAGATACAATATTTTAGGCATTTTTAGACATAATGCATGTTCAGTTTTGGAGTTATGTTTATATATATTTCATATTTGGTATGACAGTTATACTGTTATAATGAATTACAAAAACTAATTTGCCTCTTTGCAAAACTTACAAAAGATAATGTTTCTAGTAAAACTAACAAAGATACATATCTTCACGTATTATTAAACATGTTGCATGTTCGGTGTAGGAATTATGTTGAAAAACATTTTTATTGCTTATTTCGCATTATCTCAGGATTTTAAGAACATTACTGTCATATTGAGTAAAAATCTACTTTTTGTGTTTGCAAGCCTTAAAATAGCATATGTTTCGAGTAAAACTCACAAGGATGCATTGTTTTAGGCTTTATTAGCCTATTTTGCATGTGTGGTTAGGAAGTTATGTTTAAATAACTGTCAAATTGAATGTAGCAGTTTATCTGTCATTATGAGTAAACCCCTAATAGATGTAATTGTTCACCTTACCAAATCAACTGATTCTTGTAAAACTCACATAGATACAATATTTTAGGCATTTTTACACATAATGCATGTTCAATTTTGGAGTTATGTTTATATAACTTTCATATTTGGTTTGACAGTTATACTGTCATATTAAATTAAAAAAACTAACTTGCCTCTTTGCAAAACTTACAAAAGATCATTTTTCTAGTAAAACTAACAAAGATGCATATCTTCACGCATTATTAGACATGTTGCTTGTTTGGTGTAGGAATTATATTGAAAAACATTTTTATTGCTTATTTCGCATTATCTCAGGATTTTAAGAACATTACTGTCATAATGAGTAAAAAACTACTTTTTGTGTTTGCAAGCCTTAAAATAGCAAATATTTCGAGTAAAACTCACAAGGATGCATTGTTATATGCTTTATTAACCTATTTGCATGTGTGATTAGGAAGTTTTGTTTAAATAACATTAAAATTGAATGTAGCAGTTATACTGTCATTATGGGAAAAAAAACAATTTTCGTAATTGTACACCTTACCGAATTACCTGATTCTGGTGTAACTCACATAGATACATTATTTTAGGCATTTTTAGACATAATGCATGTTCAGTTTTGGAGTTATGTTTATATATATTTCATATTTGGTATGACAGTTATACTGTTATAATGAATTAAAAAAACTAATTTGCCTCTTTGCAAAACTTACAAAAGATAATGTTTCTAGTAAAACTAACAAAGATACATATCTTTACGTATTATTAGACATGTTGCATGTTCGGTGTAGGAATTATGTTGAAAAACATTTTTATTGCTTATTTCGCATTATCTCAGGATTTTAAGAACATTACTGTCATATTGAGTAAAAATCTACTTTTTGTGTTTGCAAGCCTTAAAATAGCATATGTTTCGAGTAAAACTCACAAGGATGCATTGTTTTAGGCTTTATTAGCCTATTTTTCATGTGTGGTTAGGAAGTTATGTTTAAATAACTATCAAATTGAATGTAGCAGTTATCTGTCATTATGAGTAAACCCCTAATCTTAGTAATTGTTCACCTTACCAAATCAACTGATTCTTGTAAAACTCACATAGATACAATATTTTAGGCATTTTTACACATAATGCATGTTCAATTATGGAGTTATGTTTATATAACTTTCATATTTGGTTTGACAGTTATACTGTCATATTAAATAAAAAAAACTAACTTGCCTCTTTGCAAAACTTACAAAAGAAAATGTTTCTAGTAAAACTAACAAAGATGCATATCTTCACGCATTATTAGACATGTTGCTTGCTTGGTGTAGGAATTATGTTGAAAAACATTTTTATTGCTTATTTCGCATTATCTCAGGATTTTAAGAACATTACTGTCATAATGAGTAAAAAACTACTTTTTGTGTTTGCAAGCCTTAAAATAGCAAATATTTCGAGTAAAACTCACAAGGATGCATTGTTATAGGCTTTATTAACCTATTTGCATGTGTTATTAGGAAGTTTTGTTTAAATAACAGTCAAATTGAATGTAGCAGTTATACTGTCATTATGGAAAAAAAAAAACAATTTTCGTAATAGTAAACCTTACCAAATTACCTGATTCTGGTGTAACTCACATAGATACAATATTTTAGGCATTTTTAGACAAAATGCATGTTCAGTTTTGGAGTTATGTTTATATATATTTCATATTTGGTATGACAGTTATACTGTAATATTGAATTAAAAAAACTAACTTGCCTCTTTGCAAAACTTACAAAAGAAATTTTTTCTAGTAAAACTAACAAAGATGCATATCTTCACGCATTATTAGACATGTTGCTTGTTTGGTGTAGGACTTATGTTGAAAAACATTTTTATTCCTTTTTTCGCATTATCTCAGGATTTTAAGAACATTACTGTCATAATGAGTAAAAAACTACTTTTTGTGTTTGCAAGCCTTAAAATAGCAAATATTTCGAGTAAAACTCACAAGGATGCATTGTTATAGGCTTTATTAACCTATTTGCATGTGTGATTAGGAAGTTTTGTTTAAATAACAGTCAAATTGAATGTAGCAGTTATACTGTCATTATGGGGAAAAAAACAATTTTCGTAATTCTACACCTTACCAAATTACCTGATTCTGGTGTAACTCACATAGATACATTATTTTAGGCATTTTTAGACATAATGCATGTTCAGTTTTGGAGTTATGTTTATATATATTTCATATTTGGTACGACAGTTATACTGTTATAATGAATTAAAAAAACTAACTTGCCTCTTTGCAAAACTTACAAAAGATAATGTTTCTAGTAAAACTAACAAAGATACATATCTTCACGTATTATTAGACATGTTGCATGTTCGGTGTAGGAATTATGTTGAAAAACATTTTTATTGCTTATTTCGCATTATCTCAGGATTTTAAGAACATTACGGTCATATTGAGTAAAAATCTACTTTTTGTGTTTGCAAGCCTTAAAATAGCATATGTTTGGAGTAAAACTCACAAGGCTGCATTGTTTTAGGCTTTATTAGCCTATTTTGCATGTGTGGTTAGGAAGTTATGTTTAAATAACTGTCAAATTGAATGTAGCAGTTATCTGTCATTATGAGTAAACCCCTAATATATGTAATTGTTCACCTTACCAAATCAACTGATTCTTGTAAAACTCACATAGATACAATTTTTAGGCATTTTTACACATAATGCATGTTCAAGTTTGGAGTTATGTTTATATAACTTTCATATTTGGTTTGACAGTTATACTGTCTTATTAAATTAAAAAACTAACTTGCCTCTGCAAAACTTACAAAAGAAAATTGTTCTCGTAAAACTAACAATGATGCATATCTTCACGCATTATTAGACATGTTGCTTGCTTGGTGTAGGAATTATGTTGAAAAACATTTTTATTGCTTATTTCGCATTATCTCAGGATTTTAAGAACATTACTGTCATAATGAGTAAAAAACTACTTTTTGTGTTTGCAAGCCTTAAAATAGCAAATATTTCGAGTAAAACTCACAAGGATGCATTGTTATAGGCTTTATTAACCTATTTGCATGTGTTATTAGGAAGTTTTGTTTAAATAACAGTCAAATTGAATGTAGCAGTTATACTGTCATTATGGAAAAAAAAAAACAATTTTCGTAATAGTAAACCTTACCAAATTACCTGATTCTGGTGTAACTCACATAGATACAATATTTTAGGCATTTTTAGACATAATGCATGTTCAGTTTTGGAGTTATGTTTATATATATTTCATATTTGGTATGACAGTTGTACTGTAATATTGAATTAAAAAAAACTAACTTGCCTCTTTGCAAAACTTACAAAAGAACATTTTTTCTAGTAAAACTAACAAAGATACATATCTTCACGCATTATTAGACATGTTGCATGTTTGGTGTAGGAATTATGTTGAAAAACATTTTTATTGCTTATTTCGCATTATCTCATGATTTTAAGAACATTAATGTCTTAATGAGTAAAAAACTGCTTTTTGTGTTTGCAAGCCTTAAAATAGCAAATGTGTCGAGTAAAACTCACATGGATGCATTGTTTTAGGCTTTATTAGCCTATTTTGCAAGTGTGGTTAGGAAGTTATGTTAAATAACTGTAAAATTGAATGTAGCAGATATCTGTCATTATGAGTAAACCCCTTATTTATGTAATTGTACACCTTACCAAATTTACTGATTCTTGTAAAACTCACATAGATACAATAATTTAGGCATTTTTAGACATAATGCATGTTTAGTTTTGGAGAAATGTTTATATAACTTTCATATTTGGTATGACAGTTATACTGTCATATTGAATTAAAAAAACTAACTTGCCTCTTTGCAAAACTTACAAAAGATAATTTTTCTAGTAAAACTAACAAAGATGCATGTCTTCAGGCATTATTAGACATGTTGCATGTTTGATGTAGGAATTATCTGAAAAAAATATTTTTTTTGCTTATTTCGAATTATCTCAGGATTTTAAGAACATTACTGTCATAATGAGTAAAAAACTAGTTTTTGTGTTTGCAAGCCTTACAATAGCAAATATTTCGAGTAAAACTCACAAGGATGCATTGTTATAGGCTTTATTAACCTATTTGCATGTGTGGTTAGGAAGTTATGTTTAAATAACTGTAAAATTGAATATAGCAGTTATACTGTCATTATGACAAAAACCCAATTTTTGTATTTGTAAACCTTACCAAATTACCTTAATCTGGTAAAATTCACATAGATACAATATTTTAGTTATTTTTAGACATAATACATGTTCAGTTTTGGAGTTATGTTTATATAACTTTTACATTTAGTTTGACAGTTATACTGTTATATTGAATTAAAAAAACTAACTTGCCTCTTTGCAAAACTTACAAAAGAACATTTTTTCTAGTAAAACTAACAAAGATACATATCTTCACACATTATTAGACATGTTGCATGTTTGGTGTAGGAATTATGTTGAAAAACATTTTTATTGCTTATTTCGCATTATCTCATGATTTTAAGAACATTAATGTCTTAATGAGTAAAAAACTGCTTTTTGTGTTTGCAAGCCTTAAAATAGCAAATGTGTCGAGTAAAACTCACATGGATGCATTGTTTTAGGCTTTATTAGCCTATTTTGCAAGTGTGGTTAGGAAGTTATGTTAAATAACTGTAAAATTGAATGTAGCAGTTATCTGTCATTATGAGTAAACCCCTTATTTATGTAATTGTACACCTTACCAAATTTACTGATTCTTGTAAAACTCACATAGATACAATAATTTAGGCATTTTTAGACATAATGCATGTTTAGTTTTGGAGAAATGTTTATATAACTTTCATATTTGGTATGACAGTTATACTGTCATATTGAATTAAAAAAACTAACTTGCCTCTTTGCAAAACTTACAAAAGATAATTTTTCTAGTAAAACTAACAAAGATGCATGTCTTCAGGCATTATTAGACATGTTGCATGTTTGATGTAGGAATTATCTGAAAAAATTTTTTTTTTTGCTTATTTCGAATTATCTCAGGATTTTAAGAACATTACTGTCATAATGAGTAAAAAACTAGTTTTTGTGTTTGCAAGCCTTACAATAGCAAATATTTCGAGTAAAACTCACAAGGATGCATTGTTATAGGCTTTATTAACCTATTTGCATGTGTGGTTAGGAAGTTATGTTTAAATAACTGTAAAATTGAATATAGCAGTTATACTGTCATTATGACAAAAACCCAATTTTTGTATTTGTAAACCTTACCAAATTACCTTAATCTGGTAAAATTCACATAGATACAATATTTTAGTTATTTTTAGACATAATACATGTTCAGTTTTGGAGTTATGTTTATATAACTTTTACATTTAGTTTGACAGTTATACTGTTATATTGAATTAAAAAAACTAACTTGCGTCGTTGCAAAACTTACAAAAGATACATTTTCTAGTAAAACTAACAAAGATACATGTCTTCAGGCATTCTTAGACATGTTGCATGTTTGGTGTAGGATTTATGTTGAAAAACATTTTTTTTGCTTTTTTTGCATTATCTCAGGATTTTAAGAACATTACTGGCATATTGAGTAAAAAACTATTATGACAGTATACTGTCATATTCAATCTGACTGTTATTTAAACATAACTCCTAAACCATAAGCAAAATGTCAAATATTGCCTGGAGAAATGTATCTTTGTAAGTTTTACAGGAAAAAAAAAGTTTGTAAGGTTTGTAAAGACACAAGTTTTTTACTCAATATGACAGTATAACTGTCATACTAAATATGAAAGTTTAATAAATATAACACCAAAACCAAACTTGCAAATCCGTCTAAAAATACCTTTAATATTGAATATATGTTAGTTTTACCAGAATCAGTTATTTTGGTATTGTTTACAAATACAAAAATTGGGTTTTACTCATAATGACAGTATAACTGCCATATTCAAAATAACAGTTATTTAAACATAACTCCTAAACCAAATATGCTAAATGGCTAATAATGCCTGGAGAAATGAATCTTTGTGAGTTTTACTAGAAAAACAAATATTTTGTAAGGTTTGTAAAGAAAAAAGTTATTTGTTTTTTTTACTCAATATGATGACTGTCATACTAAATATGAAAGTTAGATAAACATAATTCCAAAACCAAACTCCTAAACCAAACTTGCAATATGTCTTAAACTGCCTGTCATATTGAATCTATGTGAGTTTTGCCAGAATCAGGTATTTTGGTAAGGTTTACAAATACAAAACTTGGGTTTTACTCATAATGACAGTATAACTGCAACATTTGATATGACAGTTATTTAAAAATGACTCCTAAACCCATCCATCCATTTTCTACCGCTTATTCTCTTTGGGGTCGCGGGGGGCGCTGGAGCCTATCTCAGCTACAATCGGGCGGAAGGCGGGGTACACCCTGGACAAGTCGCTATCTCATCGCAGGACTCCTAAACCAAACATGATAAATGACTAATAATGCCTGTAGAAATGTGTCTTGGTGAGTTTTACTGGAAAAAAATAATGTGTAAGGATTATAAAGACACAAGTTTTTTATTTTTTATTTAATATGATGGTATAACTGTCATACTAAATATGAAAGTTATATACACATAACTCCAAAACCAAAATGCATTTATTCTGAAAATGCCTGTAATATTGTATCTTTTTGAGTTTTACCAGAATCAGGTATTTTGGTTAGGTTGACAAATACAAACATTTGGTTTTACTCATAATGACAGTATACTGCCACATTCAATATGACAATTATTTAAACATAACTCCAAAACCAAACATGCATTATGTCTAAAAATGCTTATAATATTGTATCCATGTGAGTTTTACTAGAATCAGTTGTTTTTGTAAGGTTTACAAATACAAAATATTAGTTTTGCTCATAATGAGAGTTTACTGTCACAATCAATCTGACAAAATGGCTAATAATGCCTGGAGGAATGTATATTTGTGAATTTTACTGGAACAAATATTTTGTAAGGTTTGTAAACACATACGTTAGTTTTTTATTTACTTAATTTTACAGTATAGCTGTCATACTATATATGAAAGTTTTATAAACATAACTCCAAAACCAAACATGCAATCCGTCTAAAAATGTCTATTATATTATATGTATATGTATATATATATATATATATATATATATATTATATGTAGTTTTATCGGAATCAGGTATTTTGGTAAGGTTTACAAATAGAAAAAAATTAGGTTTTACTCATAGTGACAGTATAACTGCCAGACTCAATATAACAGTTATTTAAACATAACTCCTAAAACACAAATGCAAAATGACTAATAATGCCTAGAGAAATGTATATTTGTGAATTTTACTGGAAAACAATATTTTGTAAGGTTTATAAAGACACAAGTTAGTTTTTTTTATTTAATATGATGGTATAACTGTCATACTAAATATGAAAGTTATATAAATATAACTCCAAAACCAAACATACATTATGTCTAAAAATGCCTGTAATACTACTGTAGTATCTATGTGAGGTTTACCAGAATCAGGTATTTTGGTAAGGTTTACAATTACAAAAATTAGGTTTTACTCATAATGACAGTATAACTGCCACATTGACTGCCACCAAACATGCATTGTGTTTAAAAATGCTTATAATTTTGTATCCATGTGAGTTTTTCTATAATCAGTTGTTTTTGTAAGTTTTACAAATACAACATATTAGTTTTACTCATAATGACGGTATACTGACAAAATGGCTAATAATGCCTTGAGGAATGTATCTTTGTGAGTTTTACTGGAAAAAAATATTGTGTAAGGTTTGTAAAGACACAAGTTAGTTTTTTTTACACAATTTAACAGTTTAGCTGTCATACTATATATGAAAGTTATATATACATAATTCCAAAACCAAATATGCAATAAGTCTAAAAATGCCTGTAATATTGAATATATGTTAGTTTTATCAGATTCAGGTATTTTGGTAAGGTTTACGAATACAAAAATTAGGTTTTACTCATAGTGACAATATAACTGCCACACTCAATATGACAGTTAATTAAACATAACTCCTAAAACACAAATGCAAAATGACTAATAATGCCTGGAGAAAGGTATATTTTTGAATTTTACTGGAAAACAATATTTTGTAAGGTTTGTAAAGATACAAATTAGTTTTTGTTTTTTACTCAATATTATGGTATAACTTTCATACTAAATATGAAAGTTATATAAACATAACTCCAAAACCAAACATGCTTTGTGTCTAAAAATTCCTGAAATATTGTATCGATGTGGGTTTTACCAGAATCAGGTATTTTGGTAAAGTTTACAAATACAAAAAATAGGTTTTACTCATAATGACAGTATAACTGCCACACTCAATATGACAGTTATTTAAACATAACTCCTAAACCAAACATGATAAATGGCTAATTATGCCTGGAGAAATGTATCTTTGTGAGTTTTACTGGGAAACCTTTTTTTTGTAAGGTTTATAAAGACACAAGTTATTTTTTTTTACCCAATAGGATGGTATAACTGTCATACTAAATATAAAAGTTTTATAAACATAACTCCAAAACCAAACATGCATTATGTCTAAAAATGCCTGCAATATTGTATCTATGTGATTTTTACCAGAATTAGGCAATTTTGGTAAGGTTTATAAATACAAAAAATAGGTTTTACTCACTATGACAGTATACTGTCACTTTCAATCTGACAGTTATTTAAACATACTGTAACTCCTAAACCACAATTACAAAATGGCTAATAATACCTGGAAAAATTTATCTTTGTGAGTTTTTCTGGAATTTTTTAAATTTTTATAAGGTTTGTAAAGAAACAAGTTAGTTTTTTTTACTTAATATGACAGTATTACTGTCATACTAAATATGAAAGTTAAATAAACATAACTCCAAAACCAAACTTGCAATCTGTCCTAAACTTCCTGTAATATTGAATCTATGTGAGTTTTACCAGAATCAGGTATTTTGGTAAGGTTTACAAATACAAAAATTGGGTTTTACTCATAATGACAGTATAACTCCCATATTCAAAATAACAGTTATTTAAACATAACTCCTAAACCAAACATGATCAATAGCTAATAATGCCTGGATAAATGTATATAAACATAACTCCAAAACCAAACATGGATTATGTCTAAAAATGCCTGTAATATTGTATCTATGTGAGTTTTACCAGAATAAGGAATTTTGGTAAGGTTTATAAATACAAAAATTAGGTTTTACTCATAATGACAGTATATCTGCCGCCCTCAATATGACGGTTATGTTAACATAACTCCTAAACCACACATGCAAAATGGCTAATAATGCCTGGAGAATTGTATCTTTGTGAGTTTTACTAGAAAAAAATATTTTGTAAGGTTTGTAAAGACAAAAGTTTTTTCTTTTTTACTCAATATGATGGTATAACTGTCAAACTAAATATAAAAGTGATATAAACATCATTCCAAAACCAAATTCCTAAACCAAACTTGCAATCCGTCTTAAACTGCCTGTAATATTGAATCTATATGAGTTTCACCAGAATCAGGTATTTTGGTAAGGTTTACAAATACAAAACTTGGGTTTTACTCATAATGACAGTATAACTCCCATATTCAAAATAACAGTTATTTAAACATAACTCCTAAACCAAACATGATAAATAGCTAATAATGCCTGGAAAAATGTATATAAACATAACTCCAAAACCATACATGGATTATGTCTAAAAATGCCTGTAATATTGTATCTATGTGAGTTTTACCAGAATAAGGAATTTTGGTAAGGTTTATAAATACAAAAATTAGGTTTTACTCATAATGACAGTATAACTGCCACCCTCAATATGACGGTTATGTTAACATAACTCCTAAACCACACATGCAAAATGGCTAATAATGCCTGGAGAAATGTATCTTTGTGAGTTTTACAGGGAAAAAAAATATTTAGTAAGGTTTGATAAGACACAAAATAGTTTTTTTTATTCAATATGTTTTTATAACTGTCATAATAAATGTAAAAGTTATACAAACATAACTCCAATACCAAACATGCAATCCATCTAAAAATGCCTGTAATATTGAATCTATGTGAGTTTTACTAGAATCAGGTATTTTGTTAAGGTTTACAAATACAAAAATTAGGTTTTACTCACTATGACAGTATACTGTCACATTCAATCTGCCTGTTATTTAAACACAAATTCTAAACCACAGATGCAAAATGGCTAATAATAACTGGAGAAATTTATTTTTGTGAGTTTTACTGGAAAAAAAATAGTTTGTAAGGTTTGTTTAGACACAAGTTAGTTTTTTTTACTCAATATGATGGAAACATGCTTTATGTCTAAAAAAATCCTGTAATATTTTATCCATGTGAGTTTTATCAGAATCAGTTATTTTGGTAATTTTACAAAAACAAAAAATAGGTTTTACTCATAATGACAGTATATCTGCCACACTCAATATGACAGTTATTTAAACATAACTCTAAACCAAACATGGTTAATGGCTAATAATGCGTGGAGAAATGTATCTTTGTGAGTTTTACTGGAAACATTTTTTTTTTTAAAGTTTATAAAGACACAAGTTAGTTTTTTTTACTCAATATGACAGTATAACTGTAATACTAAATGTAAAAAATATATAAATATAACTCCAAAACCTAACATGCATTATGTTTAAAAATGCCTGTAATTTTGTATCCATGAGAGTTTTACTAAAATCAATTGTTGTAGTAAGGTTTGCAAATACAAAATATTGGTTTTACTCACCATGATAGTATACTGTCACATTCAATTTGACAGTTATTTAAACATAACTACCAAACCACATATGCAAAATGGCTATAATGCCTGGAGAAATGTATCTTTGTGAGATTACTGGAAAAACATATTTTGTAAGGATTGTAAAGAAACAATTTAGTTTTTTTTACTTAGTATGATGAGGTGGCGACTTTTCCAGGGTGTACCCCGCCTTCCGCCTGATTGTAGCTGAGAAGGGAATAAGCGGTAGAAAATGGATGGATGGATGGACAGTATAACTGTCATACTAAATGTAAAAGTAGTATAAACATAACTCCAAAACCAAACATGCATTATGTCTAAAAATGCCTGTAATATTGTATCCATGTGAGTTTTACTAGAATCAGTTGTTTTTGTCGGTTTTGCAAATACAAAATATTGGTTTTACTCACTATGACAGTATACTGTCACATTCAATCTGACAGCTATTTAAACATAACTCCTAAACCACACATGCAAAATGACTAATAATGCCTGGAAAAATGTATCTCTGTGAATTTTACTGGAAAAAAATATTTTGTAAGGTTTGTAAAATTACAAGTTTGTTATTTTTTACTCAATTTGAAAGTATAACTGTCATACTAAATATGAAAGTTATATACACATAACTCTAAAACCAAACTTGCAATCCGTCTAAAAATGCCTGTAATATTGAATCTATGTGAGTTTTACCAAAATCAGGTATTTTGGTAAGGTTTACAAATACAAAACTTGGGTTTTACTCATAATGACAGTATAACTGCATTATTTGATATGACGGTTATTTAAACATAACTCCTAAACCAAACATAATTAATGGCTAATAATGCCTGGAAAAATGTATATAAACATAACTCCAAAACCAAACATGCATTATGTCTAAAAATGCCTGTAATATTGTATCTATGTGAGTTTTACCAGAATCAGGTATTTTGGTAAGGATTAAAAATACAAAAAATAGGTTTTAATCATAATGACGGATAACTACCACATTCAAAATGACAGTTTTTCTAAACATAACTCCTAAACAAAACATGCTAAATGGCTATTAATGCCTGGAGAAATGTATCTTTGTGAGTTTTACTGGGAAAAAAATTTTAAGGTTTGTAAAGAATTTTTTTTCACTCAAAATGACAGTATAACTGTCATACTTAATGGAAAAGTTATATAAACGTAACTCCAAAACCAAACATGCATGTTGTCTAAAAATGCCTGAAATGATGTATCCATGTGAGTTTTACTAGAATCAGTTGTTTTTGTAAGTTTTGCAAATACAAAATATTGGTTATACTCACTCACAGTATACTGTCACATTCAATCTGACAGTTATTTAAACATAACTCCTAAACCACACATTCAAAATGACTAATAATGCCTGGATAGATGTATCTGTGAATTTTTCTGGAAAAAAATATTTTGTAAGGTTTGTCATATTGAGTAAAAAGTTTTTTTTGTTTTTTTGTTTTACTCAATATGACAGCAGTATACTGTCATAGTGAGTAAAACCAATATTTTGTATTTGCAAACCTTACAAAAACAACTGATTCTAGTAAAACTCACATGGACACAAAATTACAGGCATTTTTAGATATAATGCATGTTTGGTTTTGGAGTTAAGTTTATATAACTTTTACATTTAGTATGACAGTTATAATGTCATATTGAGTAAAAAAAATAACTTCTGTCTTTAAAAACCTTACAATTTTGTTTTTTCCAGTAAAACTCACAAATATACATTTTTCCAAGCATTATTAGCCATTTTGCATGTGTGGTTTATGAGTTATATTTAAATAACTGTCATATTGAGTGTGACAACATACTGTCATAGTGAGTAAAACCAATATTTTGTATTTGCAAACCTTGGTTTTGGAGTTATGTTTATATAACTTTCATATTTAGTATGACAGTTATACTGTCATATTGAGTAAAAAAAAAACTAACTTGTGTCTTTACAAACCTTACAATTTTTTTTTTTTTTTTTCAGTAAAACTCACAAAGATACATTTCCCCAGGCATTATTAGTCATTTTGTATGTGTGGTTTAGGAGTTATGTTTAAATATCTGCCAGATTGAATGTGACAACATACTGTTATAGTGAGTAAAACCAATATTTTGTATTTGCAAACCTTAAAAAAACAACTGATTCTAGTAAAACTCACATGGATACAATGTTACAGGCATTTTTAGACATAATGCATGTTTGGTTTTGGAGTTTTGTTTGTATACATTTTACATTTGGAATGGCTGTGTCCAAAGGTCCCATGGTGCAGTCTGTAATGCTTTAAAATGTCACTCTTGCATTATGTCTAAAAATGCCTGTAAAATTGTATCTATGTGAGTTTTACTACAATCAGGTATTTTGGTAAGGTTTACAAATACAAAAATAAGGTTTTACTCATAATGACAGTATAACTGCCACACTCAATATGACAGTTATTTAAATATAACTCCTAAACCACACATGCAAAATGGCTAATAATGCTTGGAAAAAATTGTAAGGTTTGTAAGACAAGTTATTGTTTTTACTCAATATGACATTATAACTGTCATACTAAATGTAAAAGTTATATAAACATAACTCCAAAACCAAACATGCATTATATCTAAAAATAACTGTAATATTGTATCCATGTGAGTTTTACTAGAATCAGTTGTTTTTGTAAGGTTTGCAAATACAAAATACTGGTTTTACTCATAATGACAGAATAACTGCCAAATTGACTGCCACCAAACATGTATTGTGTTTAAAAATGCTTATAATTTTGTATCCATGTGAGTTTTACTATAATCAGTTGTTTTTGTAAGGTTTACAAATACAAAATATTAGTTTTACTCATAATGACAGTATACTGACAAAATGGCTAATAATGCCTTGAGGAATGTATCTTTGTGAGTTTTACTGGAAAAAATATTTTGTAAGGTTTGTAAAGACACAAGTTAGTTTTTTTTACACAATTTAACAGTTTAGCTGTCATACTATATATGAAAGTTATATAAACATAATTCCAAAACCAAATATGCAATCCGTCTAAAAATGCCTGTAATATTGAATATATGTGAGTTTTATCAGATTCAGGTATTTTGGTAAGGTTTACGAATACAAAAATTAGGTTTTACTCATAGTGACAATATAACTGCCACACTCAATATGACAGTTAATTAAACATAACTCCTAAAGAACAAATGCAAAATGACTAATAATGCCTAAAGAAATGTATATTTGTGAATTTTACTGGAAAACAATATTTTGTAAGATTTGTAAAGATACAAATTACTTTTTTTTTACTCAATATGATGGTATAACTGTCATACTATATATGAAAGTTATATAAACATGACTTCAAAACCAAACATGCTTTATGTCTAAAAATTCCTGTAATATTGTATCAGGTATTTTGGTAAGGTTTACAAATACAAAAAATAGGTTTTTATTTATAATGACACATAATACAATAACTGCCACACTCAATATGACAGTTATTTAAACATAACTCCTAAACCAAACATGATAAATGGCTAATTATGCCTGGAGAATTGTATCTTTGTGAGTTTTGGGGGGAAAAAATTGTAAGGTTTATAAAGACACAAGTTTTTTTTTTTTTTACTCAATATGATGGTATAACTGTCATACTAAATATGAAAGTTGTATAAACATAACTCCAAAACCAAACATGCATTATGTCTAAAAATGCCTGCAATATTGTATCAATGTGATTTTTACCCGAATCAGGTATTTTTGGTAAGGTTTACAAATACAAAAATTGGGTTTTACTCATAATAACAGTATAACTGCCATATTCAAAATAAAACAGTTATTTAAACACAACTCCTAAACCAAACATGCTAAATGGCTAATAATGCCTGGAGAAATGTATCTTTGTGAATTTTACTAGAAAAAACTATTTTGTAAGGTTTGTAAGACAAAGTTATTTTTTTTACTGAATATGATGGTATAACTGTCAAACTAAATATTAAATTAATATAAACATAATTCCAAAAACAAACTCCTAAACCAAACTTGCAATCCGTCTTAAACTGCCTGTAATATTGAATCTATATGAGTTTTACCTGAATCAGGTATTTTGGTAAAGACACGAGTTAGTTTTTTTTTTTACACAATTTAACACTATAGCTGTCATACTATATATGAAAGTTATATAAACACAACTCCAAAACCAAATATGCAATCCATCTAAAAATGCCTGTAATATTGAATATATGTGAGTTTTATCAGAATCAGGTATTTTGGTAAGGTTTACAAAAACAAAAATTAGGTTTTACTCATAGTGACAGTATAACTGCCACACTCAATATGACAGTTAATTACTCCTAATAACTCCTAAAACACAAATGCAAAATGACTAATAATGCCTATAGAAATGTATATTTGTGAGTTTTATTGGAAAACAATATTTTGTAAGGTTTGTAAAGATACAAAATATTTGTTGTTTTTTACTCAATATGATGGTATAACTTTCATACTTAATATGAAAGTTATATATACATAACTCCAAAACCAAACTTGCTTTATGTCTAAAAATTCCTGTAATATTGTATCGATGTGGGTTTAACCAGAATCAGGTATTTTGGTAAGGTTAACAAATACAAAAAATAGATTTTACTCATAATGACAGTATAACTGCCACACTCAATATGACAGTTGTCTAAACATAACTCCTAAACCAAACATGATAAACGGCTAATTATGCCTAGAGAAATGTATCTTTGTGAGTTTTACTGGGAAACATTTTTTTTGTAAGGTTTATAAAGACACAAGTTATTTTTTTTACTCAATATGATGGTATAACTGTCATACTAAATATAAAAATTGTAAAAACATAACTCCAAAACCAAACATGCATTATGTCTAAAAATGCCTGCAATATTGTATCTATGTGATTTTTACCAGAATCAGGTATTTTGGGAAGGATTACAAATACAAAAGTTAGGTTTTACTCATAATGACGGATAACCGCCACATTTTTTTGAACATAACTCCTAAACAAAACATGCTAAATGGCTAATAATGCCTGGAGAAATGTATCTTTGTGAGTTTTACTGGGAAAATTTTTTTTTGTAAGGTTTCTAAAGACACAAGTTAGTTTTTTCTGACTCAAAAAGACGGTATAACTGTCATAATAAATGGAAAAGTTATATAAACATAAAATGCCTATAATTTTGTATCCATGTGAGTTTTACTAGAATCAGTTGTTTTTGTAAGGTTTGCAAATACAAAATATTGGTTTTACTCACTATGACAGTATACTGCTGTCATATTGAGTAAAAAAAAAAAAAAACTTGTGTCATAACAAACCTTAAAAAATATTTTTTTCCAGAAAAATTCACAGAGATACATTTCTCCAGGCATTATTAGTCTTTTTGAATGTGTAGTTTAGGAGTTATGTTTAAATAACTGTCAGATTGAATGTGACAGTATACTGTCATAGTGAGTATAACCAATATTTTGTATTTGCAAAACTTACAAAAATTACTGATTCTAGTAAAACTCACATGGATACATCATTTCAGGCATTTTTAGACAAAATGCATGTTTGGTTTTGGAGTTATGTTTATATAACTTTTCCATTTAGTATGACAGTTATACTGTCTAACTAACTTGTGTCTTTACAAACCTTACTTTTTTTTTTTTCAGTAAAACTCACAAAGATACATTTCTCCAGGCTTTATTAGCCATTTAGCATGTTTTGTTTAGGAGTTAAGTCATTTCGAATGTGGCAGTTATCCGTCATTATGAGTAAAACCTAATTTTTGTATATGTAATCCTTAACAAAATACCTGATTCTGGTAAAAATCACATATATTCAATATTACAGACATTTTTAGACAGATTGCAAGTTTGGTTTTGGAGTAATGTTTATATAACTTTCAAATTTAGTTAGACAGTTATACTATCATATTGAGTAAAAAAAAACTAACTTATGTCTATACAAACCTTACAAAATATTTTTTTCCGGTAAAACTCACAAAAATACATTTCTCCAGGCAATATTAGCCATCTGTGGTTTAGAATTTATGTTTAAATAACAGGCAGATTGAATGTGACAGTATACTGTCATAGTAGTTTTTTACTTAATATGCCAGTAATGTTCTTAAAATCCTGAGATAATGCGAAAAAAGCAGTAAAAATATTTTTCAACATAATTCCTACACCAAACATGCAACATGTCTAATAGTGCCTGAAGACATGTATCTTTGTTAGTTTAACTAGAAAATGTATCTTTTGTAAGTTTTGCAACAACGCAAGTTAGTTTTTTTAATTCAATATAACAGTATAACTGTCAAACTAAATGTAAAAGTTATATAAACATAACTCCAAAAATGAACATGCATTATGTCTAAAAATGCCTAAAATATTGTATCTATGTGAGTTTTACCAGAATCAGGTAATTTGGTAAGGTTTGCAAATACAAAATATTGGTTTTACTCACTATGACAGTATACTGCTGTCATATTGAGTAAAAAAATACCTAACTTGTGTTATAACAAACCTTACAAAATATTTTTTCCAGAAAAATTCACAGAGATACATTTCTCCCGGCATTATTAGTCATTTTGAATGTGTGGTTTAGGAGTTATGTCATAGTGAGTTAAAACAATATTTTGTGTTTGCAAAACTTATAAAAACAACTGATTCTAGTAAAACTCACATGGATACATCATTTCAGGCATTTTTAGACATAATGCATGTTTGGTTTTGGAGTTATGTTTATATAACTTTTCCATTTATTATGACAGTTATACTGTCTTTTTGAGTTAGAAAAAACTAACTTGTGTCTTTACAAACCTTACCAGTAAAACTCACAAAGATACATTTCTCCAGGCATTATTAGCCATTTAGCATGTTTTGTTTAGGAGTTATGTTCAAAAAAATGTGGCGGTTATCCGTCATTATGAGTAAAACCTCATTTTTGTATTTGTAATCCTTACCAAAATACCTGATTCTGGTAAAAATCACATATATTCAATATTACAGCCATTTTTTTTACGAATTGCAAGTTTGGTTTTGGAGTTATGTTTATAAAACTTTCATATTCAGTATGACAGTTATACCATCATATTGAGTTAAAAAAACAAACAGTATCTTTACAAACCTTACAAAATATTTTTTTCCAGTAAAAATCACAACGATACATTTTTCCACGCAATATTTGTCATTTTGCATGTGTGTTTTAGGAGTTATGTTTAAATAACTGTCATATTGAGCGTGGCAGTTTTACTGTCATTATGAGTAAAACCTAATTTTGGTATTTTAAACCTTACCAAAATACCTGATTCTGATAAAACTCACATATATTTAATATTACAGGCATTTTTAAATTGATTGCATGTTTGGTTTTTGGAGTTTGGTTTTGGAGTTATGTTTCTATAACTTTTTTATTTAGTTTGACAGTTATACCATCATATTGAATAAAAAAAATTGTGTCTTTGCAAACCTTACAAAAGATCATTACTCTAGTAAAACTAACAAAGATACATTTCTCCAGAATTAATAGCCATTTTCATGTGTCGTTTATGAGTTATGTTTAAATAACTGTCATATTGAGTGTGGCACTTATAATGTCACTATCAGTAAAACCTATTTTTTTATTTGTCAACCTTACCAAAATACCTCATTTTGGTAAAACTCACATAGATTCTATATTACAGACATTTTTAGACGGATTGCAAGTTTGGTTTTAGAGTCATGTTTATATATTTGTTTGCATGTAGTATGACAGTTATACTGTCATATTGAGTAAAAAAAACAAACGTGGGTCTTTACAAACCTTACAAAATATTTGTCCTAGTACAACTCACAAAGATACATGTCTCCAGGCATTATTAGCCATTTTGCATGTGTGGTTTAAGAGTTATGTTTACATAACTGTCAGATTGAGAATGTGACAGTATACTGTCATAGTGAGTAAAACCTAATTTTTGTATTTGTAAACCTTACCAAAATACCTGATTCTGGTAAAACTCACATAGATACAATATTACAGGTATTTTTAGACACAATTCATGTTTGTTTTTGGAGTTATGTTTATATAACTTTCATATTTAGTATGACGGTTATACCATCATATTGAGTAAAACAAAACTACATTGTGTCTTTATAAACCTTACAAATTATTTTTTTCCTGTAAAACTCACAATGATACATTTCTCCAGGCATTATTAGCCATTTATCATGTTTGGTTTAGGAATTATGTTTAAATACCTGTTCATGTTAAATGTGGCAGTTATCTTGTCATTATTAGTAAAACCTATTTTTTGTATTAGTAAACCTTACCAAAATACCTGATTCTGGTAAAACTCACATAGATACAATATTACAGGAATTTTTAGACATAAAACATGTTTGGTTTTGGAGTTATGTTCATATAACTTTCATATTTAATATGACAGTTATACTATCATATTAAGTAAAAAAAAAAAAAACTAATTTGTGTCTTTACAAACCTTACAAAATATTTTTTTTCATTAAAATTCACAAAGATACATTTTTCCAGGCATTATTAGTCATTTTGCATTTGTTTTTTAGGAGTTATGTTTAAAAAACTGTCATATTGAGTGTGGCAGTTATACTGTCATTTTGAGTAAAACCTAATTTTTGTATTTGTAAACCTTACTAAAATACATGATTTTGGTAAAACTCACATAGATTCAATATTGCAGACATTTTTAGACGGATTGCAAGTTTGGTTTTAGAGTTATGTGTATATAACTTTCATATTTAGTATGACAGTTATACTGTCAAATTGAGTAAAAAATAACAAACTTGTAATTTTACAAACCTTACAAAATATTTTTTTTCCAGTAAAATTCACAGAGATACATTTTTCCAGGCATTATTAGTCATTTTGCATGTGTGGTTTAGGAGTTATGTTTATATAGCTGTCAGATTGAATGTGACAGTATACTGTCATAGTGAGTAAAACCAATATTTTGTATTTGCAAAACTTACAAAAACAACTGATTCTAGAAAAACTCACATGGATACAATATTACAGGCATTTTTAGACATAATGCATGTTTGGTTTTGGAGTTATGTTTATACTACTTTTACATTTAGTATGACAGTTATACGCCCTGCGATGAGGAGGGGACTTGTCCAGGGTGTACACCGCCTTCCGCCCGATTGTAGCTGAGATAGGCTCCAGCGCCCCCCCGCGACCCCAAAGGGAATAAGCGGTAGAAAATGGATGGATGGTTGGACAGTATAACTGTCATCCATCCATCCATATTAAGTAAAAAAAACTAAATTGTTTCTTTACAAACCTTACAAAATATGTTTTTCCAGTAATCTCACAAAGATACATTTCTCCAGGCATTATAGCCATTTTGCATGTGTGGTTTGGTAGTTATGTTTAAATAAATGTCAAATTGAATGTGACAGTATACTATCATGGTGAGTAAAACCAATATTTTGTAATTGCAAACCTTACTACAACAATTGATTTTAGTAAAACGCGCATGGATACAAAATTACAGGCATTTTTAAGCAATGCATTTTTGGTTTTGGAGTTATGTTTATATTTTTTTTACATTTAGTATTACAGTTATACTGTCATATTGAGTAAAAAAAACTAACTTGTGTCTTTATAAACTTTAAGAAAAATGTTTTTCCAGTAAAACTCACAAAGATACATTTCTCCATGCATTATTAGCCATTAACCATGTTTGGTGTAGAGTTATGTTTAAATACCTGTCATATTGAGTGTGGCAGATATACTGTCATTATGAGTAAAACCTATTTTTTGTATTTGTAAAATTACCAAAATAACTGATTCTGATAAAACTCACATGGATAAAATATTACAGGATTTTTTAGACATAAAGCATTTTTCCATCATATTGAGTAAAAAAAACTAACTTGTGTCTATACAAACCTTACAAAATATTTTTTTCCAGTAAAACTCACAAAAATACTTTTCTCCAGTTATTATTAGCCATTTTGTATCTGTGGTTTAGAATTTGTGTTTAAATAACAGTCAGATTGAAAGTGACAGTATACTGTCATAGTGAGTAAAACCTAATTTTTGTATTTGTAAACCTTAACAAAATACCTGATTCTAGTAAAACTCACATATATTCAATATTACAGGCATTTTTAGAGGGATTGCATGTTTGGTATTGGAGTTATGTTTATATAACTTTTACATTTATTATGACAGTTATACAAACATATTGAATAAAAAAACCTATTCTGTGTTTTATCAAACCTTACAAAATATTGTTTTTCCTGTAAAACTCACAAAGATACATTTCTCCAGGCATTATTAGCCATTTTGCATGTGTGGTTTAGGAGTTATGTTAACATAACCGTCATATTGAGGGTGGCAGTTATACTGTCATTATGAGTAAAACCTAATTTTTGTATTTATAAACCTTACCAAAAATTCCTGATTCTGGTAAAACTTACATATATACAATATTACAGGCATTTTTAGACATAATGCATGTTTGGTTTTGGAGTTACGTTTATATACATTTTTCCAGGCATTATTAGCTATTTATCATGTTTGGTTTAGGAGTTATGTTTAAATAACTGTCATATCAAATAATGCAGTTATACTGTCATTATGAGTAAAACCCAAGTTTTGTATTTATAAACCTTACCAAAATACCTGATTCTGGTAAAACTCATATAGATTCAATATTACAGACAGTTTAAGACGGATTGCAAGTTTAGTTTAGGAGTTTGGTTTTGGAATGATGTGTATATTACTTTTATATTTAGTTTGACAGTTATACCATCATATTGAGTAAAAAAAACAAAAACGTTTGTCTTTACAAACCTTACAAAATATTTTTTTCTAGTAAAACTCACAAAGATACATTTCTCCAGGCATTATTAGCTATTTAGCATGTTTGGATTAGGAGTTATGTTTTAATAACTGTTATTTTGAATATGGCAGTTATACTGTCATTATGAGTAAAACCCAATTTTAGTATTTATAAACCTTACCAAAATACCTGATTCTGGTAAAACTCACATAGATTCAATATTACAGGCATTTTTAGACGTATTGCAAGTTTGGTTTTGGAGCTATGATTATTTAACTTTCATATTTAGTATGACAGTTTTATTGTCATATTAAGTAAAAAAAACTAACTTGTGTCTTTACAAACCTTATACATTTGTTATTTTTTTTCCAGGAAAACTCACAAAGATACATTTCTCCAGGCATTATTAGCCATTTTGTATTTGTGGTTTAGGAGTTACAGTAAGTTTAAATAACTGTCAGATTGAATGTGACAGTATACTGTCATAGTGAGTAAAACCTAAATTTTGTATTTATAAAGCTTACCAAAATACCTGATTCTGGTAAAACTCACATAGATACAATATTACAGGCATTTTTAGACATAATGCATGTTTGGTTTTGGAGTTATGTTTATATACATTTCTCCAGGCATTATTAGCCATTTATCATTTTTGGATTATGAGTCGAAGACCTCCATGACGAATAAAAATAAAGGACCCAGATTTCCCTCGCCCGGACGCGGGTCACCGGGGCCCCCCTCTGGAGCCAGGCCCGGAGGTGGGGCACGATGGCGAGCGCCTGGTGGCCGGTCCCCATGGGGCCCGGCCGGGCACAGCCCGAAGAGGCAACGTGGGTCCCCCCTCCATTGGGCTCACCGCCCATAGCAAGGTCCATAGAGGTCGAGTGCATTGTGAGCTGGGTGGCAGCCGACGGCAGGGCACTTGGCGGTCCGATCCTCGGCTACAGAAGCTAGCTCTTGGGACGTGGAACGTCACCTTGCTGGGGGGGAAGGAGCCTGAGCTAGTGCGCGAGGTTGAGAAGTTCCGGCTAGATATAGTCGGACTCACTTCGACGCACAGCAAGGGCTCTGGAACCAGTTCTCTCGAGAGGGGCTGGACTCTCTTCCACTCTGGCGTTGCCGGCAATGAGAGGCGACGGGCTGGGGTGGCAATTCTTGTTGCCCCCCGGCTCAGAGCCTGCACGTTGGAGTTCAACCCGGTGGACGAGATTGTAGCTTCCCTCCGCCTTCGGGTGGGGGGACGGGTCCTGACTGTGGTTTGCGCTTACGCGCCCAACCGCAGCTCAGAGTACCCACCCTTTTTGGATTCGCTCGAGGGAGTACTTGAGAGTGCTCCCCCGGGTGATTCCCTCGTTCTACTGGGGGACTTCAATGCTCATGTTGGCAGCGACAGTGAAACCTGGAGAGGCATGATTGGGAAGAATGGCCGCCCGGATCTGAACCCGAGTGGTGTTCTTTTATTGGACTTTTGTGCCCGTCACAGATTGTCCATAATGAACACCATGTTCGAACATAAGGGTGTCCATATGTGCACTTGGCACCAGGACACCCTAGGCCGCAGTTCCATGATCGACTTTGTAGTTGTGTCATCGGATTTGCGGCCTCATGTTTTGGACACTCGGGTGAAGAGAGGGGCGGAGCTTTCAAACGATCACCACCTGGTGGTGAGTTGGCTGCGATGGTGGGGGAGGATGCCAGACAGACCTGGCAGGCCCAAACGCATTGTGAGGGTTTGTTGGGAACGTCTGGCAGAGTCTCCTGTCAGAGAGAGTTTCAATTCCCACCTCCGGAAGAACTTTGAACATGTCACGAGGGAGGTGCTGGACATTGAGTCCGAGTGGACCATGTTCCGCGCCTCTATTGTCGAGGCAGCTGATTGGAGCTGTGGCCGCATGGTAGTTGGTGCCTGTCGTGGCGGTAATCCTAGAACCCGTTGGTGGACACCGGCGGTGAGGGATGCCGTCAAGCTGAAGAAGGAGTCCTATCGGGTTCTTTTGGCTCATAGGACTCCTGAGGCAGCGGACAGGTACCGACAGGCCAAGCGGTGTGCGGCTTCAGCGGTTGTGGAGGCAAAAACTCGGACATGGGAGAAGTTCGGGGTAGCCATGGAAAACGACTTCTGGACGGCTTCGAAGCGATTCTGGACCACCATCCGCCGCCTCAGGAAGGGGAAGCAGTGCACTATCAACACCGTGTATGGTGAGGATGGTGTTCTGCTGACCTCGACTGCGGATGTTGTGGATCGGTGGAGAGAATACTTCGAAGACCTCCTCAATCTCACCAACACGTCTTCCTATGAGAAAGCAGTTCCTCGGGAATCTGTGGTGGGCTCTTCTATTTCTGGGGCTGAGGTTGCCGAGGTAGTTAAAAAGCTCCTCGGTGGCAAGGCCCCGGGGGTGGATGAGATCCGCCCAGAGTTCCTTAAGGCTCTGGATGCTGTGGGGCTGTCTTGGTTGACAAGACTCTGCAGCATCGCGTGGACATCGGGGGCGGTACCTCTGGATTGGCAGACCGAGGTGGTGGTTCCTCTCTTTAAGAAGGGGAACCGGAGGGTGTGTTCTAACTATCGTGGGATCACACTCCTCAGCCTTCCCGGTAAGGTCTATTCAGGTCTACTGGAGAGGAGGCTACGCCGGATAGTCGAACCTCGGATTCAGGAGGAACAGTGTGGTTTTCGTCCTGGTCGTGGAACTGTGGACCAGCTCTATACTCTTGGCAGGGTCCTTGAGGGTGCATGGGAGTTTGCCCAACCGGTCTACATGTGTTTTCTGGACTTGGAGAAGGCATTCGACCGTGTCCCTCGGGAAGTCCTGTGGGGAGTGCTCAGAGAGTATGGGGTATCGGACTGTCTGATTTTGGCTGTCCGCTCCCTGTATGATTAGTGTCAGAGCTTGGTCCGCATTGCCGGCAGTAAGTCGGATCCATGGATGGATGGATGGATGGATTAGGAGTTATGTTTAAATAACTGTCATATCAAATGTTGCAGTTATACTGTCATTATGAGTAAAACCCAAGTTTTGTATTTGTAAACCTTACCAAAATACCTGAATCTGGTAAAACTCACATAGATTCAATATTACAGGCAGTTTAAGACAGATTGCAAGTTTGGTTTAGGAGTTCCATCCATCCATCCATCCATCTTCTTCCGCTTATCCGAGTTCGGGTCGCGGGGGCAGCAGCCTAAGCAGGGAAGCCCAGACTTCCCTCTCCCCAGCCACTTCGTCCAGCTCTTCCTGTGGGGCCCCGAGGCGTTCCCAGGCCAGCCGGGAGACATAGTCTTCCCAACGTGTCCTGGGTCTTCCCCGCGGCCTCCTACCGGTCGGACGTGCCCTAAACACCTCCCTAGGGAGGCGTTCGGGTGGCATCCTGACCAGATGCCCGAACCACCTCATCTGGCTCCTCTCGATGTGGAGGAGCAGCGGCTTTACTTTGAGCTCCTCCCGGATGGCAGAGCTTCTCACCCTATCTCTAAGGTAGAGCCCCGCCACCCGGCGGAGGAAACTCATTTCGGCCGCTTGTACCCGTGATCTTGTCCTTTCGGTCATAACCCAAAGCTCATGACCATAGGTGAGGATGGGAACGTAGATCGACCGGTAAATTGAGAGCTTTGCCTTCCGGCTCAGCTCCTTCTTCACCACAACGGATCGATACAGCGTCCGCATTACTGAAGACGCCGCACCAATCCGCCTGTCGATCTCACGATCCACTCTTCCCTCACTCGTGAACAAGACTCCGAGGTACTTGAACTCCTCCACTTGGGGCAAGATCTCCTAACCCAACCCGGAGATGGCACTCCACCCTTTTCCGGGCGAGAATTATGGACTCGGACTTGGAGGTGCTGATTCTCATCCCAGTCGCTTCACACTCAGCTGCGAACCGATCCAGTGAGAGCTGAAGATCCTGGCCAGATGAAGCCATCAGGACCACATCATCTGCAAAAAGCAGAGACCTAATCCTGCAGCCACCAAACCAGATCCCCTCAACGCCATGACTGCGCCTAGAAATTCTGTCCATAAAAGTTATGAACAGAATCGGTGACAAAGGGCAGCCTTGGCGGAGTCCAACCCTCACTGGAAACGTGTCCGACTTACTACCGGCAATGCGGACTAAGCTCTGGCACTGATCATACAGGGAGCGGACTGCCACAATCAGACAGTCCGAAACCCCATACTCTCTGAGCACTCCCCACAGGACTTCCCGAGGGACACGGTCGAATGCCTTCTCCAAGTCCACAAAACACATGTAGACTGGTTGGGCAAACTCCCATGCACCCTCAAGGACCCTGCCGAGAGTATAGAGCTGGTCCACAGTTCCACGACCAGGACGAAAACCACACTGTTCCTCCTGAATCCGAGGTTCGACTATCCGGCGTAGCCTCCTCTCCAGTACACCTGAATAGACCTTACCGGGAAGGCTGAGGAGTGTGATCCCACGATAGTTAGAACACACCCTCCGGTTCCCCTTCTTAAAGAGAGGAACCACCACCCCGGTCTGGTTTAGGAGTTTGGTTTTGGAATTATGTATATATAACTTTCATATTTAGCATGACAGTTATACCATCATATTGAGTAAAAAAAAAAAAAACTTTTGTCTTTACAAACCTTACAAAATATTTTTTTCTAGTAAAAATCACAAAGATACATTTCTCCAGGCATTATTAACCATTTTGCATGTGTGGTATAGGAGTTATGTTTACATAACTGTCATTTTAAATGTGGCAGTTATACTGTCATTATGAGTAAAACCAAATTTGTGTATATGTAAACCTTACCAAAATACCTGTTTCTGGTAAAACTCACATAGACACAATACTAAAGGCATTTTTAGACATAATGCATGTTTGGTTTTGGAGTTATGTTTGTATACATTTCTCCAGGCATTAATAGCCATTTAGCATGTTTTGTTCAGGAGTTATGTTTAAATAACTGTTATTTTGAATATGGCAGTTATACTGTCATTATAAGTAAAACCTAAATTTTGTATTTATAAACCTTACCAAAATACCTGATTCTGGTAAAACTCACATACATACAATATTACAGGCATTTTTAGACATAATGCATGTTTGGTTTAGGAGTTATGTTTAAATAACTGTCATATCAAATAATGCAGTTATACTTTCATTATGAGTAAAACCCAAGTTTTGTATTTGTAAACCTTACCAAAATACCTGATTCTGGTAAAACTCATTTAGATTCAATATTACAGGCAGTTTAAGACGGATTGCAAGTTTTGTTTTGGAGTTATGTTTATATTACTTTTATATTTAGTGTGACAGTTTTACCATCATATTGAGTGAAAAAAAAAACTTTTGTCTTTACAAACCTTACAAGGTATTTTTTTCTAGTAAAACTCACAAAGATACATTTCTCCAGGCATTATTAGCCATTTAGCATGTTTGGTTTAGGAGTTATGTTTAAATAACTGTTATTTTGAATATGGCAGTTATGAGTAGCAGCTGTCATTATGAGTAAAACCCAATTTTTGTATTTGTAAACCTGACCAACATACCTGAATCTGGTAAAACTCACATAGATTCAATATTACAGTCATTTTTAGACGTATTGCAAGTTTGGTTTTGGAATTATGTTTATTTAACTTTCATATTTAGTATGACAGTTATAGTGTCATATTAAGTAAAAAAAGTAACTTGTTTCTTTACAAAACTTATATATATAAAAAAAATTTTTTTCCAGGAAAACTCACGAAGATACATTTATCCAGGCATTATTAGCCATTTTGTATTTGTGGTTTAGGAGTTACAGTATGTTTAAATAACTGTCAGATTGAATGTGACAGTATACTGTCATAGTGAGTAAAACCTAATTTTTGTATTTGTAAACCTTACCAAAAATACCTGATTCTGGTAAAAATCACATAGATACAATATTGCAGGCATTTTTACACATAATGCATGTTTGGTTTTGGAGTTATGTTTATACAACTTTTATATTTAGTATGACAGTTATACCATCATATTAAGTAAAACAAATTAACTTGTGTCTTTATAAACCTTACAAAAAAATTTTTTCCCAGTAAAACTCACAAAGATACATTTCTCCAGGCATAATTAGCCATTTATTACTGTCATAATGAGTAAAAAACTACTTTTTGTGTTTGCAAGCCTTAAAAGAGCAAATGTTTCGAGTAAAACTCACATAGATGTATTGTTTTAGGCTTTATTTGCCTATTTTGCATGTGTGGTTAGAAGTAATGTTTAAATAACTGTGAAATTGAATGTAGCAGTTATCTGTCATTATGAATAAACCCCTAATTTATGTAATTGTACACCTTACCAAATTAACTGATTCTTGTAAAACTCACATAGATACAATAGTTTAGGCATTTTTAGACATAATGCATGTTTAGTTTTGGAGTTATGTTTACATAACTTTCATATTTCGTATGACAGTTATACTGTCATATTGAATTAAAAAACTAACTTGCCTCTTTGCAAAACTTACAAAAGATAATTTTTCTAGTAAAACAAACAAAGATACACGTCTTCAGGCATTATTAGACATGTTGCATGTTTGATGTAGGAATTATGTTAAAAAATATTTTTATTGCTTATTTCGCATTATTTCTGGATTTTAGGAACATTTTTGTCATAATGAGTAAAAAACTACTTTTAGTGTTTGCAAGACTTAAAATAGCAAATGTTTCGAGTAAAACTCACAAGGATGCATTTTTTTAGGCTTTATTAACGTATTTGCATGTGTGATTAGGAAGTTTTGTTTAAATAACAGTCAAATTGAATGAAGCAGTTATACTGTCATTATGAAAAAAAACAATTTTTGTATTTGTAAACCTTACCAAATTACCTGATTCTGGTGAAACTCACATAGATACAATATTACAGGCATTTTTAGACATAATGCATTTTCAGTTTTGGAGTTATGTTTATATATATTTCATATTTGGTATGACAGTTATACTGTAATATTGAATTAAAAAAACTAACTTGCCTTTTTGCAAAACTTACAAAAGATAATGTTTCTAGTAAAACTAACAAAGATACATATCTTTAAGTATTATTAGACATGTTGCATGTTTGGTGTAGGAATTATGTTGAAAAACATTTTTATTGCTTATTTCGCATTATCTCAGGATTTTAAGAACATTACCGTCATAATGAGTAAAAAACTACTTTTTGTGTTTGCAAGCCTTAAAATAGCATATGTTTCGAGTAAAACTCACAAGGATGCATTGTTTTAGGCTTTATTAGCCTATTTTGCATGTGTGGTTAGGAAGTTATGTTTAAATAACTGTCAAATTGAATGTAGCAGTTATCTGTCATTATGAGTAAACCCCTAATTTATGTAATTGTACTCCTTACCAAATTAACTGATTCTTGTAAAACTCACATAGATACAATATTTTAAGCATTTTTACACATAATACATGTTCAATTTTGGAGTTATGTTTATATAACTTTCATATTTGGTTTGACAGTTATACTGTCATATTGAATTAAAAAAAACTAACTTGCCTATTTGCAAAACTTACAAAAGAAAATTTTTCTAGTAAAACTAACAAAGATGCATATCTTCAAGCATTATTAGACATGTTGCATGTTTGGTGTAGGAATTATGTTGAAAAACATTTTTATTGCTTATTTCGCATTATCTCAGGATTTTAAGAACATTACTGTCATAATGAGTAAAAAAAATACCTTTTGTGTTTGCAAGCCTTAAAATAGCATATGTTTCGAGTAAAACTCACAAGGATGCATTGTTTTAGGCTTTATTAACGTATTTGCATGTGTGATTAGGAAGTTTTGTTTAAATAACAGTCAAATTGAATGTAACAGATATACTGTCATTATGAAAAAAAACCATTTTCGTATTTGTAAACCTTACCAAATTACCTGATTCTGGTGTAACTCACATAGATACAGTATTTTAGGCATTTTTAGACATAATGCATGTTCAATTTTGGAGTTATGTTTATATATATTTCATATTTGGTATGACAGTTATACTGTAATATTGAATTAAAAAAATTAACTTGCCTCATTGCAAAATTTACAAAAGATAATGTTTCTAGTAAAACTACCAAAGATACATATCTTTAAGTATTATTAGACATGTTGCATGTTTGGTGTAGGAATTATGTTGAAAAACATTTTTATTGCTTATTTCGCATTATCTCATGATTTTAAGAACATTAATGTCTTAATGAGTAAAAAACTACTTTTTGTGTTTGCAAGCCTTAAAATAGCAAATGTTTCGAGTAAAACTCACATGGATGCATTGTTTTAGGCTTTATTAGCCTATTTTGCAAGTGTGGTTAGAAAGTTATGTTTAAATAACTGTCAAATTGAATGTAACAGTTATCTGTCATTATGAGTAAACCCCTAATTTATGTAATTGTACACCTTACCAAATTTACTGATTCTTGTAAAACTCACATAGATACAATAATCTAGGCATTTTTAGACATAATGCATGTTTAGTTTTGGAATAATGTTTATATAACTTTCATATTTGGTATGACAGTTATACTGTCATATTGAATTAAAAAAACTAACTTGCCTCTTTGCAAAACTTACAAATGATAATTTTTCTAGTAAAACTAACAAAGATACATGTCTTCAGGCATTATTAGACATGTTGCATGTTTGATGTAGGAAATATCGGAAAAACATTTGTATTGCTTATTTCGCATTATCTCAGGATTTTAAGCACATTATTGTCATAATGAGTAAAAAACGACTTTTTGTGTTTGCAAACCTTAAAATAGCAAATGTTTCGAGTAAAACTCACAAGGATGTATTGTTTTAGGCTTTATTAACCTATTTGCATGTGTGATTAGGAAGTTTTGTTTAAATAACAGTCAAATTGAATGTAGCAGTTAACTGTCATTATGAAAAAAAAAAAACTTTTGTATTTGTAAACCTTACCAAATTACCTGATTCTGGTGTAACTCACATAGATACAATATTTTAGGCATTTTTAGACAAAATGCATGTTCAATTTTGGAGTTATGATTATATATATTTCATATTTGGTATGACAGTTATACTGTCATATTGAATTAAAAAAACAAACTTGTCTCTTTGCAAAACTTACAAAAGATAATTTTTCTAGTAAAACTAACAAAGATACATATCTTCACGCATTATTAGACTTGTTGCATATTTGGTGTAGGAATTATGTTGAAAAACATTTTTATTGCTTATTTTGCAATATCTCAGGATTTTAAGAACATTACTGTCATAATGGGTAAAAAACTACTTTTTGTGTTTGCAAACCTTAAAATAGCAAATGTTTCGAGTAAAACTCACAAGGATGCATTGTTTTAGGCTTTATTAACCTATTTGCATGTGTGATTATGAAGTTATGTTTAAAAAACAGTCAAATTGAATGTAGTAGTTAGTCATTATGAAAAAAAACAATTTTTGTATTTGTAAACCTTACCAAATTACCTGATTCTTGTGAAACTCACATAGATACAATATTACAGGCATTTTTAGACATAATGCATGTTCAGTTTTGGAGTTATGTTTATATAACTTTTACATTTGGTATGACAATTATGCTGTCATATTGAATTAAAAAAAACTAACTTGCGTCATTGCAAAAGTTACAAAAGATATGTTTTCTAGTGAAACTAACAAGGATACATGTATCCAGGCGTTACTAGACATGTTGCATGTTTGGTGTAGGATTTGTGATGAAAAACATTTTTAATGCTTATTTCGCATTATCTCAGGATTTTAAGAACATTACTGTCATAATGAGTAAAAAACTACTTTTTGTGTTTGCAAACCTTAAAATAGCATATGTTTCGAGAAAAACTCACAAGGATGCATTGTTTTAGGCTTTATTAGCCTATTTGCATGTGTGGTTAGGAAGTTATGTTTAAATAACTGTAAAATTGAATATAGCAGTTATACTGTCATTATGAGAAAAAACAAATTTTTGTATTTGTAAACCTTACCAAATTACCCTATTCTGGTAAAATTCACATAGATACAATATTTTAGTTATTTTTAGACATACTGCATGTTCAGTTTTGGAGTTATGTTTATATAACTTTTACATTTAGTTTGACAGTATACTGTTATATTGAATTAAAAAAACTAACTTGAGTCTTTGTAAAAAAGACTTACAAAAGATACATTTTCTTGTAAAACTAACAAAGATACACGTCTTCAGGCATTATTAGACATGTTGCAATGTTTGGTGTAGGAATTATGTTGAAAAACTTTTCATTGCTTTTTTCGCATTATCTCAGGATTTAAAGAACATTACTGGAATATTGAGTAAAAAACTACTATGACAGTATACTGTCATATTCAATCTGACTGTTATTTAAACATAACTCCTAAACCATGCAAGCAAAATGTCAAATAATGCCTGGAGAAATGTATCTTTGTAAGTTTTACAGGAAAAAAAAAGTTTGTAAGGTTTGTAAAGACACAAGTTAGCTTTTTTTTACTCAATATGAGTGTCTTACTAAATATGAAAGTTGAATAAATATAACACAAAAACCAAACTTGCAATCCGTCTTAAAAATGCCTGTAATATTGAATATTTGAGAGTTTTACCAGAATCTGTTATTTTGGTAGGTTTACAAATACAAAAATTGGGTTTTACTCATAATGACAATATAACTGCCACATTAAAAAATAACAGTTATTTAAACATAACTCCTAAACCAAATATGCTAAATGGCTAATAATGCCTGGAGAAATGAATCTTTGTGAGTTTTACTATCCATCCATCCATTTTCTACCGCTTATTCCCTTTTGGGGTCGCGGGGGGCGCTGGAGCCTATCTCAGCTACAATCGGGCGGAAGGCGGTGTACACCCTGGACAAGTCGTGACTTCATCTCAGGGCCAACACAGATAGACGGACTACATTCACACTCACATTCACACACTAGGGCCAATTTAGTGTTGCCAATCAACTTATCCCCAGGTGCATGTCTTTGGAAGTGGGAGGAAGCCGGAGTACCCGGAGGGAACCCACGCAGTCATGGGGAGAACATGCAAACACCACACAGAATGATCCCGAGCACGGGATTGAACCCAAGACTACTCAGGACCTTCGTATTGTGAGGCAGATGCACTAACCCCTCTTCCACCGTGCTTACTAGAAAAAAAATATTTTGTAATGTTTGTAAAGACAAAAGTTAGTTGTTTTTTTTTACTCAATATGATGGTATGACTATCAAGGGACGGCGTGGCGCAGTGGAAGAGTGGCCGTGCGCGACCCGAGGGTCCCTGGTTCAATCCCCACCTAGTACCAACCTCGTTATGTCCGTTGTGTCCTGAGCAAGACACTTCACCCTTGCTCCTGATGGGTGCTGGTAGCGCCTTGCATGGCAGCTCCCTCCATCAGTGTGTGAATGTGTGTGTGAATGGGTAAATGTGGAAGTAGTGTCAAAGCGCTTTGAGTACCTTGAAGGTAGAAAAGCGCTATACAAGTACAACCCATTTATCATTTATACTAAATATGAAAGTTAGATAAACATAATTCCAAAACCAAACTCCTAAACCAAACTTGCAGTCTGTCTTAAACTGCCTGTAATATTGAATCTATGTGAGTTTTGCCAGAATCAGGTATTTTGGTAAGGTTTACAAATACAACACTTGAGTTTTACTCATAATGACAGTATAACTGCAACATTTGATATGACAGTTATTTAAACATGACTCCTAAACCATCCATCCATCCATCCATCCATCTTCTTCCGCTTATCCGAGGTCGGGTCGCGGGGGCAGCAGCTTAAGCAGGGAAGCCCAAACTTCCCTCTCCCCAGCCACTTCGTCCCGGGGGATCCTGAGGCGTTCCCAGGCCAGCCGGGAGAGATAGTCTTCCCAGCGTGTCCTGGGTCTTCCCCGTGGCCTCCTACCGGTCGGACGTGCCCAAAACACCTTCCTAGGGAGGCGTTCGGGTGGCATCCTGACCAGATGCCCGAACCACCTCATCTGGCTCCTCTCGATGTGGAGGAGCAGCGGCTTTACTTTGAGCTCCCCCCGAATGACAGAGCTTCTCACCCTTTCTCTAAGGGAGAGCCCCGCCACTCGGCGGAGGAAACTCATTTCGGCCGCTTGTACCCGTGATCTTGTCCTTTCGGTCATGACCCAAAGCTCATGACCATAGGTGAGGATGGGAATGTAGATCGACCGGTAAATCGAGAGCTTTGCCTTCCGGCTCAGCTCCTTCTTCACCACAACGGATCGATACAGCGTCCGCATTACTGAAGACGCCGCACAGATCCGCCTGTCGATCTCACGATCCACTCTTCCCCCACTCGTGAACAAGACTCTGAGGTACTTGAACTCCTCCACTTGGGGCAAGATTTCCTCCCCAACCCGGAGATGGCACTCCACCCTTTTCCGGGAGAGAACCATGGACTCGGACTTGGAGGTGCTGATTCCCATCCCAGTCGCTTCACACTCGGCTGCGAACCGATCCAGTGAGAGCTGAAGATCTTGGCCGGAGGAAGCCATCAGGACCACATCATCTGCAAATAGCAGTGACCTAATCCTGCAGCCACCAAACCAGATCCCCTCAACGCCCTGACTGCGCCTAGAAATTCTGTCCATAAAGGTTATGAACAGAATCGGTGACAAAGGGCAGCCTTGGCGGAGTCCAACCCTCACTGGAAACGTGTCCGACTTACTGCCGGCAATGCGGACCAAGCTCTGACACTGATTATACAGGGAGCGAACTGCCACAATAAGACAGTCCGATACCCCATACTCTCTGAGCACTCCCCACAGGACTTCCCGGGGTACACGGTCGAATGCCTTCTCCAAGTCCACAAAGCACATGTAGACTGGTTGGGCAAACTCCCATGCACCCTAAAGGACCCTGCCGAGAGTATAGAGCTGGTCCACAGTTCCACGACCAGGACGAAAACCACACTGTTCCTCCTGAATCCGAGGTTCGACTATCCGGCGTAGCCTCCTCTCCAGTACACCTGAATAGACCTTACCGGGAAGGCTGAGGAGTGTGATCCCACGATAGTTGGAACACACCCTCCGGTTCCCCTTCTTAAAGAGAGGAACCACCTCCCCGGTCTGCCAATCCAGAGGTACCGCCCCCGATGTCCACGCGATGTTGCAGAGTCTTGTCAACCAAGACAGCCCCACAACATCCAGAGCCTTAAGGAACTCCGGGCGGATCTCATCCACCCCCGGGGCCTTGCCACCGAGGAGCTTTTTAACTACCTCGGCAACCTCAGCCCCAGAAATAGGAGAGCCCACCATAGATTCCCCAGGCCCTGCTTCCTTATAGGAAGACGTGCTGGTAGGATTGAGGAGGTCTTCGAAGTATTCCCTCCACCGATCCACAACATCCGCAGTCGAGGTCAGCAGAGCACCATCCCCACCATACACGGTGTTGATAGTGCACTGCTTCCCCTTCCTGAGGCGGCGGGTGGTGGTCCAGAATTGCTTCGAAGCCGTCCGGAAGTCTTTTTCCATGGCCTCCCCGAACTCCTCCCACTCCTAAACCAAACATGATAAATGACTAATAATGACTGGAGAAATGTATCTTTCTGAGTTTTACTGGAAGAAAAAAAAATGTAAGGATTATAAAGACACGAGTTATTTTTTTTTACTCAATATAATGATATAACTGTCATACTAAATATGAAAGTTGTATAAACATAACTCCAAAACCAAACATGCATTATGTCTAAAAATGCCTGTACTTTTGTATCTATGTGATTTTTACCAGAATCAGGTATTTTGGTAAGGTTTACAAATACAAAATATTAGTTTTACTCATAATGACAGTATACTGACAAAATGGCTAATAATGCCTTGAGGAATGTATCTCTGTGAGTTTTACTGGAAAAAATATTTTGTAAGGTTTGTAAAGACACAAGTTAGTTTTTTTTTTACACAATTTAACAGTTTAGCTGTCATACTATATATGAAAGTTATATTCCAAAACCAAAAATGCAATCCGTCTAAAATGCCTCTAATATTGAATATATGTGAGTTTTATCAGATTCAGGTGTTTTGGTAAGGTTTACGAATACAAAAATTAGGTTTTACTCATAGTGACAATATAACTGCCACACTCAATATGACAGTTAATTAAACATAACTCCTAAAACACAAATGCAAAATGACTAATAATGCCTAGAGAAATGTATATTTGTGAATTTTACTGGAAAACAATATTTTGTAAGATTTGTAAAGATACAAATTAGTTTTTTTTTACTCAATATGATGGTGTAACTGTCATACTAAATATGAAAGTTATATAAACATAACTCCAAAACCAAACATGCTTTATGTCTAAAAAATCCTGTAATATTGTATCGGTGTGGGTTTTACCAGTTTTAGGTATTTTGGTAAGGTTTACAAATACAAAAAATAGGTTTTTATTTATAATGACACACAATACAAAAACTGCCACACTCAATATGACAGTTATTTAAACATAACTACTAAACCAAACATGATAAATGGCTATTATGCCTGGAGAAATGTATCTTTGTGAGTTTTGGGGGGAAAAAAATTGTAAGGTTTATAAAGACACAAGTTTTTTTTTTTTTTTTACTCAATATGATGTTATAACTGTCATACTAAATATGAAAGTTGTATAAACATAACTCCAAAACCAAACTTGCAATACGTATAAAAATGCCTGTAATATTGAATCTATGTGAGTTTTACCAGAATCAGGTATTTAGGTAAGGTTTACAAATACAAAAATTGGGTTTTACTCATAATGACAGTATAACTGCCATATTCAAAATAACAGTTATTTAAACACAACTCCAAACCAAACATGCTAAATGGCTAATAATGCCTGGAGAAAACTATTTTGTAATGTTTGTAAAGACAAAAGTTATTTTTTTTTACTGAGTATGATGGTATAACTGTCAAACTAAATATCAAATTAATATAAACATAATTCCAAAAACAAACTCCTAAACCAAACTTGCAATCTGTCTTAAACTGCCTGTAATATTGAATCTATATGAGTTTTACCAGAATCATGTATTTTGGTAAAGACACAAGTTAGTTTTTTTTTTTTTACACAATTTAACAGTATAGCTGTCATACTAAATATGAAAGTTATATAAACACAACTCCAAAACCAAATATGCAATCCGTCTAAAAATGCCTGTAATATTGAATATATGTGAGTTTTATCAGAATCAGGTATTTTGGTAAGGTTTACAAAAACAAAAATTAGGTTTTACTCATAGTGACAGTATAACTGCCACACTCAATATGACAGTTAATTACTCCTAATAACTCCTAAAACACAAATGCAAAATGACTAATAATGCCTAGAGAAAGGTATATTTGTGAATTTTACTGGAAAACAATATTTTGTAAGGTTTGTAAAGATACAAAATATTTGTGGTTTTTTACTCAATACGATGGTACAACTTTCATACTAAATATGAAAGTTATATAAACATAACTCCAAAACCAAACTTGCTTTATGTCTAATAATTCCTGTAATATTGTATCGATGTGGGTTTAACCAGAATCAGGTATTTTGGTAAGGTTTACAAATACAAAAAATAGGTTTTACTCATAATGACAGTATAACTGCCACACTCAATATGACAGTTGTTTAAACATAACTCCTAAACCAAACATGATAAATGGCTAATTATGCCTGGAGAAATGTATCTTTGTGAGTTTTACTGGGAAAAAAATTGTTTGTAAGGTTTATGAAGACACAAGTTTTTTTTTTTTTTTACTCAATATGATGGTATAACTGTCATACTAAATATAAAAGTTGTATAAACATAACTCCAAAACCAAACATGCATTATGTCTAAAAATGCCTGCAATATTGTATCTATGTGAGTTTAACCAGAATCAGGTATTTAGGTAAGGTTTACATATACACAAATTAGGTTTTACTCATAATGACAGTATAACTGCCTCATTCAAAATGACAGTTATGTAAACATAACTCCTAAACCACTCATGCAAAATGGTTAATAAATGCTGAAAAATTAGTTTTTTTTACTCAATATGACAGTAATACTGTCACACTAAATGTGAAAGTTATATAAATATAACCCCAAAACCAAACATGCATTATAAAATTGTTTGTAAGGTTTATGAAGACACAAGTTTTTTTTTTTTTTTACTCAATATGATGGTATAACTGTCATACTAAATATAAAAGTTGTATAAACATAACTCCAAAACCAAACATGCATTATGTCTAAAAATGCCTGCAATATTGTATCCATGTGAGTTTTACTAGAATAAGTTGTTTTTGTAAGTTTTGCATATACAAAATGCTGGTTTTACTCACTATGACAGTATACTCTCACATTCAATCTGACAGTTATTTAAACATAACTCCTAAACCACACATGCAAATTGGTTAATAATGCCTGGAGTTTTACTTAATATGACAATATAAATGTCATACTAAATATTAAAGTTATATAAACATAACTCCAAAACCAAACATGCAATCCGTCTAAAAATGCCTGTAATATTGAATCTATGTGAGTTTAATTAGAATCAGGTATGTTGGTAAGGTTTACAAATACAACAATTAGGTTTTACTCATAATGACGGATAACTGCCACATTCAAAATGACAGTTATTTAAACATAACTTCCTACCACACATGCAAAAATGCTAATAATGCCTAAAACAATGCATCCTTGTGAGTTTTACTCGAACATATGCTTTTTTAAGGCTTGCAATTACAAAAAGTAGTTGTTTACTCAATATGACAGCAATGTTCTTAAAATCCTCTAATAATGCGGAAAAAGCAATACAAATGTTTTTCAACATAATTCCTAAACCAAACATGCAAAATTTCTAATAAAGCCTGTAGACATGTGTCTTTGTTAGTTTTACTAGGAAACATATATTTTGTAAGGTTTATAAAGACACAAGTTAGTTTTTTTAATTCAACATGACTGTATAACTTTCATACTAAATATGAAAGTTACATAATTCCAAAACTAAACATGCATTATGTTTAAAAATGGCTAAAATATTGTATCTATGTGAGTTTTACCAGAATCAGGTAATTTGGTAAGGTTTACAAATACAAAAATTTGGTTTTACTCATAATGACAGTATAACTTCTCTAATCAATTTGACATTTATTTAAACATAACTTCCTAACCACACATGCAAATAGGCTAATAAAGCCTAAAACAATGCAGCCTTGTGAGTTTTACTCGAAACATGTACTTTTTAAGGCTTGCAATTACAAAAAGTAGTTTTTTTGCTCAATATGACAGTGATGTTTTTAAAATCCTGATATAATGCGAAAAAAGCAATACAAGAGTTTTTCAACATAATTCCTAAACCAAACATGCATTATGTCTTAAAATGCCTATAATATTGTATCCAGGTGAGTTTTAGTAGAATCATTTGTTTTTGTAAGGTTTGCAAATACAACATTTTGGTTTTACTCACTATGACAGTATACTGTCACATTCAATCTGACTGTTATTTAAACATAAAATCTAAACCACAGATTCAAAATGACTAATAATGCCTGGAGAAATTTATTTTTGTGATTTTTACTGGAAAAAAAAAAATTTTGTAAGGTTTGTTTGGACATAAGTTAGTTTTTTTTACTCAATATGATGGTATAACTGTCTTACTAAATTTGAAAGTTGTATAAACATAACTTCAAAACCAAACATGCAATCCGTCTAAAAATGCCTGTAGTATTGAATCTATGTGAGTTTTACCAGAATCAGGTATTTTGGTAAGGCTTACAAATACAAAAATTAGGTTTTACCCATCTCCTCTCTGAGCTGCCACCTTACCGTGGTAGAGGAGTTTGCGTGTCCCAATGATCCTAGGATCTATGTTGTCCGGGGGTTTCTATGCCCCCTGGTAGGGTCTCCCAAGGCAAACTGGTCCTAGGTGAGGGATCAGACAAAGAGCAGCTCGAAGACCTCAATGAAGAACACAAATATAGGACCCAGATTTCCCTCGCCCGGACGCGGGTCACCGGGGCCCCCCACTGGAGCCAGGCCCGGAGGTGGGGCACGATGGCGAGCGCTTGGTGGCCGGGCCTGTCCCCATGGGGCCCGGCCGGGCACAGCCCGAAGAGGCAACGTGGGTCCCCCCTCCAATGGGCTCACCACTCATAGCAGGGGTCATAGAGGTCGGGTGCAGTGTGAGCTGGGCGGAAGCCGAGGGCAGGGCGATTGGCGGTCCGATCCTCGGCTACATAAGCTGGCTCTTGGGACGTGGAACGTCACTTCGCTGGGGGGGAAGGAGCCTGAGCTAGTGCGTGAGGTGGAGAAGTTCCGGCTAGATATAGTCGGACTCACTTCGACGCACAGCAAGGGCTCTGGAACCACTTCTCTTGAGAGGGGCTGGACTCTCTTCCACTCTGGCGTTGCCGGCAGTGAGAGGCGACGGGCTGGGGTGGCAATTCTTGTTTCCCCCCGGCTCAGAGCCTGCACGTTGGAGTTCAACCCGGTGGACGAGAGGGTAGCTTCCTTCCGCCTTCGGGTGGGGGGACGGGTCCTGACTGTTGTTTGCGTTTACGCGCCAAACGGCAGCTCAGAGTACCCACCCTTTTTGGATTCACTCGAGGGAGTACTGGAGAGTGCTCCCCCGGGTGATTCCCTCGTTCAACTGGGGGACTTCAACGCTCATGTTGGCAGCGACAGTGAAACCTGGAGAGGTGTGATTGGGAAGAATGGCCGCCCGGATCTGAACCCGAGTGGTGTTCTGTTATTGGACTTTTGTGCTCGTCACAGATTGTCGATAACAAACACCATGTTCAAACATAAGGGTGTCCATATGCGCACTTGGCACCAGGACACCCTAGGCCGCAGTTCCATGATCGACTTTGTAGTTGTGTCATCGGATTTGCGGTCTCATGTTTTGGACACTCGGGTGAAGAGAGGGGCGGAGCTTTCTACCGATCACCACCTGGTGGTGAGTTGGCTGCGATGGTGGGGGAGGATGCCGGACAGACCTGGCAAGCCCAAACGCATTGTGAGGGTTTGCTGGGATCGCCTGGTAGAGTCTCCTGTCAGAGAGAGTTTCAATTCCCACCTCCGGAAGAACTTTGAACATGTCACGAGGGAGGTGCTGGACATTGAGTCCGAGTGGACGATGTTCCGTACCTCTGTTGTCGAGGCGGCCGATTGGAGCTGTGGCCGCAAGGTAGTTGGTGCCTGTCGTGGCGGTAATCCTAGAACCCGTTGGTGGACGCCGGCGGTGAGGGATGCCGTCAGGCTGAAGAAGGAGTCCTATCGGGTTCTTTTGGCTCATGGGACTCCTGAGGCAGCAGACAGGTACCGACAGGCCAAGCGGTGTGCGGCTTCAGCGGTCGCGGAGGCAAAAACTCGGACATGGGAGGAGTTCGGGGAGGCCATGGAAAAATACTTCCGGACGGCTTCGAAGCAATTCTGGACCACCATCCGCCGCCTCAGGAAGGGGAAGCAGTGCAGTGTCAACACCGTGTATGGTGGGGATGGTGCTCTGCTGACCTCGACTGCGGATGTTGTGGATCGGTGGAGAGAATACTTCGAAGACCTCCTCAATCCTACCAGCACGTCTTCCTATGAGGAAGCAGGGACTGGGGGATCTGTGGTGGGCTCTCCTATTTCTGGGGCTGAGGTTGCCGAGGTAGTTAAAAAGCTCCTCGGTGGCAAGGCCCCGGGGGTGGATGAGATCCGCCCGGAGTTCCTTAAGGCTCTGGATGTTGTGGGGCTGTCTTGGTTGACAAGACTCTGCAACATCGCGTGGACATCGGGGGCGGTACCTCTGGATTGGCAGACCGGGGTGGTGGTTCCTCTCTTTAAGAAGGGGAACCGGAGGGTGTGTTCCAACTATCGTGGGATCACACTCCTCAGCCTTCCCGGTAAGGTCTATTCAGGTGTACTGGAGAGGAGGCTACGCCAGATAGTCGAACCTCGGATTCAGGAGGAACAGTGTGGTTTTCGTCCTGGTCGTGGAACTGTGGACCAGCTCTATACTCTCGGCAGGGTCCTTGAGGGTGCATGGGCGTTTGCCCAACCAGTCTACATGTGCTTTGTGGACTTGGAGAAGGCATTCGACCGTGTACCCCGGGAAGTCCTGTGGGGAGTGCTCAGAGAGTATGGGGTAACGGACTGTCTTATTGTGGCAGTTCGCTCCCTGTATAATCAGTGCCAGAGCTTGGTCCGCATTGCCGGCAGTAAGTCGGACACGTTTCCAGTGAGGGTTGGACTCCGCCAAGGCTGCCCTTTGTCACCGATTCTGTTCATAACCTTTATGGACAGAATTTCTAGGTGCAGTCAAGGCGTTGAGGGGATCTGGTTTGGTGGCTGCAGGATTAGGTCTCTGCTATTTGCAGATGATGTGGTCCTGATGGCTTCCTCTGGCCAAGATCTTCAGCTATCGCTGGATCGGTTCGCAGCCGAGTGTGAAGCGACTGGGATGGGAATCAGCACCTCCAAGTCCGAGTCCATGGTTCTCTCCCGGAAAAGGGTGGAGTGCCATCTCCGGGTTGGGGAGGAGATCTTGCCCCAAGTGGAGGAGTTCAAGTACCTCGGAGTCTTGTTCACGAGTGGGGGAAGAGTGGATCGTGAGATCGACAGGCGGATCTGTGCGGCGTCTTCAGTAATGCGGACGCTGTATCGATCCGTTGTGGTGAAGAAGGAGCTGAGCCGGAAGGCAAAGCTCTCGATTTACCGGTCGATCTATGTTCCCATCCTCACCTATGGTCATGAGCTTTGGGTCATGACCAAAAGGACAAGATCACGGGTACAAGCGGCCGAAATGAGTTTCCTCCGCCGAGTGGCGGGGCTCTCCCTTAGAGATAGGGTGAGGAGCTCTGTCATCCGGGGGGAGCTCAAAGTAAAGCCGCTGCTCCTCCACATCGAGAGGAGCCAGATGAGGTGGTTCGGGCATCTGGTTAGGATGCCACCCGAACGCCTCCCTAGGAAGGTGTTTCGGGCACGTCCGACCGGTTGGAGGCCACGGGGAAGACCCAGGACACGCTGGGAAGACTATCTCTCCCGGCTGGCCTGGGAACGCCTCGGGATCCCCCGGGAGGAGCTGGACGAAGTGGCTGGGGAGAGGGAAGTCTGGGCTTCGCTGCTTAAGCTGCTGCCCCTGCGACCCGACCTCGGATAAGCAGAAGAAGATGGATGGATGGATGGTTTTACCCATATTGACAGTATAACTGCCACGTTCAAAATGACAGTTACTTAAACATAACTCCTAAACCAAACATGCTAAATGGCTAATAATGACTGGAGAAATGCATCTTTGTGAGTTTTACTGAAAAAAAAGTTAGTTTTTACTCTATATGACAGTTTAACTGTCATACTAAATGTAAAATGTATATAAACAAAACTCCAAAACCAAACATGCATTATGTCTAAAAATGCCTGTAACATTGTATCCATGTGAGTTTTACTAGAATCAGTTGTTTTTTTAAGGTTTGCAAATACAAAATATTGGTTTTACTCACTATGACAGTATGTTGTCACATTCAATCTGGCAGATATTTAAACATAACTCCTAAACCACACATACAAAATGATTAATAATGCCTGGGGAAATGTATCTTTGTGAGTTTTACTGAAAAAAAAAAAAAACATTGTAAGGTTTGTAAAGACACAAGTTAGTTTGTTTTACTCAATATGACAGTATAACTGTCATACTAAATATGAAAGTTATATAAACATAACTCCGAAACCAAGGTTTGCAAATACAAAATATTGGTTTTACTCACTATGACAGTATGTTGTCACGCTCAATATGACAGTTATTTAAATATAACTCCTAAACCACACATGCAAAATGGCTAATAATGCTTGGAAAAATGTATATTTGTGAGTTTTACTGGAAAAAAAAAATTGTAATGTTTGGAAAGACAGAAGTTATTTTTTTTACTCAATATGACATTATAACTGTCATACTAAATGTAAAAGTTATATAAACTTAACTCCAAAACCAAACATGCATTATATCTAAAAATGCCTGTAATTGTGTGTCTATGTGAGTTTTACTAGAATCAGTTGTTTTTGTAAGGTTTGCAAATACAAAATATTGGTTTTACTCACTATGACAGTATACTGATGTCATATTGAGTAAAAAAACAAAAAACTTTGTATTTAATATGACAAACCTTACAAAATATTTTTTTCCAGAAAAATTCACAGAGATACATTTCTCCAGGCATTAATAGTCATTTTGAATGTGTGGTTTAGGAGTTATGTTTAAATAACTGTCAGATTGAATGTGACAGTATACAGTCATAGTGAGTATAACCAATATTTTGTATTTGCAAAACTTACAAAAACAACTGATTCTAGTAAAACTCACATGGATTCATCATTTCAGGCATTTTTAGACAACATGCATGTTTGGTTTTGGAGTTACGTTTATATAACTTTTCCATTAAGTATGACAGATTACACTGTCATTTTGAGTTAAAAAAAACTCTTTACAAACCTTAAATTTTTTTCCCCAGTAAAACTCACAAAGATACATTTCTCCAGGCATTAATAGCCATTCAGCATGTTTTGTTTAGGAGTTATGTTTAGAAAAACTGTCATTTTGAATGTGGTAGTTATCCGTCATTATGATTAAAACCTATTTTTTTTATTTGTAATCCTTACCAAAATACCTGATTCTGGTAAAACTCACATAGATACAATATTACAGGCATTTTTAGACATAATGCATGTTTGGTTTTGGAGTTATGTTTATATACATTTTTCCAGGCATTATTAGCCATTAATCATGTTTGGTTTAGGAGTTATGTTTAAATAACCGTCATATCAAATAATGCAGTTATACTGTCATTATGAGTAAAACCCAAGTTTTGTATTTGTAAACCTTACCAAAATACCTGATTTTGGTAAAACTCACATAGATTCAATATTACAGGCATTTTTAGACGGATTGCAAGTTTGGTTTTAGAGTTATGTGTATATAACTTTCATATTTAGTATGACAGTTTATACTGTCAAATTGAGTAAAAAATAACAAACTTGTAATTTTACAAACCTTAAAAAAAAAATTTTTTCCAATAAAATTCACAGAGATACATTTTTCCAGGCATTATTAGTCATTTTGCATGTGTGGTTTAGGAGTTATGTTTAAATAGCTGTCAGATTGAATGTGACAGTATTCTGTCATAGTGAGTAAAACCAATATTTTGTATTTGCAAAACTTACAAAAACAACTGATGCTAGTAAAACTCACATGGATACAATATTACAGGCATTTTTAGACATAATGCATGTTTGGTTTTGGAGTTATGTTTATACTACTTTTACATTTAGTATGACAGTTATACTGTCCATCCATCCATCCATTTTCTACCGCTTATTCCCTTCTCAGCTACAATCAGGCGGAAGGCGGGGTACACCCTGGAAAAGTCGCCACCTCATCATATTAAGTAAAAAAAACTAAATTGTTTCTTTACAATCCTTACAAAATATGTTTTTCCAGTAATCTCACAAAAATACATTTCTCCAGGCATTATAGCCATTTTGCATATGTGGTTTGGTAGTTATGTTTAAATAACTGTCAAATTGAATGTGACAGTATACTATCATGGTGAGTAAAACCAATATTTTGTATTTGCAAACCTTACTACAACAAATGATTTTAGTAAAACTCGCATTGATACAAAATTACAGGCATTTTTTAACATAATGCATGTTTGGTTTTGGAGTTATGTTTATATATTTTTTACATTTAGTATTACAGTTATACTGTCATATTGAGTAAAAAAAACTAACTTGTGTCTTTATAAACCTTAAAAAAAAACCGTTTCCAGTAAAACTCACAAAGATACATTTCTCCAGGCATTATTAGCCATTAACCATGTTTGGTTTAGAGTTATGTTTAAATAACTGTCATATTAAGTGTGGCAGATATACTGTCATTATGAGTAAAACCTATTTTTTGTTTTTGTAAAATTACCAAAATAACTGATTCTGATAAAACTCACATGGATAAAATATTACAGGATTTTTTAGACTAAAGCATGTTTCCATCATATTGAGTAAAAAAAACTAACTTGTTTCTAAACAAACCTTACAAAATATTTTTTTTCCAGTAAAACTCACAAAAATACATTTCTCCAGTTATTATTAGCCATTTTGCATCTGTGGTTTAGAATTTGTGTTTAAATAACAGGCAGATTGAATGTGACAGTATACTGTCATAGTGAGTAAAACCTAATTTTTGTATTTGTAAACCTTAACAAAATACCTGATTCTAGTAAAACTCCCATAGATTCAATATTACAGGCATTTTTAGACGGATTGCATGTTTGGTATTGGAGTTATGTTTATATAACTTTTACATTTATTATGACAGTTATACAAACATATTGAATAAAAAAAACTATTTTTTGTCTTATCAAACCTTACAAAATATTTTTTTTCCCTGTAAAACTCACAAAGATACATTTCTCCAGGCATTATTAGCCATTTTGCATGTGTGGTTTATGAGTTATGTTAACATAACCGTCATATTGAGGGTGGCAGTTATACTGTCATTATGAGTAAAACCAAATTTTTGTATTTATAAACCTTACCAAAATTCTTTATTCTGGTAAAACTCACATAGATACAATATTACAGGCATTTTTAGACATAATCCATGTTTGGTTTTGGAGTTATGTTCATATACCTTTTTCCAGGCATTATTAGCTATTTATCATGTTTGGTTTAGGAGTTATGTTTAAATAACTGTCATATCAAATAATGCAGTTATACTGTCATTATGAGTAAAACCCAAGTTTTGTATTTGTAAACCTTACCAAAATACCTGATTCTGGTGAAACTCATATAGATTCAATATTACAGGCAGTTTAAGACGGATTGCAAGTTTGGTTTAGGAGTTTGGTTTTGGAATGATGTTTATATTACTTTTATATTTAGTTTGATGGTTAAACCATCATATTGAGTAAAAAACAAAAAACTTTTGTCTTTACAAACCTTACAAAATATTTTTTTCTAGTAAAACTCACAAAGATACAATTCTCCAGGCATTATTAGCCATTTTGCATGTGTGGTTTAGGAGTTATGTTAACATAACCGTCACATTGAGGGCGGCAGTTATACTGTCATTATGAGTAAAACCTAATTTTTGTATTTATAAACCTTACCAAAATTCCTTATTCTGGTAAAACTCACATAGATACAACATTACAGGCATTTTTAGACATAATCCATGTTTGGTTTTGGAGTTATGTTTATATACATTTTTCCAGGCATTATTAGCTATTTATCATCTTTGGTTTAGGAGTTATGTTTAAATAACTGTTATTTTGAATATGGCAGTAATACTGTCATTATGAGTAAAACCCAATTTTTGTATTTGTAAACCTTACCAAAATACCAGATTCTGGTAAAACTCACATAGATTCAATATTACAGGAAGTTTAAGACAGATTGCAAGTTTGGTTTTGGAGTTATGTTTATTTAACTTTCATATTTAGTATGACAGTTATACTGTCATATTAAGTAAAAAAAACTAATTTGCTTCTTTACAAACCTTATAAAAAATAAAAAAAATTCCAAAAAAACTCACAAAGATACATTTTTCCAAGCATTATTAGCCATTTTGTAATTGTGGTTTAGGAGTTACAGTATGTTTAAATAACTGTCAGATTGAATGTGACAGTATACTGTCATAGTGAGTAAAACCTATTTATTGTATTTATAAACCTTACCAAAATTGCCTAATTCTGGAAAAAATCACATAGATACAATATTGCAGGCATTTTTAGACATAATGCATGTTTGGTTTTGGAGTTATGTTTATAAAACTTTTATATTTAGTATGACAGTTATACCATCCTTTTGAGTAAAAAAAATAATAACTTGTGTCTTTATAAACCTTCCAAAAAAAACATGTTCCCAGTAGATACATTTCTCCAGGCATAATTAGCCATTTATCATGTTTGGTTTAGGAGTTATGTTTAAATAACTGTCATATTGAGTGTGGCAGTTATACTGTCATTATGAGTAAAACCTATTTTTTGTATTTGTAAACTTTACCAAAATACCTGATTCTGGTAAAACCCACATCGATACAATATTACAGGAATCTTTAGACATAAAGCATGTTTAGTTTTGGAGTTATGTTTATATAACTTTCATATTTAGTATGAAAGTTATACCATAATATTGAGTAAAAAACAAAAACTATTTTGTGTCTTATCAAACCTTACAAAATATTTTTTTTCCCTGTAAAACTCACAAAGATACATTTCTCCAGGCATTATTAGCCATTTTGCATGTGTGGTTTAGGAGTTATGTGAACTTAACCGTCATATTGAGTGTGGCAGTTATATTGTCACTATGAGTAAAACCAAATTTTTGTATTCGTAAACCTTACCAAAATACCTGAATCTGATAAAACTCACATATATTCAATATTACAGGCATTTTTAGACGGATTGCATATTTGGTTTTGGAATTATGTTTATATAACTTTCATATATAGTATGACAGCTAAACTGTTAAATTGTGTAAAAAAAAACTAACTTGTGTTAAACCTTACAAAATATTTTTTCCAGTAAAACTCACAAAGATACATTCCTCAAGGCATTATTAGCCATTTTGTCAGTATACTGTCATTATGAGTAAAACTAATATTTTGTATTTGTAAAACTTACAAAAACAACTGATTATAGTAAATTTCACATTGATACAAAATTATAAGCATTTTTAAACACAATGCATGTTTGGTGGCAGTCAATGTGGCAGTTATACTGTCATTATGAGTAAAACCTAATTTTTGTAATTGTAAACCTTACCAAAATACCTGATTCTGGTAAACCTCACATAGATACAATATTACAGGCATTTTTAGACATAATGTATGTTTGGTTTTGGAGTTATATTTATATAACTTTCATATTTAGTATGACAGTTATACCATCATATTAAATAAAAAAAAACTAACTTGTGTCTTTATAAACCTTACAAAATATTGTTTTCCAGTAAAATTCACAAATATACATTTCTCCAGGCATTATTAGCCATTTTGCATGTGTGGTTTAGGAGTTATGTTAACATAACCGTCATATTGAGTGTGGCAGTTATATTGTCACTATGAGTAAAACCAAATTTTTGTATTCGTAAACCTTACCAAAATACCTGAATCTGATAAAACTCACATATATTCAATATTACAGGCATTTTTAGACGGATTGCATATTTGGTTTTGGAATTATGTTTATATAACTTTCATATATAGTATGACAGCTAAACTGTTAAATTGTGTAAAAAAAAACTAACTTGTGTTAAACCTTACAAAATATTTTTTCCAGTAAAACTCACAAAGATACATTCCTCAAGGCATTATTAGCCATTTTGTCAGTATACTGTCATTATGAGTAAAACTAATATTTTGTATTTGTAAAACTTACAAAAACAACTGATTATAGTAAATTTCACATTGATACAAAATTATAAGCATTTTTAAACACAATGCATGTTTGGTGGCAGTCAATGTGGCAGTTATACTGTCATTATGAGTAAAACCTAATTTTTGTAATTGTAAACCTTACCAAAATACCTGATTCTGGTAAACCTCACATAGATACAATATTACAGGCATTTTTAGACATAATGTATGTTTGGTTTTGGAGTTATATTTATATAACTTTCATATTTAGTATGACAGTTATACCATCATATTAAATAAAAAAAAACTAACTTGTGTCTTTATAAACCTTACAAAATATTGTTTTCCAGTAAAATTCACAAATATACATTTCTCTAGGCATTATTAGTCATTTTGCATTTGTGTTTTAGGAGTTATGTTTAAATAACTGTCATATTGAGTCTGGCAGTTGTACTGTCACTATGAGTAAAACCTAATTTTTTGATTTGTAAACCTTACCAAAATACCGGATTCTGATCAAACTTACATATAATAAATATTACAGACATTTTTAGACGGATTGCATGTTTGGTTTTGGAGTTATGTTTATAAAACTTTCATATATAGTATGACAGCTATACTGTAAAATTAAGTAAAAAAAACAACTAACGTATGTGTTTACAAACCTTACAAAATATTTGTTTCAGTAAAATTCACAAATATACATTCCTCCAGGCATTATTAGCCATTTTGTCAGATTGATTGTGACAGTAAACTCTCATTATGAGTAAAACTAATATTTTATATTTGTAAACCTTACAAAACCAACTGATTCTAGTAAAACTCACATGGATACAAAATTTTAAGCATTTTTAGACATAATGCATGTTTGGTTTTGGAGTTATGTTTAAATAATTGTCATATTGAATGTGGCAGTATACTGTCATTATGAGTAAAACCTAATGTTTGTATTTGTCAACCTTACCAAAATACCTGATTCTGGTAAAACTCAAAAAGATACAATATTACAGGCATTTTCAGACTAAATGCATTTTGGTTTTGGAGTTATGTGTATATAACTTTCATATTTAGTATGACAGTTATACCATCATATTAAATAAAAAAAAACAACTTGTGTCTTTATAATCCTTACACATTATTTTTTTCCAGTAAAACTCACAAAGACATATTTCTCCAGGCATTATTAGTCATTTATCATGTTTGGTTTAGGAGTCATTTTTAAATAACTGTCATATCAAATGTTGCAGTTATACTGTCATTATGAGTAAAACACAAGTTTTGTATTTGTAAACCTTACCAAAATACCTGATTCTGGCAAAACTCACATAGATTCAATATAACAGGCAGTTATTAGACATATTGCAAGTTTGGTTTAGGAGTTTGGTTTTGGAATTATGTTTATCTAACTTTCATATTTAGTATGACAGTCATCATATTGAGTAAAAAAAACAAATAACTTTTTTCTTTACAAACCTTACAAAATATTTTTTTTCTAGTAAAACTCACAAAGATTCATTTCTCCAGGCATTATTAGCCATTTAGCATATTTGGTTTAGGAGTTATGTTTAAATAACTGTTATTTTGAATATGGCAGTTATACTGTCATTATGAGTAAAACCCAATTTTTGTATTTGTAAACCATACCAAAATAACTGATTCTGGTAAAACTAACATATATTCAATATTACAGGCATTTTTAGACGGATTTGCAAGTTTGGTTTTGGTGTTATATTTATTCAACTTTCATATTTAGTATGACAGTTATACTGTCATATTGAGAAAAAAAAAAAAGCTAACTTGTGTCTTTACAAAACTTACAAACTTTTTTTTTCCTGTAAAACTTACAAAGATACATTTCTCCAGGCAATATTTGACATTTTGCTTATGGTTTAGGAGTTATGTTTAAATAACAGTCAGATTGAATATGACAGTATACTGTCATAATAGTTTTTTACTCAATATGCCAGCAATGTTCTTAAAATCCTGAGATAATGCAAAAAAAGCAAAAAAAATGTTTTTCAACATAAATCCTACACCAAACATGGAACATGTCTAATAATGCCTGAAGACATGTATCTTTGTTAGTTTTACTAGAAAATGTATCTTTTGTAAGTTTTGCAACGACGCAAGTTAGTTTTTTAAATTCAATATAACAGTATAACTGTCAAACTGAATGTAAAAGTTATATAAACATAACTCCAAAACTGAACATGCATTATGTCTAAAAATAACTAAAATATTGTATCTATGGGAATTTTACCAGATTAAGGTAATTTGGTAAGGTTTACAAATACAAAAATTGGGTTTTTGTCATAATGACAGTATAACTGCTATATTCAATTTTACAGTTATTTAAACATAACTTCCTAACCACACATGCAAATAGGCTAATAAAGCCTAAAACAATGCATCATTGTGAGTTTTACTCGAAAAATGCTATTTTAAGGCTTGCAACCACAAAAAGTAGTTTTTTACTCATTATGACGGTAATGTTCTTAAAATCCTGAGATAATGCGATATAAGCAATAAAAATGTTTTTCATCATAATTCCTACACCAAACATGCAACATGTCTAATAATGCCTGGATACATGTATCTTTGTTAGTTATACTAGAAAAAATATCTTTTGTAAGTTTTACAAAGACTCAAGTTAGTTTTTTTAATACAATATGACAGTATAACTGTCATACCAAATATGAAAGTTATATAAACATAACTCCAAAACTGAACATGCATTATGTCTAAAAATGCCTAAAATATTGTATCTATGTGAGTTACACCAGAATCAGGTAATTTGGTAAGGTTTACAAATACGAAAATTGTTTTTTTTCATAATGACAGTATATCTGCTACATTCAATTTGACTGTTATTTAAACAAAACTTCCTAATCACACATGCAAATAGGTTAATAAAGCCTAAAACTATGCATTCTTGTGAGTTTTACTCGAAATATTTGCTATTGTAAGGTTTGCAAACACAAAAAGTCGTTTTTTACTCATTATGACAATAATGTTCTTAAAATCCTGAGATAATGCGAAATAAGCAATAAAAATGTTTTTCAGATATTTCCTACATCAAACATGCAACATGTCTAATATTGCCTGAAGACATGTATCTTTGTTAGTTTTACTAGAAAAATTATCATTTGTAAGTTTTGCAAAGAGGCAAGTTAGTTTTTTTAATTCAATATGACGGTATAACTGTCATACCAAATATGAAAGTTATATAAACCTAACTCCAAAACTAAACATGAATCATGTCTAAAAATGCCTAAATATTGTATCTATGTGAGTTTTACAAGAATCAGTTAATTTGGAAAGGTGTACAATTACATGAATTAGGGGTTTACTCATCATGACAGATAACTGCTACATTCAATTTTACAGTTATTTAAACATAACTTCATAACCACACATGCAAAATAGGCTAATAAAGCCTAAAACAATGCATCTTTGTGAGTTTTACTCGAAACATATGCTGTTTTAAGGCTTGCAAACACAAAAAGTAGTTGTTTACTCATTATGACAGTAATGTTCTTAAAATCCTGAGATAATGCGAAATAAGCAATAAAAATGTTTTTCAGATATTTCCTACATCAAACATGCAACATGTCTAATAATGCCTGAAGACATGTATCTTTGTTTGTTTTACTAGAAACATTATCATTTGTAAGTTTTGCAAAGAGGCAAGTTAGTTTTTTTAATTCAATATGACAGTATAACTGTCATACCAAATATGAAATATATATAAACATTACTCCAAAACTAAACATGCATTATGTCTAAAAATGCCTGTAATATTGTATCTATGTGAGTTACACCAGAATCAGGTAGTTTGGTAAGGTTTACAAAAAACGAAAATTGTTGTTTTTCATAATGACAGTATAACTGCTACATTCAATTTTACAGTTATTTAAACATAACTTCATAACCACACATGCAAAATAGGCTAATAAAGCCTAAAACAATGCATCCTTGTGAGTTTTACTCGAAACATTTGCTATTTTAAGGCTTGCAAACACAAAAAGTAGTTTGTTCTTAAAATCCTGAGATAATGCGAAATAAGCAATAACAATGTTTTTCAACATAATTCCTACACCAAACATGCAACATGTCTAATAATGCTTGAAGATATGCATCTTTGTTAGTTTTACTAGAAACATTTTCTTTTGTAAGTTTTGCAAAGAGGCAAGTTAGTTTTTTTAATTCAATATGACAGTATAACTGTCAAACCAAATATGAAAGTTATATAAACATAACTCCAAAATTGAACATGTATTATGTGTAAAAATGCATAAAATATTGTATCTATGTGAGTTTTACAAGAATCAGTTAATTTGGAAAGGTGTACAATTACATGAATTAGGGGTTTACTCATCATGACAGATAACTGCTACATTCAATTTTACAGTTATTTAAACATAACTTCATAACCACACATGCAAAATAGGCTAATAAAGCCTAAAACAATGCATCTTTGTGAGTTTTACTCGAAACATACGCTATTTTAAGGCTTGCAAACACAAAAAGTAGTGCTTTACTCATTATGACAGTAATGTTCTTCAAATCCTGAGATAATGCGAAATAAGCAATAAAAATGTTTTTCAACATAATTCCTACACCAAACATGCAACATGTCTAATAATACTTAAAGATATGTATCTCTGTTAGTTTTACTAGAAACATTATCTTTTGTAAGTTTTGCAAAGAGGCAAGTTAGTTTTTTTAATTCAATATGACAGTATAACTGTCATACCAAATATGAAATATATATAAACATAACTCCAAAACTGAACATGCATTATGTCTAAAAATGCCTAAAATATTGTATCTATGTGAGTTACACCAGAATCAGGTAATTTGGTAAGGTGTACAATTACGAAAATTGTTTTTTTTTCCATAATGACAGTATAACTGCTACATTCAATTTGACTGTTATTTAAACAAAACTTCCTAATCACACATGCAAATAGGTTAATAAAGCCTATAACAATGCATCCTTGTGAGTTTTACTCGAAATATTTGCTATTTTAAGGCTTGCAAACACAAAAAGTAGTTTTTTACTCATTATGACAGTAATGTTCATAAAATCCTGAGATAATGCGAAATAAGCAATAAAAATGTTTTTCAACATAATTCCTACACCAAACAAGCAACATGTCTAATAATGCGTGAAGATATGCATCTTTGTTAGTTTTACTAGAAAAATTTTCTTTTGTAAGTTTTGCAAAGAGGCAAGTTAGTTTTTTTAATTTAATATGACAGTATAACTGTCAAACCAAATATGAAAGTTATATAAACATAACTCCAAAATTGAACATGCATTATGTGTAAAAATGCCTAAAATATTGTATCTATGTGAGTTTTACAAGAATCAGTTGATTTGGTAAGGTGAACAATTACATATATTAGGGGTTTACTCATAATGACAGATAAACTGCTACATTCAATTTGACAGTTATTTAAACATAACTTCCTAACCACACATGCAAAATAGGCTAATAAAGCCTAAAACAATGCATCTTTGTGAGTTTTACTCGAAACATATGCTATTTTAAGGCTTGCAAACACAAAAAGTAGATTTTTACTCAATATGACAGTAATGTTCTTAAAATCCTGAGATAATGCGAAATAAGCAATAAAAATGTTTTTCAACATAATTCCTACACCGAACATGCAACATGTCTAATAATACGTGAAGATATGTATCTTTGTTAGTTTTACTAGAAACATTATCTTTTGTAAGTTTTGCAAAGAGGCAAATTAGTTTTTTTAATTCATTATAACAGTATAACTGTCATACCAAATATGAAATATATATAAACATAACTCCAAAACTGAACATGCATTATGTCTAAAAATGCCTAAAATATTGTATCTATGTGAGTTACACCAGAATCAGGTAATTTGGTAAGGTTTACAAATACGAAAATTGTTTTTTTTCATAATGACAGTATATCTGCTACATTCAATTTGACTGTTATTTAAACAAAACTTCCTAATGACACATGCAAATACGTTAATAAAGCCTAAAACATTGCATCCTTGTGAGTTTTACTCGAAACATATGCTATTTTAAGGCTTGCAAACACAAAAAGTAGATTTTTACTCAATATGACAGTAATGTTCTTATAATCCTGAGATAATGCGAAATAAGCAATAAAAAAATTTTCAACATAATTCCTACACCAAACATGCAACATGTCTAATAATGCGTTAATATATGCGTCTTTGTTAGTTTTACTAGAAACATTTTCTTTTGTAAGTTTTGCAAAGAGACAAATTCGTTTTTTTATTTCAATATGACAGTATAACTGTCATCCCAAATATGAAAGTTATATAAACATAACTCCAAAACTGAACATGCATTATGTCTAAAAATGCCTGTAATATTGTATTTATGTGAGTTTCACCAAAATCAGGTAATTTGGTAAGGTTTACAAATACAATTTTTTTTTTTTTTTTTCATAATGACAGTATAACTACTACATTCAATTTGACTGTTATTTAAACAAAACTTCCTAATCACACATGCAAATACGTTAATAAAGCCTAAAACAATGCATCCTTGTGAGTTTTACTCGAAACATTTGCTATTTTAAGTTTTGCAAACACAAAAAGTAGTTTTTTACTCATTATGACAAAAATGTTCTTAAAATCCTGAGATAATGCGAAATAAGCAATACAAATGTTTTTTAACATAATTCCTACCTACATCAAACATGCAACATGTCTAATAATGTCTGAAGACATGTATCTTTGTTGGTTTTACTAGAAAAATTATCTTTTGTAAGTTTTGCAAAGAGGCAAGTTAGTTTTTTTAATTCAATATGAAAGTATAACTGTCATACGAAATATAAAAGTTAAAGTTAAAGTTAAAGTACCAATGATTGTCACATACACACTAGGTGTGGCGAAATTATTCTCTGCATTTGACCCATCACCCTTGATCACCCCCTGGGAGGTGAGGGGAGCAGTGGGCAGCAGCGGTGGCTGCGCCCGGGAATCATTTTGGTGATTTAACCCCCAATTCCAACCCTTGATGCTGAGTGCCAAGCAGGGAGGTAATGGGTCCCATTTTTATAGTCTTTGGTATGACTCGGCCGGGATTTGAACTCCCAACCTACCGATCTCAGGACGGACACTCTAACCACTAGGCCACTGAGAAAGTTATATAAACATAACTCCAAAACTAAACATGCATTATGTCTAAAAATGCCTAAAATTTTGTATCTATGTGAGTTTTACAAGAATCAGTTAATTTGGTAAGGTGTACAATTACATATATTAGGGGTTTATTCATAATGACAGATAACTGCTACATTCAATTTCAAAGTTATTTAAACATTACTTCTAACCACACATGCAAAATAGGCTAATAAAGCCTAAAACAATACATCCATGTGAGTTTTACTCGAAACATATGCCATTTTAAGGCTTGCAAACACAAAAAGTAGTTTTTTACTCATTATGACAGTAATAAATGGCTAATTATGCCTGGAGAAATGTATCTTTGTGAGTTTTACTGGGAAAACATTTTTTTGTAAGGTTTATAAAGACACAAGTTAATTTTTTTTACTTAATATGATGGTATAACTGTCATACTAAATATAAAAGTTGTATAAACATAACTCCAAAACCAAACATGCATTATGTCTAAAAATGCCTGTAATATTGTATGTATGTGAGTTTTACCAGAATCAGGTATTTTGGTAAGGTTTATAAATACAAAATTTAGGTTTTACTCACTATGACAGTATAACTGCCATATTCAAAATAACAGTTATTCAAACATAACTCCTGAACAAAACATGCTAAATGGCTATTAATGCCTGGAGAAATGTATACAAACATAACTCCAAAACCAAACATGAATTATGTCTAAAAATGCCTTTAGTATTGTATATATGTGAGTTTTACCAGAAACAGGTATTTTGGTAAGGTTTACATATGCACAAATTTGGTTTTACTCATAATGACAGTATAACTGCCACATTTAATATGACAGTTATGTAAACATAACTCCTATACCACACATGCAAAATGGTTAATAATGCCTGGAGAAATGTATCTTTGTGATTTTTACTAGAAAAAAATATTTTGTAAGGTTTGTAAAGACAAAAGTTATTTTTTTTTTACTCAATATGATGGTATAACTGTCATGCTAAATATGAAAGTTATATAAACATAATTCCAAAACCAGAACTCCTAAACCAGACCGGGGTGGTGGTTCCTCTCTTTAAGAAGGGGAACTGGAGGGTGTGTTCTAACTATCGTGGGATCACACTCCTCAGCCTTCCCGGTAAGGTCTATTCAGGTGTACTGGAGAGGAGGCTACGCCGGATAGTCGAACCTCGGATTCAGGAGGAACAGTGTGGTTTTCGTCCTGGTCGTGGAACTGTGGACCAGCTCTATACTCTCGGCAGGGTCCTTGAGGGTGCATGGGAGTTTGCCCAACCAGTCTACATGTGTTTTGTGGACTTGGAGAAGGCATTCGACCGTGTCCCTCGGGAAGTCCTGTGGGGAGTGCTCAGAGAGTATGGGGTATCGGACTGTCTGATTGTGGCAGTCCGCTCCCTGTATGATCAGTGCCAGAGCTTGGTCCGCATTGCCGGCAGTAAGTCGGACACGTTTCCAGTGAGGGTTGGACTCCGCCAAGGCTGCCCTTTGTCACCGATTCTGTTCATAACTTTTATGGACAGAATTTCTAGGCGCAGTCATGGCGTTGAGGGGATCTGGTTTGGTGGCTGCAGGATTAGGTCTCTGCTTTTTGCAGATGATGTGGTCCTGATGGCTTCATCTGGCCAGGATTTTCAGCTCTCACTGGATCGGTTCGCAGCTGAGTGTGAAGCGACTGGGATGAGAATCAGCACCTCCAAGTCCGAGTCCATGGTTCTCGCCCGGAAAAGGGTGGAGTGCCATCTCCGGGTTGGGGAGGAGATCTTGCCCCAAGTGGAGGAGTTCAAGTACCTCGGAGTCTTGTTCACGAGTGAGGGAAGAGTGGATCGTGAGATCGACAGGCGGATCGGTGCGGCGTCTTCAGTAATGCGGACGCTGTATCGATCCGTTGTGGTGAAGAAGGAGCTGAGCCGGAAGGCAAAGCTCTCAATTTACCGGTCGATCTACGTTCCCATCCTCACCTATGGTCATGAGCTTCGGGTTATGACCGAAAGGACAAGATCACGGGTACAAGCGGCCGAAATGAGTTTCCTCCGCCGGGTGGCGGGGCTCTCCCTTAGAGATAGGGTGAGAAGCTCTGCCATCCGGGAGGAGCTCAAAGTAAAGCCGCTGCTCCTCCACATCGAGAGGAGCCAGATGAGGTGGTTCGGGCATCTGGTCAGGATGCCACCCGAACGCCTCCCTAGGGAGGTGTTTAGGGCACGTCCGACCGGTAGGAGGCCGCGGGGAAGACCCAGGACACGTTGGGAAGACTATGTCTCCTGGCTGGCCTGGGAACGCCTCGGGGTCACACTGGAAGAGCTGGACGAAGTGGCTGGTGAGAGGGAAGTCTGGGCTTCCCTGCTTAGGCTGCTGCCCCCGCGACCCGAACTCGGATAAGCGGAAGAAGATGGATGGATGGATGGAACTCCTAAACCAAACTTGCAATCTGTCTTAAACTGCCTGTAATATTGAATCTATGTGAGTTTTACCAGATTCAGGTATTTTGGTAAGGTTTACAAATACAAAACTTGGGTTTTACTCATAATGACAGTATAAATGCAACATTTGATATGACAGTTATTTAAACATAACTCCTAATCCATCCATCCATCCATCCATGGATCCGACTTACTGCCGGCAATGCGGACCAAGCTCTGACACTGATCATACAGGGAGCGGACCGCCAAAATCAGACAGTCCGATACCCCATACTCTCTGAGCACTCCCCACAGGACTTCCCGAGGGACATGGTCGAATGCCTTCTCCAAGTCCACAAAACACATGTAGACTGGTTGGGCAAACTCCCATGCACCCTCAAGGACCCTGCCGAGAGTATAGAGCTGGTCCACAGTTCCACGACCAGGACGAAAACCACACTGTTCCTCCTGAATCCGAGGTTCGACTCTCCGGCGTAGCCTCCTCTCCAGTAGACCTGAATAGACCTTACCGGGAAGGCTGAGGAGTGTGATCCCACGATAGTTGGAACACACCCTCCGGTTCCCCTTCTTAAAGAGAGGAACCACCACCCTGGTCTGCCAATCCAGAAGTACCGCCCCCGATGTCCACGCGATGCTGCAGAGTCTTGTCAACCAAGACAGCCCCACAGCATCCAGAGCCTTAAGGAACTCTGGGTGGATCTCATCCACCCCCGGGGCCTTGCCACCGAGGAGCTTTTTAACTACCTCGGCAACCTCAGCCCCAGAAATAGAAGAGCCCACCACAGATTCCCCAGGCACTGCTTCCTCATAGGAAGACGTGTTGGTGAGATTGAGGAGGTCTTCGAAGTATTCTCTCCACCGATCCACAACATCCGCAGTCGAGGTCAGCAGAACACCATCCTCACCATACACGGTGTTGACAGTGCACTGCTTCCCCTTCCTGAGGCGGCGGATGGTGGTCCAGAATCGCTTCGAAGCCGTCCGGAAGTCGTATTCCATGGCTTCCCCGAACTCCTCCCATATCCGAGTTTTTGCCTCCGCAACCGCTGAAGCCGCACACCGCTTGGCCTGTCGGTACCTGTCCGCTGCCTCAGGAGTCCTATGAGCCAAAAGAACCCGATAGGACTCCTTCTTCAGCTTGACGGCATCCCTCACCGCCGGTGTCCACCAACGGGTTCTAGGATTACCGCCACGACAGGCACCAACTACCTTGCGGCCACAGCTCCAATCAGCTGCCTCGACAATAGAGGCGCGGAACATGGTCCACTCGGACTCAATGTCCAGCACCTCCCTCGTGACATGTTCAAAGTTCTTCCGGAGGTGGGAATTGAAACTCTCTCTGACAGGAGACTCTGCCAGACGTTCCCAGCAAACCCTCACAATGCGTTTGGGCCTGCCAGGTCTGTCCGGCATCCTCCCCCACCATCGCAGCCAACTCACCACCAGGTGGTGATCGGTTGAAAGCTCCGCCCCTCTCTTCACCCGAGTGTCCAAAACATGAGGCCGCAAATCCGATGACACAACTACAAAGTCGATCATGGAACTGCGGCCTAGGGTGTCCTGGTGCCAAGTGCACATATGGACACCCTTATGTTCGAACATGGTGTTCATTATGGACAATCCGTGACGGGCACAAAAGTCCAATAAAAGAACACCACTCGGGTTCAGATCCGGGCGGCCATTCTTCCCAATCACGCCTCTCCAGGTTTCACTGTCGCTGCCAACATGAGCATTGAAGTCCCCCAGTAGAACGAGGGAATCACCCGGGGGAGCACTCTCAAGTACTCCCTCGAGCGAATCCAAAAAGGGTGGGTACTCTGAGCTGCGGTTTGGCGCGTAAGCGCAAACCACAGTCAGGACCCGTCCCCCCACCCGAAGGCGGAGGGAAGCTACCCTCTCGTCCACCGGGTTGAACTCCAACGTGCAGGCTCTGAGCCGGGGGGCAACAAGAATTGCCACCCCAGCCCGTCGCCTCTCATTGCCGGCAACGCCAGAGTGGAAGAGAGTCCAGCCCCTCTCGAGAGAACTGGTTCCAGAGCCCTTGCTGTGCGTCGAAGTGAGTCCGACTATATCTAGCCGGAACTTCCCAACCTCGCGCACTAGCTCAGGCTCCTTCCCCCCCAGCGAGGTGACGTTCCACGTCCCAAGAGCTAGCTTCTGTAGCCGAGGATCGGACCGCCAAGTGCCCTGCCGTCGGCTGCCGCCCAGCTCACAGTGCACCCGACCTCTATGGCCCCTGCTAATGGTGGTGAGCACATTGGAGGGGGGACACACGTTGCCTCTTCGGGCTGTGCCCGGCCGGGCCCCATGGGGACAGGCCCGGCCACCAGGCGCTCGCCATCGTGCCCCACCTCCGGGCCTGGCTCCAGAGGGGGGCCCCGGTGACCCGCGTCCGGGCGAGGGAAAACTGGGTCCTTTATTTTTATTTGTCATGGAGGTCTTCGACTCCTAATCCAAAAATGATAAATGGCTAATAATGCCTGGAGAAATGTATGTAAACATAACTCCAAAACCAAACATGCATTATGTCTAAAAATGCCTGTAATATTGTATCTATGTGAGTTTTACCAGAATCAGGTTTTTTGGTAAGCTTTATAAATACAAAATTTAGGTTTTACTCACTATGACAGTATACTGTCACATTCAATCTGACAGTTATTTAAACTTACTGTAACTCCTAAACCACAAATACAAAATGGCTAATAATGCCTGGAGAAATGTATCTTTGTGAGTTTTCCTGGAAAAAAACAAACAAATGTATAAGGTTTGTAAAGACACAAGTTAGTTTTTTTTACTTAATATGACAATAAAACTGTCATACTAAATATGAAAGTTAAATAATCATAACTCCAAAACCAAACTTGCAATACGTCTAAAAATGCCTGTAATATTGAATCTATGTGAATTTTACCAGAATCAGGTATTTTGGTAAGGTTTACAAATACAAAAATTGGGTTTTACTCATAATGACAGTATAACTGCCATATTCAAAATAACAGTTATTAAAACATAACTCCTAATCCAAACATGCTAAATAGCTAATAATGCCTGGAGAAATGTATCTTTGTGAGTTTTATTAGAAAAAAATATTTTGTAAGGTTTGTAAAGACAAACGTTTTTGTTTTTTTACACATTATGATGGTATAACTGTCAAACTAAATATAAAAGTAATATACACATCATTCCAAAACCAAACTCCTAAACTAAACTTGCAATCCGTCTTAAACTGTCTGTAATATTCAGAATCAGGTATTTTGGTAAGGTTTATAAATACAAAACTTGGGTTTTACTCATAATGACAGTATAACTGCATTATTTGATATGACAGTTATTTAAACATAACTCCTAAACCAAACATGATAAATAGCTAATAATGCCTGGAAAAATGTATATAAACATAACTCCAAAACCAAACATGCATTATGTCTAAAAATGCCTGTAATATTGTATCTATGTGAGTTTTACCAGAATCAGGAATTTTGGTAAGGTTTATAAATACAAAAATTAGGTTTGTATCATAATGACAGTATAACTGCCACCCTCAATATGACGGTTATGTTAACATAACTCCTAAACCACACATTCAAAATGGCTAATAATGCCTGAAGAAATGTATCTTTGTGAGTTTTACAGGAAAAACAATATTTTGTAAGGTTTGATAACACACAAAATAGTTTTTTTTATTCAATATGTTTGTATAACTGTCATAATACATGTAATAGTTATATAAACATAACTCCAATACCAAACATGCAATCCGTCTAAAAATGCCTTTAATATTGAATCTATGTGAGTTTTACTAGAATCAGGTATTTTGTTAAGGTTTACAAATACAAAAATTAGGTTTTACTCACTATGACAGTATACTGTCACATTCAATCTGACTGTTATTTAAACACAAATTCTAAACCACAGATGCAAAATGGCTAATAATAACTGGAGAAAAGTATTTTTGTGAGTTTTACTGGAAAAAAAAATATTTTGTAAGGTTTGTATGGACACAAGTTAGTTTTTTTTACTCAATATGATGGAAAAATGCTTTGTGTCTAAAAAAATCCTGTAATATTTTATCCATGTGAGTTTTTATCAGAATCAGTTATTTTGGTGATTTTACAAATACAAAAAATAGGTTTTACTCATAATGACAGTATATCTGCCACACTCAATATGACAGGTATTTAAACATAACTCTACACCAAACATGGTTAATGGCTAATAATGCATGGAGAAATGTATCTTTGTGAGTTTTACTGGAAAAACATTTTTCTTAAGGTTTATAAAGACACAAGTTAGTTTTTTCTACTCAATATGACAGTATAACTGTAATACTAAATGTAAAAAAAATATAAACATAACTCCAAAACCAAAAATGCATTGCTTAAAAATGCCTGTAATTTTGTATCCATGCGAGTTTTACTAAAATCAATTGTTGTAGTAAGGTTTGCAATTACAAAATATTGGTTTTACTCACCATGATAGTATACTGTCACATTCAATTTGACAGTTATTTAAACATAACTACCAAACCACACATGCAAAATGGCTATAATGCCTGGAGAAATGTATCTTTGTGATATTACTGGAAAAACATATTTTGTAAGGTTTGTAAAGAAACAATTTAGTTTTTTTTTACTTAATATGGATGGATGGATGACAGTTATGCTGTCCAACCATCCATCCATTTTCTACCGCTTATTCCCTTTTGGGGTCGCGGGGGGGGGCGCTGGAGCCTATCTCAGCTACAATCGGGCGGAAGGCGGTGTACACCCTGGACAAGTCGCCATCTCATCGCAGGGCATATAACTGTCATACTAAATGTAAAAGTAGTATAAACATAACTCCAAAACCAAACATGCATTATGTCTAAAAATGCCTGTAATATTGTATCCATGTGTGTTTTTCTAGAATCAGTTGTTTTTGTAAGTTTTGCAAATACAAAATATTGGTTTTACTCACTATGACAGTATACTGTCACATTCAATCTGACAGCTATATAAACATAACTCCTAAACCACACATGCAAAATGACTAATAATGCCTGGAAAAATGTATCTCTGTGAATTTTACTGGAAAAAAAATATTTTGTAAGGTTTTCAAAATTACAAGTTTGTTATTTTTTACTCAATTTGACAGTATAACTGTCATACTAAATATGAAAGTTATATACACATAACTCTAAAACCAAACTTGCAATCCGTCTAAAAATGTCTGTAATATTGAATCTATGTGAGTTTTACCAAAATCAGGTATTTTAGTAAGGTTTACAAATACAAAAATTAGGTTTTACTCAAAATGACAGTATAACTGCCACACTCAATATGACACTTTTTTAAACATAACTCCTAAAAAACAAATGCAAAATGACTAATAATGCCTGGAAAAATGTATCTTTGTGAATTTTAATGAAAAAAAATATTTTGTAAGGTTTGTAAAGACACAAATTAGTTTTTTTTTTTTACTTAATATGATGGTATAACTGTCATATTAAATATGAAAGTTATATGAACATAACTCCAAAACAAATGCAAAATGACTAATAATGCCTGGAAAAATGTATCTTTGTGAATTTTAATGAAAAAAAAATATTTTGTATGGTTTGTAAAGACACAAATTAGTTTTTTTTTTTACTTAATATGATGGTATAACTGTCATATTAAATATGAAAGTTATATGAACATAACTCCAAAACCAAACATGAATTTTGTCTAAAAATACCTGTAATATTGTATCTGTGTGAGTTTTACCAGAATCAGGTATTTTGGTAAGGTTTACAAATACAAAAATTAGGTTTTACTCACTATGACAGTATACTGTCACAATCAATCTGACAGTTATGTAAACAGAACTCTTAAACCACACATGCAAAATGGCTAATAATGCCTGGAGACATGTATCTTTGTGAGTTGTACTAGGACAAATATTTTTTAAGGTTTGTAAAGACCCACGTTTGTTTGTTTTACTCAATATGACAGTATAACTGTCATACTACATGCAAAAAAATATATAAACATGACTCCAAAACCAAACTTGCAATCCGTCTAAAAATGTCTGTAATATAGAATCTATGTGAGTTTTACCAAAATGAGGTATTTTGGTAAGGTTGACAAATAAAAAAAATAGGTTTTACTGATAGTGACATTATAAGTGCCACACTCAATATGACAGTTATTTAAACATAACTCATAAACGACACATGAAAATGGCTATTAATTCTGGAGAAATGTATCTTTGTTAGTTTTACTAGAGTAATGATCTTTTGTAAGGTTTGCAAAGACACACGTTTTTTTTACTCAATATGACGGTATAACTGTCAAACTAAATAAAAAAGTTATAGAAACATAACTCCAAAACCAAACTCTAAAAACCAAACATGCAATCCATTTAAAAATGCCTGTAATATTAAATATATGTGAGTTTTATCAGAATCAGGTATTTTGGTAAGGTTTAAAATACCAAAATTAGGTTTTACTCATAATGACAGTAAAACTGCCACGCTCAATATGACAGTTATTTAAACATAACTCCTAAAACACACATGCAAAATGACAAATATTGCGTGGAAAAATGTATCGTTGTGATTTTTACTGGAAAAATTTTTTTTGTAAGGTTTGTAAAGATACTGTTTTTTTTTTAACTCAATATGATGGTATAACTGTCATACTGAATATGAAAGTTTTATAAACATAACTCCAAAACCAAACTTGCAATTCGTAAAAAAATGGCTGTAATATTGAATATATGTGATTTTTACCAGAATCAGGTATTTTGGTAAGGATTACAAATACAAAAATGAGGTTTTACTCATAATGACGGATAACCGCCACATTTTTTTTAACATAACTCCTAAACAAAACATGCTAAATGGCTAATAATGCCTGGAGAAATGTATCTTTGTGAGTTTTACTGGTAAGGTTTGTAAAGACACAAGTTAGTTTTTTCTAACTCAAAAAGACAGTATAACTGTCATAATAAATGGAAAAGTTATATAAACATAACTCCAAAACCAAACATGCATTATGTCTAGATATGCCTGAAATGATGTATCCATGTGAGTTTTACTAGAATCAGTTGTTTTTGTAAGTTTTGCAAATACAAAATATTGTTTTTACTCACTATGACAGTATACTGTCACATTCGATCCGACAGTTATTTAAACATTACTCCTAAACCACACATTCAAAATGACTAATATTGCCGGGAAAAATGTATCTCTGTGAATTTTTCTGGAAAAAATATTTTGTAAGGTTTGTTATAACACAAGTTAGGTATTTTTTTACTCAATATGACAGCAGTATACTGTCATAGTGAGTAAAACCAATATTTTGTATTTGCAAACCTTACCAAATTACCTGATTCTGGTAAAACTCACATAGATACAATATTTTTACCTTTTTTAGACATAATGCATGTTCATTTTTGGAGTTATGTTTATATAACTTTTACATTTAGTTTGACAGTTATACTGTTATATTGAATTAAAAAAACTAACTTGCGTCGTTGCAAAACTTACAAAAGATACCTTTTCTAGTAAAGCTAACAAAGATACATGTCTTCAGGCATTATTAGACATGTTGCATGTTTGGTGTAGGAATTATGTTAAAAAAATATTTTTAATGCTTTTTTCGTATTATCTCAGGATTTTAAGAACATTACTGGCATATTAAGTAAAAAACTACTATGACAGTATACTGTCACATTCAATCTGCCTGTTATTTAAACATAAATTCTAAACCACAGATGGCTAATAATGCCTGGAGAAATGTATTTTTGTGAGTTTTACCGGAAATAAATATTTTGTAAGGTTTGTATAGACATAAGTTAGTTTTTTTTTACTCAATATGATAGTATAACTGTCTTACTAAATTTGAAAGTTATATAAACATAACTCCAAAACCAAACTTGCAATCTGTCTAAAAATGTCTGTAATATTGAATATATGTGATTTTTACCAGAATCAGGTATTTTGGTAAGGATTACAAATAAAAAAATTCGGTTTTACTCATAATGACGGATAACTGCCACATTCGAAATGACATAACTCCTAAACAAAACATGCTAAATGGCTAATAAAGCCTGGAGAAATGTATCTTTGTGAGTTTTACTGGAAAAAAAAAAAAAAAGTAAGGTTTGTAAAGACACAAGTTAGTTAGACAGTATAACTGTCATACTAAATGGAAAAGTTATATAAACATAACTCCAAAACCAAACATGCATTTTGTCTAAAAATGCCTGATATGATGTATCCATGTGAGTTTTACTAGAATCAGTTGTTTTTGTAAGTTTTGCAAATACAAAATATTGGTTATACTCACTATAGTGAGTATAACCAGTTTTGTATTTGTAAACCTTACCAAAAACCTTACTGTATATTGAGTGTGGCAGTTATACTGTCACTATGAGTAAAACCTAATTTTTGTTTTTGTAAACCTTACCAAAATACCTGATTCTGATAAAACTCACATATATTCAATATTACAGGCATTTTTAGATGGATTGCATATTTGGTTTTGGAGTTGTGTTTATATAACTTTCATATATAGTATGACAGCTATACTGTTAAATTGTGTAAAAAAAAAAAAAATAACTCGTGTCTTTACCAAAATACCTGATTCAGGTAAAACTCATATAGATTTAATATTACAGGCAGTTTAAGACGGATTGCAAGTTTGGTTTAGGAGTTTGTTTTTGGAATTATATTTATATTAATTTTATATTTAGTTTGACAGTTATACCATCATATTCAGTAAAAAAAAATAACTTTTGTCTTTACAAACCTTACAAAATAGTTTTTTCTAGTAAAATTCACAAAGATACATTTCTCCAGGCATTATTAGCCATTTAGCATGTTTGGTTTAGGAGTTGTGTTTAAATAACTGTTATTTTGAATATGGCAGTTATACTGTTATTATGAGTAAAACCCAATTTTTGTATTTGTAAACCTTACCTAAATACCTGATTCTGGTAAAACTCACATAGATTCAATATTACAGGCATTTTTAGACGTATTGCAAGTTTGGTTTTGGAGTTATGTTTATTTGACTTTCATATTTAGTATGACAGTTATACTGTCATATTAAGTAAAAAAAACTAACTTGTGTCTTTACAAACCTTATACATTTTTTTATTTTATTTTTTCAGGAAAACTCACAAAGGTACATTTCTCCAGGCATTATTAGCCATTTTAAATTTGTGGTTTAGGAGTTTTGTTTAAATAACTGTCAGATTGAATGTGACAGTATACTGTCATTATGAGTAAAACCTAATTTTTGTATTTGTAAACCTTACCAAAAATACCTGATTCGGGTAAAAATCACATAGATACAATATTGCAGGCATTTTTAGACATAATGCATGTTTGGTTTTGGAGTTATGTTTATACAACTTTCATATTTAGTATGACAGTTAGACCATCATATTGAGTAAAAAAAAAAAAAACTTGTGTCTTTATAAACCTTACAATTTTTTTACCCCCAAAACTCACAAAGATACAATTCTCCAGGCATAATTAGCCATTTATCATAATTGGTTTAGGAGTTATGTTTAAATAACTGTCATATTGAGTGTGGCAGTTATTGTATTGTGTGTCATTATAAATAAAAAACTATTTTTTGTATTTGTAAACCTTACCAAAATACCTGATTCTGGTAAAACCCACACCATACAATATTACAGGAATTTTTAGACATAAAGCATGTTTGGTTTTGGAGTTATGTTTATATAACTTTCATATCTAGTATGACAGTTATACCATCATATTGAGTAAAAAAAAAAGTAATTTGTATCTTTACAAATCTTACAAAATATTGTTTTCTAGTAAAATTCACAAATATACATTTCTCTAGGCATTATTAGTCATTTTGCATTTGTGTTTTAGGAGTTATGTTTAATTAACTGTCATATTGAGTGTGGCAGTTATATTGTCACTATGAGTAAAACCTAATTTTTGTATTCGTAAACCTTACCAAAATACCTGAATCTGACAAAACTCACATATATTCAATATTACAGGCATTTTTAGACGGATTGCATATTTGGTTTTGGAGTTATGTTTATATAACTTTCATATATAGTATGACAGCTAAACTGTTAAATTGTGTAAAATAAACTAACTTACAAACCTTACAAAATATTTTTTCCAGTAAAACTCACAAAGATACATTCCTCAAGGCATTATTAGCCATTTTGTCAGTATACTGTCATTATGAGTAAAACTAATATTTTGTATTTGTAAACCTTACAAAAACAACTGATTATAGTAAAACTCACATGGATACAAAATTATAAGCATTTTTAAACACAATACATGTTTGGTGGCAGTCAATGTGGCAGTTATTCTGTCATTATGAGTAAAACTAGTATTTTGTATTTGCAAACCTTACAAAAACAATTGATTCTAGTAAAACTCACATGGATACAATATTACAGTTATTTTTAGATATAATGCATGTTTGGTTTTGGAGTTATGTTTATATAACTTTTACATTTAATATGACAGTTATAATGTCATATTGAGTAAAAACAATAACTTGTCTTACAAACCTTACAATTTTTTCCAAGCATTATTAGCCATTTTGCATGTGTGGTTTAGGAGTTATATTTAAATAACTGTCATATTGAGTGTAGCAGTTATACTGTCATTATGAGTAAAACCTTATTTTTGTATTTGTAAACCTTACCAAAATACCTGATTGTAGTAAAACTCACATAGATACAAAATTACAGGCATTTTTAGACATAATGCATGTTTGGTTTTGGAGTTATGTTTATATAACTTTCATATTTAGTATGACAGTTATACTGTCATATTAAGTAAAAAAAACTAACTTGTGCCTTACAAAATATATATTTTTTTTTCAGTAAAACTCACAAAGATACATCCAGGCATTATTAGTCATTTTGTATGTGTGGTTTAGGAATTATGTTTAAATAACTGTCATTTTGAACGTTGCAGTTATACTGTCATTATGAGTAAAACCTAATTTTTGTATTTGTAAACCTTACCAAAATACCTGTTTCTGGTAAAACACACATAGATTCAATATTACAGGCATTTTTAGACGGATTGCATGTTTGGTTTTGAAGTTATGTTTATATAACTTTCAAATTTAGTAAGACAGTTATACCATCATATTGAGTAAAAAAACTAACTTGTGTCCAAACAAACCTTACAAAATATTTATTTTCCATTAAAACTCACAAAAATAAATTTCTCCAGGCATTATTAATTAGAAATTTTGCATGTTTGGTTTAGGAATTATGTTGAAATTTATTTTTATTGCTTTTTCCGCATTATTCAAGGATTTTAAGAACAATTCTGTAATATTGAGTAAAAAACTACTTTTTGTAATTGCAAGCCTTAAAAAAGCATATGTTCGAGTAAAACTCACAAGGATGCATTGTTTTAGGCATTATTAGCATTTTTGCATGTGTGGTTTAGGAGTTATGTTTAAATAACTGTCATTTTGCGTGTGGCAGTTATACTGTCTTTATGAGTAAAACTTAATTTTTGTATTTGTGAACCTTACCAAAATACCTGATTGTAGTAAAACTCACATAGATACAATATTACCTACTCAGTGGCCTAGTGGTTAGAGCGTCCGTCCTGACATCGGTAGGTTGGGAGTTCAAATCCCGGCCGAGTCATACCAATAATATTGAATCTATATGAGTTTCACCAGAATCAGGTATTTTGGTAAGGTTTACAAATACAAAACTTGGGTTTTACTCATAATGACAGTATAACTGCCATATTCAAAATAACAGTTATTTAAACACAACTCCTAAACCAAACATGCTAAATAACTAATATTGCCTGGAGAAATGTATCTTTGTGAATTTTACTAGAAAAAACTATTTTGTAATGTTTGTAAAGACAAAAGTTTGTTTTTTTTACTGAATATGATGGTATAACTGTCAAACTAAATATAAAATTAATATAAACATAATTCCAAAAACTAACTCCTAAACCAAACGTGCAATCCGTCTTAAACTGCCTGTAATATTAAATCTATATGAGTTTTACCAGAATCAGGTATTTTGGTAAAGACACGAGTTAGTTTTTTTTTTTACACAATTTAACAGTATAGCTGTCATACTATATATGAAAGTTATATAAACACAACTCCAAAACCAAATATGCAATCCGTCTAAAAATGCCTGTAATATTGAATATATGTGAGTTTTATCAGAATCAGGTATTTTGGTAAGGTTTACAAAAACAAAAATTAGGTTTTACTCATAGTGACAGTATAACTGCCACACTCAATATGACAGTTAATTGAACATAACTCCTAAAACACAAATGCAAAATGACTAATAATGCCTGGAGAAAGGTATATTTGTGAATTTTACTGGAAAACAATATTTTGTAAGGTTTGTAAAGATACAAATTAGTTTTTGTTTTTTACTCAATATTATGGTATAACTTTCATACTAAATATGAAAGTTATATAAACATAACTCCAAAACCAAACATGCTTTATGTCTAAAAATTCCTGTAATATTGTATCGATGTGGGTTTTACCAGAATCAGGTATTTTGGTAAAGTTTACAAATACAAAAAATAGGTTTTACTCATAATGACAGTATAACTGCCACACTCAATATGACAGTTATTTAAACATAACTCCTAAACCAAACATGATAAATGGCTAATTATGCCTGGAGAAATGTATCTTTGTGAGTTTTACTGGGAACATTTTTTTTTGTAAGGTTTATAAAGACACACGTTTTTTTTTTTTTACTCAATAGGATGGTATAACTGTCATACTAAATATAAAAGTTTTATAAACATAACTCCAAAACCAAACATGCATTATGTTAAAAAATGCCTGTAATTTTGTATCCATGCGAGTTTTACTAAAATCAATTGTTGTAGTAAGGTTTGCAAATACAAAATATTGGTTTTACTCACCATGATAGTATACTGTCACATTCAATTTGACAGTTATTTAAACATAACTACCAAACCACAAATGCAAAATGGCTATAATGCCTGGAGAAATGTATCTTTGTGCGATTACTGGAAAAACATATTTTGTAAGGATTGTAAAGAAACAATTTAGTTTTTTTTACTTATTATGATGAGGTGGCGACTTTTCCAGGGTGTACGCCGCCTTCCGCCTGATTGTAGCTGAGAAGGGAATAAGCGGTAGAAAATGGATGGATGGATGGACAGTATAACTGTCATACTAAATGTAAAAGTAGTATAAACATAACTCCAAAACCAAACATGCATTATGTCTAAAAATGCCTGTAATATTGTATCCATGTGAGTTTTACTAGAATCAGTTGTTTTTGTAAGTTTTGCAAATACAAAATATTGGTTTTACTCACTATGACAGTATACTGTCACATTCAATCTGACAGCTATTTAAACATAACTCCTAAACCACACATGCAAAATGACTAATAATGCCTGGAAAAATGTATCTCTGTGAATTTTACTGGAAAAAAATATTTTGTAAGGTTTGTAAAATTACAAGTTTGTTATTTTTTACTCAATTTGACAGTATAAATGTCATACTAAATATGAAAGTTATATACACATAACTCTAAAACCAAACTTGCAATCCGTCTAAAAATGCCTGTAATATTGAATCTATGTGAGTTTTACCAAAATCAGGTATTTTGGTAAGGATTACAAATACAAAACTTGGGTTTTACTCATAATGACAGTATAACTGCATTATTTGATATGACGGTTATTTAAACATAACTCCTAAACCAAACATGATTAATGGCTAATAATGCCTGGAAAAATGTATATAAACATAACTCCAAAACCAAACATGCATTATGTCTAAAAATGCCTGTAATACTGTATCTATGTGAGTTTTACCAGAATAAGGTATTTTGGTAAGGATTACAAATAAAAAAAATAGGTTTTAATCATAATGACAGATAACTACCACATTCAAAATGACAGTTTTTCTAAACAGTTTTTTTTAACTCAAAATGACAGTATAACTGTCATACTTAATGGAAAAGTTATATAAACGTAACTCCAAAACCAAACATGCATGTTGTCTAAAAATGCCTGAAATGATGTATCCATGTGAGTTTTACTAGAATCAGTTGTTTTTGTAAGTTTTGCAAATACAAAATATTGTTTATACTCACTATGACAGTATACTGTCACATTCAATCTGACAGTTATTTAAACATAACTCCTAAACCACACATTCAAAATGACCATTAATGCCTGGAGAAATGTATCTCTGTGAATTTTTCTGGAAAAAAATATTTTGTAAGGTTTGTCATATTAAATAAAAAGTTTTTTTTTTTTTTTTACTCAATATGACATCAGTATACTGTCATAGTGAGTAAAACCAATATTTTGTATTTGCAAACCTTACAAAAACAACTGATTCTAGTAAAACTCACATAGACACAAAATTACAGGCATTTTTAGATATACTGCATGTTTGGTTTTGGAGTTAAGTTTATATAACTTTTACATTTAGTATGACAGTTATAATGTCATATTGAGTAAAAAAAATAACTTCTGTCTTTACAAACCTTACAATTTTTTTTTTCCAGTAAAACTCACAAATATACATTTTTCCAAGCATTATTAGCCATTTTGCATGTGTGGTTTAGGAGTTATATTTAAATAACTGTCATATTGAGTGTGACAACATACTGTCATAGTGAGTAAAACCAATATTTTGTATTTGCAAACCTTGGTTTTGGAGTTATGTTTATATAACTTTCATATTTAGTATGACAGTTATACTGTCATATTGAGTAAAAAAAACTAACTTGTGTCTTTACAAACCTTACAAATTTTTTTTTTTTTTTCAGTAAAACTCACAAAGATACATTTCCCCTGGCATTATTAGTCATTTTGTATGTGTGGTTTAGGAGTTATGTTTAAATATCTGCCAGATTGAATGTGACAACATACTGTCATAGTGAGTAAAACCAATATTTTGTATTTGCAAACCTTAAAAAAACAACTGATTCTAGTAAAACTCACATGGATACAATGTTACAGGCATTTTTAGACATAATGCATGTTTGGTTTTGGAGTTTTGTTTATATACATTTTACATTTAGTACTAGACTAACTTTTTTTTCAGTAAAACTCACAAAGATGCATTTCTCCAGTCATTATTAGCCATTTAGCATGTTTGGTTTAGGATTTATGTTTAAGTAACTGTCATTTTGAACGTGGCAGTTATACTGTCAATATGGGTAAAACCTAATTTTTGTATTTGTAAGCCTTACCAAAATACCTGATTCTGGTAAAACTCACATAGATTCAATACTACAGGCATTTTTAGACAGATTGCATGTTTGGTTTTGAAGTTATGTTTATACAACTTTCAAATTTAGTAAGACAGTTATACCATCATTCTGAGTAAAAAAAACTAACTTATGTCCAAACAAACCTTACAAAATATTTTTTTTTCCAGTAAAACTCACAAAAATAAATTTCTCCAGGCATTATTAGTCATTTTGAATCTGTGGTTTAGAATTTATGTTTAAATAACAGTCAGACTTACCTACTCAGTGGCCTAGTGGTTAGAGTGTCCGCCCTGAGATCGGTAGGTTGTGAGTTCAAACCCCGGCCGAGTCATACCAAAGACTATAAAAATGGGACCCATTACCTCCCTGCTTGGCACTCAGCATCAAGGGTTGGAATTGGGGGTTAAATCACCAAAATGATTCCCGGGCGCGGCCACCGCTGCTGCCCACTGCTCCCCTCACCTCCCAGGGGGTGATCAAGGGTGATTGGTCAAATGCAGAGAATAATCTCGCCACACCTAGTGTGTGTGTGACAATCATTGGTACTTTAACTTTTAACTTTAGATTGAATGTGACAGTATACTGTCATAGTGAGTAAAACCAAAATGTTGTATTTGCAAACCTTACAAAAACAAATGATTCTAATAAAACTCACCTGGATACAATATTATAGGCATTTTAAGACATAATGCATGTTTGGTTTAGGAATTATGTTGAAAAACTCTTGTATTGCTTTTTTCGCATTATATCAGGATTTTAAAAACATCACTGTCATATTGAGCAAAAAAACTACTTTTTGTAATTGCCAGTCTTAAAAAGCATATGTTTCGAGTAAAACTCACAAGGCTGCATTGTTTTAGGCTTTATTAGCCTTTTTGCATGTGTGGTTAGGAAGTTATGTTTAAATAAATGTCAAATTGATTAGAGAAGTTATACTGTCATTATGAGTAAAACCTAATTTTTGTATTTGTAAACCTTACCAAATTACCTGATTCTGGTAAAACTCACATAGATACAATATTTTAGGCATTTTTAAACATAATGCATGTTTAGTTTTGGAATTATGTAACTTTCATATTTAGTATGAAAGTTATACAGTCATATTGAATTAAAAAAACTAACTTGCAACTTTGCAAACCTTACAAAATATATGTTTCCTAGTAAAACTAACAAAGACACATGTCTACAGGCTTTATTAGAAATTTTGCATGTTTGGTTTAGGAATTATGTTGAAAAACATTTGTATTGCTTTTTCCGCATTATTAGAGGATTTTAAGAACATTGCTGTCATATTGAGTAAACAACTACTTTTTGTAATTGCAAGCCTTAAAAAAGCATATGTTCGAGTAAAACTCACAAGGATGCATTGTTTTAGGCATTATTAGCATTTTTGCATGTGTGGTAGGAAGTTATGTTTAAATAACTGTCATTTTGAATGTGGCAGTTATCCGTCATTATGAGTAAAACCTAATTGTTGTATTTGTAAACCTTACCAACATACCTGATTCTAATTAAACTCACATAGATTCAATATTACAGGCATTTTTAGACGGATTGCATGTTTGGTTTTGGAGTTATGTTTATATAACTTTAATATTTAGTATGACATTTATATTGTCATATTAAGTAAAACTCACAAAGATACATTTCTCCAGGCATTATTAACCAATTTGCATGTGTGGTTTAGGAGTTATTTTTAAATAACTGTCAGATTGAATGTGAGAGTATACTGTCATAGTGAGTAAAACCAGTATTTTGTATATGCAAAACTTACAAAAACAACTTATTCTAGTAAAACTCACATGGATACAATATAACAGGCATTTTTAGACATAATGCATGTTTGGTTTTGGGGTTATATTTATATAACTTTCACATTTAGTATGACAGTATTACTGTCATATTGAGTAAAGAAAACTAATTTTTCAGGATTTATTAACCATTTTGCATGAGTGGTTTAGGAGTTATGTTTACATAACTGTCATTTTGAATGAGGCAGTTATACTGTCATTATGAGTAAAACCTAATTTGTGTATATGTAAACCTTACCTAAATACCTGATTCTGGTTAAACTCACATAGATACAATATAACAATACCGGTAATTTTCAGACATAATGCATGTTTGGTTTTGGAGTTATGTTTATATAACTTTTATATTTAGTATGACAGTTATACCATCATATTGAGTAAAAAAAACTAACTTGTGTCTTTATAAACCTTACAAATTCTTTTTTTCTCAGTAAAAGTCACAAAGATTCCTTTCTCTAGGCATTATTAGCCATTTAGCATGTTTGGTTTAGGAGTTATGTTTAAATAACTGTCATTTTGAATGTGGCAGTTATACTGTCATTATGAGTAAAACATAATTTTTGTATTTGTAAACCTTACCAAAATACCTGATTCTGGTAAAACTCACATAGATTAAATATTACAGGCATTTTAAGACAGACTGCAAGTTTGGTTTTGGAGTTATGTCTATTTAACTTTCATATTTAGTATGACAGTTATACTGTCATATTGCGTAAAAAAAAAACTAACTTGTGTTTTTACAAACTTTAAAAAATATTTTTTTTCCAGAAAAATTCACAGAGATACATTTCTCCAGGCATTATTAATCACTTTGAATGTGTAGTTTAGGAGTTATGTTTAAAGAACTGTCAGATTGAATGTGACAGTATACTGTCATAGTGAGTAAAACCTAATTTTTGTATTTGTAAACCTTACCAAAAATACCTGATTCTGGTAAAAATCACATAGATACAATATTGCAGGCATTTTTAGACATAATGCATGTTTTGTTTTGGACTTATGTTTATACAACTTTTATATAAACACAACTCCAAAACCAAATATGCAATCCGTCTAAAAATGCCTGTAATATTGAATATATGTGAGTTTTATCAGAATCAGGTATTTTGGTAAGGTTTACAAAAACAAAAATTAGGTTTTACTCATAGTGACAGTATAACTGCCACACTCAATATGACAGTTAATTACTCCTAATAACTCCTAAAACACAAATGCAAAATGACTAATAATGCCTAGAGAAAGGTATATTTGTGAGTTTTACTGGAAAACAATATTTTGTAAGGTTTGTAAAGATACACAATATTTGTTGTTTTTTACTCAATATGATGGTATAACTTTCATACTAAATATGAAAGTTATATAAACATAACTCCAAAACCAAACATGCTTTATGTCTAAAAATTCCTGTAATATTGTATCGATGTGGGTTTAACCAGAATCAGGTATTTTGGTAAGGTTTACAAATACAAAAAATAGATTTTACTCATAATGACAGTATAACTGCCACACTCAATATGACAGTTGTTTAAACATAACTCCTAAACCAAACATGTTTTATGTCTAAAAATTCCTGTAATATTGTATCGATGTGGGTTTAACCAGAATCAGGTATTATGCCTAGAGAAATGTATCTTTGTGAGTTTTACTGGGAAACCTTTTTTTTTGTAAGGTTTATAAAGACACAAGTTATTTTTTTTTACTCAATATGATGGTATAACTGTCATACTAAATATAAAAGTTGTAAAAACAAAACTCCAAAACCAAACATGCATTATGTCTAAAAATGCCTGCAATATTGTATCTATGTGATTTTTACCAGAATCAGGTATTTTTGGTAAGGTTTACAAATACAAAAATTAGGTTTTACTCACTATGACAGTATACTGTCACATTCAATCTGACAGTTATTTAAACATACTGTAACTCCTAAATCACAATTACAAAATGGCTAATAATTCCTGGAAAAATGTATCTTTGCGAGTTTTCCTGGAAAAAAAACAATTTTTTATAAGGTTTGTAAAGAAACAAGTTAGTTTTTTTACTTAATATGACAGTATAACTGTCATACTAAATGTAAAAAAAATTATAAACATAACTCCAAAACCAAACATGCATTATATCTAAAAATGCCTGTAATATTGTATTCATGTGAGTTTAACTAGAATCAGTTGTTTTTGTAAGGTTTGCAAATACAAAATATTGGTTTTACTCACTATGACAGTATACTGTCACATTCAATCTGACAGTTATTTAAACATAACTCCTAAACCAAACATGTTTTATGTCTAAAAATTCCTGTAATATTGTATCTATATGAGTTTTACCAGAATAAGGTATTTTGGTAAGGTTTACAAATACAAAAAATAGGTTTTACTCATAATGACAATATAACTGCCACACTCAACATGACAATTATTTAAACATAATTCCTAAACCAAACATGATACATGGCTAATAATGCCTGGAGAAATCTATCTTTGTGATTTTTACTAGAAACAACTATTTTGTAAGGTTTTTTAAAGACAAAAGTTAGTTTTTTTTTACTCAATATGATGGTATAACTGTCATACTAAATATGAAAGTTAAATAAACATAATTCCAAAACCAAACTCCTAAACCAAACTTGCAATATGTCTTAAACTGCCTGTAATATTTTATCTATGTGAGTTTTACCAGAATCAGGTATTTTGGTAAGGTTTACAAATACAAAACTTGGGTTTTACTCATAATGACAGTATAACTGCAATATTTGATATGACAGTTATTTAAACACAACTCCTAAACCAAACATGCTAAATGGCTAATAATGCCTGGACAAATGTATCTTTGTGAATTTTACTAGAAAAAAATATTTTGTAAGGTTTGTAAAGACAAAAGTTTTGTTTTTTTTACTGAATATGATGGTATAACTGTCAAACTAAATATACAATTATTATAAACATAATTCCAAAAACAAACTCCAAACCAAACTTGCAATCCGTCTTAAACTGCCTGTAATATTGAATCTATATGAGTTTTACCAGAATCAGGTATTTTGGTAAGGTTTACAAATACAAAACTTGGGTTTTACTCATAATAACAGTATAACTGCATTATTTGATATGACAGTTATTTAAACATAACTCCTAAACCAAACATGATAAATGGCTAATTAATGCCTGGAAAAATGTATATAAACATAACTCCAAAACCAAACATGCATTATGTCTAAAAATGCCTGTAATATTGTATCTATGTGAGTTTAACCAGAATCACGTATTTTGGTAAGGTTTATAAATACAAAAATTAGGTTTTACTCAAAATGACAGTACAACTGCCACCCTCAATATGATGGTTATGTAAACATAACTCCTAAACCACACATGCAAGATGGCTAATAATGCCTGGAGAAATGTATCTTTGTGAGATTTACAGGGGGGAAAAAAATTGTAAGGTTTGTAAAGACACAAGTTATAACTGTCATAATAAATGTAAAAGTTATATAAACATAACTCCAATACCAAACATGCAATCCGTCTAAAAATGCCTGTAATATTGAATCTCTGTGAGTTTTACTAGAATCAGGTATTTTGTTAAGGTTTACAAATAAAAAAATAGGTTTTACTCACTATGACAGTATACTGTCACATTCAATCTGACTGTTATTTAAACATACATTCTAAACCACAGATGCAAAATGGCTAATATTAACTGGAGAAATGTATTTTTGTGAGTTTTACTGGAAAATAAAATATTTTGTAAGGTTTGTATAGACACAAGTTAGTTTATTTTACTCAATATGATGGAAACATGCTTTATGTCTACAAAATCCTGTAATATTTTATCAATTTGAGTTTTATCAGAATCAGTTATTTTGGTAATTTTACAAATACTGCCACACTCAATATGACAGTTATTTAAACATAACTCTAACCAAACATGATTAATGGCTAATAATGCCTGGAGAAATGTATCTTTGTGAGTTTTACTGGAAAAAAAATAATTTTTAAACACAAGTTAGTTTTTTTTACTCATTATGACAGTATAACTGTAATACTAAATGTAAAAAATATATAAACATATATAAACATAACTCCAAAACCAAACATGCTTCATGTCTAAAAATGCCTGTAATATTGTATCCATGTGAGTTTTACTAGAATAAGTTGTTTTTGTAAGGTTTGCAAATACAAAATATTGGTTTTACTCACTATGACAGTATACTGTCACATTCAGTCTGACAGTTATTTAAACATAACTCCTAAACCACACATACAAAATGACTAATAATGCCTGGAGAAATGTTTTTTACTGGGAAATAATTTTTGTAAGGTTTGTAAAGACACAAGTTAGTTTTTTTTACTCAATATGACAGTATAACTGTCATACTAAATATGAATGTTATATAAACATGATTCCAAAACCAAACATGCATTATGTCTTAAAATGCCTGTAATAAAGTTAAAGTTAAAGTTAAAGTACCAATGATTGTCACACACACACTAGGTGTGGCGAAATTATTCTCTGCATTTGACCCATCACCCTTGATCACCCCCTGGGAGGTGAGGGGAGCAGTGGGCAGCAGCGGTGGCTGCGCCCGGGAATCATTTTGGTGATTTAACCCCCAATTCCAACCCTTGATGCTGAGTGCCAAGCAGGGAGGTAATGGGTCCCATTTTTATAGTCTTTGGTATGACTCGGCCGGGGTTTGAACTCACAACCTACCGATCTCAGGGCGGACACTCTAACCACTAGGCCACTGAGTAGGTAAGTCTGACTGTTATTTAAACATAAATTCTAAACCACAGATTCAAAATGACTAATAATGCCTGGAGAAATTTATTTTTGTGAGTTTTACTGGAAAAAAAAATATTTTGTAAGGTTTGTTTGGACATAAGTTAGTTTTTTTTACTCAATATGATGGTATAACTGTCTTACTAAATTTGAAAGTTGTATAAACATAACTTCAAAACCAAACATGCAATCTGTCTAAAAATGCCTGTAGTATTGAATCTATGTGAGTTTTACCAGAATCAGGTATTTTGGTAAGGCTTACAAATACAAAAATTAGGTTTTACCCATATTGACAGTATAACTGCCACGTTCAAAATGACAGTTACTTAAACATAACTCCTAAACCAAACATGCTAAATGGCTAATAATGACTGGAGAAATGCATCTTTGTGAGTTTTACTGAAAAAAAAGTTAGTCTAGTACTAAATGTAAAATGTATATAAACAAAACTCCAAAACCAAACATGCATTATGTCTAAAAATGCCTGTAACATTGTATCCATGTGAGTTTTACTAGAATCAGTTGTTTTTTTAAGGTTTGCAAATACAAAATATTGGTTTTACTCACTATGACAGTATGTTGTCACATTCAATCTGGCAGATATTTAAACATAACTCCTAAACCACACATACAAAATGACTAATAATGCCAGGGGAAATGTATCTTTGTGAGTTTTACTGAAAAAAAAAAAAAATTGTAAGGTTTGTAAAGACACAAGTTAGTTTTTCTTACTCAATATGACAGTATAACTGTCATACTAAATATGAAAGTTATATAAACATAACTCCAAAACCAAGGTTTGCAAATACAAAATATTGGTTTTACTCACTATGACAGTATGTTGTCACACTCAATATGACAGTTATTTAAATATAACTCCTAAACCACACATGCAAAATGGCTAATAATGCTTGGAAAAATGTATATTTGTGAGTTTTACTGGGGAAAAAAAATTGTAAGGTTTGTAAAGACAGAAGTTATTTTTTTTACTCAATATGACATTATAACTGTCATACTAAATGTAAAAGTTATATAAACTTAACTCCAAAACCAAACATGCAGTATATCTAAAAATGCCTGTAATTTTGTGTCTATGTGAGTTTTACTAGAATCAGTTGTTTTTGTAAGGTTTGCAAATACAAAATATTGGTTTTACTCACTATGACAGTATACTGATGTCATATTGAGTAAAAAAAAAAAAAAAACTTTTTATTTAATATGACAAACCTTACAAAATATTTTTTTCCAGAAAAATTCACAGAGATACATTTCTCCAGGCATTAATGGTCATTTTGAATGTGTGGTTTAGGAGTTATGTTTAAATAACTGTCAGATTGAATGTGACAGTATACTGTCATAGTGAGTATAAACAATATTTTGTATTTGCAAAACTTACAAAAAAACTGATTCTAGTAAAACTCACATGGATACATCATTTCAGGCATTTTTAGACAACATGCATGTTTGGTTTTGGAGTTACGTTTATATAACTTTTCCATTAAGTATGACAGTTATACTGTCATTTTGAGTTAAAAAAAACTCTTTACAAACCATAAATTTTTTTCCCCAGTAAAACTCACAAAGATACATTTCTCCAGGCATTAATAGCCATTTAGCATGTTTTGTTTAGGAGTTATGTTTAGAAAAACTGTCATTTTGAATGTGGTAGTTATCTGTCATTATGATTAAAACCTATTTTTTTTTATTTGTAATCCTTACCAAAATACCTTATTCTGGTAAAACTCACATAGATACAATATTACAGGCATTTTTAGACATAATGCATGTTTGGTTTTGGAGTTATGTTTATATACATTTTTCCAGGCATTATTAGCCATTAATCATGTTTGGTTTAGGAGTTATGTTTAAATAACCGTCATATCAAATAATGCAGTTATACTGTCATTATGAGTAAAACCCAAGTTTTGTATTTGTAATCCTTACCAAAATACCTGATTTTGGTAAAACTCACATAGATTCAATATTACAGGCATTTTTAGACGGATTGCAAGTTTGGTTTTAGAGTTATGTGTATATAACTTTCATATTTAGTATGACATTTATACTGTCAAATTGAGTAAAAAATAACAAACTTGTAATTTTACAAACCTTACAAAATATTTTTTTCCAGTAAAATTCACAGAGATACATTTTTCCAGGCATTATTAGTCATTTTGCATGTGTGGTTTAGGAGTTATGTTTAAATAGCTGTCAGATTGAATGTGACAGTATACTGTCATAGTGAGTAAAACCAATATTTTGTATTTGCAAAACTTACAAAAACAACTGATTCTAGTAAAACTCACATGGATACAATATTACAGGCATTTTTAGACATAATGCATGTTTGGTTTTGGAGTTATGTTTATACTACTTTTACATTTAGTATGACAGTTATACTGTCCATCCATCCATCCATTTTCTACCGCTTATTCCCTTCTCAGCTACAATCAGGCGGAAGGCGGGGTACACCCTGGAAAAGTCGCCACCTCATCATAATAAGTAAAAAAAACTAAATTGTTTCTTTACAATCCTTACAAAATATGTTTTTCCAGTAATCGCACAAATATACATTTCTCCAGGCATTATAGCCATTTTGCATTTGTGGTTTGGTAGTTATGTTTAAATAACTGTCAAATTGAATGTGACAGTATACTATCATGGTGAGTAAAACCAATATTTTGTATTTGCAAACCTTACTACAACAATTGATTTTAGTAAAACTCGCATGGATACAAAATTACAGGCATTTTTTAACATAATGCATGTTTGGTTTTGGAGTTATGTTTATAAAACTTTTATATTTAGTATGACAGTTATACCATCCTATTGAGTAAAAAAAAAAAAACGTGTGTCTTTATAAACCTTACAAAAAAAAATGTTCCCAGTAAAACTCACAAAGATACATTTCTCCAGGCATAATTAGCCATTTATCATGTTTGGTTTAGGAGTTATGTTTAAATAACTGTCATATTGAGTGTGGCAGTTATACTGTCATTATGAGTAAAACCTAATTTTTGTTTTTGTAAACCTTACCAAAATACCTGATTCTGATAAAACTCACATATATTCAATATTACAGGCATTTTTAGACGGATTGCATATTTGGTTTTGGAGTTGTGTTTATATAACTTTCATATATAGTATGACAGCTATACTGTTAAATTGTGTAAAAAAAAAAACTAACTCGTGTCTTTACCAAAATACCTGATTCTGGTAAAACTCATATAGATTTAATATTACAGGCAGTTTAAGACGGATTGCACGTTTGGTTTAGGAGTTAGTTTTTGGAATTATGTTTATATTAATTTTATATTTAGTTTGACAGTTATACCATCATATTCAGTAAAAAAAAAAAACTTTTGTCTTTACAAACATTACAAAATAGTTTTTTCTAGTAAAATTCACAAAGATACATTTCTCCAGGCAATATTAGTTATTTAGCATGTTTGGTTTAGGAGTTGTGTTTAAATAACTGTTATTTTGAATATGGCAGTTATACTGTCATTATGAGTAAAACCCAAGTTTTGTATTTGTAAACCTTACCAAAATACCTGATTCTGGTGAAACTCATATAGATTCAATATTACAGGCAGTTTAAGACGGATTGCAAGTTTGGTTTAGGAGTTTGGTTTTGGAATGATGTTTATATTACTTTTATATTTAGTTTGACAGTTAAACCATCATATTGAGTAAAAAAAAAAAAAAACTTTTGTCTTTACAAACCTTACAAAATATTTTTTTCTAGTAAAACTCACAAAGATACAATTCTCCAGGCATTATTAGCCATTTTGCATGTGTAGTTTAGGAGTTATGTTAACATAACCGTCATATTTAGGGCGGCAGTTATACTGTCATTATGAGTAAAACCTAATTTTTGTATTTATAAACCTTACCAAAATTCCTTATTCTGGTAAAACTCACATAGATACAATATTACAGGCATTTTTAGACATTATCCATGTTTCGTTTTGGAGTTATGTTGACATACATTTTTCCAGGCATTATTAGCTATTTATCATGTTTGGTTTAGGAGTTATGTTTAAATAACTGTTATTTTGAATATGGCAGTTATACTGTCATTATGAGTAAAACCTAATTTTTGTATTTGTAAACCTTACCAAAATACCAGATTCTGGTAAAACTCACATAGATTCAATATTACAGGAAGTTGAAGACAGATTGCAAGTTTGGTTTTGGAGTTATGTTTATTTAACTTTCATATTTAGTATGACAGTTATACTGTCATATTAAGTAAAAAAAACTAACTTGTTTCTTTACAAACCTTATAAAAAAATTTTTTTTCCAGAAAAACTCACAAAGATAAATTTTTCCAGGCATTATTAGCCATTTTGTAATTGTGGTTTAGGAGTTACAGTATGTTTAAATAACTGTCAGATTGAATGTGACAGTATACTGTCATAGTGAGTAAAACCTATTTTTTGTATTTATAAACCTTACCAAAATTGCCTAATTCTGGTAAAAATCACATAGATACAATATTGCAGGCATTTTTAGACATAATGCATGTTTGGTTTTGGAGTTATGTTTATAAAACTTTTATATTTAGTATGACAGTTATACCATCCTATTGAGTAAAAAAAAAATAACTTGTGTCTTTATAAACCTTACAAAAAAAAATGTTCCCAGTAAAACTCACAAAGATACATTTCTCCAGGCATAATTAGCCATTTATCATGTTTGGTTGGAGTTATGTTTAAATAACTGTCATATTGAGTCTGGCAGTTATACTGTCACTATGAGTAAAACCTAATTTTTTTATTTGTAAGCCTTACCAAAATACCTGATTCTGATAAAACTTACATATAATAAATATTACAGACATTTTTAGACGGATTGCATGTTTGGGTTTAGAGTTATGTTTATAAAACTTTCATATATAGTATGACAGCTATACTGTAAAATTAAGTAAAAAAAAACAACTAACGTATGTGTTTACAAACCTTACAAAATATTTGTTTCAGTAAAATTCACAAATATACATTCCTCCAGGCATTATTAGCCATTTTGTCTGATTGATTGTGACAGTAAACTCTCATTATGAGTAAAACTAATATTTTGTATTTGTAAACCTTACAAAAACAACTGATTCTAGTAAAACTCACATGGATACAAAATTATAAGCATTTTTAGACATAATGCATGTTTGGTTTTGGAGTTATGTTTAAATAATTGTCATATTGAATGTGGCAGTATACTGTCATTATGAGTAAAACCTAATGTTTATATTTGTCAACCTTACCAAAATACCTGATTCTGGTAAAACTCAAAAAGATACAATATTACAGGCATTTTCAGACTAAATGCATTTTGGTTTTGGAGTTATGTGTATATAACTTTCATATTTAGTATGACAGTTATACCATCATATTAAAAAAAAAAAAAAAACGTGTGTCTTTATAATCCTTACACATTATTTTTTTCCAGTAAAACTCACAAAGACACATTTCTCCAGGCATTATTAGTCATTTATCATGTTTGGTTTAGGAGTCATTTTTAAATAACTGTCATATCAAATGTTGCAGTTATACTGTCATTATGAGTAAAACACAAGTTTTGTATTTGTAAACCTTACCAAAATACCTGATTCTGGCAAAACTCACATAGATTCAATATAACAGGCAGTTTAAGACATATTGCAAGTTTGGTTTAGGAGTTTGGTTTTGGAATTATGTTTATCTAACTTTCATCTTTAGTATGACAGTCATCATATTGAGTAAAAAAAACAAATAACTTTTTTCTTTACAAACCTTACAAAATATTTTTTTTCTAGTAAAACTCACAAAGATTCATTTCTCCAGGCATTATTAGCCATTTAGCATATTTGGTTTAGGAGTTAAGTTTAAATAACTGTTATTTTGAATATGGCAGTTATACTGTCATTATGAGTAAAACCCAATTTTTGTATTTGTAAACCATACCAAAATAACTGATTCTGGTAAAACTAACATACAGGTAAAAGCCAGTAAATTAGAATATTTTGAAAAACTTGATTTATTTCAGTAATTGCATTCAAAAGGTGTAACTTGTACATTATATTTATTCATTGCACACAGACTGATGCATTCAAATGTTTATTTCATTTAATTTTGATGATTTGAAGTGGCAACAAATGAAAATCCAAAATTCCGTGTGTCACAAAATTAGAATATTACTTAAGGCTAATACACAAAAGGGATTTTTAGAAATGTTGGCGAACTGAAAAGTATGAAAATGAAAAATATGAGCATGTCAATACTCAATACTTGGTTGGAGCTCCTTTTTCCTCAATTACTGCGTTAATGCGGCGTGGCATGGAGTCGATGAGTTTCTGGCACTGCTCAGGTGTTATGAGAGCCCAGGTTGCTCTGATAGTGGCCTTCAACTCTTCTGCGTTTTTGGGTCTGGCATTCTGCATCTTCCTTTTCACAATACCCCACATATTTTCTATGGGGCTAAGGTCAGGGGAGTTGGCGGGCCAATTTAGAACAGAAATACCATGGTCCGTAAACCAGGCACGGGTAGATTTTGCGCTGTGTGCAGGCGCCAAGTCCTGTTGGAACTTGAAATCTCCATCTCCATAGAGTAGGTCAGCAGCAGGAAGCATGAAGTGCTCTAAAACTTGCTGGTAGACGGCTGCGTTGACCCTGGATATCAGGAAACAGAGTGGACCGACACCAGCAGATGACATGGCACCCCAAACCATCTCTGATGGTGGAAACTTTACACTAGACTTCAGGCAACGTGGATCCTGTGCCTCTCCTGTCTTCCTCCAGACTCTGGGACCTCGATTTCCAAAGGAAATGCAAAATTTGCATGGTTGGGTGATGGTTTGGGGTGCCATGTCATCTGCTGGTGTCGGTCCACTCTGTTTCCTGAGATCCAGGGTCAACGCAGCCGTCTACCAGCAAGTTTTAGAGCACTTCATGCTTCCTGCTGCTGACCTGCTCTATGGAGATGGAGATTTCAAGTTCCAACAGGACTTGGCGCCTGCACACAGCGCAAAATCTACCTGTGCCTGGTTTACGGACCATGGTATTTCTGTTCTAAATTGGCCCGCCAACTCCCCTGACCTTAGCCCCATAGAAAATATGTGGGGTATTGTGAAAAGGAAGATGCAGAATGCCAGACCCAAAAACGCAGAAGAGTTGAAGGCCACTATCAGAGCAACCTGGGCTCTCATAACACCTGAGCAGTGCCAGAAACTCATCGACTCCATGCCACGCCGCATTAACGCAGTAATTGAGGCAAAAGGAGCTCCAACCAAGTATTGAGTATTTTACATGCTCATATTTTTCATTTTCATACTTTTCAGTTGGCCAACATTTCTAAAAATCCCTTTTTTGTATTAGCCTTAAGTAATATTCTAATTTTGTGACACACGGAATTTTGGATTTTCATTTGTTGCCACTTCAAATCATCAAAATTAAATGAAATAAACATTTGAATGCATCAGTCTGTGTGCAATGAATAAATATAATGTACAAGTTACACCTTTTGAATGCAATTACTGAAATAAATCAAGTTTTTCAAAATATTCTAATTTACTGGCTTTTACCTGTATATTCAATATTACAGGCATTTTTAGACGGATTTGCAAGTTTGGTTTTGGTGTTATATTTATTCAACTTTCATATTTAGTATGACAGTTATACTGTCATATTGAGTAAAAAAAAGCTAACTTGTGTCTTTACAAAACTTACAAACATTTTTTTTCCTGTAAAACTTACAAAGATACATTTCTCCAGGCAATATTTGACATTTTGCTTATGGTTTAGGAGTTATGTTTAAATAACAGTCAGATTGAATATGACAGTATACTGTCATAATAGTTTTTTACTCAATATGCCAGCAATGTTCTTAAAATCCTGAGATAATGCAAAAAAAGCAAAAAAAATGTTTTTCAACATAAATCCTACACCAAACATGCAACATGTCTGATAATGCCTGAAGACTTTGTTAGTTTTACTAGAAAATGTATCTTTTGTAAGTTTTGCAACGACGCAAGTTAGTTTTTTTAATTCAATATAACAGTATAACTGTCAAACTGAATGTAAAAGTTATATAAACATAACTCCAAAACTGAACATGCATTATGTCTAAAAATAACTAAAATATTGTATCTATGTGAATTTTACCAAATTAAGGTAATTTGGTAAGGTTTACAAATACAAAAATTGGGTTTTTGTCATAATGACAAGATAACTGCTACATTCAATTTGACAGTTATTTTAACATAACTTCCTAACCACACATGCAAAATAGGCTAATAAAGCCTAAAACAATGCATCCTTGTGAGTTTTACTCGAAACATATGCTATTTTAAGGCTTGCAAACACAAAAAGTAGTTTTTTACTCATTATGACAGTAATGTTCTTAAAATCCTGAGATAATGCGAAATAAGCAATAAAAATGTTTTTCAACATAATTCCTACACCAAACATGCAACATGTCTAATAATGCTTGAAGATATGCATCTTTGTTAGTTTTACTAGAAAAATTTTCTTTTGTAAGTTTTGCATAGAGGCAAGTTAGTTTTTTCAATTCAATATGACAGTATAACTGTCAAACCAAATATGAAAGTTATATAAACATAACTCCAAAATTGAACATGTATTATGTGTAAAAATGCCTAAAATATTGTATCTATGTGAGTTTTACAAGAATCAGTTAATTTGGTAAGGAGTACAATTACATATATTAGGGGTTTACTCATAATGACAGATAACTGCTACATTCAATTTGACAGTTATTTAAACATAACTTCCTAACCACACATGCAAAATAGGCTAATAAAGCCTAAAACAATGCATCCTTGTGAGTTTTACTCGAAACATATGCTATTTTAAGGCTTGCAAACACAAAAAGTAGTTTTTTACTTATTATGACAGTAATGTTCTTAAAATCCTGAGATAATGCGAAATAAGCAACAAAAATGTTTTTCAACATAATTCCTACACCAAACATGCAACATGTCTAATAATACTTAGAGATATGTATCTTTGTTAGTTTTACTAGAAACATTATCTTTTGTAAGTTTTGCAAAGAGGCAAGTTAGTTTTTTTAATTCAATATTACAGTATAACTGTCATACCAAATATGAAATATATATAAACATAACTCCAGAATTGAACATGCATTATGTCTAAAAATGCCTGTAATATTGTATCTATGTGAGTTACACCAGAATCAGGTAATTTGGTAAGGTTTACAAATACGAAAATTGTTTTTTTTCATAATGACAGTATAACTGCTACATTCAATTTGACTGTTATTTAAACAAAACTTCCTAATCACACATGCAAATAGGTTAATAAAGCCTAAAACAATGCATCCTTGTGAGTTTTACTCAAAACATTTGCTATTTTAAGGCTTGCAAACACAAAAAGTAGTTTTTTACTCATTATGACAGTAATGTTCTTAAAATCCTGATATAATGCGAAATAAGCAATAAAAATGTTTTTCAGATATTTCCTACATCAAACATGCAACATGTCTAATAATGCCTGAAGACTTGTATCTTTGTTAGTTTTACGAGAAAAAATATCATTTGTAAGTTTTGCAAAGAGGCAAGTTAGTTTTTTTTAATTCAATATGACAGTATAACTGTCATACCAAATATGAAATATATATAAACATAACTTCAAAATTGAACATGCATTATGTCTAAAAATGCCTAAAATATTGTATCTATGTGAGTTATACCAGAATCAGGTAATTTGGTAAGGTTTACAAATACGAAAATTGTTTTTTTTCATAATGACAGTTCAACTGCTACATTCAATTTGACTGTTATTTAAACAAAACTTCCTAATCACACATGCAAATAGGTTAATAAAGCCTAAAACAATGCATCCTTGTGAGTTTTACTCGAAACATTTGCTATTTTAAGGCTTGCAAACACAAAAGGTATTTTTTTACTCATTATGACAGTAATGTTCTTAAAATCCTGAGATAATGCAAAATAAGCAATACAAATGTTTTTCAACATAATTCCTACACCAAACATGCAACATGTCTAATAATGCTTGAAGATATGCGTCTTTGTTAGTTTTACTAGATACAATTTCTTTTGTAAGTTTTGCAAAGAGGCAAGTTAGTTTTTTTAATTCAATATGACAGTATAACTGTCAAACCAAATATGAAAGTTATATAAACATAACTCCAAAATTTAACATGTATTATGCGTAAAAATGCCTAAAATATTGTATCTATGTGAGTTTTACAAGAATCAGTTAATTTGGAAAGGAGTACAATTACATAAATTAGGGGTTTACTCATAATGACAGTATAACTGCTACATTCAATTTGACAGTTATTTAAACATAACTTCCTAACCACACATGCAAAATAGGCTAATAAAGCCTAAAACAATGCATCCTTGTGAGTTTTACTCGAAACATTTGCTATTTTAAGGTTTGCAAACACAAAAAGTAGTTTTTTACCCATTATGACAGTAATGTTCTTAAAATCCTGAGATATTGCAAAATAAGCAATAAAAATGTTTTTCAACATAATTCCTACACCAAATATGCAACATGTCTAATAATGCGTGAAGATATGTATCTTTGTTAGTTTTACTAGAAAAATTATCTTTTGTAAGTTTTGCAAAGAGGCAAGTTAGTTTTTTTAATTCAATATGACAGTATAACTGTCATACCAAATATGAAATATATATAATCATAACTCCAAAATTGAACATGCATTTTGTCTAAAAATGCCTAAAATATTGTATCTATGTGAGTTACACCAGAATCAGGTAATTTGGTAAGGTTTACAAATACAAAAGTTGTTTTTTTTCATAATGACAGTTAACTGCTACATTCAATTTGACTGTTATTTAAACAAAACTTCCTAATCACACATGCAAATAGGTTAATAAAGCCTAAAACAATACATCCTTGTGAGTTTTACTCGAAACATTTGCTATTTTAAGGTTTGCAAACACAAAAAGTCGTTTTTTACTCATTATGACAATAATGTGCTTAAAATCCTGAGATAATGCGAAATAAGCAATAAAAATGTTTTTCAGATATTTCCTACATCAAACATGCAACATGTCTAATAATGCCTGAAGACATGTATCTTTGTTAGTTTTACTAGAAAAATTATCATTTGTAAGTTTTGCAAAGAGGCAAGTTAGTTTTTTTAATTCAATATGACAGTATAACTGTCATACCAAATATGAAAGTTATATAAACATTATTCCAAAACTAAACATGCATTATGTCTAAAAATGCCTAGATTATTGTATCTATGTGAGTTTTACAAGAATCAGTAAATTTGGTAAGGTGTACAATTACATAAATTAGGGGTTTACTCATAATGACAGATAACTGCTACATTCAATTTGACAGTTATTTAAACATAACTTCCTAACCACACTTGCAAAATAGGCTAATAAAGCCTAAAACAATGCATCCATGTGAGTTTTACTCGAAACATTTGCTATTTTAAGGCTTGCAAACACAAAAAGTAGTTTTTTACTCATTAAGACATTAATGTTCTTAAAATCATGAGATAATGCGAAATAAGCAATAAAAATGTTTTTCAACATAATTCCTACACCAAACATGCAACATGTCTAATAATACTTAAAGATATGTATCTTTGGTAGTTTTACTAGAAACATTATCTTTTGTAAATTTTGCAGTGAGGCAAGTTAGTTTTTTTAATTCAATATTACAGTATAACTGTCATACCAAATATGAAATATATATAAACATAACTCCAAAATTGAACATGCATTATGTCTAAAAATGCCTAAAATATTGTATCTATGTGAGTTACACCAGAATCAGGTAATTTGGTAAGGTTTACAAATAAGAAAATTGTTTTTTTTCATAATGACAGTATATCTGCTACATTCAATTTGACTGTTATTTAAACAAAACTTCCTAATCACACATGCAAATAGGTTAATAAAGCCTAAAACAATGCATCCTTGTGAGTTTTACTCGAAACATTTGCTATTTTAAGGCTTGCAAACACAAAAGGTTTTTTTTTTACTCATTATGACAGTAATGTTCTTAAAATCCTGAGATAATGCGAAATAAGCAATAAAAATGTTTTTCAACATAATTCCTACACCAAACATGCAACATGTCTAATAATACTTAAATATATGTATCTTTGTTAGTTTTACTAGAAACATTATCTTTTGTAAGTTTTGCAAAAAGGCAAGTTAGTTTTTTTAATTCAATATTACAGTATAACTGTCATACCAAATATGAAATATATATAAACATAACTCCAAAACTGAACATGCATTATGTCTAAAAATGCCTGTAATATTGTATCTATGTGAGTTTCACCAGAATCAGGTAATTTGGTAAGGTTTACAAATACAAAAATTGTTTTTTTTCATAATGACAGTATAACTGCTACATTCAATTTGACTGTTATTTAAACAAAACTTCCTAATCACACATGCAAATACGTTAATAAAGCCTAAAACAATGCATCCTTGTGAGTTTTACTCGAAACATTTGCTATTTTAAGGTTTGCAAACACAAAAAGTAGTTTTTTACTCATTATGACAAAAATGTTCCTAAAATCCAGAAATAATGCGAAATAAGCAATAAAAATGTTTTTTAACATAATTCCTACATCAAACATGCAACATGTCTAATAATGCCTGAAGACGTGTATCTTTGTTAGTTTTACTAGAAAAATTATCTTTTGTAAGTTTTGCAAAGAGGCAAGTTAGTTTTTTAATTCAATATGACAGTATAACTGTCATACGAAATATGAAAGTTATATAAACATAACTCCAAAACTAAACATGCATTATGTCTAAAAATGCCTAAAATATTGTATCTATGTGAGTTTTACAAGAATCAGTTAATTTGGTAAGGTGTACAATTACAAAAAATAGGGGTTTATTCATAATGACAGATAACTGCTACATTCAATTTCACAGTTATTTAAACATTACTTCTAACCACACATGCAAAATAGGCAAATAAAGCCTAAAAAATTCCATCTATGTGAGTTTTACTCGAAACATTTGCTATTTTAAGGCTTGCAAACACAAAAAGTAGTTTTTTACTCATTATGACAGTAATAAATGGCTAATTATGCCTGGAGAAATGTATCTTTGTGAGTTTTACTGGGAACATTTTTTTTTTGTAAGGTTTATAAAGACACAAGTTAATTTTTTTTACTTAATATGATGGTATAACTGTCATACTAAATATAAAAGTTGTATAAACATAACTCCAAAACCAAACATGCATTATGTGTAAAAATGCCTGCAATATTGTATCTATGTGATTTTTACCAGAATCAGGTATTTTTGGTAACGTTTACAAATACAAAAATTAGGTTTTACTCACTATGACAGTATACTGTCACATTCAATCTGACAGTTATTTAAACATACGGTAACTCCTAAACTACAAATACAAAATGGCTAATAATGCCTGGATAAATGTATCTTTGTGAGTTTTCCTGGAAAAACATTTTTTTTATATATATAAGTTTTGTAAAGAAACAAGTTAGTTTTTTTACTTAATATGACACTATAACTGTCATACTAAATATGAAAGTTAAATAAACATAATTCCAAAACCAAACTTGCAATACGTCTAAAAATGACTGTAATATTGAATCTATGTGAGTTTTACCAGATTCAGGTATGTTGGTCAGGTTTAGAAATACAAAAATTGGGTTTTACTCATAATGACAGTATAACTGCCATATTCAAAATAACAGTTATTTAAAAATAACTCCTAAACCAAACATGCTAAATGGCTAATAATGCCTGGAGAAATGTATCTTTGTGAGTTTTACTAGAAAAAATACTTTGTAAGGTTTGTAAAGACAAAAGTTTTTTTTTCACTCAATATGATGGTAAAACTGTCACACTAAATATAAAAGTAATATAAACATAACTCCAAAACAAAACTTGCAATCCGTCTTAAACTGCCTGTAATATTGAATATAAATGAGTTTTACCAGAATCAGGTATTTTGGTAAGGTTTACAAATACAAAACTTGGGTTTTACTCATAATGAAAGTATAACTGCATTATTTGATATGACAGTTATTTAAACATAACTCCTAAACCAAACATGCATTATGTCTAAAAATGCCTGTAATATTGTATGTATGTGAGTTTTACCAGAATCAGGTATTTTGGTAAGGTTTATAAATACAAAATTTAGGTTTTACTCATAATGACAGTATAACTGCCATATTCAAAATAACAGTTATTTAAACATAACTCCTGAACAAAACATGCTAAATGGCTATTAATGCCTGGAGAAATGTATACAAACATAACTCCAAAACCAAACATGCATTATGTCTAAAAATGCCTTTAGTATTGTATCTATGTGAGTTTTACCAGAAACAGGTATTTTGGTAAGGTTTACATATACACAAATTTGGTTTTACTCATAATGACAGTATAACTGCCACATTTAATATGACAGTTATGTAAACATAACTCCTATACCACACATGCAAAATGGTTAATAATGCCTGGAGAAATGTATCTTTGTGATTTTTACTAGAAAAAAATATTTTGTAAGGTTTGTAAAGACAAAAGTTTTTTTTTTTTTACTCAATATGATGGTATAACTGTCATGCTAAATACGAAAGTTATATAAACATAATTCCAAAACCAAACTCCTAAACCAGACCGGGGTGGTGGTTCCTCTCTTTAAGAAGGGGAACCGGAGGGTGTGTTCTAACTATCGTGGGATCACACTCCTCAGCCTTCCCGGTAAGGTCTATTCAGGTGTACTGGAGAGGAGCCTACGCCGGATAGTCGAACCTCGGATTCAGGAGGAACAGTGTGGTTTTCGTCCTGGTCGTGGAACTGTGGACCAGCTCTATACTCTCGGCAGGGTCCTTGAGGGTGCATGGGAGTTTGCCCAACCAGTCTACATGTGTTTTGTGGACTTGGAGAAGGCATTCGACCGTGTCCCTTGGGAAGTCCTGTGGGGAGTGCTCAGAGAGTACAGGGTATCGGACTGTCTGATTGTGGCAGTCCGCTCCCTGTATGATCAGTGCCAGAGCTTGGTCCGCTTTGCCGGTAGTAAGTCGGACACGTTTCCAGTGAGGGTTGGACTCCGCCAAGGCTGCCCTTTGTCACCGATTCTGTTCATAACTTTTATGGACAGAATTTCTAGGCGCAGTCATGGCGTTGAGGGGATCTGGTTTGGTGGCTGCAGGATTAGGTCTCTGCTTTTTGCAGATGATGTGGTCCTGATGGCTTCATCTGGCCAGGATCTTCAGCTCTCACTGGATCGGTTCGCAGCTGAGTGTGAAGCGACTGGGATGAGAATCAGCACCTCCAAGTCCAAGTCCATGGTTCTCGCCCGGAAAAGGGTGATCTTTGAAAAAGTGGAGGAGTTCAAGTACCTCGGAATCTTGTTCACGAGTGAGGGAAGAGTGGATCGTGAGATCAACAGGCGGATTGGTGCGGCGTCTTCAGTAATGCGGACGCTGTATCGATCCGTTGTGGTGAAGAAGGAGCTGAGCCGGAAAGCAAAGCTCTCAATTTACCGGTCAATCTACGTTCCCATCCTCACCTATGGTCATGAGCTTTGGGTTATGACCGAAAGGACAAGATCACGGGTACAAGCGGCCGAAATGAGTTTCCTCCGCCGGGTGGCGGGGCTCTCCCTTAGAGATAGGGTGAGAAGCTCTGCCATCCGGGAGGAGCTCAAAGTAAAGCCGCTGCTCCTCCACATCGAGAGGAGCCAGATGAGGTGGTTCGGGCATCTGGTCAGGATGCCACCCGAACGCCTCCCTAGGGAGGTGTTTAGGGCACGTCCGACCGGTAGGAGGCCGCAAGGGAAGACCCAGGACACGTTGGGAAGACTATGTCTCCCGGCTGGCCTGGGAACGCCTCGGGGTCCCACAGGAAGAGCTGGACGAAGTGGCTGGGGAGAGGGAAGTCTGGGCTTCCCTGCTTAGGCTGCTGCCCCCGCGACCCGAACTCGGATAAGCGGAAGAAGATGGATGGATGGATGGATGGAACTCCTAAACCAAACTTGCAATCTGTCTTAAACTGCCTGTAATATTGAATCTATGTGAGTTTTACCAGATTCAGGTATTTTGGTAAGGTTTACAAATACAAAACTTGGGTTTTACTCATAATGACAGTATAACTGCAACATTTGATATGACAGTTATTTAAACATAACTCCTAATCCATCCATCCATCCATCCATGGATCCGACTTACTGCCGGCAATGCGGACCAAGCTCTGACACTAATCATACAGGGAGCGGACCGCCAAAATCAGACAGTCCGATACCCCATACTCTCTGAGCACTCCCCACAGGACTTCCCGAGGGACACGGTCGAATGCCTTCTCCAAGTCCAGAAAACACATGTAGACCGGTTGGGCAAACTCCCATGCACCCTCAAGGACCCTGCCAAGAGTATAGAGCTGGTCCACAGTTCCACGACCAGGACGAAAACCACACTGTTCCTCCTGAATCCGAGGTTCGACTATCCGGCGTAGCCTCCTCTCCAGTAGACCTGAATAGACCTTACCGGGAAGGCTGAGGAGTGTGATCCCACGATAGTTAGAACACACCCTCCGGTTCCCCTTCTTAAAGAGAGGAACCACCACCCCGGTCTGCCAATCCAGAGGTACCGCCCCCGATGTCCACGCGATGCTGCAGAGTCTTGTCAACCAAGACAGCCCCACAGCATCCAGAGCCTTAAGGAACTCTGGGCGGATCTCATCCACCCCCGGGGCCTTGCCACCGAGGAGCTTTTTAACTACCTCGGCAACCTCAGCCCCAGAAATAGAAGAGCCCACCACAGATTCCCCAGGCACTGCTTCCTCATAGGAAGACGTGTTGGTGAGATTGAGGAGGTCTTCGAAGTATTCTCTCCACCGATCCACAACATCCGCAGTCGAGGTCAGCAGAACACCATCCTCACCATACACGGTGTTGATAGTGCACTGCTTCCCCTTCCTGAGGCGGCGGATGGTGGTCCAGAATCGCTTCGAAGCCGTCCGGAAGTCGTTTTCCATGGCTTCCCCGAACTCCTCCCATGTCCGAGTTTTTGCCTCCGTAACCGCTGAAGCCGCACACCGCTTGGCCTGTCGGTACCTGTCCGCTGCCTCAGGAGTCCTATGAGCCAAAAGAACCCGATAGGACTCCTTCTTCAGCTTGACGGCATCCCTCACCGCCGGTGTCCACCAACGGGTTCTAGGATTACCGCCACGACAGGCACCAACTACCTTGCGGCCACAGCTCCAATCAGCTGCCTCGACAATAGAGGCGCGGAACATGGTCCACTCGGACTCAATGTCCAGCACCTCCCTCGTGACATGTTCAAAGTTCTTCCGGAGGTGGGAATTGAAACTCTCTCTGACAGGAGACTCTGCCAGACGTTCCCAACAAACCCTCACAATGCGTTTGGGCCTGCCAGGTCTGTCTGGCATCCTCCCCCACCATCGCAGCCAACTCACCACCAGGTGGTGATCGGTTGAAAGCTCCGCCCCTCTCTTCACCCGAGTGTCCAAAACATGAGGCCGCAAATCCGATGACACAACTACAAAGTCGATCATGGAACTGCGGCCTAGGGTGTCCTGGTGCCAAGTGCACATATGGACACCCTTATGTTCGAACATGGTGTTCATTATGGACAATCTGTGACGGGCACAAAAGTCCAATAAAAGAACACCACTCGGGTTCAGATCCGGGCGGCCATTCTTCCCAATCACGCCTCTCCAGGTTTCACTGTCGCTGCCAACATGAGCATTGAAGTCCCCCAGTAGAACGAGGGAATCACCCGGGGGAGCACTCTCAAGTACTCCCTCGAGCGAATCCAAAAAGGGTGGGTACTCTGAGCTGCGGTTTGGCGCGTAAGCGCAAACCACAGTCAGGACCCGTACCCCCACCCGAAGGCGGAGGGAAGCTACCCTCTCGTCCACCGGGTTGAACTCCAACGTGCAGGCTCTGAGCCGGAGGGCAACAAGAATTTCCACCCCAGCCCGTCGACTCTCATTGCCGGCAACGCCAGAGTGGAAGAGAGTCCAGCCCCTCTCAAGAGAACTGGTTCCAGAGCCCTTGCTGTGCGTCGAAGTGAGTCCGACTATATCTAGCCGGAACTTCTCAACCTCACGCACTAGCTCAGGCTCCTTCCCCCCCAGCGAGGTGACGTTCCACGTCCCAAGAGCTAGCTTCTGTAGCCGAGGATCGGACCGCCAAGTGCCCTGCCGTCGGCTGCCAACCAGCTCACAATGCACCGACCTCTATGGCCCTTGCTATGGGCGGTGAGCCCATTGGAAGGGGGACCCACGTTGCCTCTTCGGGCTGTGCCCGGCCGGGCCCCATGGGGACAGGCCCGGCCACCAGGCGCTCGCCATCGTGCCCCACCTCCGGGCCTGGCTCCAGAGGGGGGCCCTGGTGACCCGCGTCCGGGCGAGGGAAATCTGGGTCCTTTATTTTTATTCGTCATGGAGGTCTTCGACTCCTAATCCAAAAATGATAAATGGCTAATAATGCCTGGAGAAATGTATATAAACATAACTCCAAAACCAAACATGCATTATGTCTAAAAATGCCTGTAATATTGTATCTATGTGAGTTTTACCAGAATCAGGTATTTTGGTAAGCTTTATAAATACAAAATTTAGGTTTTACTCACTATGACAGTATACTGTCACATTCAATCTGACAGTTATTTAAACTTACTGTAACTCCTAAACCACAAATACAAAATGGCTAATAATGCCTGGAGAAATGTATCTTTGTGAGTTTTCCTGGAAAAAAAATAACAAATGTATAAGGTTTGTAAAGACACAAGTTAGTTTTTTTACTTAATATGACAATAAAACTGTCATACTAAATATGTAAGTTAAATAATCATAACTCCAAAACCAAACTTGCAATACGTCTAAAAATGCCTGTAATATTGAATCTATGTGAGTTTTACCAGAATCAGGTATTTTGGTAAGGTTTACAAATACAAAAATTGGGTTTTACTCATAATGACAGTATAACTGCCATATTCAAAATAACAGTTATTAAAACATAACTCCTAATCCAAACATGCTAAATAGCTAATAATGCCTGGAGAAATGTATCTTTGTGAGTTTTACTAGAAAAAAATATTTTGTAAGGTTTGTAAAGACAACATTTTTTTTTTTTTACTCAATATGATGGTATAACTGTCAAACTAAATATAAAAGTAATATACACATCATTCCAAAACCAAACTCCTAAACTAAACTTGCAATCCGTCTTAAACTGTCTGTAATATTGAATCTATATGAGTTTTACCAGAATCAGGTATTTTGGTAAGGTTTATAAATACAAAACTTGGGTTTTACTCATAATGACAGTATAACTGCATTATTTGATATGACAGTTATTTAAACATAACTCCTAAACCAAACATGATAAATAGCTAATAATGCCTGGAAAAATGTATATAAACGTAACTCCAAAACCAAACATGCATTATGTCTAAAAATGCCTGTATTATTGTATCTATGTAAGTTTTACCAGAATCAGGAATTTTGGTAAGGTTTATAAATACAAAAATTAGGTTTTACTCATAATGACAGTATAAGTGCCACCCTCAATATGACGGTTATGTTAACATAACTCCTAAACCACACATGCAAAATGGCTAATAATGCCTGGAGAAATGTATCTTTGTGAGTTTTACAGGAAAAACAATATTTTGTAAGGTTTGATAAAACACAAAATAGGTTTTTTTATTCAATATGTTTGTATAACTGTCATAATAAATGTAAAAGTTATATAAACATAACTCCAATACCAAACATGCAATCCGTCTAAAAATGCCTGTAATATTGAATCTATGTGAGTTTTACTAGAATCAGGTATTTTGTTAAGGTTTACAAATACAAAAATTAGGTTTTACTCACTATGACAGTATACTGTCACTTTCAATCTGACTGTTATTTAAACACAAATTCTAAACCACAGATACAAAATGGCTAATAATAACTGGAGAAAAGTATTTTTGTGAGTTTTACTGGAAAAAAAATATTTTGTAAGGTTTGTATAGACACAAGTTAGTTTTTTTTACTCAATATGATGGAAAAATGCTTTATGTCTAAAAAATCCTGTAATATTTTATCCATGTGAGTTTTATCAGAATCAGTTATTTTGGTAATTTTACAAATACAAAAAATAGGTTTTACTCATAATGACAGTATATCTGCCACACTCAATATGACAGGTATTTAAACATAACTCTACACCAAACATGGTTAATGGCTAATAATGCATGGAGAAATGTATCTTTGTGAGTTTTACTGGAAAAACATTTTTCTTAAGGTTTATAAAGACACAAGTTAGTTTTTTTTACTCAATATGACAGTATAACTGTAATACTAAATGTAAAAAATATATAAACATAACTCCAAAACCAAAAATGCATTGCTTAAAAATGCCTGTAATTTTGTATCCATGCGAGTTTTACTAAAATCAATTGTTGTAGTAAGGTTTGCAATTACAAAATATTGGTTTTACTCACCATGATAGTATACTGTCACATTCAATTTGACATTTATTTAAACATAACTACCAAACCACACATGCAAAATGGCTATAATGCCTGGAGAAATGTATCTTTGTGAGATTACTGGAAAAACATATTTTGTAAGGTTTGTAAAGAAACAATTTAGTTTTTTTTACTTAATATGGATGGATGGATGACAGTTATACTGTCCAACCATCCATCCATTTTCTACCGCTTATTCCCTTTGGGGTCGCGGGGGGGCGCTGGAGCCTATCTCAGCTACAATCGGGCGGAAGGCGGTGTACACCCTGGACAAGTCCCCTCCTCATCGCAGGGCGTATAACTGTCATACTAAATGTAAAACTAGTATAAACATAACTCCAAAACCAAACATGCATTATGTCTAAAAATGCCTGTAATATTGTATCCATGTGAGTTTTTCTAAAATCAGTTGTTTTTGTAAGCTTTGCAAATACAAAATATTGGTTTTACTCACTATGACAGTATACTGTCACATTCAATCTGACAGCTATATAAACATAACTCCTAAACCACACATGCAAAATGACTAATAATGCCTGGAAAAATGTAACTCTGTGAATTTTACTGGAAAAAAAATATTTTGTAAGGTTTGTAAAATTACAAGTTTGTTATTTTTTACTCAATTTGACAGTATAACTGTCATACTAAATATGAAAGTTATATACACATAACTCTAAAACCAAACTTGCAATCCGTCTAAAAATGTATGTAATATTGAATCTATGTGAGTTTTACCAAAATCATGTATTTTAGTAAGGTTTACAAATACAAAAATTAGGTTTTACTCAAAATGACAGTATAACTGCCACACTCAATATGACAGTTTTTTAAACATAACTCCTAAAAAACAAATGCAAAATGACTAATAATGCCTGGAAAAATGTATCTTTGTGAATTTTAATGAAAAAAAAATTTTTGGAAGGTTTGTAAAGACACAAATTAGTTTTTTTTTTTTTACTTAATATGATAGTATAACTGTCATATTAAATATGAAAGTTATATGAACATAACTCCAAAACCAAACATGTTTTATGTCTAAAAATTCCTGTAATATTGTATCTATGTGAGTTTTACCAGAATCAGGTATTTTGGTAAGGTTTACTAATACAAAAAATAGGTTTTACTAATAATGACAAGTTAACTGCCACATTTAACATGAACAGGTATTTAAACATAATTCCTAAACCAAACATGATAAATGGCTAATAATGCCTGGAGAAATGTATCGTTGTGAGTTTTACAGGAAAAAAATAATTTGTAAGGTTTATAAAGACACAATGTAGTTTTTTTTTACTCAATATGATGGTATAACCGTCATACTAAATATGAAAGTTGTATAAACATAACTCCAAAAACAAACATGAATTGTGTCTAAAAATACCTGTAATATTGTATCTATGTGAGTTTTACCAGAATCAGGTATTTTGGTAAGGTTTACAAATACAAAAATTAGGTTTTACTCACTATGACAGTATACTGTCACATTCAATCTGACAGTTATGTAAACATAACTCTTAAACCACACATGCAAAATGGCTAATAATGCCTGGAGACATGTATCTTTGTGAGTTGTACTAGGACAACTATTTTGTAAGGTTTGTAAAGACCCACGTTTGTTTTTTTTACTCAATATGACAGTATAACTGTCATACTACATGCAAAAAAATATATAAACATGACTCCAAAACCAAACTTGCAATCCGTCTAAAAATGTCTGTAATATAGAATCTATGTGAGTTTTACCAAAATGAGGTATTTTGGTAAGGTTGACAAATAAAAAAATAGGTTTTACTGATAGTGACATTATAAGTGCCACACTCAATATGACAGTTATTTAAACATAACTCATAAACGACACATGAAAATGGCTATTAAATCTGGATAAATGTATCTTTGTTAGTTTTACTAGAGTAATGATCTTTTGTAAGGTTTGCAAAGACACAATTTTTTTTACTCAATATGACGGTATAACTGTCAAACTAAATAAAAAAGTTATAGAAACATAACTCCAAAACCAAACTCCAAAAACCAAACATGCAATCCATTTAAAAAGGCCTGTAATATTAAATATATGTGAGTTTTATCAGAATCAGGTATTTTGGTAAGGTTTAAAATACCAAAATTAGGTTTTACTCATAATGACAGGAAAACTGCCACGCTCAATATGACAGTTATTTAAACATAACTCCTAAAACACACATGCAAAATGACAAATATTGCGTGGAAAAATGTATCGTTGTGATTTTTACTGGAAAAAAATATTTTGTAAGGTTTGTAAAGATACTGTTTTTTTTTTTTAACTCAATATGATGGTATAACTGTCATACTGAATATGAAAGTTTTATAAACATAACTCCAAAACCAAACTTGCAATTCGTAAAAAAATGGCTGTAATATTGAATGTATGTGATTTTTACCAGAATCAGGTATTTTGGTAAGGATTACAAATACAAAAATGAGGTTTTACTCATAATGACGGATAACCGCCACATTTTTTTGAACATAACTCCTAAACAAAACATGCTAAATGGCTAATAATGCCTGGAGAAATGTATCTTTGTGAGTTTTACTGGTAAGGTTTGTAAAGACACAAGTTAGTTTTTTCTAACTCAAAAAGACAGTATAACTGTCATAATAAATGGAAAAGTTATATAAACATAACTCCAAAACCAAACATGCATTATGTCTAAAAATGCCTGAAATGATGTATCCATGTGAGTTTTACTAGAATCAGTTGTTTTTGTAAGTTTTGCAAATACAAAATATTGTTTTAACTCACTATGACAGTATACTGTCACATTCGATCCGACAGTTATTTAAACATAACTCCTAAACCACACATTCAAAATGACTAATAATGCCGGGAGAAATGTATCTCTGTGAATTTTTCTGGAAAAAATATTTTGTAAGGTTTGTTATAACACAAGTTAGGTATTTTTTTACTCAATATGACAGCAGTATACTGTCATAGTGAGTAAAACCAATATTTTGTATTTGCAAACCTTACCAAATTACCTGATTCTGGTAAAACTCACATAGATACAATATTTTAGGCATTTTTAGACATAATGCATGTTCATTTTTGGAGTTATGTTTATATAACTTTTACATTTAGTTTGACAGTTATACTGTTATATTGAATTAAAAAAACTAACTTGCGTTGTTGCAAAACTTACAAAAGATACATTTTCTAGTAAAGCTAACAAGGATACATGTCTTCAGGTATTATTAGACATGTTGCATATTTGGTGTAGGAATTATGTTGTAAAATATTTTTATTGCTTTTTTCGCATTATCTCAGGATTTTAAGAACATTACTGGCATATTAAGTAAAAAACTACTATGACAGTATACTGTCACATTCAATCTGCCTGTTATTTAAACATAAATTCTAAACCACAGATGGCTAATAATGCCTGGAGAAATGTATTTTTGTGAGTTTTACCGGAAAAAAATATTTTGTAAGGTTTGTATAGACATAAGTTAATTTTTTTTTACTCAATATGATAGTATAACTCCAAAAACTTTTTTGTCTTACTAAATTTGAAAGTTATATAAACATTACTCCAAAACCAAACTTGCAATCTGTCTAAAAATGTCTGTAATATTGAATATATGTGATTTTTACCAGAATCAGGTATTTTGTTAAGGATTACATATACAAAAATTAGGTTTTACTCATAATGACGGATAACTGCCACATTCGAAATGACTTAACTCCTAAACAAAACATGCTAAATTGCTAATAAAGCCTGGAGAAATGTATCTTTGTGAGTTTTACTGGAAAAAAAAAAAAAAAGTAAGGTTTGTAAAGACACAAGTTAGTTAGACAGTATAACTGTCATACTAAATGGAAAAGTTATATAAACATAACTCCAAAACCAAACTTGCATTTTGTCTAAAAATGCCTGAAATGATGTATCCATGTGAGTTTTACTAGAATCAGTAATTTTTGTAAGTTTTGCAAATACAAAATATTGGTTATACTCACTATGACAGTATACTGTCACATTCAATCTGACAGTTATTTAAACATAACTCCTAAACTACACATTCAAAAAGACTAATAATGCCTGGAGAAATGTATCTCTGTGAATTTTTCTGGAAAAAAATATTTTTTAAGGTTTGTTATGACACAAGTTTTTTTTTTTTTTTACTCAATATGACAGCAGTATACTGTCATAGTGAGTAAAACCAATATTTTGTATTTGCAAACCTTACAAAAACAACTGATTCTAGTAAAACTCACATGGATACAAAATTACAGGCATTTTATGTTTATATAACTTTTCCATTTATTATGACAGTTATACCGTCTTTTTGAGTCAGAAAAAACTAACTTGTGTCTTTAGAAACCTTACAATTTTTTTTTTCCCAGTAAAACTCACAAAGATACATTTCTCCAGGCATTATTAGCCATTTAGCATGTTTTGTTTAGGAGTTATGTTCAAAAAAATGTGGCGGTTATCCGTCATTATGAGTAAAACCTAACTTTTGTATTTGTAATCCTTACCAAAATACCTGATTCTGGTAAAAATCACATAAATACAATATTGCAGGCATTTTTAGACATAATGCATGTTTGGTTTTGGAGTTATGTTTTTACAACTTTTATATTTAGTATGACAGTTATACCATCATATTGAGTAAAAAAAATAACTTGTGTCTTTATAAACCTTACAAAAAAAATGTTTCCCAGTAAAACTCACAAAGATACATTTCTCTAGGCATAATTAGCCATTTATCATGTTTGGTTTAGGAGTTATGTTTAGACAACTGTCATATTGAGTGTGGCAGTTATACTGTCATTATGAGTAAAATCTATTTTTTGTATTTGTAAACCTTACCAAAATACCTGATTCCGGGTTAAACCCACATCGATACAATATTACAGGAATTTTTAGACATAAAGCATGTTTGGTTTTGGAGTTATGTATATATAACTTTCATATTAAGTATGAAAGTTATACCATCATATTGAGTAAAAAACAACAAATATTTTGTATCTTTACAAACCTTACAAAATATTGTTTTCCAATAAAACTCACAAATATACCTTTCTATAGGCATTATTAGTCATTTTGCATTTGTGTTTTAGGAGTTATTAGGAGTAATTAACTGTCATATTGAGTGTGGCAGTTATACTGTCACTATGAGTAAAACCTAATTTTTGTTTTTGTAAACCTTACCAAAATACCTGATTCTGATAAAACTCACATATATTCAATATTACAGGCATTTTTAGATGGATTGCATATTTGGTTTTGGAGTTGTGTTTATATAACTTTCATATATAGTATGACAGCTATACTGTTAAATTGTGTAAAAAAAAAACTAACTCGTGTCTTTACCAAAATACCTGATTCAGGTAAAACTCATATAGATTCAATATTACAGGCAGTTTAAGACGGATTGCAAGTTTGGTTTAGGAGTTTGTTTTTGGAATTATGTTTATATTAATTTAATATTTAGTTTGACAGTTATACCATCATATTCAGTAAAAAAAAATAACTTTTGTCTTTACAAACCTTACAAAATAGTTTTTTCTAGTAAAATTCACAAAGATACATTTCTCCAGGCATTATTAGCCATTTAGCATGTTTGGTTTAGGAGTTGTGTTTAAATAACTGTTATTTTGAATATGGCAGTTATACTGTTATTATGAGTAAAACCCAATTTTTGTATTTGTAAACCTTACCAAAAATAGCTGATTCGGGTAAAAATCACATTGATACAATATTGCAGGCATTTTTAGACATAATGCATGTTTGGTTTTGGAGTTATGTTTATACAACTTTCATATTTAGTATGACAGTTATACCATCATATTGAGTAAAAAAAAAAAAAACTTGTGTCTTTATAAACCTTACAATTTTTTTCCCCCCAAAACTCACAAAGATACAATTCTCCAGGCATAATTAGCCATTTATCATGTTTGGTTTAGGAGTTATGTTTAAATAACTGTCATATTGAGTGTGGCAGTTATTGTATTGTGTGTCATTATAAATAAAAACCTATTTTTTGTATTTGTAAACCTTACCAAAATACCTCATACAATATTACAGGAATTTTTAGACATAAAGCATGTTTGGTTTTGAAGTCATGTTTATATAACTTTCATATCTAGTATGACAGTTATACCATCATATTGAGTAAAAAAAAAAGTAATTTGTATCTTTACAAATCTTACAAAATATTGTTTTCCAGTAAAATTCACAAATATACATTTCTTTAGGCATTATTAGTCATTTTGCATTTGTGTTTTAGGAGTTATGTTTAATATTGAGTGTGGCAGTTATATTGTCACTATGAGTAAAACCTAATTTTTGTATTCGTAAACCCTACCAAAATACCTGAATCTGATAAAACTCACATATATTCAATATTACAGGCATTTTTAGACGGATTGCATATTTGGTTTTGGAATTATGTTTATATAACTTTCATATATAGTATGACAGCTAAACTGTTAAATTGTGTAAAAAAAACTAACTTGTGTCTTTACAAACCTTACAAAATATTTTTTCCAGTAAAACTCACAAAGATACATTCCTCAAGGCATTATTAGCCATTTTGTCAGTATACTGTCATTATGAGTAAAACTAATATTTTGTATTTGTAAACCTTACAAAAACAACTGATTATAGTAAAACTCACATGGATACAAAATTATAAGCATTTTTAAACACAATACATGTTTGGTGGCAGTCAATGTGGCAGTTATTCTGTCATTATGAGTAAAACCAGTATTTTGTATTTGCAAACCTTACAAAAACAACTAATTCTAGTAAAACTCACATGGATACAATATTACAGTTATTTTTAGATATAATGCATGTTTGGTTTTGGAGTTATGTTTATATAACTTTTACATTTAGTATGACAGTTATAATGTCATATTGAGTAAAAACAATAACTTGTCTTACAAACCTTACAATTTTTTCCAAGCATTATTAGCCATTTTGCATGTGTAGTTTAGGAGTTATATTTAAATAACTGTCATATTGAGTGTGGCAGTTATACTGTCATTATGAGTAAAACCTTATTTTTGTATTTGTAAACCTTACCAAAGTACCTGATTGTAGTAAAACTCACATAGATACAATTTTACAGGCATTTTTAGACATAATGCAAGAGTGACATTTTAAAGCATTACAGACTGCACCATGGGACCTTTGGACACAGCCATTCCAAATGTAAATTGTATACAAACAAAACTCCAAAACCAAATATGCATTATGTCTAAAAATGCCTGTAACATTGTATCCATGTGAGTTTTACTAGAATCAGTTGTTTTTTTAAGGGTTGCAAATACAAAATATTGGTTTTACTCACTATAACAGTATGTTGTCACATTCAATCTGGCAGATATTTAAACATAACTCCTAAACCACACATACAAAATGACTAATAATGCCTGGGGAAATGTATCTTTGTGAGTTTTACTGAAAAAAAAAAAAAAATTGTAAGGTTTGTAAAGACACAAGTTAGTTTTTTTTACTCAATATGACAGTATAACTGTCATACTAAATATGAAAGTTATATAAACATAACTCCAAAACCAAGGTTTGCAAATACAAAATATTGGTTTTACTCACTATGACAGTATGTTGTCACACTCAATATGACAGTTATTTAAATATAACTCATAAACCACACATGCAAAATGGCTAATAATGCTTGGAAAAATTTATATTTGTGAGTTTTACTGGAAAAAAAACACTGTAAGGTTTGTAAAGACAGAAGTTATTTTTTTTACTCAATATGACATTATAACTGTCATACTAAATGTAAAAGTTATATAAACTTAACTCCAAAACCAAACATGCATTATATCTAAAAATGCCTGTAATTTTGTGTCCATGTGAGTTTTACTAGAATCAGTTGTTTTTGTAAGGTTTGCAAATACAAAATATTGGTTTTACTCACTATGACAGTATACTGCTGTCATATTGAGTAAAAAAAAACAAAAAAAACTTTTTACTCAATATGACAAACCTTACAAAATATTTTTTTCCAGAAAAATTCACAGATACATTTATCCAGGCATTATTAGTCATTTTGAATGTGTGGTTTAGGAGTTATGTTTAAATAACTGTCAGATTGAATGTGACAGTATACTGTGAGTGAGTATAACCAATATTTTGTATTTGCAAAACTTACAAAAACAACTGATTCTAGTAAAACTCACATGGATACATCATTTCAGGCATTTTTAGACAACATGCATGTTTGGTTTTGGAGTTACGTTTATATAACTTTTCCATTAAGTATGACAGTTATACTGTCATTTTAAGTTAAAAAAAAACTCTTTACAAACCTTAAATTTTTTTTCCCAGTAAAACTCACAAAGATACATTTCTCCAGGCATTAATAGCCATTTAGCATGTTTTGTTTAGGAGTTATGTTTAGAAAAACTGTCATTTTGAATGTGGTAGTTATCCGTCATTATGATTAAAACCTATTTTTTGTATTTGTAATCCTTACCAAAATACCTGATTCTGGTAAAACTCACATAGATACAATATTACAGGCATTTTTAGACATAATGCATGTTTGGTTTAGGAGTTATGTTTAAATAACCGTCATATCAAATAATGCAGTTATACTGTCATTATGAGTAAAACCCAAGTTTTGTATTTGTAAACCTTACCAAAATACCTGATTTTGGTAAAACTCACATAGATTCAATATTACAGGCATTTTTAGACGGATTGCAAGTTTGGTTTTAGTTATGTGTATATAACTTTCATATTTAGTATGACAGTTATACTGTCAAATTGAGTAAAAAATAACAAACTTGTAATTTTACAAACCTTACAAAATATTTTTTTCCAGTAAAATTCACAGAGATACATTTTTCCAGGCATTATTAGTCATTTTGCATGTGTGGTTTAGGAGTTATGTTTAAATAGCTGTCAGATTGAATGTGACAGTATACTGTCATAGTGAGTATAACCAATATTTTGTATTTGCAAAACTTACAAAAACAACTGATTCTAGTAAAACTCACATGGATACAATATTACAGGCATTTTTAGACATAATGCATGTTTGGTTTTGGAGTTATGTTTATACTACTTTTACATTTAGTATGACAGTTATACTGTCCATCCATCCATCCATTTTCTACCGCTTATTCCCTTCTCAGCTACAATCAGGCGGAAGGCGGGGTACACCCTGGAAAAGTCGCCACCTCATCATATTAAGTAAAAAAAACTAAATTGTTTCTTTACAATCCTTACAAAATATGTTTTTCCAGTAATCTCACAAAGATACATTTCTCCAGGCATTATAGCCATTTTGCATATGTGGTTTGGTAGTTATGTTTAAATAACTGTCAAATTGAATGTGACAGTATACTATCATGGTGAGTAAAACCAATATTTTGTATTTGCAAACATTACTACAACAATTGATTTTAGTAAAACTCGCATGGATACAAAATTACAGGCATTTTTAAACATAATGCATGTTAGGTTTTGGAGTTATGTTTATATTACAGTTATACTGTCATATTGAGTAAAAAAAACTAACTTGTGTCTTTATAAACCTTAAAAAAAAAATGTTTCTAGTAAAACTCACAAAGATACATTTCTCCACGCATTATTAGCCATTAACCATGTTCGGTTTAGAGTTATGTTTAAATAACTGTCATATTGAGTGTGGCAGATATACTGTCATTATGAGTAAAACCTATTTTTTGTTTTTGTAAAATTACCAAAATAACTGATTCTGATAAAACTCACATGGATAAAATATTACAGGATTTTTTTTAGACATAAAGCATGTTTCCATCATATTGAGTAAAAAAAACTAACTTGTGTCTAAACAAACCTTACAAAATATTTTTTTTCCAGTAAAACTCACAAAAATAAATTTCTCCAGTTATTATTAGCCATTTTGCATCTGTGGTTTAGAATTTGTGTTTAAATAACAGGCAGATTGAATGTGACAGTATACTGTCATAGTGAGTAAAACCAAATTTTTGTATTTGTAAACCTTAACAAAATACCTGATTCTAGTAAAACTCACATAGATTCAATATTACAGGCATTTTTAGACGGATTGCATGTTTGGTATTGGAGTTATGTTTATATAACTTTTACATTTATTATGACAGTTATACAAACATATTGAATAAAAAAAACTATTTTGGGTCTTATCAAACCTTACAAAATATTGTTTTTCCCTGTAAAACTCACAAAGATACATTTCTCCAGGCATTATTAGCCATTTTGCATGTGTGGTTTAGGAGTTATGTTAACATAACCGTCATATTGAGGGTGGCAGTTATACTGTCATTATGAGTAAAACCTAATTTTTGTATTTATAAACCTTACCAAAATTCCTTATTCTGGTAAAACTCACATAGATACAATATTACAGGCATTTTTAGACATAATCCATGTTTGGTTTTGGAGTTATGTTTATATACATTTTTCCAGGCATTATTAGCTATTTATCATGTTTGGTTTAAGAGTTATGTTTAAATAACTGTTATTGTGAATATGGGAGTTATACTGTCATTATGAGTAAAACCCAATTTTTGTATTTGTAAACCTTACCAAAATACCTGATTCTGGTAAAACTCACATAGATTCAATATTACAGGAAGTTTAAGACAGATTGCAAGTTTGGTTTTGGAGTTATGTTTATTTAACTTTCATATTTAGTATGACAGTTATACTGTCATATTAAGTAAAAAAAACTAACTTGTTTCTTTAAAAACCTTATAAAAATTTAAAAAATTCCAGAAAAACTCACAAAGATGAATTTTTCCAGGCATTATTAGCCATTTTGTAATTGTGGTTTAGGAGTTACAGTATGTTTAAATAACTGTCAGATTGAAAGTGACAGTATACTGTCATAGTGAGTAAAACCTATTTTTTGTATTTATAAACCTTACCAAAATTGCCTAATTCTGGTAAAAATCACATAGATACAATATTGCAGGCATTTTTAGACATAATGCATGTTTGGTTTTGGAGTTATGTTTATACAACTTTTATATTTAGTATGACAGTTATACCATCCTATTGGGTAAAAAAAAATAACTTGTGTCTTTATAAACCTTACAAAAAAAAATGTTCCCAGTAAAACTCACAAAGATACATTTCTCCAGGCATAATTAGCCATTTATCATGTTTGGTTTAGGAGTTATGTTTAAATAACTGTCATATTGAGTGTGGCAGTTATACTGTCATTGTGAGTAAAACCTATTTTTTGTATTTGTAAACATTACCAAAATACCTGATTCTGGTAAAACCCACATCGATACAATATTTCAGGAATTTTTAGACGTAAAGCATGTTTGGTTTTGGAGTTATGTTTATATAACTTTCATATTTAGTATGAAAGTTATACCATAATATTGAGTAAAAAACAAAAACTAATTTGTATCTTTACAAACCTTACAAAATATTGTTTTCCAGTAAAATTCACAAATATACCTTTCTCCAGGCATTATTAGTCATTTTGCATTTGTGTTTTAGGAGTTATGTTTAATTAACTGTCATATTGAGTGTGGCAGTTATATTGTCACTATGAGTAAAACCTAATTTTTGTATTCGTAAACCTTACCAAAATACCTGAATCTGATAAAACTAACATATATTCAATATTACAGGCATTTTTAGACTTATTGCATATTTGGTTTTGGAATTATGTTTATATAACTTTCATATATAGTATGACAGCTAAACTGTTAAATTGTGTAAAAAAAACTAACTTGTGTCTTTACAAACCTTACACAATATTTTTTCCAGTAAAACTCACAAAGATACATTCCTCAAGGCATTATTAGCCATTTTGTCAGTATACTGTCATTATGAGTAAAACTAATATTTTGTATTTGTAAAACTTACAAAAACAACTGATTATAGTAAAACTCACATGGATACAAAATTATAAGCATTTTTAAACACAATGCATGTTTGGTGGCAGTCAATGTGGCAGTTATACTGTCATTATGAGTAAAACCTAATTTTTGTAATTGTAAACCTTACCAAAATACTTGATTCTGGTAAACCTCACATAGATACTACAGTAGTATTACAGGCATTTTTAGACATAATGTATGTTTGGTTTTGGAGTTATATTTATATAACTTTCATATTTAGTATGACAGTTATACCATCATATTAAATAAAAAAAACTAACTTGTGTCTTTATAAACCTTACAAAATATTGTTTTCCAGTAAAATTCACAAATATACATTTCTCTAGGCATTATTAGTCATTTTGCATTTGTGTTTTAGGAGTTATGTTTAAATAACTGTTATATTGAGTCTGGCAGTTATACTGTCACTATGAGTAAAACCTAATTTTTTTCTATTTGTAAACCTTACCAAAATACCTGATTCTGATAAAACTACATATAATAAATATTACAGACATTTTTAGACGGATTGCATGTTTGGTTTTGGAGTTATGTTTATAAAACTTTCATATATAGTATGACAGCTATACTGTAAAATTAAGTAAATAAAAAACTAACGTATGTGTTTACAAACCTTACAAAATATTTGTTCCAGTAAAATTCACAAATATACATTCCTCCAGGCATTATTAGCCATTTTGTCGGATTGATTGTGACAGTAAACTCTCATTATGAGTAAAACTAATATTTTGTATTTGTAAACCTTACAAAAACAACTGATTCTAGTAAAACTCACATGGATACAAAACTATAAGCATTTTTAGACATAATGCATGTTTGGTTTTGGAGTTATGTTTAAATAATTGTCATATTGAATGTGGCAGTATACTGTCATTATGAGTAAAACCTAACGTTTGTATTTGTCAACCTTACCAAAATACCTGATTCTGGTAAAACTCAAAAAGATACAATATTACAGGCATTTTCAGAATAAATGCATTTTTGTTTTGGAGTTATGTGTATATAACTTTCATATTTAGTATGACAGTTATACCATCATATTAAATAAAAAATAAAAAACTTGTGTCTTTATAATCCTTACACATTATTTTTTTCCAGTAAAACTCACAAAGACACATTTCTACAGGCATTATTAGTCATTTATCATGTTTGGTTTAGGAGTCCTGCGATGAGATGGCGACTTGTCCAGGGTGTACCCCGCCTTCCGCCCGATTGTAGCTGAGATAGGCTCCAGCGCCCCCCGCGACCCCAAAGGGAATAAGCGGTAGAAAATGGATGGATGGGTTTAGGAGTCATTTTTAAATAACTGTCATATCAAATGTTGCAGTTATTCTGTCATTATGAGTAAAACCCAAGTTTTGTATTTGTAAACCTTACCAAAATACCTGATTCTGGCAAAACTCACATAGATTCAATATAACAGGCAGTTTAAGACATATTGCAATTTTGGTTTAGGAGTTTGGTTTTGGAATTATGTTTATCTAACTTTCATATTTAGTATGACAGTCATATTGAGTAAAAAAAACAAATAACTTTTTTCTTTACAAACCTTACAAAATGTTTTTTTTTCTAGTAAAACTCACAAAGATTCATTTCTCCAGGCATTATTAGCCATTTAGCATATTTGGTTTAGGAGTTATGTTTAAATAACTGTTATTTTGAATAAGGCAGTTATACTGTCATTATGAGTAAAACCCAATTTTTGTATTTGTAAACAATACCAAAATAACTGATTCTGGTAAAACTAACATATATTCAATATTAAAGATATTTTTAGACGGATTTGCAAGTTTGGTTTTGGTGTTATATTTATTAAACTTTCATATTTAGTATGACAGTTATACTGTCATATTGAGTAAAAAAAAAGCTAACTTGTGTCTTTACAAACCTTACAAACTTTTTTTTTCCTGTAAAACTTACAAAGATACATTTCTCCAGGCAATATTTGACATTTTGCTTATGGTTTAGGAGTTATGTTTAAATAACAGTCAGATTGAATATGACAGTATACTGTCATAATAGTTTTTTACTCAATATGCCAGTAATGTTCTTAAAATCCTGAGATAATGCAAAAAAAGCAAAAAAAATGTTTTTCAACATAAATCCTACACCAAACATGCAACATGTCTAAGAATGCCCGAAGACATGTATCTTTGTTAGTTTTACTAGAAAATGTATCTTTTGTAAGTTTTGCAACGACGCAAATTAGTTTTTTTAATTCAATATAACAGTATAACTGTCAAACTAAATGTAAAAGTTATATAAACATAACTCCAAAACTGAACATGTATTATGTCTAAAAATAACTAAAATACTGTATCTATGTGAATTTTACCAGATTAAGGTAATTTGGTAAGGTTTACAAATACAAAAATTGGGTTTTTGTCATAATGACAGTATAACTGCTATATTCAATTTTACAGTTATTTAAACATAACTTCCTAACCACACATGCAAATAGGTTAATAAAGCCTATAACAATGCATCCTTGTGAGTTTTACTCGAAATATTTGCTATTTTAAGGCTTGCAAACACAAAAAGTAGTTTTTTACTCATTATGACAGTAATGTTCTTAAAATCCTGAGATAATTTCGAAATAAGCAAAAAAAATATTTTTTTCAGATAATTCCTACATCAAACATGCAACATGTCTAATAATGCCTGAAGACATGCATCTTTGTTAGTTTTACTAGAAAAATTATCTTTTGTAAGTTTTGCAAAGAGGCAAGTTAGTTTTTTTAATTCAATATGACAGTATAACTGTCATACCAAATATGAAAGTTATATAAACATTTCTCCAAAACTAAACATGCATTATGTCTAAAAATGCCTAAATTATTGTATCTATGTGAGTTTTACAAGAATCAGTAAATTTGGTAAGGTGTACAATTACATAAATAAGGGGTTTACTCATAATGACTGCTACATTCAATTTTACAGTTATTTAAACATAACTTCCTAACCACACTTGCAAAATAGGCTAATAAAGCCTAAAACAATGCATCCATGTGAGTTTTACTCGAAACATTTGCTATTTTAAGGCTTGCAAACACAAAAAGTAGTTTTTTACTCATTAAGACATTAATGTTCTTAAAATCATGAGATAATGCGAAATAAGCAATAAAAATGTTTTTCAACATAATTCCTACACCAAACATGCAACATGTCTAATAATACGTAAAGATATGTATCTTTGTTAGTTTTACTAGAAAAATTATCTTTTGTAAGTTTTGCAAAGAGGCAAGTTAGTTTTTTTAATTCAATATTACAGTATAACTGTCATACCAAATATGAAATATATATAAACATTACTCCAAAATTGAACATGCATTATGTCTAAAAATGCCTAAAATATTGGATCAATGCGAGTTACACCAGAATCAGGTAATTTGGTAAGGTTTACAAATACGGAAATTGTTTTTTTTTCATAATGACAGTATAACTGCTACATTCAATTTGACTGTTATTTAAACAAAACTTCCTATTCACACATGCAAATAGGTTAATAAAGCCTAAAACAATGCATCCTTGTGAGTTTTACTCGAAACATTTGCTATTTTAAGGCTTGCAAACACAAAAAGTAGTTTTTTACTCATTATGACAGTAATGTTCTTAAAATCCTGAGATAATGTGAAATAAGCAATAAAAATGTTTTTCATCATAATTCCTACACCAAACATGCAACATGTCTAATAATGCGTGAAGATATGCATCTTTGTTAGTTTTACTAGAAAATTGTTCTTTTGTAAGTTTTGCAAAGAGGCAAGTTAGTTTTTTTAATTCAATATGACAGTATAACTGTCAAACCAAATATGAAAGTTATATAAACAAATCTCCAAAATTGAACATGCATTATGTGTAAAAAAATGCCTAAAAGATTGTATCTATGTGAGTTTTACAAGAATCAGTTGATTTGATAAGGTGTACAATTACATAAATTAGGGGTTTACTCATAATGACAGATAACTGCTACATTCAATTTGACAGTTATTTAAACATAACTTCCGAACCACACATGCAAAATAGGCTAATAAAGCCTAAAACAATGCATCCTTGTGAGTTTTACTCGAAACATATGCTATGTTAAGGCTTGCAAACACAAAAAGTAGTTTTTTTAACTCATTATGACAGTAAAGTTCTTAAAATCCTGAGATAATGCGAAATAAGCAATAAAAATGTTTTTCAACATAATTCCTACACCAAACATGCAACATGTCTAATAATACGTAAAGATATGTATCTTTGTTAGTTTTACTAGAAACATTATCTTTTGTAAGTTTTGCAAAGAGGCAAGTTAGTTTTTTTAATTCAATATTACAGTATAACTGTCATACCAAATATGAAATATATATAAACATAACTCCAAAACTGAACATGTGTTATGTCTAAAAATGCCTAAAATATTGTATCTATGTGAGTTACACCAGAATCAGGTAATTTGGTAAGGTTTACTATTACGAAAATTGTTTTTTTTTCCCATAATGACAGTATAACTGCTACATTCAAGTTGACTGTTATTTAAACAAAACTTCCTAATAACACATGCAAATAGGTTAATAAAGCCTATAACAATGCATTCTTGTGAGTTTTACTCGAAATATTTGCTATTTTAAGGCTTGCAAACACAAAAAGTAGTTTTTTACTCATTATGACAGTAATGTTCTTAAAATCCTGAGATAATGCGAAATAAGCAATAAAAATGTTTTTCAACATAATTCCTACACCAAACAAGCAACATGTCTAATAATGCGTGAAGATATGCATCTTTGTTAGTTTTACTAGAAACATTTTCTTTTGTAAGTTTTGCAAAGAGGCAAGTTAGTTTTTTAATTTAATAAGACAGTATAACTGTCAAACCAAATATGAAAGTTATATAAACATAACTCCAAACTTGAACATGCATTATGTGTAAAAATGCCTAAAATATTGTATCTATGTGAGTTTTACAAGAATCAGTTGATTTGGTAAGGTGAACAATTACTTATATTAGGGGTTTACTCATGACAGATAACTGCTACATTCAATTTGACAGTTATTTACACATAACTTCCTAACCACACATGCAAAATAGGCTAATAAAGCCTAAAACAATGCATCCTTGTGAGTTTTACTCCAAACATATGCTATTTTAAGGCTTGCAAACACAAAAAGTAGATTTTTACTCAATATGACAGTAATGTTCTTAAAATCCTGAGATAATGCGAAATAAGCAATAAAAATGTTTTTCAACATAATTCCTACACCGAACATGCAACATGTCTAATAATACGTGAAGATATGTATCTTTGTTAGTTTTACTAGAAACATTATCTTTTGTAAGTTTTGCAAAGAGGCAAGTTAGTTTTTTTAATTCATTATAACAGTATAACTGTCATACCAAATATGAAATATATATAAACATAACTCCAAAACTGAACATGCATTATGTCTAAAAATGCCTAAAATATTGTATCTATGTGAGTTACACCAGAATCAGGTAATTTGGTAAGGTGTACAATTACGAAAATTGTTTTTTTTTCCATAATGTCAGTATAACTGCTACATTCAATTTGACTGTTATTTAAACAAAACTTCCTAATCACACATACAAATAGGTTAATAAAGCCTATAACAATGCATCCTTGTCAGTTTTACTCGAAATATTTGCTATTTTAAGGCTTGCAAACACAAAAAGTAGTTGTTTACTCATTATGACAGTAATGTTCATAAAATCCTGAGATAATGCGAAATAAGCAATAAAAATGTTTTTCAACATAATTCCTACACCAAACAAGCAACATGTCTAATAATGCGTGAAGATATGCATCTTTGTTAGTTTTACTAGAAACATTTTCTTTTGTAAGTTTTGCAAAGAGGCAAGTTAGTTTTTTTAATTCAATATTACAGTATAACTGTCATACCAAATATGAAATATATATAAACATAACTCCAAAACTGAATATGCATTTTGTCTAAAAATGCCTAAAATATTGTATCTCTGTGAGTTACACCAGAATCAGGTAATTTGGTAAGGTTTACTATTACGAAAATTGTTTTTTTCCCCCATAATGACAGTATAACTGCTACATTCAATTTGACTGTTATTTAAACAAAACTTCCTAATAACACATGCAAATAGGTTAATAAAGCCTATAACAATGCATCCTTGTGAGTTTTACTAGAAATATTTGCTATTTTAAGGCTTGCAAACACAAAAAGTAGTTTTTTACTCATTATGACAGTAATGTTCTTAAAATCCTGAGATAATGCGAAATAAGCAATAAAAATGTTTTTCAATATAATTCCTACACCAAACAAGCAACATGTCTAATAATGCGTGAAGATATGCATCTTTGTTAGTTTTACTAGAAACATTTTCTTTTGTAAGTTTTGCAAAGAGGCAAGTAAGTTTTTTTTAATTCAATATGACAGTATAACTGTCAAACCAAATATGAAAGTTATATAAACATAACTCCAAAATTGAACATGCATTATGTGTAAAAATGCCTAAAATATTGTATCTATGTGAGTTTTACAAGAATCAGTTGATTTGGTAAGGTGAACAATTACATATATTAGGGGTTTACTCATAATGACAGATAAACTGCTACATTCAATTTGACAGTTATTTAAACATAACTTCCTAACCACACATGCAAAATAGGCTAATAAAGCCTAAAACAATGCATCCTTGTGAGTTTTACTCGAAACATATGCTATTTTAAGGCTTGCAAACACAAAAAGTAGATTTTTACTCAATATGACAGTAATGTTCTTAAAATCCTGAGATAATGCGAAAAAAGCAATAAAAATGTTTTTCAACATAATTCCTACACCGAACATGCAACATGTCTAATAATACGTGAAGATATGTATCTTTGTTAGTTTTACTAGAAACATTATCTTTTGTAAGTTTTGCAAAGAGGCAAATTAGTTTTTTAAATTCATTATAACAGTATAACTGTCATACCAAATATGAAAAATATATAAACATAACTCCAAAACTGAACATGCATTATGTCTAAAAATGCCTAAAATATTGTATCTATGTGAGTTACACCAGAATCAGGTAATTTGGTAAGGTTTTTTTTTTTTCATAATGTCAGTATAACTGCTACATTCAATTTGACTGTTATTTAAACAAAACTTCCTAATCACACATACAAATAGGTTAATAAAGCCTATAACAATGCATCCTTGTCAGTTTTACTCGAAACATATGCTATTTTAAGGCTTGCAAACACAAAAAGTAGTTTTTTACTCATTATGACAGTAATAAATGGCTAATTATGCCTGGAGAAATGTATCTTTGTGAGTTTTACTGGGAAAAATTTTTTTTGTAAGGTTTATAAAGACACAAGTTAATTTTTTTTACTTAATATGATGGTATAACTGTCATACTAAATATAAAAGTTGTATAAACATAACTCCAAAACCAAACATGCATTATGTCTAAAAATGCCTGTAATATTGTATGTATGTGAGTTTTACCAGAATCAGGTATTTTGGTAAGGTTTATAAATACAAAATTTAGGTTTTACTCATAATGACAGTATAACTGCCATATTCAAATTAACAGTTATTTAAACATAACTCCTGAACAAAACATGCTAAATGGCTATTAATGCCTGGAGAAATGTATACAAACATAACTCCAAAACCAAACATGAATTATGTCTAAAAATGCCTTTAGTATTGTATATATGTGAGTTTTACCCGAAACAGGTATTTTGGTAAGGTTTACATATGCACAAATTTGGTTTTACTCATAATGACAGTATAACTGCCACATTTAATATGACAGTTATGTAAACATAACTCCTATACCACACATGCAAAATGGTTAATAATGCCTGGAGAAATGTATCTTTGTGATTTTTACTAGAAAAAAATATTTTGTAAGGTTTGTAAAGACAAAAGTTATTTTTTTTTTACTCAATATGATTGTATAACTGTCATGCTAAATATGAAAGTTATATAAACATAATTCCAAAACCAGAACTCCTAAACCAGACCGGGGTGGTGGTTCCTCTCTTTAAGAAGGGGAACCGGAGGGTGTGTTCTAACTATCGTGGGATCACACTCCTCAGCCTTCCCGGTAAGGTCTATTCAGGTGTACTGGAGAGGAGGCTACGCCGGATAGTCGAACCTCGGATTCAGGAGGAACAGTGTGGTTTTCGTCCTGGTCGTGGAACTGTGGACCAGCTCTATACTCTCGGCAGGGTCCTTGAGGGTGCATGGGAGTTTGCCCAACCAGTCTACATGTGTTTTGTGGACTTGGAGAAGGCATTCGACCGTGTCCCTCGGGAAGTCCTGTGTGGAGTGCTTAGAGAGTACGGGGTATCGGACTGTCTGATTGTGGCAGTCCGCTCCCTGTATGATCAGTGCCAGAGCTTGGTCCGCATTGCCGGTAGTAAGTCGGACACGTTTCCAGTGAGGGTTGGACTCGGCCAAGGCTGCCCTTTGTCACCGATTCTGTTCATAACTTTTATGGACAGAATTTCTAGGCGCAGTCATGGCGTTGAGGGGATCTGGTTTGGTGGCTGCAGGATTAGGTCTCTGCTTTTTGCAGATGATGTGGTCCTGATGGCTTCATCTGGCCAGGATTTTCAGCTCTCACTGGATCGGTTCGCAGCTGAGTGTGAAGCGACTGGGATGAGAATCAGCACCTCCAAGTCCGAGTCCATGGTTCTCGCCCGGAAAAGGGTGGAGTGCCATCTCCGGGTTGGGGAGGAGATCTTGCCCCAAGTGGAGGAGTTCAAGTACCTCGGAGTCTTGTTCACGAGTGAGGGAAGAGTGGATCGTGAGATCGACAGGCGGATCGGTGCGGCGTCTTCAGTAATGCGGACGCTGTATCGATCCGTTGTGGTGAAGAAGGAGCTGAGCCGGAAGGCAAAGCTCTCAATTTACCGGTCGATCTACGTTCCCATCCTCACCTATGGTCATGAGCTTTGGGTTATGACCGAAAGGACAAGATCACGGGTACAAGCGGCCGAAATGAGTTTCCTCCGCCGGGTGGCGGGGCTCTCCCTTAGAGATAGGGTGAGAAGCTCTGCCATCCGGGAGGAGCTCAAAGAAAAGCCGCTGCTCCTCCACATCGAGAGGAGCCAGATGAGGTGGTTCGGGCATCTGGTCAGGATGCCACCCGAACGCCTCCCTAGGGAGGTGTTTAGGACACGTCCGACCGGTAGGAGGCCGCGGGGAAGACCCAGGACACGTTGGGAAGACTATGTCTCCTGGCTGGCCTGGGAACGCCTCGGGGTCACACTGGAAGAGCTGGACGAAGTGTCTGGGGAGAGGGAAGTCTGGGCTTCCCTGCTTAGGCTGCTGCCCCCGCGACCCGACCTCGGATAAGCGGAAGAAGATGGATGGATGGATGGAACTCCTAAACCAAACTTGCAATCTGTCTTAAACTGCCTGTAATATTGAATCAATGTGAGTTTTACCAGATTCAGGTATTTTGGTAAGGTTTACAAATACAAAACTTGGGTTTTACTCATAATGACAGTATAACTGCAACATTTGATATGACAGTTATTTAAACATAACTCCTAATCCATCCATCCATCCATCCATGGATCCGACTTACTGCCGGCAATGCGGACCAAGCTCTGACACTGATCATACAGGGAGCGGACCGCCAAAATCAGACAGTCCGATACCCCATACTCTCTGAGCACTCCCCACAGGACTTCCCGAGGGACACGGTCGAATGCCTTCTCCAAGTCCACAAAACACATGTAGACTGGTTGGGCAAACTCCCATGCACCCTCAAGGACCCTGCCGAGAGTATAGAGCTGGTCCACAGTTCCACGACCAGGACGAAAACCACACTGTTCCTCCTGAATCCGAGGTTCGACTATCCGGCGTAGCCTCCTCTCCAGTAGACCTGAATAGACCTTACCGGGAAGGCTGAGGAGTGTGATCCCACGATAGTTGGAACACACCCTCCGGTTCCCCTTCTTAAAGAGAGGAACCACCACCCTGGTCTGCCAATCCAGAAGTACCGCCCCCGATGTCCACGCGATGCTGCAGAGTCTTGTCAACCAAGACAGCCCCACAGCATCCAGAGCCTTAAGGAACTCTGGGTGGATCTCATCCACCCCCGGGGCCTTGCCACCGAGGAGCTTTTTAACTACCTCGGCAACCTCAGCCCCAGAAATAGAAGAGCCCACCACAGATTCCCCAGGCACTGCTTCCTCATAGGAAGACGTGTTGGTGAGTTTGAGGAGGTCTTCGAAGTATTCTCTCCACCGATCCACAACATCCGCAGTCGAGGTCAGCAGAACACCATCCTCACCATACACGGTGTTGACAGTGCACTGCTTCCCCTTCCTGAGGCGGCGGATGGTGGTCCAGAATCGCTTCGAAGCCGTCCGGAAGTCGTATTCCATGGCTTCCCCGAACTCCTCCCATATCCGAGTTTTTGCCTCCGCAACCGCTGAAGCCGCACACCGCTTGGCCTGTCGGTACCTGTCCGCTGCCTCAGGAGTCCTATGAGCCAAAAGAACCCGATAGGACTCCTTCTTCAGCTTGACGGCATCCCTCACCGCCGGTGTCCACCACGGCAGGCACCAACTACCTTGCGGCCACAGCTCCAATCAGCTGCCTCGACAATAGAGGCGCGGAACATGGTCCACTCGGACTCAATGTCCAGCACCTCCCTCGTGACATGTTCAAAGTTCTTCCGGAGGTGGGAATTGAAACTCTCTCTGACAGGAGACTCTGCCAGACGTTCCCAGCAAACCCTCACAATGCGTTTGGGCCTGCCAGGTCTGTCCGGCATCCTCCCCCACCATCGCAGCCAACTCACCACCAGGTGGTGATCGGTTGAAAGCTCCGCCCCTCTCTTCACCCGAGTGTCCAAAACATGAGGCCGCAAATCCGATGACACAACTACAAAGTCGATCATGGAACTGCGGCCTAGGGTGTCCTGGTGCCAAGTGCACATATGGACACCCTTATGTTCGAACATGGTGTTCATTATGGACAATCTGTGACGGGCACAAAAGTCCAATAAAAGAACACCACTCGGGTTCAGATCCGGGCGGCCATTCTTCCCAATCACGCCTCTCCAGGTTTCACTGTCGCTGCCAACATGAGCATTGAAGTCCCCCAGTAGAACGAGGGAATCACCCGGGGGAGCACTCTCAAGTACTCCCTCGAGCGAATCCAAAAAGGGTGGGTACTCTGAGCTGCGGTTTGGCGCGTAAGCGCAAACCACAGTCAGGACCCGTACCCCCACCCGAAGGCGGAGGGAAGCTACCCTCTCGTCCACCGGGTTGAACTCCAACGTGCAGGCTCTGAGCCGGGGGGCAACAAGAATTGCCACCCCAGCCCGTCGCCTCTCATTGCCGGCAACGCCAGAGTGGAAGAGAGTCCAGTCCCTCTCGAGAGAACTGGTTCCAGAGCCCTTGCTGTGCGTCAAAGTGAGTCCGACTATATCTAGCCGGAACTTCTCAACCTCGCGCACTAGCTCAGGCTCCTTCCCCCCCAGCGAGGTGACGTTCCACGTCCCAAGAGCTAGCTTCTGTAGCCGAGGATCGGACCGCCAAGTGCCCTGCCGTCGGCTGCCGCCCAGCTCACAGTGCACCCGACCTCTATGGCCCCTGCTATGGGTGGTGAGCCCATTGGAGGGGGGAACCCACGTTGCCTCTTCGGGCTGTGCCCGGCCGGGCCCCATGGGGACAGGCCCGGCCACCAGGCGCTCGCCATCGTGCCCCACCTCCGGGCCTGGCTCCAGAGGGGGGCCCCGGTGACCCGCGTCCGGGCGAGGGAAAACTGGGTCCTTTATTTTTATTTGTCATGGAGGTCTTCGACTCCTAATCCAAAAATGATAAATGGCTAATAATGCCTGGAGAAATGTATGTAAACATAACTCCAAAACCAAACATGCATATTGTCTAAAAATGCCTGTAATATTGTATCTATGTGAGTTTTACCAGAATCAGGTTTTTTGGTAAGCTTTATAAATACAAAATTTAGGTTTTACTCACTATGACAGTATACTGTCACATTCAATCTGACAGTTATTTAAACTTACTGTAACTCCTAAACCACAAATACAAAATGGCTAATAATGCCTGGAGAAATGTATCTTTGTGAGTTTTCCTGGAAAAAAAAAAAACAAATGTATAAGGTTTGTAAAGACACAAGTTAGTTTATTTTACTTAATATGACAATAAAACTGTCATACTAAATATGAAAGTTAAATAATCATAACTCCAAAACCAAACTTACAATACGTCTAAAAATGCCTGTAATATTGAATCTATGTGAATTTTACCAGAATCAGGTATTTTGGTAAGGTATACAAATACAAAAATTGGGTTTTACTCATAATGACAGTATAACTGCCATATTCAAAATAACAGTTATTAAAACATAACTCATAATCCAAACATGCTAAATAGCTAATAATGCCTGGAGAAATGTATCTTTGTGAGTTTTATTAGAAAAAAATATTTTGTAAGGTTTGTAAAGACAAACGTTTTTGTTTTTTTACACATTATGATGGTATAACTGTCAAACTAAATATAAAAGTAATATACACATCATTCCAAAACCAAACTCCTAAACTAAACTTGCAATCCGTCTTAAACTGTCTGTAATATTCAGAATCAGGTATTTTGGTAAGGTTTATAAATACAAAACTTTGGTTTTACTCATAATGACAGTATAACTGCATTATTTGATATGACAGTTATTTAAACATAACTCCTAAACCAAACATGATAAATAGCTAATAATGCCTGGAAAAATGTATATAAACATAACTCCAAAACCAAACATGCATTATGTCTAAAAATGCCTGTAATATTGTATCTATGTGAGTTTTACCAGAATCAGGAATTTTGGTAAGGTTTATAAATACAAAAATTAGGTTTGTATCATAATGACAGTATAACTGCCACCCTCAATATGACGGTTATGTTAACATAACTCCTAAACCACACATTCAAAATGGCTAATAATGCCTGGAGAAATGTATCTTTGTGAGTTTTACAGGAAAAACAATATTTTGTAAGGTTTGATAGGACACAAAATAGGATTTTTTATTCAATATGTTTGTATAACTGTCATAATAAATGTAAAAGTTATATAAACATAACTCCAATACCAAACATGCAATCCGTCTAAAAATGCCTGTAATATTGAATCTATGTGAGTTTTACTAGAATCAGGTATTTTGTTAAGGTTTACAAATACAAAAATTAGGTTTTACTCACTATGACAGTATACTGTCACATTCAATCTGACTGTTATTTAAACACAAATTCTAAACCACAGATGCAAAATGGCTAATAATAACTGGAGAAAAGTATTTTTGTGAGTTTTACTGGAAAAAAAAATATTTTGTAAGGTTTGTATGGACAAAAGTTAGTTTTTTTTACTCAATATGATGGAAAAATGCTTTATGTCTAAAAAATCCTGTAATATTTTATCCATGTGAGTTTTATCAGAATCAGTTATTTTGGTGATTTTACAAATACAAAAAATAGGTTTTACTCATAATGACAGTATATCTGCCACACTCAATATGACAGGTATTTAAACATAACTCTACACCAAACATGGTTAATGGCTAATAATGCATGGAGAAATGTATCTTTGTGAGTTTTACTGGAAAAACATTTTTCTTAAGGTTTATAAAGACACATGTTAGTTTTTTTTACTCAATATGACAGTATAACTGTAATACTAAATGTAAAAAATATATAAACATAACTCCAAAACCAAAAATGCATTGCTTAAAAATGCCTGTAATTTTGTATCCATGCGAGTTTTACTAAAATCAATTGTTGTAGTAAGGTTTGCAATTACAAAATATTGGTTTTACTCACCATGATAGTATACTGTCACATTCAATTTGACAGTTATTTAAACATAACTACCAAACCACACATGCAAAATGGCTATAATGCCTGGAGAAATGTATCTTTGTGATATTACTGGAAAAACATATTTTGTAAGGTTTGTAAAGAAACAATTTAGTTTTTTTTACTTAATATGGATGGATGGATGACAGTTTTACTGTCCAACCATCCATCCATTTTCTACCGCTTATTCCCTTTTGGGGTCGCGGGGGGGCGCTGGAGCCTATCTCAGCTACAATCGGGCGGAAGGCGGTGTAAACCCTGGACAAGTCGCCATCTCATCGCAGGGCATATAACTGTCATACTAAATGTAAAAGTAGTATAAACATAACTCCAAAACCAAACATGCATTATGTCTAAAAATGCCTGTAATATTGTATCCATGTGTGTTTTTCTAGAATCAGTTGTTTTTGTAAGTTTTGCAAATACAAAATATTGGTTTTACTCACTATGACAGTATACTGTCACATTCAATCTGACAGCTATATAAACATAACTCCTAAACCACACATGCAAAATGACTAATAATGCCTGGAAAAATGTATCTCTGTGAATTTTACTGGAAAAAAAATATTTTGTAAGGTTTTCAAAATTACAAGTTTGTTATTTTTTACTCAATTTGACAGTATAACTGTCATACTAAATATGAAAGTTATATACACATAACTCTAAAACCAAACTTGCAATCCGTCTAAAAATGTCTGTAATATTGAATCTATGTGAGTTTTACCAAAATCAGGTATTTTAGTAAGGTTTACAAATACAAAAATTAGGTTTTACTCAAAATGACAGTATAACTGCCACACTCAATATGACAGTTTTTTAAACATAACTCCTAAAAAACAAATGCAAAATGACTAATAATGCCTGGAAAAATGTATCTTTGTGAATTTTAATGAAAAAAAATATTTTGTAAGGTTTGTAAAGACACAAATTAGTTGTTTTTTTTACTTAATATGATGGTATAACTGTCATATTAAATATGAAAGTTATATGAACATAACTCCAAAACAAATGCAAAATGACTAATAATGCCTGGAAAAATGTATCTTTGTGAATTTTAATGAAAAAAAATATTTTGTATGGTTTGTAAAGACACAAATTAGTTGTTTTTTTTACTTAATATGATGGTATAACTGTCATATTAAATATGAAAGTTATATTAACATAACTCCAAAACCAAACATGAATTTTGTCCAAAAATACCTGTAATATTGTATCTATGTGAGTTTTACCAGAATCAGGTATTTTGGTAAGGTTTACAAATACAAAAATTAGGTTTTACTCACTATGACAGTATACTGTCACATTCAATCTGACAGTTATGTAAACATAACTCTTAAACCACACATGCAAAATGGCTATAAATGCCTGGAGACATGTATCTTTGTGAGTTGTACTAGGACAAATATTTTGTAAGGTTTGTAAAGACCCACGTTTGTTTGTTTTACTCAATATGACAGTATAACTGTCATACTACATGCAAAAAAATATATAAACATGACTCCAAAACCAAACTTGCAATCCGTCTAAAAATGTCTGTAATATAGAATCTATGTGAGTTTTACCAAAATGAGGTATTTTGGTAAGGTTGACAAATAAAAAAAAATAGGTTTTACTGATAGTGACATTATAAGTGCCACACTCAATATGACAGTTATTTAAACATAACTCATAAATGACACATGAAAATGGCTATTAATTCTGGAGAAATGTATCTTTGTTAGTTTTACTAGAGTAATGATCTTTTGTAAGGTTTGCAAAGACACACGTTTTTTTTACTCAATATGACGGTATAACTGTCAAACTAAATAAAAAAGTTATAGAAACATAACTCCAAAACCAAACTCTAAAAACCAAACATGCAATCCATTTAAAAATGCCTGTAATATTAAATATATGTGAGTTTTATCAGAATCAGGTATTTTGGTAAGGTTTAAAATACCAAAATTAGGTTTTACTCATAATGACAGTAAAACTGCCACGCTCAATATGACAGTTATTTAAACATAACTCCTAAAACACACATGCAAAATGACAAATATTGCGTGGAAAAATGTATCGTTGTGATTTTTACTGGAAAATATTTTTTTGTAAGGTTTGTAAAGATACTGTTTTTTTTTTAACTCAATATGATGGTATAACTGTCATACTGAATATGAAAGTTTTATAAACATAACTCCAAAACCAAACTTGCAATTCGTAAAAAAATGGCTGTAATATTGAATATATGTGATTTTTACCAGAATCAGGTATTTTGGTAAGGATTACAAATACAAAAATGAGGTTTTACTCATAATGACGGATAACCGCCACATTTTTTTGAACATAACTCCTAAACAAAACATGCTAAATGGCTAATAATGCCTGGAGAAATGTATCTTTGTGAGTTTTACTGGTAAGGTTTGTAAAGACACAAGTTAGGTTTTTCTAACTCAAAAAGACAGTATAACTGTCATAATAAATGGAAAAGTTATATAAACATAACTCCAAAACCAAACATGCATTATGTCTAAATATGCCTGAAATGATGTATCCATGTGAGTTTTACTAGAATCAGTTGTTTTTGTAAGTTTTGCAAATACAAAATATTGTTTTTACTCACTATGACAGTATACTGTCACATTCGATCCGACAGTTATTTAATCATAACTCCTAAACCACACATTCAAAATGACTAATAATGCCGGGAAAAATGTATCTCTGTGAATTTTTCTGGAAAAAATATTTTGTAAGGTTTGTTATAACACAAGTTAGGTATTTTTTTACTCAATATGACAGCAGTATACTGTCATAGTGAGTAAAACCAATATTTTGTATTTGCAAACCTTACCAAATTACCTGATTCTGGTAAAACTCACATAGATACAATATTTTAGGCATTTTTAGACATAATGCATGCTCATTTTTGGAGTTATGTTTATATAACTTTTACATTTAGTTTGACAGTTATACTGTTATATTGAATTAAAAAAACTAACTTGCGTCGTTGCAAAACTTACATAAGATACATTTTCTAGTAAAGCTAACAAAGATACATGTCTTCAGGCATTATTAGACATGTTGCATGTTTGGTGTAGGAATTATGTTGAAAAATATTTTTATTGCTTTTTTCGCATTATCTCAGGATTTTAAGAACATTACTGGCATATTAAGTAAAAAACTACTATGACAGTATACTGTCACATTCAATCTGCCTGTTATTTAAACATAAATTCTAAACCACAGATGGCTAATAATGCCTGGAGAAATGTATTTTTGTGAGTTTTACCGGAAAAAAATATTTTGTAAGGTTTGTATAGACATAAGTTAGTTTTTTTTTTACTCAATATGATAGTATAACTGTCTTACTAAATTTGAAAGTTATATAAACATAACTCCAAAACCAAACTTGCAATCTGTCTAAAAATGTCTGTAATATTGAATATATGTGATTTTTACCAGAATCAGGTATTTTGGTAAGGATTACAAATAAAAAAATTAGGTTTTACTCATAATGACGGATAACTGCCACATTCGAAATGACATAACTCCTAAACAAAACATGCTAAATGGCTAATAAAGCCTGGAGAAATGTATCTTTGTGAGTTTTACTGGAAAAAAAAAAAAAAAGTAAGGTTTGTAAAGACACAAGTTAGTTAGACAGTATAACTGTCATACTAAATGGAAAAGTTATATAAACATAACTCCAAAACCAAACATGCATTTTGTCTAAAAATGCCTGATATGATGTATCCATGTGAGTTTTACTAGAATCAGTTGTTTTTGGAAGTTTTGCAAATACAAAATATTGGTTATACTCACTATAGTGAGTATAACCAGTTTTGTATTTGTAAACCTTACCAAAAACCTTACTGTATATTGAGTGTGGCAGTTATACTGTCACTATGAGTAAAACCTAATTTTTGTTTTTGTAAACCTTACCAAAATACCTGATTCTGATAAAACTCACATATATTCAATATTACAGGCATTTTTAGACGGATTGCATATTTGGTTTTGGAGTTGTGTTTATATAACTTTCATATATGGTATGACAGCTATACTGTTAAATTGTGTAAAAAAAAAAAAATAATAACTTGGGTCTTTACCAAAATACCTGATTCAGGTAAAACTCATATAGATTTAATATTACAGGCAGTTTAAGACGGATTGCAAGTTTGGTTTAGGAGTTTGTTTTTGGAATTATGTTTATATTAATTTTATATTTAGTTTGACAGTTATACCATCATATTCAGTAAAAAAAAATAACTTTTGTCTTTACAAACCTTACAAAATAGTTTTTTCTAGTAAAATTCACAAAGATACATTTCTCCAGGCATTATTAGCCATTTAGCATGTTTGGTTTAGGAGTTGTGTTTAAATAACTGTTATTTTGAATATGGCAGTTATACTGTTATTATGAGTAAAACCCAATTTTTGTATTTGTAAACCTTACCTAAATACCTGATTCTGGTAAAACTCACATAGATTCAATATTACAGGCATTTTTAGACGTATTGCAAGTTTGGTTTTGGAGTTATGTTTATTTGACTTTCATATTTAGTATGACAGTTATACTGTCATATTAAGTAAAAAAAACTAACTTGTGTCTTTACAAACCTTATACATTTTTTTATTTTATTTTTCAGGAAAACTCACAAAGGTACATTTCTCCAGGCATTATTAGCCATTTTATATTTGTGGTTTAGGAGTTATGTTTAAATAACTGTCAGATTGAATGTGACAGTATACTGTCATTATGAGTAAAACCTAATTTTTGTATTTGTAAACCTTACCAAAAATACCTGATTCGGGTAAAAATCACATAGATACAATATTGCAGGCATTTTTAGACATAATGCATGTTTGGTTTTGGAGTTATGTTTATACAACTTTCATATTTAGTATGACAGTTAGACCATCATATTGAGTAAAAAAAAAAAAAACTTGTGTCTTTATAAACCTTACAATTTTTTTACCCCCAAAACTCACAAAGATACAATTCTCCAGGCATAATTAGCCATTTATCATAATTGGTTTAGGAGTTATGTTTAAATAACTGTCATATTGAGTGTGGCAGTTATTGTATTGTGTGTCATTATAAATAAAAACCTATTTTTTGTATTTGTAAACCTTACCAAAATACCTGATTCTGGTAAAACCCACACCATACAATATTACAGGAATTTTTAGACATAAAGCATGTTTGGTTTTGGAGTTATGTTTATATAACTTTCATATCTAGTATGACAGTTATACCATCATATTGAGTAAAAAAAAAGTAATTTGTATCTTTACAAATCTTACAAAATATTGTTTTCTAGTAAAATTCACAAATATACATTTCTCTAGGCATTATTAGTCATTTTGCATTTGTGTTTTAGGAGTTATGTTTAATTAACTGTCATATTGAGTGTGGCAGTTATATTGTCCCTATGAGTAAAACCTAATTTTTGTATTCGTAAACCTTACCAAAATACCTGAATCTGACAAAAATCACATATATTCAATATTACAGGCATTTTTAGACGGATTGCATATTTGGTTTTGGAATTATGTTTATATAACTTTCATATATAGTATGACAGCTAAACTGTTAAATTGTGTAAAAAAAACTAACTTACAAACCTTACAAAATATTTTTTCCAGTAAAACTCACAAAGATACATTCCTCAAGGCATTATTAGCCATTTTGTCAGTATACTGTCATTATGAGTAAAACTAATATTTTGTATTTGTAAACCTTACAAAAACAACTGATTATAGTAAAACTCACATGGATACAAAATTATAAGCATTTTTAAACACAATACATGTTTGGTGGCAGTCAATGTGGCAGTTATTCTGTCATTATGAGTAAAACTAGTATTTTGTATTTGCAAACCTTACAAAAACAACTGATTCTAGTAAAACTCACATGGATACAATATTACAGTTATTTTTAGATATAATGCATGTTTGGTTTTGGAGTTATGTTTATATAACTTTTACATTTAATATGACAGTTATAATGTCATATTGAGTAAAAACAATAACTTGTCTTACAAACCTTACAATTTTTTCCAAGCATTATTAGCCATTTTGCATGTGTGGTTTAGGAGTTATATTTAAATAACTGTCATATTGAGTGTAGCAGTTATACTGTCATTATGAGTAAAACCTTATTTTTGTATTTGTAAACCTTACCAAAATACCTGATTGTAGTAAAACTCACATAGATACAAAATTACAGGCATTTTTAGACATAATGCATGTTTGGTTTTGGAGTTATGTTTATATAACTTTCATATTTAGTATGACAGTTATACTGTCATATTAAGTAAAAAAAACTAACTTGTGCCTTACAAAATATTTTTTTTTTTCAGTAAAACTCACAAAGATACATCCAGGCATTATTAGTCATTTTGTATGTGTGGTTTAGGAATTATGTTTAAATAACTGTCATTTTGAACGTTGCAGTTATACTGTCATTATGAGTAAAACCTAATTTTTGTATTTGTAAACCTTACCAAAATACCTGTTTCTGGTAAAACACACATAGATTCAATATTACAGGCATTTTTAGACGGATTGCATGTTTGGTTTTGAAGTTATGTTTATATAACTTTCAAATTTAGTAAGACAGTTATACCATCATATTGAGTAAAAAAACTAACTTGTGTCCAAACAAACCTTACAAAATATTTTTTTTCCATTAAAACTCACAAAAATACATTTCTCCAGGCATTATTAATTAGAAATTTTGCATGTTTGGTTTAGGAATTATGTTGAAATTTATTTTTATTGCTTTTTCCGCATTATTCAAGGATTTTAAGAACAATTCTGTAATATTGAGTAAAAAACTACTTTTTGTAATTGCAAGCCTTAAAAAAGCATATGTTCGAGTAAAACTCACAAGGATGCATTGTTTTAGGCATTATTAGCATTTTTGCATGTGTGGTTTAGGAGTTATGTTTAAATAACTGTCATTTTGCGTGTGGCAGTTATACTGTCTTTATGAGTAAAACTTAATTTTTGTATTTGTGAACCTTACCAAAATACCTGATTGTAGTAAAACTCACATAGATACAATATTACCTACTCAGTGGCCTAGTGGTTAGAGCGTCCGTCCTGAGATCGGTAGGTTGGGAGTTCAAATCCCGGCCGAGTCATACCAAAGACTATAAAAATGGGACCCATTACCTCCCTGCTTGGCACTCAGCATCAAGGGTTGGAATTGGGGGTTAAATCACCAAAAAGATTCACGGGCGCAGCCACCGCTGCTGCCCACTGCTCCCCTCACCTCCCAGGGGGTGATCAAGGGTGATGGGTCAAATGCAGAGAATAATTTTGCCACACCTAGTGTGTGTGTGACAATCATTGGTACTTTAACTTTAACTTTAACTTTATTACAGGCATTTTAAGACATAATGCAGGTTTGGTTTTGGAATCATGTTTATATAACTTTCATATTTAGTATGACAGTTATACTGTCATATTGAGTAAAAAAAAACTAACTTGTGTCTTTACAAACCTTACAAAAATTATTTCCCAGTAAAACTCACAAAGACACATTTCTCCAGGCATTATTAGTCATTTTGTATGTGTGGTTTAGGAGTTATGTTTAAATAACTGTCAGACTGAATGTGACAGTATACTGTCATAGTGAGTAAAACCAATATTTTGTATTTGCAAACCTTACAAAAACAACTTATTCTAGTAAAACTCACATGGATACAATATTACAGGCATTTTTAGACATGAAGCATGTTTGGTTTTGGAGTTATGTTTATATATGTTTATATATTTTTTACATTTAGTATTACAGTTATGCTGTCATAATGAGTAAAAAAAAACTAACTTGTGTCTTTATAAACCTTAAAATTTATTTTTTTTCCAGTAAAACTCACAAAGATACATTTCTCCAGGCATTATTAGCCATTAATCATGTTTGGTTAGAGTTATGTTTAAATAACTGTCATATTGAGTGTGGCAGTATTTGTAAAATTACCAAAATAACTGATTCTGATAAAACTCACATTGATAAAATATTACAGGATTTTTGAGACATAAAGCATGTTTCCATCATATTGAGTAAAATAAATAAATAAACTTGTGTCTATACAAACCTTACAAAATATTTTATTTTCCAGTAAAACTCACAAAAATACATTTCTCCAGTTAATATTAGCCATTTTGCATCTGTGGTTTAGAATGTAAGTTTAAATAACAGTCAGATTGAATGTGACAGTATACTGTCATAGTGAGTAAAACCTATTTGTTTATTTGTAAACCTTAACAAAATACCTGATTCTAGTAAAACTCACAGAGATTCAATATTACAGGCATTTTTAGACGGATTGCATGTTTGGTATTGGAGTTATGTTTATATAACTTTTACATTTATTATGACAGTTATAACTTGTGTCTTTACAAACCTTACAATTTTTTTTCCCCCTGTAAATCTCGAAAAGATACATTTCTCCAGGCATTATTAGCCATCTTGCATGTGTGGTTTAGGAGTTATGTTTACATAACCATCATATTGAGGGTGGCAGTTATACTGTCATTTTGAGTAAAACCTAATTTTTGTATTAATAAACCTTACCAAAATACCTGATTCTGGTTAAACTCACATAGATACAATATTACAGGCATTTTTAGACATAATGCATGTTTGGTTTTGGAGTTATGTTTATATACATTTTTCCAGGCATTATTAGCCATTTATCATGTTTGGTTTAGGAGTTATGTTTAAATAACTGTCATATCAAATAATGCAGTTATACTGTTATTATGAGTAAAACCCAAGTTTTGTATTTGTAACTCACATAGATAAAATATTACAGGCAGTTTAAGACATATTGCAAGTTTGGTTTAGGAGTTTGGTTTTGGAATTATGTTTATTTAACTTTCATATTTAGTATGACAGTTATACCATCATATTGAGTAAAAAAAAACTAACTTTTGTCTTTAAAAAACCTTACAAAATAGTTTTTTCTAGTAAAAATCACAAAGATAGATTTCTCCAGGCATTATTAGCCATGTATCATGTTTGGTTTAGGAATTATGTTTAAATAATTGTCATGTTGAGTGTGGCAGTTATATTGTCATTATGAGTAAAACCTATTTTTTGTATTTGTAAACCTTACCAAAATACCTTATTCTGGTAAAACTCATATAGATACAATATTACAGGAATTTTTAGACATAAAACATGTTTGGTTTAGGAGTTATGTTTAAATAACTGTCAGATTGAATGTGACAGTATACTGTCATAGTGAGTAAAACCAATATTTTGTATTTGCAAACCTTACAAAAACAACTGATTCTAGTTAAACTCACATGAATACAATATTACAGGCATTTTTAGATATAATGCATGTTTGGTTTTGGAGTTATGTTTATAATTGTTTTACATTTAGTATGACAGTTATACTGTCATATTAAGTAAAAAAACTAACTTGTTTCTTTACAAACCTTATAAAAAATTGTTTTTTTTCCAGGAAAACTCACAAAGATACATTTTTCCAGGCATTATTAGCCATTTTGTAATTGTGATTTAGGAGTTACAGTATGTTTAAATAACTGTCAGATTGAATGTGACAGTATACTGTCATAGTGAGTAAAACCTAATTTTTGTATTTGTAAACCTTACCAAAAATACCTGATTCTGGTAAAAATCACATAGATACAATATTGCAGGCATTTTTAGACATAATGCATGTTTGGTTTTGGAGTTATGTTTTTACAACTTTTATATTTAGTAGGACAGTTATACCATCATATTGAGTAAAAAAAAATAACTTGTGTCTTTATAAACCTTACAAAAAAAAGGTTTCCCAGTAAAACTCACAAAGATACATTTCTCTAGGCATAATACCTGATTCTGGTTAAACCCACATCGATACAATATTACAGGAATTTTTAGACATAAAGCATGTTTGGTTTTGGAGTTATGTTTATATAACTTTCATATTTAGTATGAAAGTTATACCATCATATTGAGTAAAAAACAACAAATATTTTGTATTTTTACAAACCTTACAAAATATTGTTTTCCAGTAAAACTCACAAATATACCTTTCTCTAGGCATTATTAGTCATTTTGCATTTGTGTTTTAGGAGTTATTAGGAGTAATTAACTGTCATATTGAGTGTGGCAGTTATACTGTCACTATGAGTAAAACCTAATTTTTGTTTTTGTAAACCTTACCAAAATACCTGATTCTGATAAAACTCACATATATTCAATATTACAGGCATTTTTAGACGGATTGCATATTTGGTTTTGGAGTTGTGTTTATTTAAAAGTTGTATAAACATAACTCCAAAACCAAACATGCATTATGTCTAAAAATGCCTGCAATATTGTATCTATGTGATTTTTACCAGAATCAGGTATTTTTGGTAAGGTTTACAAATACAAAAATTAGGTTTTACTCACTATGACAGTATACTGTCACATTCAATCTGACAGTTCTTTAAACATAACTCCTAAACTACACATTCAAAGTGACTAATAATGCCTGGAGAAATGTATCTCTGTGAATTTTTCTGGAAAAAAAATATTTTTTAAAGTTTGTAAAAACACAAGTTAGTTTTTTTTACTCAATATGACAGTATAACTGTCATACTAAATATGAAAGTTAAATAGACATAACTCCAAAACCAAACTTGCAGTCTGACTAAAAATGCCTGTAATATTGAATCTATGTGAGTTTTACCAGAATCAGGTATTTTGGTAAGGTTTACAAATACAAAAATTATGTTTTACTCATAATGACAGTATAACTGCCACATTCAAAATGACAGTTATTTAAACATAACTCCTAAACCAAACATGCTAAATGGCTAATAATGCCTAGAGAAAGGAATCTTTGTGACTTTTACTGAGAAAAAAAGAATTTGTAAGGTTTATAAAGACACAAGTTAGTTTTTTTTACTCAATATGATGGTATAACTGTCATACTAAATATAAAAGTTATATAAACATAACTCCAAAACCAAACATGCATTATGTCTGAATATTATTGTTGTATTGTATCTATGTGAGTTTAACCAGAATCAGGTATTTAGGTAAGGTTTACATATACACAAATTAGGTTTTACTCATAATGACAGTATAACTGCCTCATTCAAAATGACAGTTATGTAAACATAACTCCTAAACCACTCATGCAAAATGGTTAATAAATCCTGAAAAATTAGTTTTTTTTACTCAATATGACAGTAATACTGTCATACTAAATGTGAAAGTTATATAAATATATCCCCAAAACCAAACATGCATTATGTCTAAAAATGCCTGTTATATTGTATCCATGTGAGTTTTACTAGAATACGTTGTTTTTGTAAGTTTTGCATATACAAAATACTGGTTTTACTCACTATGACAGTATACTCTCACATTCAATCTGACAGTTATTTAAACATAACTTCTTAACCACACATGCAAATTGGTTAATAATGCCTGGAGAAATGTATCTTTGTGAGTTTTACTTAATATGACAATATAAATGTCATACTAAATATTAAAGTTATATAAACATAACTCCAAAACCAAACATGCAATCCGTCTAAAAATGCCTGTAATATTGAATCTATGTGAGTTTAATTAGAATCAGGTATGTTGGTAAGGTTTACAAATACAACAATTAGGTTTTACTCATAATGACGGATAACTGCCACATTCAAAATGACAGTTATTTAAACATAACTTCCTACCACACATGCAAAAATGCTAATAATGCCTAAAACAATGCATCCTTGTGAGTTTTACTCGAACATATGCTTTTTTAAGGCTTGCAATTACAAAAAGTAGTTGTTTACTCAATATGACAGCAATGTTCTTAAAATCCTCTAATAATGCGGAAAAAGCAATACAAATGTTTTTCAACATAATTCCTAAACCAAACATGCAAAATTTCTAATAAAGCCTGTAGACATGTGTCTTTGTTAGTTTTACTAGGAAACATATATTTTGTAAGGTTTGCAAAGTTGCAAGTTACTTTTTTTAATTCAATATGACTGTATAACTTTCATACTAAATATGAAAGTTACCGGTACATAATTCCAAAACTAAACATGCATTATGTTTAAAAATGCCTAAAATATTGTATCTATGTGAGTTTTACCAGAATCAGGTAAATTGGTAAGGTTTACAAATACAAAAATTAGGTTTTACTCATAATGACAGTATAACTTCTCTAATCAATTTGACATTTATTTAAACATAACTTCCTAACCACACATGCAAAAAGGCTAATAAAGCCTAAAACAATGCAGCCTTGTGAGTTTTACTCGAAACATATGCTTTTTAAGACTGGCAATTACAAAAAGTAGTTTTTTTGCTCAATATGACAGTGATGTTTTTAAAATCCTGATATAATGCGAAAAAAGCAATACAAGAGTTTTTCAACATAATTCCTAAACCAAACATGCATTATGTCTTAAAATGCCTATAATATTGTATCCAGGTGAGTTTTATTAGAATCATTTGTTTTTGTAAGGTTTGCAAATACAACATTTTGGTTTTACTCACTATGACAGTATACTGTCACATTCAATCTAAAGTTAAAAGTTAAAGTACCAATGATTGTCACACACACACTAGGTGTGGCGAGATTATTCTCTGCATTTGACCCATCACCCTTGATCACCCCCTGGGAGGTGAGGGGAGCAGTGGGCAGCAGCGGTGGCCGCGCCCGGGAATCATTTTGGTGATTTAACCCCCAATTCCAACCCTTGATGCTGAGTGCCAAGCAGGGAGGTAATGGGTCCCATTTTTATAGTCTTTGGTATGACTCGGCCGGGGTTTGAACTCACAACCTACCGATCTCAGGGCGGACACTCTAACCACTAGGCCACTGAGTAGGTAAGTCTGACTGTTATTTAAACATAAATTCTAAACCACAGATTCAAAATGACTAATGATGCCTGGAGAAATTTATTTTTGTGAGTTTTACTGGAAAAAAAAATATTTTGTAAGGTTTGTTTGGACATAAGTTAGTTTTTTTTACTCAATATGATGGTATAACTGTCTTACTAAATTTGAAAGTTGTATAAACATAACTTCAAAACCAAACATGCAATCCGTCTAAAAATGCCTGTAGTATTGAATCTATGTGAGTTTTACCAGAATCAGGTATTTTGGTAAGGCTTACAAATACAAAAATTAGGTTTTACCCATATTGACAGTAAAACTGCCACGTTCATAATGACAGTTACTTAAACATAACTCCTAAACCAAACATGCTAAATGGCTAATAATGACTGGAGAAATGCATCTTTGTGAGTTTTACTGAAAAAAAGTTAGTTTTTACTCTATATGACAGTATAACTGTCATACTAAATGTAAAATGTATATAAACAAAACTCCAAAACCAAACATGCATTATGTCTAAAAATGCCTGTAACATTGTATCCATGTGAGTTTTACTAGAATCAGTTGTTTTTTTAAGGTTTGCAAATACAAAATATTGGTTTTACTCACTATGACAGTATGTTGTCACATTCAATCTGGCAGATATTTAAACATAACTCCTAAACCACACATACAAAATGACTAATAATGCCTGGGGAAATGTATCTTTGTGAGTTTTACTGAAAAAAAAAAATAATAATTTGTAAGGTTTGTAAAGACACAAGTTAGTTTTTTTTACTCAATATGACAGATAACTGTCATACTAAATATGAAAGTTATATAAACATAACTCCAAAACCAAGGTTTGCAAATACAAAATATTGGTTTTACTCACTATGACAGTATGTTGTCACACTCAATATGACAGTTATTTAAATATAACTCCTAAACCACACATGCAAAATGGCTAATAATGCTTGGAAAAATGTATATTTGTGAGTCTTACTGGAAAAAAAAATTGTAAGGTTTGTAAAGACAGAAGTTATTTTTTTTACTCAATATGACATTATAACTGTCATACTAAATGTAAAAGTTGTATAAACTTAACTCCAAAACCAAACATGCATTATATCTAAAAATGCCTGTAATTTTTCTTGTCTGTGTGAGTTTTACTAGAATCAGTTGTTTTTGTAAGGTTTTCAAATACAAAATATTGGTTTTACTCACTATGACAGTATACTGATGTCATATTGAGTAAAAAAAAAAAAAAAACTTTTTATTTAATAAGACAAACCTTACAAAATATTTTTTTCCAGAAAAATTCACAGAGATACATTTCTCCAGGCATTAATAGTCATTTTGAATGTGTGGTTTAGGAGTTATGTTTAAATAACTGTCAGATTGAATGTGACAGTATACTGTCATAGTGAGTATAAACAATATTTTGTATTTGCAAAACTTACAAAAACAACTGATTCTAGTAAAACTCACATGGATACATCATTTCAGGCATTTTTAGACAACATGCATGTTTGGTTTTGGAGTTACGTTTATATAACTTTTCCATTAAGTATGACAGTTATACTGTCATTTTGAGTTAAAAAAAACTCTTTACAAACCTTAAATTTTTTTTCCCAGTAAAACTCACAAAGATACATTTCTCCAGGCATTAATAGCCATTTAGCATGTTTTGTTTAGGAGTTATGTTTAGAAAAACTGTCATTTTGAATGTGGTAGTTATCCGTCATTATGATTAAAATCTATTTTTTTTATTTGTAATCCTTACCAAAATACCTGATTCTGGTAAAACTCACATAGATACAATATTACAGGCATTTTTAGACATAATGCATGTTTGGTTTTGGAGTTATGTTTATATACATTTTTCCAGGCATTATTAGCCATTAATCATGTTTGGTTTAGGAGTTATGTTTAAATAACCGTCATATCAAATAATGCAGTTATACTGTCATTATGAGTAAAACCCAAGTTTTGTATTTGTAATCCTTACCAAAATACCTGATTTTGGTAAAACTCACATAGATTCAATATTACAGGCATTTTTAGACGGATTGCAAGTTTGGTTTTAGAGTTATGTGTATATAACTTTCATATTTAGTATGACAGTTATACTGTCAAATTGAGTAAAAAATAACAAACTTGTAATTTTACAAACCTTACAAAATATTTTTTTCCAGTAAAATTCACAGAGATACATTTTTCCAGGCATTATTAGTCATTTTGCATGTGTGGTTTAGGAGTTATGTTTAAATAGCTGTCAGATTGAATGTGACAGTATACTGTCATAGTGAGTAAAACCAATATTTTGTATTTGCAAAACTTACAAAAACAACTGATTCTAGTAAAACTCACATGGATACAATATTACAGGCATTTTTAGACATAATGCATGTTTGGTTTTGGAGTTATGTTTATACTACTTTTACATTTAGTATGACAGTTATACTGTCCATCCATCCATCCATTTTCTACCGCTTATTCCCTTCTCAGCTACAATCAGGCGGAAGGCGGGGTACACCCTGGAAAAGTCGCCACCTCATCATAATAAGTAAAAAAAACTAAATTGTTTCTTTACAATCCTTACAAAATATGTTTTTCCAGTAATCTCACAAAGATACATTTCTCCAGGCATTATAGCCATTTTGCATATGTGGTTTGGTAGTTATGTTTAAATAACTGTCAAATTGAATGTGACAGTATACTATCATGGTGAGTAAAACCAATATTTTGTATTTGCAAACCTTACTACAACAATTGATTTTAGTAAAACTCGCATGGATACAAAATTACAGGCATTTTTTAACATAATGCATGTTTGGTTTTGGAGTTATGTTTATAAAACTTTTATATTTAGTATGAGAGTTATACCATCCTATTGAGTAAAAAAAACAAAAACTTGTGTCTTTATAAACCTTACAAAAAAAAATGTTCCCAGTAAAACTCACAAAGATACACACCAGGCATAATTAGCCATTTATCATGTTTGGTTTAGGAGTTATGTTTAAATAACTGTCATATTGAGTGTGGCAGTTATACTGTCATTATGAGTAAAACCTATTTTTTGTATTTGTAAACTTTACCAAAATACCTGATTCTGGTAAAACCCACATTGATACAATATTACAGGAATTTTTAGACATAAAGCATGTTTGGTTTTGGAGTTATGTTTATATAACTTTCATATTTAGTATGAAAGTTTTACCATAATATTGAGTAAAAAACAAAAACTAATTTGTATCTTTACAAACCTTACAAAATATTGTTTTCCAGTAAAATTCACAAATATACCTTTCTCCAGGCATTATTAGTCATTTTGCATTTGTATTTTAGGAGTTATGTTCAATTAACTTTCATATTGAGTGTGGCAGTTATACTGTCACTATGAGTAAAACCTAATTTTTGTTTTTGTAAACCTTACCAAAATACCTGATTCTGATAAAACTCACATATATTCAATATTACAGGCATTTTTAGACGGATTGCATATTTGGTTTTGGAGTTGTGTTTATATAACTTTCATATATAGTATGACAGCTATACTGTTAAATTGTGTAAAAAAAAAAACTAACTCGTGTCTTTACCAAAATACCTGATTCTGGTAAAACTCATATAGATTTAATATTACAGGCAGTTTAAGACGGATTGCAAGTTTGGTTTAGGAGTTAGTTTTTGGAATTATGTTTATATTAATTTTATATTTAGTTTGACAGTTATACCATCATATTCAGTAAAAAAAATAACTTTTGTCTTTACAAACATTACAAAATAGTTTTTTCTAGTAAAATTCACAAAGATACATTTCTCCAGGCAATATTAGTTATTTAGCATGTTTGGTTTAGGAGTTGTGTTTAAATAACTGTTATTTTGAATATGGCAGTTATACTGTCATTATGAGTAAAACCCAAGTTTTGTATTTGTAAACCTTACCAAAATACCTGATTCCGGTGAAACTCATATAGATTCAATATTACAGGCAGTTTAAGACGGATTGCAAGTTTGGTTTAGTAGTTTGGTTTTGGAATGATGTTTATACTACTTTTATATTTAGTTTGACAGTTAAACCATCATATTGAGTAAAAAAAAAAAAAACTTTTGTCTTTACAAACCTTACAAAATATTTTTTTATTAGCCATTTTGCATGTGTAGTTTAGGAGTTATGTTAACATAACCGTCATATTGAGGGCGGCAGTTATACTGTCATTATGAGTAAAACCTAAATTTTGTATTTATAAACCTTACCAAAATTCCTTATTCTGGTAAAACTCACATAGATACAATATTACAGGCATTTTTAGACATAATCCATGTTTGGTTTTGGAGTTATGTTTACATACATTTTTCCAGGCATTATTAGCTATTTATCATGTTTGGTTTAGGAGTTATGTTTAAATAACTGTTATTTTGAATATGGCAGTTATACTGTCATTATGAGTAAAACCCAATTTTTGTATTTGTAAACCTTACCAAAATACCAGATTCTGGTAAAACTCACATAGATTCAATATTACAGGAAGTTGAAGACAGATTGCAAGTTTGGTTTTGGAGTTATGTTTATTTAACTTTCATATTTAGTATGACAGTTATACTGTCATATTAAGTAAAAAAAACTAACTTGTTTCTTTACAAACCTTATAAAAAAAAAAAAAATTCCAGAAAAACTCACAAAGATAAATTTTTCCAGGCATTATTAGCCATTTTGTAATTGTGGTTTAGGAGTTACAGTATGTTTAAATAACTGTCAGATTGAATGTGACAGTATACTGTCATAGTGAGTAAAACCTATTTTTTGTATTTATAAACCTTACCAAAATTGCCTAATTTTGGTAAAAATCACATAGATACAATATTGCAGGCATTTTTAGACATAATGCATGTTTGGTTTTGGAGTTATGTTTATAAAACTTTTATATTTAGTATGACAGTTATACCATCCTATTGAGTAAAAAAAAAATAACTTGTGTCTTTATAAACCTTACAAAAAAAAATGTTCCCAGTAAAACTCACAAAGATACATTTCTCCAGGCATAATTAGCCATTTATTATGTTTGGTTTAGGAGTTATGTTTAAATAACTGTCATATTGAGTGTGGCAGTTATACTGTCATTATGAGTAAAACCTATTTTTTGTATTTGTAAACTTTACCAAAATACCTGATCCTGGTAAAACCCACATTGATACAATATTACAGGAATTTTTAGACATAAAGCATGTTTGGTTTTGGAGTTATGTTTATATAACTTTCATATTTAGTATGAAAGTTTTACCATAATATTGAGTAAAAAACAAAAACTAATTTGTATCTTTACAAACCTTACAAAATATTGTTTTCCAGTAAAATTCACAAATATACCTTTCTCCAGGCATTATTAGTCATTTTGCATTTGTGTTTTAGGAGTTATGTTCAATTAACTGTCATATTGAGTGTGGCAGTTATACTGTCACTATGAGTAAAACCTAATTTTTGTTTTTGTAAACCTTACCAAAATACCTGATTCTGATAAAACTCACATATATTCAATATTACAGGCATTTTTAGACGGATTGCATATTTGGTTTTGGAGTTGTGTTTATATAACTTTCATATATAGTATGACAGCTATACTGTTAAATTGTGTAAAAAAAAAAAACTAACTCGTGTCTTTACCAAAATACCTGATTCTGGTAAAACTCATATAGATTTAATATTACAGGCAGTTTAAGACGGATTGCAAGTTTGGTTTAGGAGTTAGTTTTTGGAATTATGTTTATATTAATTGTATATTTAGTTTGACAGTTATACCATCATATTCAGTAAAAAAAAATAACTTTTGTCTTTACAAACATTACAAAATAGTTGTTTCTAGTAAAATTCACAAAGATACATTTTTCCAGGCAATATTAGTTATTTAGCATGTTTGGTTTAGGAGTTGTGTTTAAATAACTGTTATTTTGAATATGGCAGTTATACTGTCATTATGAGTAAAACCCAAGTTTTGTATTTGTAAACCTTACCAAAATACCTGATTCTGGTGAAACTCATATAGATTCAATACTACAGGCAGTTTAAGACGGATTGCAAGTTTGGTTTAGGAGTTTGGTTTTGGAATGATGTTTATATTACTTTTATATTTAGTTTGACAGTTAAACCATCATATTGAGTAAAAAAAAAAAACTTTTGTCTTTACAAACCTTACAAAATATTTTTTTCTAGTAAAACTCACAAAGATACAATTCTCCAGGCATTATTAGCCATTTTGCATGTGTAGTTTAGGAGTTATGTTAACATAACCGTCATATTGAGGGCGGCAGTTATACTGTCATTATGAGTAAAACCTAATTTTTGTATTTATAAACCTTACCAAAATTCTTTATTCTGGTAAAACTCACATAGATACAATATTACAGGCATTTTTAGACATAATCCATGTTTGGTTTTGGGGTTATATTTAAATAACCGTCTTATCAAATAATGCAGTTATACTGTCATTATGAGTAAAACCCAAGTTTTGTATTTGTAATCCTTACCAAAATACCTGATTTTGGTAAAACTCACATAGATTCAATATTACAGGAATTTTTAGACGGATTGCAAGTTTGGTTTTAGAGTTATGTGTATATAACTTTCATATTTAGTATGACAGTTATACTGTCAAATTGAGTAAAAAATAACAAACTTGTAATTTTACAAACCTTACAAAATATTTTTTTCCAGTAAAATTCACAGAGATACATTTTTCCAGGCATTATTAGTCATTTTGCATGTGTGGTTTAGGAGTTATGTTTAAATAGCTGTCAGATTGAATGTGACAGTATACTGTCATAGTGAGTAAAACCAATATTTTGTATTTGCAAAACTTACAAAAACAACTGATTCTAGTAAAACTCACATGGATACAATATTACAGGCATTTTTAGACTTAATGCATGTTTGGTTTTGGAGTTATGTTTATAGTACTTTTACATTTAGTATGACAGTTATACTGTCCATCCATCCATCCATTTTCTACCTCTTATTCCCTTCTCAGCTACAATCAGGCGGAAGGCGGGGTACACCCTGGAAAAGTCGCCACCTCATTATAATAAGTAAAAAAAACTAAATTGTTTCTTTACAATCCTTACAAAATATGTTTTTCCAGTAATCTCACAAAGATACATTTCTCCAGGCATTATAGCCATTTTGCATATGTGGTTTGGTAGTTATGTTTAAATAACTGTCAAATTGAATGTGACAGTATACTATCATGGTGAGTAAAACCAATATTTTGTATTTGCAAACCTTACTACAACAATTGATTTTAGTAAAACTCGCATGGATACAAAATTACAGGCATTTTTTAACATAATGCATGTTTGGTTTTGGAGTTATGTTTATAAAACTTTTATATTTAGTATGACAGTTATACCATCCTATTGAGTAAAAAAAAAAAAAACTTGTGTCTTTATAAACCTTACAAAAAAAAATGTTCCCAGTAAAACTCACAAAGATACATTTCTCCAGGCATAATTAGCCATTTATCATGTTTGGTTTAGGAGTTATGTTTAAATAACTGTCATATTGAGTGTGGCAGTTATACTGTCATTATGAGTAAAACCTATTTTTTGTATTTGTAAACTTTACCAAAATACCTGATTCTGGTAAAACCCACATTGATACAAAATTAAAGGAATTTTTAGACATAAAGCATGTTTGGTTTTGGAGTTATGTTTATATAACTTTCATATTTAGTATGAAAGTTTTACCATAATATTGAGTAAAAAACAAAAACTAATTTGTATCTTTACAAACCTTACAAAATATTGTTTTCCAGTAAAATTCACAAATATACCTTTCTCCAGGCATTATTAGTCATTTTGCATTTGTGTTTTAGGAGTTATGTTCAATTAACTGTCATATTGAGTGTGGCAGTTATACTGTCACTATGAGTAAAACCTAATTTTTGTTCTTGTAAACCTTACCAAAATACCTGATTCTGATAAAACTCACATATATTCAATATTACAGGCATTTTTAGACGGATTGCATATTTGGTTTTGGAGTTGTGTTTATATAACTTTCATATATAGTATGACAGCTATACTGTTAAATTGTGTAAAAAAAAAAACTAACTCGTGTCTTTACCAAAATACCTGATTCTGGTAAAACTCATATAGATTTAATATTACAGGCAGTTTAAGACGGATTGCAAGTTTGGTTTAGGAGTTAGTTTTTGGAATTATGTTTATATTAATTTTATATTTAGTTTGACAGTTATACCATCATATTCCGTAGAAAAAAATAACTTTTGTCTTTACAAACATTACAAAATAGTTTTTTCTAGTAAAATTCACAAAGATACATTTCTCCAGGCAATATTAGTTATTTAGCATGTTTGGTTTAGGAGTTGTGTTTAAATAACTGTTATTTTGAATATGGCAGTTATACTGTCATTATGAGTAAAACCCAAGTTTTGTATTTGTAAACCTTACCAAAATACCTGATTCCGGTGAAACTCATATAGATTCAATATTACAGGCAGTTTAAGACGGATTGCAAGTTTGGTTTAGGAGTTTGGTTTTGGAATGATGTTTATATTACTTTTATATTTAGTTTGACAGTTAAACCATCATATTGAGTAAAAAAAAAAAAAACTTTTGTCTTTACAAACCTTACAAAATATTTTTTTCTAGTAAAACTCACAAAGATACAATTCTCCAGGCATTATTAGCCATTTTTCATGTGTAGTTTAGGAGTTATGTTAACATAACCGTCATATTGAGGGCGGCAGTTATACTGTCATTATGAGTAAAACCTAAATTTTGTATTTATAAACCTTACCAAAATTCCTTATTCTGGTAAAACTCACATAGATACAATATTACAGGCATTTTTAGACATAATCCATGTTTGGTTTTGGAGTTATGTTTACATACATTTTTCCAGGCATTATTAGCTATTTATCATGTTTGGTTTAGGAGTTATGTTTAAATAACTGTTATTTTGAATATGGCAGTTATACTGTCATTATGAGTAAAACCCAATTTTTGTATTTGTAAACCTTACCAAAATACCAGATTCTGGTAAAACTCACATAGATTCAATATTACAGGAAGTTGAAGACAGATTGCAAGTTTGGTTTTGGAGTTATGTTTATTTAACTTTCATATTTAGTATGACAGTTATACTGTCCTATTAAGTAAAAAAAACTAACTTGTTTCTTTACAAACCTTATAAAAAAAAAAAAAATTCCAGAAAAACTCACAAAGATAAATTTTTCCAGGCATTATTAGCCATTTTGTAATTGTGGTTTAGGAGTTACAGTATGTTTAAATAACTGTCAGATTGAATGTGACAGTATACTGTCATAGTGAGTAAAACCTATTTTTTGTATTTATAAACCTTACCAAAATTGCCTAATTTTGGTAAAAATCACATAGATACAATATTGCAGGCATTTTTAGACATAATGCATGTTTGGTTTTGGAGTTATGTTTATAAAACTTTTATATTTAGTATGACAGTTATACCATCCTATTGAGTAAAAAAAAAAATAACTTGTGTCTTTATAAACCTTACAAAAAAAAATGTTCCCAGTAAAACTCACAAAGATACATTTCTCCAGGCATAATTAGCCATTTATTATGTTTGGTTTAGGAGTTATGTTTAAATAACTGTCATATTGAGTGTGGCAGTTATACTGTCATTATGAGTAAAACCTATTTTTTGTATTTGTAAACTTTACCAAAATACCTGATTCTGGTAAAACCCACATTGATACAATATTACAGGAATTTTTAGACATAAAGCATGTTTGGTTTTGGAGTTATGTTTATATAACTTTCATATTTAGTATGAAAGTTTTACCATAATATTGAGTAAAAAACAAAAACTAATTTGTATCTTTACAAACCTTACAAAATATTGTTTTCCAGTAAAATTCACAAATATACCTTTCTCCAGGCATTATTAGTCATTTTGCATTTGTGTTTTAGGAGTTATGTTCAATTAACTGTCATATTGAGTGTGGCAGTTATACTGTCACTATGAGTAAAACCTAATTTTTGTTTTTGTAAACCTTACCAAAATACCTGATTCTGATAAAACTCACATATATTCAATATTACAGGCATTTTTAGACGGATTGCATATTTGGTTTTGGAGTTGTGTTTATATAACTTTCATATATAGTATGACAGCTATACTGTTAAATTGTGTAAAAAAAAAAAACTAACTCGTGTCTTTACCAAAATACCTGATTCTGGTAAAACTCATATAGATTTAATATTACAGGCAGTTTAAGACGGATTGCAAGTTTGGTTTAGGAGTTAGTTTTTGGAATTATGTTTATATTAATTGTATATTTAGTTTGACAGTTATACCATCATATTCAGTAAAAAAAAATAACTTTTGTCTTTACAAACATTACAAAATAGTTTTTCTAGTAAAATTCACAAAGATACATTTCTCCAGGCAATATTAGTTATTTAGTATGTTTGGTTTAGGAGTTGTGTTTAAATAACTGTTATTTTGAATATGGCAGTTATACTGTCATTATGAGTAAAACCCAAGTTTTGTATTTGTAAACCTTACCAAAATACCTGATTCTGGTGAAACTCATATAGATTCAATATTACAGGCAGTTTAAGACGGATTGCAAGTTTGGTTTAGGAGTTTGGTTTTGGAATGATGTTTATATTACTTTTATATTTAGTTTGACAGTTAAACCATCATATTGAGTAAAAAAAAAAAAAACTTTTGTCTTTACAAACCTTACAAAATATTTTTTTCTAGTAAAACTCACAAAGATACAATTCTCCAGGCATTATTAGCCATTTTGCATGTGTAGTTTAGGAGTTATGTTAACATAACCGTCATATTGAGGGCGGCAGTTATACTGTCATTATGAGTAAAACCTAATTTTTGTATTTATAAACCTTACCAAAATTCTTTATTCTGGTAAAACTCACATAGATACAATATTACAGGCATTTTTAGACATAATCCATGTTTAGTTTTGGAGTTATGTTAACATACATTTTTCCAGGCATTATTAGCTATTTATCATGTTTGGTTTAGGAGTTATGTTTAAATAATTGTTATTTTGAATATGGCAGTTATACTGTCATTATGAGTAAAACCCAATTTTTGTATTTGTAAACCTTACCAAATTACCAGATTCTGGTAAAACTCACATAGATTCAATATTACAGGAAGTTGAAGACAGATTGCAAGTTTGGTTTTGGAGTTATGTTTATTTAACTTTCATATTTAGTATGACAGTTATACTGTCATATTAAGTAAAAAAAAACTAACTTGTTTCTTTACAAACCTTATAAAAAAAAAAAAATTCCTGAAAAACTCACAAAGATACATTTTTCCAGGCATTATTAGCCATTTTGTAATTGTGGTTTAGGAGTTACAGTATGTTTAAATAACTGTCAGATTGAATGTGACAGTATACTGTCATAGTGAGTATAAACAATATTTTGTATTTGCAAAACTTACAAAAACAACTGATTCTAGTAAAACTCACATGAATACATCATTTCAGGCATTTTTGGACAACATGCATGTTTGGTTTTGGAGTTACGTTTATATAACTTTTCCATTAAGTATGACAGTTATACTGTAATTTTGAGTTAAAAAAAACTCTTTACAAACCTTAAATTTTTTTTCCCAGTAAAACTCACAAAGATACATTTCTCCAGGCATTAATAGCCATTTAGCATGTTTTGTTTAGGAGTTATGTTTAGAAAAACTGTCATTTTGAATGTGGTAGTTATCCGTCATTATGATTAAAATCTATTTTTTTTATTTGTAATCCTTACCAAAAAACCTGATTCTGGTAAAACTCACATAGATACAATATTACAGGCATTTTTAGACATAATGCATGTTTGGTTTTGGGGTTATATTTAAATAACCGTCATATCAAATAATGCAGTTATACTGTCATTATGAGTAAAACCCAAGTTTTGTATTTGTAATCCTTACCAAAATACCTGATTTTGGTAAAACTCACATAGATTCAATATTACAGGCATTTTTAGACGGATTGCAAGTTTGGTTTTAGAGTTATGTGTATATAACTTTCATATTTAGTATGACAGTTATACTGTCAAATTGAGTAAAAAATAACAAACTTGTAATTTTACAAACCTTACAAAATATTTTTTTCCAGTAAAATTCACAGAGATACATTTTTCCAGGCATTATTAGTCATTTTGCATGTGTGGTTTAGGAGTTATGTTTAAATAGCTGTCAGATTGAATGTGACAGTATACTGTCATAGTGAGTAAAACCAATATTTTGTATTTGCAAAACTTACAAAAACAACTGATTCTAGTAAAACTCACATGGATACAATATTACAGGCATTTTTAGACTTAATGCATGTTTGGTTTTGGAGTTATGTTTATAGTACTTTTACATTTAGTATGACAGTTATACTGTCCATCCATCCATCAATTTTCTACCGCTTATTCCCTTCTCAGCTACAATCAGGCGGAAGGCGGCGTACACCCTGGAAAAGTCGCCACCTCATTATAATAAGTAAAAAAAACTAAATTGTTTCTTTACAATCCTTACAAAATATGTTTTTCCAGTAATCTCACAAAGATACATTTCTCCAGGCATTATAGCCATTTTGCATATGTGGTTTGGTAGTTATGTATAAATAACTGTCAAATTGAATGTGACAGTATACTATCATGGTGAGTAAAACCAATATTTTGTATTTGCAAACCTTACTACAACAATTGATTTTAGTAAAACTCGCATGGATACAAAATTACAGGCATTTTTTAACATAATGCATGTTTGGTTTTGGAGTTATGTTTATAAAACTTTTATATTTAGTATGACAGTTATACCATCCTATTGAGTAAAAAAAAAAAAAACTTGTGTCTTTATAAACCTTACAAAAAAAAATGTTCCCAGTAAAACTCACAAAGATACATTTCTCCAGGCATAATTAGCCATTTATCATGTTTGGTTTTAGGAGTTATGTTTAAATAACTGTCATATTGAGTGTGGCAGTTATACTGTCATTATGAGTAAAACCTATTTTTTGTATTTGTAAACTTTACCAAAATACCTGATTCTGGTAAAACCCACATTGATACAATATTACAGGAATTTTTAGACATAAAGCATGTTTGGTTTTGGAGTTATGTTTATATAACTTTCATATTTAGTATGAAAGTTTTACCATAATATTGAGTAAAAAACAAAAACTAATTTGTATCTTTACAAACCTTACAAAATATTGTTTTCCAGTAAAATTCACAAATATACCTTTCTCCAGGCATTATTAGTCATTTTGCATTTGTGTTTTAGGAGTTATGTTCAATTAACTGTCATATTGAGTGTGGCAGTTATACTGTCACTATGAGTAAAACCTAATTTTTGTTTTTGTAAACCTTACCAAAATACCTGATTCTGATAAAACTCACATATATTCAATATTACAGGCATTTTTAGACGGATTGCATATTTGGTTTTGGAGTTGTGTTTATATAACTTTCATATATAGTATGACAGCTATACTGTTAAATTGTGTAAAAAAAAAAAACTAACTCGTGTCTTTACCAAAATACCTGATTCTGGTAAAACTCATATAGATTTAATATTACAGGCAGTTTAAGACGGATTGCAAGTTTGGTTTAGGAGTTAGTTTTTGGAATTATGTTTATATTAATTTTATATTTAGTTTGACAGTTATACCATCATATTCAGTAAAAAAAAAAAACTTTTGTCTTTACAAACATTACAAAATAGTTTTTTCTAGTAAAATTCACAAAGATACATTTCTCCAGGCAATATTAGTTATTTAGCATGTTTGGTTTAGGAGTTGTGTTTAAATAACTGTTATTTTGAATATGGCAGTTATACTGTCATTATGAGTAAAACCCAAGTTTTGTATTTGTAAACCTTACCAAAATACCTGATTCTGGTGAAACTCATATAGATTCAATATTACAGGCAGTTTAAGACGGATTGCAAGTTTGGTTTAGGAGTTTGGTTTTGGAATGATGTTTATATTACTTTTATATTTAGTTTGACAGTTAAACCATCATATTGAGTAAAAAAAAAAAAACTTTTGTCTTTACAAACCTTACAAAATATTTTTTTCTAGTAAAACTCACAAAGATACAATTCTCCAGGCATTATTAGCCATTTTGCATGTGTAGTTTAGGAGTTATGTTAACATAACCGTCATATTGAGGGCGGCAGTTATACTGTCATTATGAGTAAAACCTAATTTTTGTATTTATAAACCTTACCAAAATTCTTTATTCTGGTAAAACTCACATAGATACAATATTACAGGCATTTTTAGACATAATCCATGTTTGGTTTTGGAGTTATGTTTACATACATTTTTCCAGGCATTATTAGCTATTTATCATGTTTGGTTTAGGAGTTATGTTTAAATAACTGTTATTTTGAATATGGCAGTTATACTGTCATTATGAGTAAAACCCAATTTTTGTATTTGTAAACCTTACCAAAATACCAGATTCTGGTAAAACTCACATAGATTCGATATTACAGGAAGTTGAAGACAGATTGCAAGTTTGGTTTTGGAGTTATGTTTATTTAACTTTCATATTTAGTATGACAGTTATACTGTCATATTAAGTAAAAAAAAACTAACTTGTTTCTTTACAAACCTTATAAAAAAAAAAAAAAATCCTGAAAAACTCACAAAGATACATTTTCCAGGCATTATTAGCCATTTTGTAATTGTGGTTTAGGAGTTACATTATGTTTAAATAACTGTCAGATTGAATGTGACAGTATACTGTCATAGTGAGTAAAACCTATTTTTTGTATTTATAAACCTTACCAAAATTGCCTAATTCTGGTAAAAATCACATAGATACAATATTGCAGGCATTTTTAGACATAATGCATGTTTGGTTTTGGAGTTATGTTTATAAAACTTTTATATTTAGTATGACAGTTATACCATCCTATTGAGTAAAAAAAAAATAACTTGTGTCTTTATAAACCTTACAAAAAAAATGTTCCCAGTAAAACTCACAAAGATACATTTCTCCAGGCATAATTAGCCATTTATCATGTTTGGTTTAGGAGTTATGTTTAAATAACTGTCATATTGAGTGTGGCAGTTATACTGTCATTATGAGTAAAACCTATTTTTTGTATTTGTAAACTTTACCAAAATACCTGATTCTGGTAAAACCCACATTGATACAATATTACAGGAATTTTTAGACATAAAGCATGTTTGGTTTTGGAGTTATGTTTATATAACTTTCATATTTAGTATGAAAGTTTTACCATAATATTGAGTAAAAAACAAAAACTAATTTGTATCTTTACAAACCTTACAAAATATTGTTTTCCAGTAAAATTCACAAATATACCTTTCTCCAGGCATTATTAGTCATTTTGCATTTGTGTTTTAGGAGTTATGTTCAATTAACTGTCATATTGAGTGTGGCAGTTATACTGTCACTATGAGTAAAACCTAATTTTTGTTTTTGTAAACCTTACCAAAATACCTGATTCTGATAAAACTCACATATATTCAATATTACAGGCATTTTTAGACGGATTGCATATTTGGTTTTGGAGTTGTGTTTATATAACTTTCATATATAGTATGACAGCTATACTGTTAAATTGTGTAAAAAAAAAAACTAACTCGTGTCTTTACCAAAATACCTGATTCTGGTAAAACTCATATAGATTTAATATTACAGGCAGTTTAAGACGGATTGCAAGTTTGGTTTAGGAGTTAGTTTTTGGAATTATGTTTATATTAATTTTATATTTAGTTTGACAGTTATACCATCATATTCAGTAAAAAAAAATAACTTTTGTCTTTACAAACATTACAAAATAGTTTTTTCTAGTAAAATTCACAAAGATACATTTCTCCAGGCAATATTAGTTATTTAGCATGTTTGGTTTAGGAGTTGTGTTTAAATAACTGTTATTTTGAATATGGCAGTTATACTGTCATTATGAGTAAAACCCAAGTTTTGTATTTGTAAACCTTACCAAAATACCTGATTCTGGTGAAACTCATATAGATTCAATATTACAGGCAGTTTAAGACGGATTGCAAGTTTGGTTTAGGAGTTTGGTTTTGGAATGATGTTTATATTACTTTTATATTTAGTTTGACAGTTAAACCATCATATTGAGTAAAAAAAAAAACTTTTGTCTTTACAAACCTTACAAAATATTTTTTTCTAGTAAAACTCACAAAGATACAATTCTCCAGGCATTATTAGCCATTTTGCATGTGTAGTTTAGGAGTTATGTTAACATAACCGTCATATTGAGGGCGGCAGTTATACTGTCATTATGAGTAAAACCTAATTTTTGTATTTATAAACTTTACCAAAATTCTTTATTCTGGTAAAACTCACATAGATACAATATTACAGGCATTTTTAGACATAATCCATGTTTGGTTTTGGAGTTATGTTTACATACATTTTTCCAGGCATTATTAGCTATTTATCATGTTTGGTTTAGGAGTTATGTTTAAATAACTGTTATTTTGAATATGGCAGTTATACTGTCATTATGAGTAAAACCCAATTTTTGTATTTGTAAACCTTACCAAAATACCAGATTCTGGTAAAACTCACATAGATTCAATATTACAGGAAGTTGAAGACAGATTGCAAGTTTGGTTTTGGAGTTATGTTTATTTAACTTTCATATTTAGTATGACAGTTATACTGTCATATTAAGTAAAAAAAAAACTAACTTGTTTCTTTACAAACCTTATAAAAAAAAAAAAATTCCTGAAAAACTCACAAAGATACATTTTTCCAGGCATTATTAGCCATTTTGTAATTGTGGTTTAGGAGTTACAGTATGTTTAAATAACTGTCAGATTGAATGTGACAGTATACTGTCATAGTGAGTAAAACCTATTTTTTGTATTTATAAACCTTACCAAAATTGCCTAATTCTGGTAAAAATCACATAGATACAATATTGCAGGCATTTTTAGACAACATGCATGTTTGGTTTTGGAGTTATGTTTATAAAACTTTTATATTTAGTATGACAGTTATACCATCCTATTGAGTAAAAAAAAAATAACTTGTGTCTTTATAAACCTTACAAAAAACAAATGTTCCCAGTAAAACTCACAAAGATACATTTCTCCAGGCATAATTAGCCATTTATCATGTTTGGTTTAGGAGTTATGTTTAAATAACTGTCATATTGAGTGTGGCAGTTATACTGTCATTATGAGTAAAACCTATTTTTTGTATTTGTAAACTTTACCAAAATACCTGATTCTGGTAAAACCCACATTGATACAATATTACAGGAATTTTTAGACATAAAGCATGTTTGGTTTTGGAGTTATGTTTATATAACTTTCATATTTAGTATGAAAGTTTTACCATAATATTGAGTAAAAAACAAAAACTAATTTGTATCTTTACAAACCTTACAAAATATTGTTTTCCAGTAAAATTCACAAATATACCTTTCTCCAGGCATTATTAGTCATTTTGCATTTGTGTTTTAGGAGTTATGTAATAACTGTCATATTGAGTGTGGCAGTTATACTGTCACTATGAGTAAAACCTAATTTTTGTTTTTGTAAACCTTACCAAAATACCTGATTCTGATAAAACTCACATATATTCAATATTACAGGCATTTTTAGACGGATTGCATATTTGGTTTTGGAGTTGTGTTTATATAACTTTCATATATAGTATGACAGCTATACTGTTAAATTGTGTAAAAAAAAAAAAACTAACTCGTGTCTTTACCAAAATACCTGATTCTGGTAAAACTCATATAGATTTAATATTACAGGCAGTTTAAGACAGATTGCAAGTTTGGTTTAGGAGTTAGTTTTTGGAATTATGTTTATATTAATTTTATATTTAGTTTGACAGTTATATCATCATATTCAGTAAAAAAAAATAACTTTTGTCTTCACAAACATTACAAAATAGTTTTTTTCACGTAAAATTCACAAAGATACATTTCTCCAGGCAATATTAGTTATTTAGCATGTTTGGTTTAGGAGTTGTGTTTAAATAACTGTTATTTTGAATATGGCAGTTATACTGTCATTATAAGTAAAACCCAATTTTTTTATTTGTAAACCTTACCTAAATACCTGATTCTGGTAAAACTCACATAGATTCAATATTACAGGCATTTTTAGACGTATTGCAAGTTTGGTTTTGGAGTTATGTTTATTTAACTTTCATATTTAGTATGACAGTTATACTGTCATATTAAGTAAAAAAAACTAACTTGTGTCTTTACAAACCTTATAAATTTTTTTTTTTTCCAGGAAAACTCACAAAGATACATTTCTCCAGGCATTATTAGCCATTTTGTATTTGTGGTTTAGGAGTTATGTTTAAATAACTGTCAGATTGAATGTGACAGTATACTGTCATTATGAGTAAAACCTAATTTTTGTATTTGTAAACCTTACCAAAAATACCTGATTCTGGTAAAAATCACATAGATACAATATTGCAGGCATTTTTAGACATAATGCATGTTTGGTTTTGGAGTTATGTTTATACAACTTTCATATTTAGTATGACAGTTCTACCATCATATTAAGTAGAAAAAAAACAAACTTGTGTCTTCATAAACCTTACAATTTTTTTCTCCCCAAAACTCACAAAGATACATTTCTCCAGGCATAATTAGCCATTTATCATGTTTGGTTTCGGAGTTATCTTTAAATAACTGTCATATTGAGTGTGGCAGTTATTGTATTGTGTGTCATTATAAAAACAAAACTATTTTTTGTATTTGTATACCTTACCAAAATACCTGGTTCTGGTAAAACCCACACCGATACAATATTACAGGAATTTTTAGACATAAAGCATGTTTGGTTTTGGAGTTATGTTTATATAACTTTCATAATTAGTATGACAGTTATACCATCATATTGAGTAAAAAAAAACTAATTTGTTTCTTTACAAATCTTACATAATATTGTTTTCCAGTAAAATTCACAAATATACATTTCTCTAGGCATTATTAGTCATTTTGCTTTTGTGTTTTAGGAGTTATGTTTAATTAACTGTCATATTGAGTGTGGCAGTTATATTGTCACTATGAGTAAAACCTAATTTTTGCATTCGTAAACCTTACCAAAATACCTGAATCTGATAAAACTCACATATATTCAATATTACAGGCATTTTTAGACGGATTGCATATTTGGTTTTGGAATTATGTTTATATAACTTTCATATATAGTATGACAGCTAAACTGTTAAATTGTGTAAAAAAAACAACTAACTTGTGTCTTTACAAACCTTACAAAATATTTTTTCCAGTAAAACTCACAAAGATACATTCCTCAAGGCATTATTAGCCATTTTGTCAGTATACTGTCATTATGAGTAAAACTAATATTTTGTATTTGTAAAACTTACAAAAACAACTGATTATAGTAAAACTCACATTGATACAAAATTATAAGCATTTAAACACAATGCATGTTTGGTGGCAGTCAATGTGGCAGTTATACTGTCATTATGAGTAAAACCTAATTTTTGTAATTGTAAACCTTACCAAAATACCTGATTCTGGTAAACCTCACATAGATACAATATTACAGGCATTTTTAGACATAATGTATGTTTGGTTTTGGAGTTATATTTATATAACTTTCATATTTAGTATGACAGTATACCATCATATTAAATAAAAAAAACTAACTTGTGTCTTTATAAACCTTACAAAATATTGTTTTCCAGTAAAATTCACAAATATACATTTCTCTAGGCATTATTAGTCATTTTGCATTTGTGTTTTAGGAGTTATGTTTAAATAACTGTCATATTGAGTCTGGCAGTTATACTGTCACTATGAGTAAAACCTAATTTTTTGATTTGTAAACCTTACCAAAATACCTGATTCTGATAAAACTTACATATAATAAATATTACAGACATTTTTAGACGGATTGCATGTTTGGGTTTGGAGTTATGTTTATAAAACTTTCATATATAGTATGACAGCTATACTGTAAAATTAAGTTAAAAAAAAAACAACTAATGTATGTGTTTACAAACCTTACAAAATATTTGTTTCAGTAAAATTCACAAATATACATTCCTCCAGGCATTATTAGCCATTTTGTCGGATTGATTGTGACAGTAAACTCTCATTATGAGTAAAACTAATATTTTGTATTTGTAAACCTTACAAAAACAACTGATTCTAGTAAAACTCACATGGATACAAAATTATAAGCATTTTTAGACATAATGCATGTTTGGTTTTGGAGTTATGTTTAAATAATTGTCATATTGAATGTGGCAGTATACTGTCATTATGAGTAAAACCTAACGTTTATATTTGTCAACCTTACCAAAATACCTGATTCTGGTAAAACTCAAAAAGATACAATATTACAGGCATTTTCAGACTAAATGCATTTTGGTTTTGGAGTTATGTGTATATAACTTTCATATTTAGTATGACAGTTATACCATCATATTAAATAAAATAAAAAAACGTGTGTCTTTATAATCCTTACACATTATTTTTTTCCAGTAAAACTCACAAAGACACATTTCTCCAGGCATTATTAGTCATTTATCATGTTTGGTTTAGGAGTCATTTTTAAATAACTGTCTTATCAAATGTTGCAGTTATACTGTCATTATGAGTAAAACACAAGTTTTGTATTTGTAAACCTTACCAAAATACCTGATTCTGGCAAAACTCACATAGATTCAATATAACAGGCAGTTTAAGACATATTGCAAGTTTGGTTTAGGAGTTTGGTTTTGGAATTATGTTTATCTAACTTTCATCTTTAGTATGACAGTCATCATATTGAGTAAAAAAAACAAATAACTTTTTTCTTTACAAACCTTACAAAATATTTTTTTTCTAGTAAAACTCACAAAGATTCATTTCTCCAGGCATTATTAGCCATTTAGCATATTTGTTTTAGGAGTTAAGTTTAAATAACTGTTATTTTGAACATGGCAGTTATACTGTCATTATGAGTAAAACACAATTTTTGTATTTGTAAACCATACCAAAATAACTGATTCTGGTAAAACTAACATACAGGTAAAAGCCAGTAAATTAGAATATTTTGAAAAACTTGATTTATTTCAGTAATTGCATTCAAAAGGTGTAACTTGTACATTATATTTATTCATTGCACACAGACTGATGCATTCAAATGTTTATTTCATTTAATTTTGATGATTTGAAGTGGCAACAAATGAAAATCCAAAATTCCGTGTGTCACAAAATTAGAATATTACTTAAGGCTAATACACAAAAGGGATTTTTAGAAATGTTGGCGAACTGAAAAGTATGAAAATGAAAAATATGAGCATGTCAATACTCAATACTTGGTTGGAGCTCCTTTTTCCTCAATTACTGCGTTAATGCGGCGTGGCATGGAGTCGATGAGTTTCTGGCACTGCTCAGGTGTTATGAGAGCCCAGGTTGCTCTGATAGTGGCCTTCAACTCTTCTGCGTTTTTGGGTCTGGCATTCTGCATCTTCCTTTTCACAATACCCCACATATTTTCTATGGGGCTAAGGTCAGGGGAGTTGGCGGGCCAATTTAGAACAGAAATACCATGGTCCGTAAACCAGGCACGGGTAGATTTTGCGCTGTGTGCAGGCGCCAAGTCCTGTTGGAACTTGAAATCTCCATCTCCATAGAGTAGGTCAGCAGCAGGAAGCATGAAGTGCTCTAAAACTTGCTGGTAGACGGCTGCGTTGACCCTGGATATCAGGAAACAGAGTGGACCGACACCAGCAGATGACATGGCACCCCAAACTATCTCTGATGGTGGAAACTTTACACTAGACTTCAGGCAACGTGGATCCTGTGCCTCTCCTGTCATCCTCCAGACTCTGGGACCTCGATTTCCAAAGGAAATGCAAAATTTGCATGGTTGGGTGATGGTTTGGGGTGCCATGTCATCTGCTGGTGTCGGTCCACTCTGTTTCCTGAGATCCAGGGTCAACGCAGCCGTCTACCAGCAAGTTTTAGAGCACTTCATGCTTCCTGCTGCTGACCTGCTCTATGGAGATGGAGATTTCAAGTTCCAACAGGACTTGGCGCCTGCACACAGCGCAAAATCTACCTGTGCCTGGTTTACGGACCATGGTATTTCTGTTCTAAATTGGCCCGCCAACTCCCCTGACCTTAGCCCCATAGAAAATATGTGGGGTATTGTGAAAAGGAAGATGCAGAATGCCAGACCCAAAAACGCAGAAGAGTTGAAGGCCACTATCAGAGCAACCTGGGCTCTCATAACACCTGAGCAGTGCCAGAAACTCATCGACTCCATGCCACGCCGCATTAACGCAGTAATTGAGGCAAAAGGAGCTCCAACCAAGTATTGAGTATTTTACATGCTCATATTTTTCATTTTCATACTTTTCAGTTGGCCAACATTTCTAAAAATCCCTTTTTTGTATTAGCCTTAAGTAATATTCTAATTTTGTGACACACGGAATTTTGGATTTTCATTTGTTGCCACTTCAAATCATCAAAATTAAATGAAATAAACATTTGAATGCATCAGTCTGTGTGCAATGAATAAATATAATGTACAAGTTACACCTTTTGAATGCAATTACTGAAATAAATCAAGTTTTTCAAAATATTCTAATTTACTGGCTTTTACCTGTATATTCAATATTACAGGCATTTTTAGACGGATTTGCAAGTTGTGGTTTTGGTGTTATATATATTCAACTTTCATATTTAGTATGACAGTTATACTGTCATATTGAGTAAAAAAAAGCTAACTTGTGTCTTTACAAAATTTACAAACTTTTTTTTTCCTGTAAAACTTACAAAGATACATTTCTCCAGGCAATATTTGACATTTTGCTTATGGTTTAGGAGTTATGTTTAAATAACAGTCAGATTGAATATGACAGTATACTGTCATAATAGTTTTTTACTCAATATGCCAGCATTGTTCTTAAAATCCTGAGATAATGCAAAAAAAGCAAAAAAAATGTTTTTCAACATAAATCCTACACCAAACATGCAACATGTCTAATAATGCCTGAAGACATGTATCTTTATTAGTTTTACTAGAAAATGTATCTTTTGTAAGTTTTGCAACGACGCAAGTTAGTTTTTTTAATTCAATATAACAGTATAACTGTCAAACTGAATGTAAAAGTTATATAAACATAACTCCAAAACTGAACATGCATTGTGTCTAAAAATAACGAAAATATTGTATCTATGTGAATTTTACCAGATTAAGGTAATTTGGTAAGGTTTACAAATACAAAAATTGGGTTTTTGTAATAATGACAATATAACTGCTAAATTCAATTTGACAGTTATTTAAACATAACTTCCTAACCACACATGCAAATAGGCTAATAAAGCCTAAAACAATGCATCCTTGTGAGTTTTACTCGAAACATTTGCTATTTTAAGGCTTTCAAACACAAAAAGTAGTTTTTTACTCATTATGACAGTAATGTTCTTAAAATCCTGAGATAATGCGAAATAGGCAATAAAAAATTTTTTCAACATAATTCCTACACCAAACACGCAACATGTCTAATAATGCTTGATGTATGCATCTTTGTTAGTTTTACTAGAAACATTTTCTTTTGTAAGTTTTGCAAAGAGGCAAGTTAGTTTTTTCAATTCAATATGAGAGGTATAACTGTCAAACCAAATATGAAAGTTATATAAACATAACTCCAAAATTGAACATGTATTATGTGTAAAAGTGCCTAAAATATTGTATCTATGTGAGTTTTACAAGAATCAGTTAATTTGGTAAGGAGTACAATTACATAAATTAGGGGTTTACTCATAATGACAGATAACTGCTACATTCAATTTGACAGTTATTTAAACATATCTTCTTAACCACACATGCAAAATAGGCTAATAAAGCCTAAAACAATGCATCCTTGTGAGTTTTACTCGAAACATATGCTATTTTAAGGCTTGCAAACACAAAAAGTAGTTTTTTACTCATTATGACAGTAATGTTCTGAAAATCCTGAGATAATGCGAAATAAGCAATAAAAATGTTTTTCAACATAATTCCTACACCAAACATGCAACATGTCTAATAATACTTAAAGATATGTATATTTGTTAGTTTTACTAGAAACATTATCTTTTGTAAGTTTTGCAAAGAGGCAAGTAAGTTTTTTTATTTCAATATTACAGTATAACTGTCATACCAAATATGAAATATATATAAACATAACTCCAAAATTGAACATGCATTATGTCTAAAAATGCCTGTAATATTGTATATATGTGAGTTACACCAGAATCAGGTAATTTGGTAAAGTTTACAAATACGAAAAAAATTTTTTTTCATAATGACAGTATAACTGCTACATTCAATTTGACTGTTATTTAAACAAAACTTCCTAATCACACATGCAATTAGGTTAATAAAGCCTAAAACAATGCATCCTTGTGAGTTTTACTCGAAACATTTGCTATTTAAAGGCTTGCAAACACAAAAAGTAGTTTTTTACTCATTATGACAGTAATGTTCTTAAAATCCTGAGATAATGCGAAATAAGCAATAAAAATGTATTTCAACATAATTCCTACACCAAACATGCAACATGTCTAATAATGCTTGAAGATATGCATCTTTGTTAGTTTTACTAGAAAAATTATCTTTTGTAAGTTTTGCAAAGAGGCAAGTTAGTTTTTTTAATTCAATATGACAGTATAACTGTCATACCAAATATGAAAGTTATATAAACATAACTCCAAAACTGAACATGCATTATGTCTAAATATAACTAACATATTCTATCTATGTGAGTTTTACAAGAATCAGTTCATTTTGTAAGGTGTACAATTACAAACATTAGGGGTTTACTCGTAATGACAGTTAACTGTTAAGTTCAATTTGACTGTCATTTAAACATAACTCCCTAACCACACATGCAAAATAGGTTAATAAAGCCTAAAACAATGCATCTTTTTGAGTTTTACTCGAAACATATGCTATTTTAAGGCTTGCAAACACAAAAAGTAGTTTTTTAATCATTATGACAGTAATGTTCTTAAAATCCTGAGATAATGCGAAATAAGCAATAAAAATGTTTTTTAACATAATTCCTACACCAAACATGCAACATGTCTAATAATGCGTGAAGACATGGATCTTTGTTGGTTTTACTAGAAAAATTATCTTTTGTAAGTTTTGCAAAGAGGCAAGTTAGTTTTTTAATTCAATATGACAGTATAACTGTCATACCAAATATGAAATATATATAAACATAACTCCAAAATTGAACATGCATTATGTCTAAAAATGCCTAAAATATTGTATCTATGTGATTTAGACCAGAATAAGGTAATTTGGTAAGGTTTACAAATACAAATGTTTTTTTTTTTCATAATGACAGATACTGCTACATTCAATTTGACTGTTATTTAAACATAACTTCATAACCACTCATGCAAAATAGGCTAATAAAGCCTAAAACAATGCATCCTTGTGAGTTTTAGTCAAAACATATGCTATTTTAAGGCTTGCAAACACAAAAAGTAGTTTTTTACTCATTATGACAGTAATGTTCTTAAAATCCTGAGATAATGCGAAATAAGCATTAAAAATGTTTTTCATCACAAATCCTACACCAAACATGCAACATGTCTAATAACGCCTGGATACATGTATCCTTGTTAGTTTCACTAGAAAACATATCTTTTGTAACTTTTGCAATGACGCAAGTTAGTTTTTTTAAATTCAATATGACAGCATAACTGTCATACCAAATGTAAAAGTTATATAAACATAACTCCAAAACTGAACTTGCATTAAGTCTAAAAATGCCTGTAATATTGTATCTATGTGAGTTACATAAGAATCAGGTAATTTGGTAAGGTTTACAAATACAAAAATTGTTTTTTTTCATAATGACTAACTACTACATTCAACTAAACTGTTATTTAAAAATAACTTCATAATCACACATGCAAATAGGTTAATGAAGCCTAAAACAATGCATCTTTTTGAGTTTTACTCGAAACATATGCTATTTTAAGGCTTGCAAACACAAAAAGTATTTTTTTAATCATTATGACAGTAATGTTCTTAAAATCCTGAGATAATGCGAAATAAGCAATAAAAATGTTTTTCAACATAATTCCTACACCAAACATGCAACATGTCTAATAATGCGTGAAGACATGGATCTTTGTTGGTTTTACTAGAAAAATTATCTTTTGTAAGTTTTGCAAAGAGGCAAGTTAGTTTTTTAATTCAATATGACAGTATAACTGTCATACCAAAAATGAAATATATATAAACATAACTCCAAAATTGAACATGCATTATGTCTAAAAATGCCTAAAATATTGTATCTATGTGATTTAGACCAGAATAAGGTAATTTGGTAAGGTTTACAAATACAAAAGTTGTTTTTTTTCATAATGACAGATACTGCTACATTCAATTTGACTGTTATTTAAACATAACTTCATAACCACTCATGCAAAATAGGCTAATAAAGCCTAAAACAATGCATCCTTGTGAGTTTTAGTCAAAACATATGCTATTTTAAGGCTTGCAAACACAAAAAGTAGTTTTTTACTCATTATGACAGTAATGTTCTTAAAATCCTGAGATAATGCGAAATAAGCATTAAAAATGTTTTTCATCACAAATCCTACACCAAACATGCAACATGTCTAATAACGCCTGGATACATGTGTCCTTGTTAGTTTCACTAGAAAACATATCTTTTGTAACTTTTGCAATGACGCAAGTTAGTTTTTTTAAATTCAATATGACAGCATAACTGTCATACCAAATGTAAAAGTTATATAAACATAACTCCAAAACTGAACTTGCATTATGTCTAAAAATGCCTGTAATATTGTATCTATGTGAGTTACACAAGAATCAGGTAATTTGGTAAGGTTTACAAATACAAAAATTGTTTTTTTTCATAATGACTAACTACTACATTCAACTAAACTGTTATTTAAACATAACTTCATAATCACACATGCAAATAGGTTAATGAAGCCTAAAACAATGCATCTTTTTGAGTTTTACTCGAAACATATGCTATTTTAAGGCTTGCAAACACAAAAAGTAGTTTTTTAATCATTATGACAGTAATGTTCTTAAAATCCTGAGATAATGCGAAATAAGCAATAAAAATGTTTTTCAACATAATTCCTACACCAAACATGCAACATGTCTAATAATGCGTGAAGACATGGATCTTTGTTGGTTTTACTAGAAAAATTATCTTTTGTAAGTTTTGCAAAGAGGCAAGTTAGTTTTTTAATTCAATATGACAGTATAACTGTCATACCAAAAATGAAATATATATAAACATAACTCCGAAATTGAACATGCATTATGTCTAAAAATGCCTAAAATATTGTATCTATGTGATTTAGACCAGAATAAGGTAATTTGGTAAGGTTTACAAATACAAAAGTTTTTTTTTTTCATAATGACAGATACTGCTACATTCAATTTGACTGTTATTTAAATATAACTTCATAACCACTCATGCAAAATAGGCTAATAAAGCCTAAAACAATGCATCCTTGTGAGTTTTAGTCAAAACATATGCTATTTTAAGGCTTGCAAACACAAAAAGTAGTTTTTTACTCATTATGACAGTAATGTTCTTAAAATCCTGAGATAATGCGAAATAAGCATTAAAAATGTTTTTCATCACAAATCCTACACCAAACATGCAACATGTCTAATAACGCCTGGATACATGTATCCTTGTTAGTTTCACTAGAAAACATATCTTTTGTAACTTTTGCAATGACGCAAGTTAGTTTTTTTAAATTCAATATGACAGCATAACTGTCATACCAAATGTAAAAGTTATATAAACATAACTCCAAAACTGAACTTGCATTATGTCTAAAAATGCCTGTAATATTGTATCTATGTGAGTTACACAAGAATCAGGTAATTTGGTAAGGTTTACAAATACAAAAATTGTTTTTTTTCATAATGACTAACTACTACATTCAACTAAACTGTTATTTAAACATAACTTCATAATCACACATGCAAATAGGTTAATGAAGCCTAAAACAATGCATCTTTTTGAGTTTTACTTGAAACATTTGCTATTTCAAGGCTTGCAAACACAAAAAGTAGTTTTTTACTCATTAAGACATTATTGTTCTTAAAATCATGAGATAATGCGAAATAAGCAATAAAAATGTTTTTCAACATATTTCCTACACCAAACATGCAACATGTCTAATAATGCTTGAAGATATGCATATTTGTTAGTTTTACTAGAAAAATTATCTTTTGTAAGTTTTGCAAAGAGGCAAGTTAGTTTTTTTAATTCAATATGACAGTATAACTGTCATACCAAATATGAAAGTTATATAAACATAACTCCAAAACTGAACATGCATTATGTCTAAATATAACTAACATATTCTATCTATGTGAGTTTTACAAGAATCAGTTCATTTGTTAAGGTGTACAATTACAAACATTAGGGGTTTACTCGTAATGACAGTTAACTGTTAAGTTCAATTTGACTGTTATTTAAACATAACTCCCTAACCACACATGCAAAATAGGTTAATAAAGCCTAAAGCAATGCATCTTTTTGAGTTTTACTCGAAACATATGCTATTTTAAGGCTTGCAAACACAAAAAGTAGTTTTTTAATCATTATGACAGTAATGTTCTTAAAATCCTGAGATAATGTGAAATAAGCAATAAAAATGTTTTTCAACATAATTCCTACACCAAACATGCAACATGTCTAATAATGCGTGAAGACATGGATCTTTGTTGGTTTTACTAGAAAATTTATCTTTTGTAAGTTTTGCAAAGAGGCAAGTTAGTTTTTTAATTCAATATGACAGTATAACTGTCATACCAAAAATGAAATATATATAAACATAACTCCAAAATTGAACATGCATTATGTCTAAAAATGCCTAAAATATTGTATCTATGTGATTTAGACCAGAATAAGGTATTTTGGTAAGGTTTACAAATACAAAAGTTGTTTTTTTTCATAATGACAGATACTGCTACATTCAATTTGACTGTTATTTAAACATAACTTCATAACCACTCATGCAAAATAGGCTAATAAAGCCTAAAACAATGCATCCTTGTGAGTTTTAGTCAAAACATATGCTATTTTAAGGCTTGCAAACACAAAAAGTAGTTTTTTACTCATTATGACAGTAATGTTCTTAAAATCCTGAGATAATGCGAAATAAGCATTAAAAATGTTTTTCATCACAAATCCTACACCAAACATGCAACATGTCTAATAACGTCTGGATACATGTATCCTTGTTAGTTTCACTAGAAAACATATCTTTTGTAACTTTTGCAATGACGCAAATTAGTTTTTTTAAATTCAATATGACAGCATAAATGTCATACCAAATGTAAAAGTTATATAAACATAACTCCAAAACTGAACTTGCATTATGTCTAAAAATGCCTGTAATATTGTATCTATGTGAGTTACACAAGAATCAGGTAATTTGGTAAGGTTTACAAATACAAAAATTGTTTTTTTTCATAATGACTAACTACTACATTCAACTAAACTGTTATTTAAACATAACTTCATAATCACACATGCAAATAGGTTAATGAAGCCTGAAACAATGCATCTTTTTGAGTTTTACTCGAAACATATGCTATTTTAAGGCTTGCAAACACAAAAAGTAGTTTTTTAATCATTATGACAGTAATGTTCTTAAAATCCTGAGATAATGCGAAATAAGCAATAAAAATGTTTTTTAACATAATTCCTACACCAAACATGTTACATGTCTAATAATGCGTGAAGATATGTATCTTTGTTAGTTTTACTAGAAAAATTATCTTTTGTAAGTTTTGCAAAGAGGCAAGTTAGTTTTATTTAATTCAATATGACAGTATAACTGTCATACCAAATATGAAATATATATAATCATAACTCCAAAATTGAACATGCATTTTGTCTAAAAATGCCTAAAATATTGTATATATGTGAGTTACACCAGAATCAGGTAATTTGGTAAGGTTTACAAATACAAAAGTTTTTTTTTTTCCATAATGACAGTATAACTGCTACATTCAATTTGACTGTTATTTAAACATAACTTTATAACCACACATGCAAAATAGGCTAATAAAGCCTAAAACAATGCATCCTTGTGAGTTTTAGTCAAAACATATGCTATTTTAAGGCTTGCAAACACAAAAAGTAGTTTTTTACTCATTATGACAGTAATGTTCTTAAAATCCTGAGATAATGCGAAATAAGCATTAAAAATGTTTTTCATCACAAATCCTACACCAAACATGCAACATGTCTAATAACGCCTGGATACATGTATCCTTGTTGGTTTCACTAGAAAACATATCTTTTGTAACTTTTGCAATGACGCAAGTTAGTTTTTTTAAATTCAATATGACAGCATAACTGTCATACCAAATGTAAAAGTTATATAAACATAACTCCAAAACTGAACTTGCATTATGTCTAAAAATGCCTGTAATATTGTATCTATGTGAGTTACACAAGAATCAGGTAATTTGGTAAGGTTTACAAATACAAAAATTGTTTTTTTTCATAATGACTAACTACTACATTCAACTAAACTGTTATTTAAACATAACTTCATAATCACACATGCAAATAGGTTAATGAAGCCTAAAACAATGCATCTTTTTGAGTTTTACTCGAAACATATGCTATTTTAAGGCTTGCAAACACAAAAAGTAGTTTTTTAATCATTATGACAGTAATGTTCTTAAAATCCTGAGATAATGCGAAATAAGCAATAAAAATGTTTTTCAACATAATTCCTACACCAAACATGCAACATGTCTAATAATGCGTGAAGACATGGATCTTTGTTGGTTTTACTAGAAAAATTATCTTTTGTAAGTTTTGCAAAGAGGCAAGTTATTTTTTTAATTCAATATGACAGTATAACTGTCATACCAAAAATGAAATATATATAAACATAACTCCAAAATTGAACATGCATTATGTCTAAAAATGCCTAAAATATTGTATCTATGTGATTTAGACCAGAATAAGGTATTTTGGTAAGGTTTACAAATACAAAAGTTGTTTTTTTTCATAATGACAGATACTGCTACATTCAATTTGACTGTTATTTAAACATAACTTCATAACCACTCATGCAAAATAGGCTAATAAAGCCTAAAACAATGCATCCTTGTGAGTTTTAGTCAAAACATATGCTATTTTAAGGCTTGCAAACACAAAAAGTAGTTTTTTACTCATTATGACAGTAATGTTCTTAAAATCCTGAGATAATGCGAAATAAGCATTAAAAATGTTTTTCATCACAAATCCTACACCAAACATGCAACATGTCTAATAACGTCTGGATACATGTATCCTTGTTAGTTTCACTAGAAAACATATCTTTTGTAACTTTTGCAATGACGCAAATTAGTTTTTTTAAATTCAATATGACAGCATAAATGTCATACCAAATGTAAAAGTTATATAAACATAACTCCAAAACTGAACTTGCATTATGTCTAAAAATGCCTGTAATATTGTATCTATGTGAGTTACACAAGAATCAGGTAATTTGGTAAGGTTTACAAATACAAAAATTGTTTTTTTTCATAATGACTAACTACTACATTCAACTAAACTGTTATTTAAACATAACTTCATAATCACACATGCAAATAGGTTAATGAAGCCTGAAACAATGCATCTTTTTGAGTTTTACTCGAAACATATGCTATTTTAAGGCTTGCAAACACAAAAAGTAGTTTTTTAATCATTATGACAGTAATGTTCTTAAAATCCTGAGATAATGCGAAATAAGCAATAAAAATGTTTTTTAACATAATTCCTACACCAAACATGTTACATGTCTAATAATGCGTGAAGATATGTATCTTTGTTAGTTTTACTAGAAAAATTATCTTTTGTAAGTTTTGCAAAGAGGCAAGTTAGTTTTATTTAATTCAATATGACAGTATAACTGTCATACCAAATATGAAATATATATAATCATAACTCCAAAATTGAACATGCATTTTGTCTAAAAATGCCTAAAATATTGTATATATGTGAGTTACACCAGAATCAGGTAATTTGGTAAGGTTTACAAATACAAAAGTTTTTTTTTTTCCATAATGACAGTATAACTGCTACATTCAATTTGACTGTTATTTAAACATAACTTTATAACCACACATGCAAAATAGGCTAATAAAGCCTAAAACAATGCATCCTTGTGAGTTTTAGTCAAAACATATGCTATTTTAAGGCTTGCAAACACAAAAAGTAGTTTTTTACTCATTATGACAGTAATGTTCTTAAAATCCTGAGATAATGCGAAATAAGCATTAAAAATGTTTTTCATCACAAATCCTACACCAAACATGCAACATGTCTAATAACGCCTGGATACATGTATCCTTGTTGGTTTCACTAGAAAACATATCTTTTGTAACTTTTGCAATGACGCAAGTTAGTTTTTTTAAATTCAATATGACAGCATAACTGTCATACCAAATGTAAAAGTTATATAAACATAACTCCAAAACTGAACTTGCATTATGTCTAAAAATGCCTGTAATATTGTATCTATGTGAGTTACACAAGAATCAGGTAATTTGGTAAGGTTTACAAATACAAAAATTGTTTTTTTTCATAATGACTAACTACTACATTCAACTAAACTGTTATTTAAACATAACTTCATAATCACACATGCAAATAGGTTAATGAAGCCTAAAACAATGCATCTTTTTGAGTTTTACTCGAAACATATGCTATTTTAAGGCTTGCAAACACAAAAAGTAGTTTTTTAATCATTATGACAGTAATGTTCTTAAAATCCTGAGATAATGCAAAATAAGCAATAAAAATGTTTTTCAACATAATTCCTACACCAAACATGCAACATGTCTAATAATGCGTGAAGACATGGATCTTTGTTGGTTTTACTAGAAAAATTATCTTTTGTAAGTTTTGCAAAGAGGCAAGTTAGTTTTTTAATTCAATATGACAGTATAACTGTCATACCAAAAATGAAATATATATAAACATAACTCCAAAATTGAACATGCATTATGTCTAAAAATGCCTAAAATATTGTATCTATGTGATTTAGACCAGAATAAGGTATTTTGGTAAGGTTTACAAATACAAAAGTTGTTTTTTTTTCATAATGACAGATACTGCTACATTCAATTTGACTGTTATTTAAACATAACTTCATAACCACTCATGCAAAATAGGCCAATAAAGCCTAAAACAATGCATCCTTGTGAGTTTTAGTCAAAACATATGCTATTTTAAGGCTTGCAAACACAAAAAGTAGTTTTTTACTCATTATGACAGTAATGTTCTTAAAATCCTGAGATAATGCGAAATAAGCATTAAAAATGTTTTTCATCACAAATCCTACACCAAACATGCAACATGTCTAATAACGTCTGGATACATGTATCCTTGTTAGTTTCACTAGAAAACATATATTTTGTAACTTTTGCAATGACGCAAATTAGTTTTTTTAAATTCAATATGACAGCATAACTGTCATACCAAATGTAAAAGTTATATAAACATAACTCCAAAACTGAACTTGCATTATGTCTAAAAATGCCTGTAATATTGTATCTATGTGAGTTACACAAGAATCAGGTAATTTGGTAAGGTTTACAGATACAAAAATTGTTTTTTTTCATAATGACTAACTACTACATTCAACTAAACTGTTATTTAAACATAACTTCATAATCACACATGCAAATAGGTTAATGAAGCCTAAAACAATACATCTTTTTGAGTTTTACTCGAAACATATGCTATTTTAAGGCTTGCAAACACAAAAAGTAGTTTTTTAATCATTATGACAGTAATGTTCTTAAAATCCTGAGATAATGCGAAATAAGCAATAAAAATGTTTTTCAACATAATTCCTACACCAAACATGCAACATGTCTAATAATGCGTGAAGACATGGATCTTTGTTGGTTTTACTAGAAAAATTATCTTTTGTAAGTTTTGCAAAGAGGCAAGTTAGTTTTTTAATTCAATATGACAGTATAACTGTCATACCAAATATGAAATATATATAAACATAACTCCAAAATTGAACATGCAATATGTCTAAAATTGCCTAAAATATTGTATCTATGTGATTTAGACCAGAATAAGGTAATTTGGTAAGGTTTACAAATACAAAAATTGTTTTTTTTCCATAATGACAGATACTGCTACATTCAATTTGACTGTTATTTAAACATAACTTCATAACCACTCATGCAAAATAGGCTAATAAAGCCTAAAACAATGCATCCTTGTGAGTTTTAGTCAAAACATATGCTATTTTAAGGCTTGCAAACAGAAAAAGTAGTTTTTTACTCATTATGACGGTAATGTTCTTAAAATCCTGAGATAATGCGAAATAAGCATTAAAAATGTTTTTCATCACAAATCCTACACCAAACATGAAACATGTCTAATAACGCCTGGATACATGTATCCTTGTTAGTTTCACTAGAAAACATATCTTTTGTAACTTTTGCAATGACGCAAGTTAGTTTTTTTTAAATTCAATATGACAGCATAACTGTCATACCAAATGTAAAAGTTATATAAACATAACTCCAAAACTGAACTTGCATTATGTCTAAAAATGCCTGTAATATTGTATCTATGTGAGTTACACAAGAATCAGGTAATTTGGTAAGGTTTACAAATACAAAAATTGTTTTTTTTCATAATGACTAACTACTACATTCAACTAAACTGTTATTTAAACATAACTTCATAATCACACATGCAAATAGGTTAATGAAGCCTAAAACAATGCATCTTTTTGAGTTTTACTCGAAACATATGCTATTTTAAGGCTTGCAAACACAAAAAGTAGTTTTTTAATCATTATGACAGTAATGTTCTTAAAATCCTGAGACATGCGAAATAAGCAATAAAAATGTTTTTTAACATAATTCCTACACCAAACATGTTACATGTCTAATAATGCGTGAAGATATGTATCTTTGTTAGTTTTACTAGAAAAATTATCTTTTGTAAGTTTTGCAAAGAGGCAAGTTAGTTTTATTTAATTCAATATGACAGTATAACTGTCATACCAAATATGAAATATATATAATCATAACTCCAAAATTGAACATGCATTTTGTCTAAAAATGCCTAAAATATTGTATATATGTGAGTTACACCAGAATCAGGTAATTTGGTAAGGTTTACAAATACAAAAGTTTTTTTTTTTCCATAATGACAGTATAACTGCTACATTCAATTTGACTGTTATTTAAACAAAACTTCCTAATCACACATGCAAATAGGTTAATAAAGCCTAAAACATCGCATCCTTGTGAGTTTTACTCGAAACATTTGCTATTTAAAGGTTTGCAAACACAAAAAGTAGTTTTTTACTCATTATGACAGTAATGTTCTTAAAATCCTGAGATAATGCGAAATAAGCAATAAAAATGTTTTTCAACATAATTCCTACACCAAACATGCAACATGTCTAATAATGCTTGAAGATATGCATCTTTGTTAGTTTTACTAGAAAAATTATCTTTTGTAAGTTTTGCAAAGAGGCAAGTTAGTTTTTTTAATTCAATATGACAGTATAACTGTCATACCAAATATGAAAGTTATATAAATATAACTCCAAAACTGAACATGCATTATGTCTAAAAATAACTAACATATTCTATCTATGTGAGTTTTACAAGAATCAGTTCATTTGGTAAGGTGTACAATTACAAAAATTAGGGGTTTACTCGTAATGACAGTTAACTGTTAAGTTCAATTTGACTGTTATTTAAACATAACTCCCTAACCACACATGCAAAATAGGTTAATAAAGCCTAAAACAATGCATCTTTTTGAGTTTTACTCGAAACATATGCTATTTTAAGGCTTGCAAACACAAAAAGTAGTTTTTTACTCATTATGACAGTAATGTTCTTAAAATCCTGAGATAATGCGAAATAAGCATTAAAAATGTTTTTCATCACAAATCCTACACCAAACATGCAACATGTCTAATAACGCCTGGATACATGTATCCTTGTTAGTTTCACTAGAAAACATATCTTTTGTAACTTTTGCAATGACGCAAGTTAGTTTTTTTAAATTCAATATGACAGCATAACTGTCATACCAAATGTAAAAGTTATATAAACATAACTCCAAAACTGAACTTGCATTATGTCTAAAAATGCCTGTAATATTGTATCTATGTGAGTTACACAAGAATCAGGTAATTTGGTAAGGTTTACAAATACAAAAATTGTTTTTTTTCATAATGACTAACTACTACATTCAACTAAACTGTTATTTAAACATAACTTCATAATCACACATGCAAATAGGTTAATGAAGCCTAAAACAATGCATCTTTTTGAGTTTTACTCGAAACATATGCTATTTTAAGGCTTGCAAACACAAAAAGTAGTTTTTTAATCATTATGACAGTAATGTTCTTAAAATCCTGAGATAATGCGAAATAAGCAATAAAAATGTTTTTCAACATAATTCCTACACCAAACATGCAACATGTCTAATAATGCGTGAAGACATGGATCTTTGTTGGTTTTACTAGAAAAATTATCTTTTGTAAGTTTTGCAAAGAGGCAAGTTAGTTTTTTAATTCAATATGACAGTATAACTGTCATACCAAAAATGAAATATATATAAACATAACTCCAAAATTGAACATGCATTATGTCTAAAAATGCCTAAAATATTGTATCTATGTGATTTAGACCAGAATAAGGTATTTTGGTAAGGTTTACAAATACAAAAGTTGTTTTTTTTCATAATGACAGATACTGCTACATTCAATTTGACTGTTATTTAAACATAACTTCATAACCACTCATGCAAAATAGGCTAATAAAGCCTAAAACAATGCGTCCTTGTGAGTTTTAGTCAAAACATATGCTATTTAAAGGTTTGCAAACACAAAAAGTAGTTTTTTACTCATTATGATAGTAATGTTCTTAAAATCCTGAGATAATGCGAAATAAGCAATAAAAATGTTTTTCATCACAATTCCTACACCAAACATGCAACATGTCTAATAACGCCTGGATACATGTATCCTTGTTAATTTCACAAGAAAACATATCTTTTGTAACTTTTGCAATGACGCAAGTTAGTTTTTTTAATTCAATATGACAGCATAACTGTCATACCAAATGTAAAAGTTATATAAACATAACTCCAAAACTGAACATGCATTATGTCTAAAAATGCCTGTAATATTGTATCTATGTGAGTTTTACCAGAATCAGGTAATTTGGTAAGGTTTACAAATACAAAAATTAGGGTTTACTCATAATGACAGATAACTGCTACATTCAATTTGACAGTTATTTAAACATAACTTCCTAACCACACATGCAAAAGGCTAATACAGCCTAAAGCAGTGCCTCCTTGTGAGTTTTACTCGAAACATATGCTTTTTTAAGGCTTGCAAACACTAAAAGTAATTTTTTACTCAATATGACAGTAATGTTCTTAAAATCCTGAGATAATGCGAAATAAGCAATAAAAATGTTTTTCAACATAATTCCTACACTAAACATGCAACATATCTAATAATGCCTGAAGACATTTATCTTTGTTAGTTTTACTAGAAAAATTATCTTTTGTAAGTTTTGCAGAGAGGCAAGTTAGTTTTTTTTAATTCAATATGACAGTATAACTGTCATACCAAATATGAAATATATATTACATAACTCCAAAACTGAACATGCATTATGTCTAAAAATGCCTAAAATATTGTATCTATGTGAGTTTTACAAGAATCAGTTAATCAGTTGTATTGTTAATTTTACCAGAATCAGGTATTGTTAAGGTTTAGAAATACAAAAATTAGGTTTTACTCATAATGACAATATAACTGCCACATTTAACAAGACAGGTATTTAAACATAATTCCTAAACCACAAATGCAAAATGGCTAATAATGCCTGGAGCAATGTATCTTTGTGAGTTTTCCTGGAAACAAAATTGTAAGGTTTGTAAAGACACAAGTTAGTTTATTACTTAATATGACAGTATAACTGGTATACTAAATATAAAAGTGAAATAAACATAACTCCAAAACCAAACTTGCAATACGTCTAAAAATGCCTGTAATATTATATCTATGTGAGTTTTACCAGAATCAGTTTTTTTGGTAAGGTTTACATATACACAAATTTGGTTTTACTCATAAATGACAGTATAACTGCCACATTTAATATGACAGTTATGTAAACATAACTCCTATACCACACATGCAAAATGATTAATAATGCCTGGAGAAATGTATATTTGTGAGTTTTACTGGAAAAAACGAATTTGTAAGGTTTATAAAGAAACAGGTTAAATGTTTTACTCAATATGGGGCGGTATAGCTCGGTTGGTAGAGCAGCCGTGCCAGCAACTTGAGGGTTCCAGGTTCGATCCCCACTTCTGCCATCCTAGTCACTGCCGTTGTGTCCTTGGGCAAGACACTTTACCCACCTGCTCCCAGTGCCACCCACACTGGTTTAAATGTAACTTAGATATTGGGTTTCACTATGTAAAGCACTTTGAGTCACTAGAGAAAAGCGCTATATAAATATAATTCACTTCACTTCACAATATGATGATATAACTGTCATACTAAATATGAAAGTTATTTAGGTAAGGTAAGGTTTACAAATACAAAATATTAGTTTTACTCATAATGACAGTATACTGACAAAATGGCTAATAATGCCTTGAGGAATGTATCTTTGTGAGTTTTACTGAAAAAAATATTTTGTAAGGTTTGTAAAGACACAAGTTAGTTTTTTTTTACACAATTTAACAGTTTATCCGTCATACTATATATAAATAAATGATAAATGGGTTGTACTTGTATAGCGCTTTTCTACCTTCAAGGTACTCAAAGCGCTTTGACACTACTTCCACATTTACCCATTCACACACACATATTCACACACTGATGGAGGGAGCTGCCATGCAAGGTGCTAACCAGCACCCATCAGGAGCAAGGGTGAAGTGTCTTGCTCAGGACACAACGGACATGACGAGGTTGGTACTAGGTGGGGATTGAACCAGCGACCCTCCGGTCGCGCACTGGCCATTCTTCCACTGCGCCACGCAGTGAAAGTTATATAAACATAATTCCAAAACCAAATATGCAATCCGTCTAAAAATGCCTGTAATATTGAATATATGTGAGTTTTATCAGATTCAGGTATTTTGGTAAGGTTTACGAATACAAAAATTAGGTTTTACTCATAGTGACAATATAACTGCCACACTCAATATGACAGTTAATTAAACATAACTCCTAAAACACAAATGCAAAATGACTAATAATGCCTCGAGAAATGTATATTTGTGAATTTTACTGGAAAACAATATTTTGTAAGATTTGTAAAGATACAAATTACTTTTTTTTTACTCAATATGATGGTATAACTGTCATACTAGATATGAAAGTTAAATAAACATAACTCCAAAACTAAACTTGCAATACGTCTAAAAATGCCTGTAATATTGAATCTATGTGAGTTTAACCAGAATCAGGTATTTAGGTAAGGTTTACAAATACAAAAATTGGGTTTTACTCATAATGACAGTATAACTGCCATATTCAAAATAACAGTTATTTAAACACAACTCCTAAACCAAACATGCTAAATGGCTAATAATGACTGGAGAAATGTATCTTTGTGAATTTTACTAGAAAAAACTATTTTGTAAGGTTTGTAAGGACAAAAGTCATATTTTTTTACTGAATATGATGGTATAACTGTCAAACTAAATATAAAATTAATATAAACATAATTCCAAAAACAAACTCCTAAACCAAACTTGCAATCCGTCTTAAACTGCCTGTAATATTGAATCTATATGAGTTTTACCTGAATCAGGTATTTTTGTAAAGACACGAGTTAGTTTTTTTTTTTTTACATAATTTAACAGTATAGCTGTCATACTATATATTAAAGTTATATAAACATAACTCCAAAACCAAACATGCATTATATCTAAAAATGCCTGTAATATTGTATTCATGTGAGTTTAACTAGAATCAGTTGTTTTTGTAAGGTTTGCAAATACAAAATATTGGTTTTACTCACTATGACAGTATACTGTCACATTCAATCTGACAGTTATTTAAACATAACTCCTAAACCAAACATGTTTTATGTCTAAAAATTCCTGTAATATTGTATCTATATGAGTTTTACCAGAATAAGTAAGGTTTACAAATACTAAAAATAGGTTTTACTCATAATGACAATATAACTGCCACACTCAACATGACAGTTATTTAAACATAATTCCTAAACCAAACATGATAAATGGCTAATAATGCCTGGAGAAATCTATCTTTGTGATTTTTACTAGAAAAACTATTTTGTAAGGTTTTTTTAAAAACAAAAGTTAGTTTTTTTTTTACTCAATATGATGGTATAACTGTCATACTAAATATGAAAGTTATATAAACCTAATTCCAAAACCAAACTCCTAAACCAAACTTGCAATATGTCTTAAAGTTAAAGTTAAAGTTAAAGTACCAATGATTGTCACACACACACTAGGTGTGGCGAAATTATTCTCTGCATTTGACCCATCACCCTTGATCACCCCCTGGGAGGTGAGGGGAGCAGTGGGCAGCAGCGGTGGCTGCGCCCGGGAATCATTTTGGTGATTTAACCCCCAATTCCAACCCTTGATGCTGAGTGCCAAGCAGGGAGGTAATGGGTCCCATTTTTATAGTCTTTGGTATGACTCGGCCGGGATTTGAACTCCCAACCTACCGATCTCAGGACGGACACTCTAACCACTGAGTAGGTAAAACTGCCTGTAATATTTTATCTATATGAGTTTTACCGGAATCAGGTATTTTGGTAAGGTTTACAAATATAAAACTTGGGTTTTACTCATAATGACAGTATAACTGCAATATTTGATATGACAGTTATTTAAACACAACTCCTAAACCAAACATGCTAAATGGCTAATAATGCCTGGACAAATGTATCTTTGTGAATTTTACTAGAAAAAAATATTTTGTAAGGTTTGTAAAGAAAAAAGTTTTTTTTTTTTACTGAATATGATGGTATAACTGTCAAACTAAATATACAATTATTATAAACATAATTCCAAAAACAAACTCCAAACCAAACTTGCAATCCGTCTTAAACTGCCTGTAATATTGAATCTATATGAGTTTTACCAGAATCAGGTATTTTGGTAAGGTTTACAAATACAAAACTTGGGTTTTACGCATAATGACAGTATAACTGCATTATTTGAAATGACAGTTATTTAAACATAACTCCTAAACAAAACATGATAAATGGCTAATAATGCCTGGAAAAATGTATATAAACATAACTCCAAAACCAAACATGCATTATGTCTAAAAATGCCTGTAATATTGTATCTATGTGAGTTTAACCAGAATCAGGTATTTTGGTAAGGTTTATAAATACAAAAATTAGGTTTTACTCATAATGACAGTATAACTGCCACCCTCAAAATGATGGTTATGTAAACATAACTCCTAAACCACACATGCAAGATGGCTAATAATGCCTGGAGAAATGTATCTTTGTGAGATTTACAGGGGGGAAAAAATTGTAAGGTTTGTAAAGACACAAGTTATAACTGTCATAATAAATGTAAAAGTTATATAAACATAACTCCAATACCAAACATGCAATCCGTCTAAAAATGCCTGTAATATTGAATCTCTGTGAGTTTTACTAGAATCAGGTATTTTGTTAAGGTTTACAAATAAAAATATAGGTTTTACTCACTATGACAGTATACTGTCACATTCAATCTGACTGTTATTTAAACATACATTCTAAACCACAGATGCAAAATGGCTAATATTAACTGGAGAAATGTATTTTTGTGAGTTTTACTGGAAAATAAAATATTTTGTAAGGTTTGTATAGACACAAGTTAGTTTATTTTACTCAATATGATGGAAACATGCTTTATGTCTCAAAAATCCTGTAATATTTTATCAATGTGAGTTTTATCAGAATCAGTTATTTTGGTAATTTTACAAATACTGCCACACTCAAAATGACAGTTATTTAAACATAACTGTAACCAAACATGATTAATGGCTAATAATGCCTGGAGAAATGTATCTGTGAGTTTTACTGGAAAAAAAATAATTTTTAAGGTTTATAAAGACACAAGTTAGTTTTTTTTACATAGTATAACTGTAATACTAAATATAAAAAATATATAAACATATATAAACATAACTCCAAAACCAAACATGCTTTATGTCTAAAAATGCCTCTAATATTGTATCCATGTGAGTTTTACTAGAATAAGTTGTTTTTGTAAGGTTTGCAAATACAAAATATTGGTTTTACTCACTTTGACAGTATACTGTCACACTCAGTCTGACAGTTATTTAAACATAACTCCTAAACCACACATACAAAATGACTAATAATGCCTGGAGAAATGTATCTTTGTGAGTTTTACTGGGAAATAATTTTTGTAAGGTTTGTAAAGACACAAGTTAGTTTTTTTTTACTCAATATGACAGTATAACTGTCATACTAAATATGAAAGTTATATAAACATGATTCCAAAACCAAACATGCATTATGTCTTAAAATGCCTGTAATATTGTATCGATGTGAGTTTTACTACAATCAGGTATTTTGGTAAGGTTCACAAATACAAAAATTAAGTTTTACTCATAAAGACAGTATAACTGCCACACGCAAAATGACAGTTATTTAAACATAACTCCTAAACCACACATGCAAAAATGCTAATAATGCCTAAAACAATGCATCCTTGTGAGTTTTACTCGAACATGTGCTTTTTTAAGGCTTGCAATTACAAAAAGTAGTTTTTTACTCAATATTACAGAATTGTTCTTAAAATCCTTGAATAATGCGGAAAAAGCAATAAAAATAAATTTCAACATAATTCCTAAACCAAACATGCAAAATGTCTAATAAAGCCTGTAGACATGTGTCTTTGTTAGTTTTACTAGGAAAAATATATTTTGTAAGGTTTGCAAAGTTGCAAAAATGCAAGTTTTAATTCATCATGACTGTATAACTTTCATACTAAATATGAAAGTCACATCATTCCAAAACTAAACATGCACCATGTTTAAAAATGCCTAAAATATTGTATCTATGTGAGTTTTACCAGAATCAGCTAATTTGGTAAGGTTTACAAATACAAAAATTAGGTTTTACTCATAATGACAGTATAACTTCTCTAATCAGTTTGACAGTTATTTAAACATAACTTCCTAACCACAAAATCCTGATATAATGCGAAAAAAGCAATAAAATAGTTTTTCAACATAATTCCTAAACCAAACATGCATTATGTCTTAAAATGCCTATAATATTGTATCCAAGTGAGTTTTAGTAGAATCATTTGTTTTTGTAAGGTTTGCAAATACAACATTTTGGTTTTACTCACTATGACAGTATACTGTCACATTCAATCTGACTGTTATTTAAATATAAATTCTAAACCACAGATGCAAAATGGCAAATAATGCCTGGAGAAATGTATTTTTGTGAGTTTTAATGGAAAAAAAATATTTTGTAAGGTTTGTTTGGACACAAGTTAGTTTTTTTACTCAATATGATGGTATAACTGTCTTACTAAATTTGAAAGTTATATAAACATAACTTCAAAACCAAACATGCAATCCGTCTAAAAATGCCTGTAATATTGAAGCTATGTGAGTTTTACCAGAAACAGGTATTTTGGTAAGGTTTACAAATACAAAAATTAGGTTTTACTCACAATGACAGTATAACTGCAACGTTCAAAATGACAGTTATTTAAACATAATTCCTAAACCACACATACAAAATGACTAATAACGCCTGGATGTATCTTTGTGAGTTTTATTGAAAAAAAAATAAAAATATTTTGTAAGGTTTGTAAAGACACAAGTTAGTTTTTTTTACTTAATATGACAGTATAACTGTCATACTAAATATGAAAGTTATATAAACATAACTCCAAAACCAAACATGCATTATGTCTAAAAATGCCTGTAATATTGTATCTATGTGAGTTTTACTACAATCAGGTATTTTGGTAAGGTTTACAAATACAAAAATAAGGTTTTACTCATAATGACAGTATAACTGCCACACTCAATATGACAGTTATTTAAATATAACTCCTAAACCACACATGCAAAATGGCTAATAATGCTTGGAAAAAATTGTAAGGTTTGTAAAACCAGTTATTGTTTTTACTCAATATGACATTATAACTGTCATACTAAATGTAAAAGTTATATAAACATAACTCCAAAACCAAACATGCATTATATCTAAAAATAACTTTAATATTGTATACATGTGAGTTTTACTAGAATCAGTTGTTTTTGTAAGGTTTGCAAATACAAAATACTGGTTTTACTCATAATGACAGAATAACTGTCACATTGACTGCCACCAAACATGTATTGTGTTTAAAAATGCTTATAATTTTGTATCCATGTGAGTTTTACTATAATCAGTTGTTTTTGTAAGGTTTACAAATACAAAATATTAGTTTTACTCATAATGACAGTATACTGACAAAATGGCTAATAATGCCTTGAGGAATGTATCTTTGTGAGTTTTACTGGAAAAAATATTTTGTAAGGTTTGTAAAGACACAAGTTAGTTTTTTTTACAAAATTTAACAGTTTAGCTGTCATACTATATATGAAAGTTATATAAACATAATTCCAAAACATAATATGCAATCCGTCTAAAAATGCCTGTAATATTGAATATATGTGAGTTTTATCAGATTCAGGTATTTTGGTAAGGTTTACAAATACAAAAATTAGGTTTTACTCATAGTGACAATATAACTGCCACACTCAATATGACAGTTAATTAAACATAACTCCTAAAACACAAATGCAAAATGACTAATAATGCCTAGAGAAATGTATATTTGTGAATTTTACTAGAAAACAATATTTTGTAAGATTTGTAAAGATACAAATTACTTTTTTTTTACTCAATATGATGGAATAACTGTCATACTAGATATGAAAGTTATATAAACATAACTCCAAAACCAAACATGCTTTATGTCAAAAAATTCCTGTAATATTGTATCGGTGTGGGTTTTACCAGAATCAGGTATTTTGGTAAGGTTTACAAATACAAAAATTAGGTTTTACTCATAATGACAGTATACTGTCACATTCAATCTGACAGTTATTTAAAAATAACTCCTAAACCACAAATACAAAAAGGCTAATAATGCCTGGAGAAATGTATCTTTGTGAGTTTTCCTGAAAAAAAAAAAAAAAAATTATAAGGTTTGTAAAGACACAAGTTAGTTTTTTTTTTACTTAATATGACAGTATAACTGTCATACTAAATATGAAAGTTAAATAAACATATCTCCAAAACCAAACTTGCAATATGTATAAAAATGCCTGTAATATTGAATCTATGTGAGTTTTACCAGAATCAGGTATTTAGGTAAGTTTTACAAATACAAAAATTGGGTTTTACTCATAATAACAGTATAACTGCCATATTCAAAATAATAGTTATTTAAACACAACTCCTAAACCAAACATGCTATATGGCTAATAATGCCTGGAGAAATGTATATTTGTGAATTTTACTAGAAAAAACTATTTTGTAAGGTTTGTAAAGAAAAAAGTTATTTTTTTTACTGAATATGATGGTATAACTCTCAAACTAAATTAAAAATTAATATAAACATAATTCCAAAACCAAACTCCTTAACCAAACTTGCAATATGTCTTAAATTGCCTGTAATATTTAATCTATGTGAGTTTTACCAGAATCAGGTATTTTGGTAAGGTTTACAAATACAAAATTTGGCTTATACTCATAATGACAGTATAAATGCAACATTTGATATGACAGTTATTTAAACATAACTCATAGATTAAACATGATAAATGGCTATTAATGCCTGGAGAAATGTATCTTTGTGAATTTTACTAGAAAAAACTATTTTGTAAGGTTTGTAAAGAAAAAAGTTATTTTTTTTACTGAATATGATGGTATAACTCTCAAACTAAATTAAAAATTAATATAAACATAATTCCAAAACCAAACTCCTAAACCAAACTTGCAATATGTCTTAAATTGCCTGTAATATTTAATCTATGTGAGTTTTACCAGAATCAGGTATTTTGGTAAGGTTTACAAATACAAAATTTGGCTTATACTCATAATGACAGTATAAATGCAACATTTGATATGACAGTTATTTAAACATAACTCATAGATTAAACATGATAAATGGCTATTAATGCCTGGAGAAATGTATCAGTGTGAGTTTTACTGGAAACAAATAATTTGTAAGGTTTATAAAGACATACGTTAGTTTTTTATTTATTTAATATGATGGTATAACTGTCATACTAAATATAAATGATAAATGATAAATGGGTTGTACTTGTATAGCGCTTTTCTACCTTCAAGGTACTCAAAGCGCTTTGACACTACTTCCACATTTACACATTCACACACACATTCACAGACTGATGGAGGGAGCTGCCATGCAAGGCGCTAACCAGCACCCATCAGGAGCAAGAATGAAGTGTCTTGCCCAGGACACAACGGACATGACGAGGTTGGTACTAGGTGGGGATTGAACCAGCGACCCTCGGGTCTCGCACGGCCATTCTGCCACTGCGCCACGCCGTCCCTAAATATGACAGTTATATAAATATAACTCCAAAACCAAACATACATTATGTTTAAAAATGCCTGTAATATTGTATCTATGTGAGTTTTACCAGAATCAGGTATTTTGGTAAGGTTTACAATTACAAAAATTAGGTTTTACTCATAATGACAGAATAACTGCCACATTGACTGCCACCAAACATGTATTGTGTTTAAAAATGCTTATAATTTTGTATCCATGTGAGTTTTACTATAATCAGTTGTTTTTGTAAGGTTTACAAATACAAAATATTAGTTTTACTCATAATGACAGTATACTGACAAAATGGCTAATAATGCCTTGAGGAATGTATCTTTGTGATTTTTACTGGAAAAAATATTTTGTAAGGTTTGTAAAGACACAAGTTAGTTTTTTTTACACAATTTAACAGTTTAGCTGTCATACTATATATGAAAGTTATATAAACATAATTCCAAAACCAAATATGCAATCCGTCTAAAAATGCCTGTAATATTGAATATATGTGAGTTTGATCAGATTCAGGTATTTTGGTAAGGTTTACGAATACAAAAATTAGGTTTTACTCATAGTGACAATATAACTGCCACACTCAATATGACAGTTAATTAAACATAACTCCTAAAACACAAATGCAAAATGACTAATAATGCCTAGAGAAATGTATATTTGTGAATTTTACTGGAAAACAATATTTTGTAAGATTTGTAAAGATACAAATTACTTTTTTTTTTACTCAATATGATGGTATAACTGTCATACTAGATATGAAAGTTATATAAACATAACTCCAAAACCACACATGCTTTATGTCTAAAAATTCCTGTAATATTGTATCGGTGTGGGTTTTACCAGAATCAGGTATTTTGGTAAGGTTTACAAATACAAAAAATAGGTTTTTATTTATAATGACATACAATACAATAACTGCCACACTCAATATGACAGTTATTTAAACATAATTCCTAAACCAAACATGATAAATGGCTAATTATGTCTGGAGAATTGTATCTTTGTGAGCTTTGGGGGGAAAAAAATTGTAAGGTTTATAAAGACACAAGTTTTTTTTTTTTTTTTTACTCAATATGATGGTATAACTGTCATACTAAATATGAAAGTTGTAAAAACATAACTCCAAAACTAAACATGCATTATGTCTAAAAATGCCTGCAATATTGTATCTATGTTATTTTTACCCGAATCAGGTATTTTTGGTAAGGTTTACAAATACAAAAATTAGGTTTTACTCATAATGACAGTATACTGTCACATTCAATCTGAGAGTTATTTAAACATAACTCCTAAACCACAAATACAAAATGGCTAATAATGCCTGGAGAAATGTATCTTTGTGAGTTTTCCTGAAAAAAAAAAAAAAAAAAATTATAAGGTTTGTAAAGACACAAGTTAGTTTTTTTTACTTAATATGACAGTATAACTGTCATACTAAATATGAAAGTTAAATAAATATAACTCCAAAACCAAACTTCCAATACGTCTAAAAATGCCTGTAATATTGAATCTATGTGAGTTTTACCAGAATCAGGTATTTAGGTAAGGTTTACAAATACAAAAATTGGGTTTTACTCATAATAACAGTATAACTGCCACACTCAATATGACAGTTAATTAAACATAACTCCTAAAACACAAATGCAAAATGACTAATAATGCCTAGAGAAATGTATATTTGTGAATTTTACTAGAAAACAAAATTTTGTAAGATTTGTAAAGATACAAATTACTTTTTTTTTACTCAATATGATGGAATAACTGTCATACTAGATATGAAAGTTATATAAACATAACTCCAAAACCAAACATGCTTTATGTCAAAAAATTCCTGTAATATTGTATCGGTGTGGGTTTTACCAGAATCAGGTATTTTGGTAAGGTTTACAAATACAAAAATTAGGTTTTACTCATAATGACAGTATACTGTCACATTCAATCTGACAGTTATTTAAACATAACTCCTAAACCACAAATACAAAATGGCTAATAATGCCTGGAGAAATGTATCTTTGTGAGTTTTCCTGAAAAAAAAAAAAAAAAAAATTATAAGGTTTGTAAAGACACAAGTTAGTTTTTTTTAACTTAATATGACAGTATAACTGTCATACTAAATATGAAAGTTAAATAAACATAACTCCAAAACCAAACTTGCAATATGTCTAAAAATGCCTGTAATATTGAATCTATGTGAGTTTTACCAGAATCAGGTATTTAGGTAAGTTTTACAAATACAAAAATTGGGTTTTACTCATAATAACACACAAGCCATATTGCCATATTCAAAATAATAGTTATTTAAACACAACTCCTAAACCAAACATGCTAAATGGCTAATAATGCCTGGAGAAATGTATCTTTGTGAATTTTACTAGAAAAAACTATTTTGTAAGGTTTGTAAAGAAAAAAGTTATTTTTTTTACTGAATATGATGGTATAACTCTCAAACTAAATTAAAAATTAATATAAACATAATTCCAAAACCAAACTCCTAAACCAAACTTGCAATATGTCTTAAATTGCCTGTAATATTTAATCTATGTGAGTTTTACCAGAATCAGGTATTTTGGTAAGGTTTACAAATACAAAATTTGGCTTATACTCATAATGACAGTATAAATGCAACATTTGATATGACAGTTATTTAAACATAACTCATAGATTAAACATGATAAATGGCTATTAATGCCTGGAGAAATGTATCAGTGGGAGTTTTACTGGAAACAAATAATTTGTAAGGTTTATAAAGACATACGTTAGTTTTTTATTTATTTAATATGATGGTATAACTGTCATACTAAATATAAATGATAAATGATAAATGGGTTGTACTTGTATAGCGCTTTTCTACCTTCAAGGTACTCAAAGCGCTTTGACACTACTTCCACATTTACACATTCACACACACATTCACAGACTGATGGAGGGAGCTGCCATGCAAGGCGCTAACCAGCACCCATCAGGAGCAAGGGTGAAGTGTCTTGCCCAGGACACAACGGACATGACGAGGTTGGTACTAGGTGGGGATTGAACCAGGGACCCTCGGGTCTCGCACGGCCATTCTGCCACTGCGCCACGCCGTCCCTAAATATGACAGTTATATAAATATAACTCCAAAACCAAACATACATTATGTTTAAAAATGCCTGTAATATTGTATCTATGTGAGTTTTACCAGAATCAGGTATTTTGGTAAGGTTTACAATTACAAAAATTAGGTTTTACTCATAATGACAGAATAACTGCCACATTGACTGCCACCAAACATGTATTGTGTTTAAAAATGCTTATAATTTTGTATCCATGTGAGTTTTACTATAATCAGTTGTTTTTGTAAGGTTTACAAATACAAAATATTAGTTTTACTCATAATGACAGTATACTGACAAAATGGCTAATAATGCCTTGAGGAATGTATCTTTGTGATTTTTACTGGAAAAAATATTTTGTAAGGTTTGTAAAGACACAAGTTAGTTTTTTTTACACAATTTAACAGTTTAGCTGTCATACTATATATGAAAGTTATATAAACACAACTCCAAAACCAAATATGCAATCCGTCTAAAAATGCCTGTAATATTGAATATATGTGAGTTTGATCAGAATCAGGTATTTTGGTAAGGTTTACAAAAACAAAAATTAGGTTTTACTCATAGTGACAGTATAACTGCCACACTCAATATGACAGTTAATTACTCCTAATAACTCCTAAAACACAAATGCAAAATGACTAAAAATGCCTAGAGAAAGGTTAATTTGTGAGTTTTATTGGAAAACAATATTTTGTAAGGTTTGTAAAGATACAAAATATTTGTTGTTTTTTACTCAATATGATGGTATAACTTTCATACTAAATATGAAAGTTATATAAACATAACTCCAAAACCAAACATGCTTTATGTATAAAAATTCCTGTAATATTGTATCGATTTGATTTTAACCAGAATCAGGTATTTTGGTAAGGTTTACAAATACAAAAAATAGATTTTACTCATAATGACAGTATAACTGCCACACTCAATATGACAGTTGTTTAAACATAACTCCTAAACCAAACATGATAAATGGCTAATTATGCCTAGAGAAATGTATCTTTGTGAGTTTTACTGGAAACATTTTTTTTGTAAGGTTTCTAAAGACACAAGTTAGTTTTTTCTGACTCAAAAAGACGGTATAACTGTCATAATAAATGGAAAAGTTATATAAACATAACTCCAAAACCAAACATGCATTATATCTAAAAATGCCTGTAATTTTGTATCCATGTGAGTTTTACTAGAATCAGTTGTTTTTGTAAGGTTTGCAAATACAAAATATTGGTTTTACTCACTATGACAGTATACTGCTGTCATATTGAGTAAAAAAAAAAAAACGTGTCATAACAAACCTTAAAAAATATTTTTTTCCAGAAAAATTCACAGAGATACATTTCTCCAGGCATTATTAGTCTTTTTGAATGTGTAGTTTAGGAGTTCTGTTTAAATAACTGTCAGATTGAATGTGACAGTATACTGTCATAGTGAGTATAACCAATATTTTGTATTTGCAAAACTTACAAAAACAACTGATTCTAGTAAAACTCACATGGATACATCATTTCAGGCATTTTAAGACATTGCATGTTTGGTTTTGGAGTTATGTTTATGTAACTTTTCCATTTAGTATGACAGTTATACTGTCTAACTAACTTGTGTCTTTACAAACCTTACTTTTTTTTTCCAGTAAAACTCACAAAGATACATTTCTCCAGGCTTTATTAGCCATTTAGCATGTTTTGTTTAGGAGTTATGTCATTTTGAATGTGGCAGTTATCCGTCATTATGAGTAAAACCTAATTTTTTTATTTGTAATCCTTACCAAAATACCTGATTCTGGTAAAAATCACATATATTCAATATTACAGACATTTTTAGACAGATTGCAAGTTTGGTTTTGGAGTTATGTTTATATAACTTTCAAATTTAGTAAGACAGTTATACTATCATATTGAGTAAAAAAAAACTAACTTATGTCTATACAAACCTTACAAAATATTTGTTTCCGGTAAAACTCACAAAAATACATTTCTCCAGGCATTATTAGTCATCTGTGGTTTAGAATTTATGTTCAAATAACAGGCAGATTGAATGTGACAGTATACTGTCATAGTAGTTTTTTACTTAATATGCCAGTAATGTTCTTAAAATCCTGAGATAATGCGAAAAAAGCAATACAAATATTTTTCAACATAATTCCTACACCAAACATGCAACATGTCTAATAATGCCTGAAGACATGTATCTTTGTTAGCTTTTCTAGAAAATGTATCTTTTGTAAGTTTTGCAACGACGCAAGTTAGTTTTTTTAATTCAATATAACAGTATAACTGTCAAACTAAATGTAAAAGTTATATTAACATAACTCCAAAAATGAACATGCATTTTGTCTAAAAATGCCTAAAATATTGTATCTATGTGAGTTTTACCAGAATCAGGTAATTTGGTAAGGTTTGCAAATACAAAATATTGGTTTTACTCACTATGACAGTATACTGCTGTCATATTGAGTAAAAAAATACCTAACTTGTGTTATAACAAACCTTACAAAATATTTTTTCCAGAAAAATACACTGAGATACATTTCTCCCGGCATTATTAGTCATTTTGAATGTGTGGTTTAGGAGTTATGTTTAAATAACTGTCGGAGTGAATGTGACAGTATACTGTCATAGTGAGTAAAAACAATATTTTGTATTTGCAAAACTTACAAAAACTTCTGATTCTAGTAAAACTCACATGGATACATCATTTCAGGCATTTTTAGACATAATGCATGTTTGGTTTTGGAGTTATGTTTATATAACCTTTCCATTTATTATGACAGTTATACTGTCTTTTTGAGTTAGAAAAAACTAACTTGTGTCTTTACAAACCTTACCAGTAAAACTCACAAAGATACATTTCTCCAGGCATTATTAGCCATTTAGCATGTTTTGTTTAGGAGTTATGTTCCAAAAAATGTGGCGGTTATCCTTCATTATGAGTAAAACCTAATTTTTGTATTTGTAATCCTTACCAAAATACCTGATTCTGGTAAAAATCACATATATTCAATATTACAGTCATTTTTTTACGAATTGCAAGTTTGGTTTTGGAGTTATGTTTATAAAACTTTCATATTCAGTATGACAGTTATACCATCATATTGAGTTAAAAAAAACAACAGTATCTTTACAAACCTTACAAAATATTTTTTTCCAGTAAAAATCACAACGATACATTTTTCCACGCAATATTTGTCATTTTGCATGTGTGTTTTAGGAGTTATGTTACTGTCATATTGAGTGTGGCAGTTTTACTGTCATTATGAGTAAAACCTAATTTTGGTATTTTAAACCTTACCAAAATACCTGATTCTGATAAAACTCACATATATTTAATATTACAGGCATTTTTAAATGGATTGCATGTTTGGTTTTTAGAGTTTGGTTTTGGAGTTATGTTTCTATAACTTTTTTATTTAGTTTGACAGTATACCGTCATATTGAGTAAAAAAACTTGTGTCTTTGCAAACCTTACAAAAGATCATTACTCTAGTAAAACTAACAAAGATACATTTCTCCGGAGTTAATAGCCATTTTCATGTGTCGCTTATGAGTTATGTTTAAATAACTGTCATATTGAGTGTGGCACTTATAATGTCACTATCAGTAAAACCTATTTTTTTATTTGTCAACCTTACCAAAATACCTCATTTTGGTAAAACTCACATAGATTCTATATTACAGACATTTTTAGACGGATTGCAAGTTTGGTTTTGGAGTCATGTTTATATATTTTTTTGCATGTAGTATGACAGTTATACTGTCATATTGAGTAAAAAAAATAAAATATTTGTCCTTGTACAACTCAAAGATACATGTCTCCAGGCATTATTAGCCATTTTGCATGTGTGGTTTAAGAGTTATGTTTACATAACTGTCAGATTGAATTTGACAGTATACTGTCATAGTGAGTAAAACCTAATTTTTGTATTTGTAAACCTTACCAAAATACCTGATTCTGGTAAAACTCATATAGATTCAATATTACAGACAGTTTAAGACGGATTGCAAGTTTAGTTTAGGAGTTTGGTTTTGGAATGATGTATATATTACTTTTGTATTTAGTTTGACAGTTATACCATCATATTGAGTAAAAAAAAAAAAAATGTTTGTCTTTACAAACCTTACAAAATATTTTTTTCTAGTAAAACTCACAAAGATACATTTCTCCAGGCATTATTAGCTATTTAGCATGTTTGGATTAGGAGTTATGTTTTAATAACTGTTATTTTGAATATGGCAGTTATACTGTCATTATGAGTAAAACCCAATTTTTGTATTTGTAAACCTTACCAAAATACCTGATTCTGGTAAAACTCACATAGATTCAATATTACAGGCATTTTTAGACGTATTGCAAGTTTGGTTTTGGAGTTATGTTTATTTAACTTTCATATTTAGTATGACAGTTTTATTGTCATATTAAGTAAAAAAAAACTAACTTGTGTCTTTACAAACCTTATACATTTTTAATTTTTTTTCCAGGAAAACTCACAAAGATACATTTCTCCAGGCATTATTAGCCATTTTGTATTTGTGGTTTAGGAGTTACAGTAAGTTTAAATAACTGTCAGATTGAATGTGACAGTATACTGTCATAGTGAGTAAAACCTAAATTTTGTATTTATAAAGCTTACCAAAATACCTGATTCTGGTAAAACTCACATAGATACAATATTACAGGCATTTTTAGACATAATGCATGTTTGGTATTGGAGTTATGTTTATATACATTTCTCCAGGCATTATGAGCCTTTTATTATTTTTGGATTAGGAGTCGAAGACCTCCATGACGAATAAAAATAAAGGACCCAGATTTCCCTCGCCCGGACGCGGGTCACCGGGGCCCCCCTCTGGAGCCAGGCCCGGAGGTGGGGCACGATGGCGAGCGCCTGGTGGCCGGGCCTGTCCCCATGGGGCCCGGCCGGGCACAGCCCGAAGAGGCAACGTGGGTCCCCCCTCCAATGGGCTCACCACCCATAGCAGGGGCCATAGAGGTCGGGTGCATTGTGAGCTGGGTGGCAGCCGACGGCAGGGCACTTGGCGGTCCGATCCTCGGCTACAGAAGCTAGCTCTTGGGACGTGGACGTCACCTCGCTGGGGGGGAAGGAGCCTGAGCTAGTGCGCGAGGTTGAGAAGTTCCGGCTAGATATAGTCGGACTCACTTCGACGCACAGCAAGGGCTCTGGAACCAGTTCTCTCGAGAGGGGCTGGACTCTCTTCCACTCTGGCGTTGCCGGCAATGAGAGGCGACGGGCTGGGGTGGCAATTCTTGTTGCCCCCCGGCTCAGAGCCTGCACGTTGGAGTTTAACCCGGTGGACGAGAGGGTAGCTTCCCTCCGCCTTCGGGTGGGGGGACGGGTCCTGACTGTGGTTTGCGCTTACGCGCCAAACCGCAGCTCAGAGTACCCACCCTTTTTGGATTCGCTCGAGGGAGTACTTGAGAGTGCTCCCCCGGGTGATTCCCTCGTTCTACTGGGGGACTTCAATGCTCATGTTGGCAGCGACAGTGAAACCTGGAGAGGCGTGATTGGGAAGAATGGCCGCCCGGATCTGAACCCGAGTGGTGTTCTTTTATTGGACTTTTGTGCCCATCACAGATTGTCCATAATGAACACCATGTTCGAACATAAGGGTGTCCATATGTGCACTTGGCACCAGGACACCCTAGGCCGCAGTTCCATGATCGACTTTGTAGTTGTGTCATCGGATTTGCGGCCTCATGTTTTGGACACTCGGGTGAAGAGAGGGGCGGAGCTTTCAACCGATCACCACCTGGTGGTGAGTTGGCTGCGATGGTGGGGGAGGATGCCGGACAGACCTGGCAGGCCCAAACGCATTGTGAGGGTTTGCTGGGAACGTCTGGCAGAGTCTCCTGTCAGAGAGAGTTTCAATTCCCACCTCCGGAAGAACTTTGAACATGTCACGAGGGAGGTGCTGAACATTGAGTCCGAGTGGACCATGTTCCGCGCCTCTATTGTCGAGGCAGCTGATTGGAGCTGTGGCCGCAAGGTAGTTGGTGCCTGTCGTGGCGGTAATCCTAGAACCCGTTGGTGGACACCGGCGGTGAGGGATGCCGTCAAGCTGAAGAAGGAGTCCTATCGGGTTCTTTTGGCTCATAGGACTCCTGAGGCAGCGGACAGGTACCGACAGGCCAAGCGGTGTGCGGCTTCAGCGGTTGCGGAGGCAAAAACTCGGACATGGGAGGAGTTCGGGGAAGCCATGGAAAACGACTTCCGGACGGCTTCGAAGCGATTCTGGACCACCATCCGCCGCCTCAGGAAGGGGAAGCAGTGCACTATCAACACCGTGTATGGTGAGGATGGTGTTCTGCTGACCTCGACTGCGGATGTTGTGGATCGGTGGAGAGAATACTTCGAAGACCTCCTCAATCTCACCAACACGTCTTCCTATGAGGAAGCAGTGCCTGGGGAATCTGTGGTGGGCTCTTCTATTTCTGGGGCTGAGGTTGCCGAGGTAGTTAAAAAGCTCCTCGGTGGCAAGGCCCCGGGGGTGGATGAGATCCGCCCAGAGTTCCTTAAGGCTCTGGATGCTGTGGGGCTGTCTTGGTTGACAAGACTCTGCAGCATCGCGTGGACATCGGGGGCGGTACCTCTGGATAGGCAGACCGGGGTGGTGGTTCCTCTCTTTAAGAAGGGGAACCGGAGGGTGTGTTCTAACTATCGTGGGATCACACTCCTCAGCCTTCCCGGTAAGGTCTATTCAGGTCTACTGGAGAGGAGGCTACGCCGGATAGTCGAACCTCGGATTCAGGAGGAACAGTGTGGTTTTCGTCCTGGTCGTGGAACTGTGGACCAGCTCTATACTCTCGGCAGGGTCCTTGAGGGTGCATGGGAGTTTGCCCAACCAGTCTACATGTGTTTTGTGGACTTGGAGAAGGCATTCGACCGTGTCCCTCGGGAAGTCCTGTGGGGAGTGCTCAGAGAGTGTGGGGTATCGGACTGTCTGATTTTGGCGGTCCGCTCCCTGTATGATCAGTGTCAGAGCTTGGTCCGCATTGCCGGCAGTAAGTCGGATCCATGGATGGATGGATGGATGGATTAGGAGTTATGTTTAAATAACTGTCATATCAAATGTTGCAGTTATACTGTCATTATGAGTAAAACCCAAGTTTTGTATTTGTAAACCTTACCAAAATACCTGAATCTGGTAAAACTCACATAGATTCAATATTACAGGCAGTTTAAGACAGATTGCAAGTTTGGTTTAGGAGTTCCATCCATCCATCCATCCATCTTCTTCCGCTTATCCGAGGTCGGGTCGCGGGGGCAGCAGCCTAAGCAGGGAAGCCCAGACTTCCCTCTCCCCAGCCACTTTGTCCAGCTCCCCAAGGCGTTCCCAGGCCAGCCGGGAGACATAGTCTTCCCAACATGTCCTGGGTCTTCCCCGCGGCCTTCTACCGCCACCCGAACGCCTAGGGAGGCGTTCGGGTGGCATCCTAACCAGATGCCCGAACCACCTCATCTGGCTCCTCTCGATGTGGAGGAGCAGCGGCTTTACTTTGAGCTCCTCCCGGATGGCAGAGCTTCTCACCCTATCTCTAAGGGAGAGCCCCGCCACCCGACGGAGGAAACTCATTTCGGCCGCTTGTACCCGTGATCTTGTCCTTTCGGTCATAACCCAAAGCTCATGACCATAGGTGAGGATGGGAACGTAGATCGACCGGTAAATTGAGAGCTTTGCCTTCCGGCTCAGCTCCTTCTTCACCACAACGGATCGATACAGCGTCCGCATTACTGAAGACGGCGCACCGATCCGCCTGTCGATCTCACGATCCACTCTTCCCTCACTCGTGAACAAGACTCCGAGGTACTTGAACTCCTCCACTTGGGGCAAGATCTCCTCCCCAACCCGGAGCCATCACCCTTTTCCGGGCGAGAACCATGGACTCGGAGGTGCTGATTCTCATCCCAGTCGCTTCACACTCAGCTGCGAACCGATCCAGTGAGAGCTGAAGATCCTGGCCAGATGAAGCCATCAGGACCACATCATCTGCAAAAAGCAGAGACCTAATCCTGCAGCCACCAAACCAGATCCCCTCAACGCCATGACTGCGCCTAGAAATTCTGTCCATAAAAGTTATGAACAGAATCGGTGACAAAGGGCAGCCTTGGCGGAGTCCAACCCTGACTGGAAACGTGTCCGACTTACTACCGGCAATGCGGACCAAGCTCTGGCACTGATCATACAGGGAGCGGACTGCCACAATCAGACAGTCCGATACCCCGTACTCTCTGAGCACTCCCCACAGGACTTCCCAAGGGACACGGTCGAATGCCTTCTCCAAGTCCACAAAACACATGTAGACTGGTTGGGCAAACTCCCATGCACCCTCAAGGACCCTGCCGAGAGTATAGAGCTGGTCCACAGTTCCACGACCAGGACGAAAACCACACTGTTCCTCCTGAATCTTAGGTTCGACTATCCGGCGTTGCCTCCTCTCCAGTACACCTGAATAGACCTTACCGGGAAGGCTGAGGAGTGTGATCCCACGATAGTTAGAACACACCCTCCGGTTCCCCTTCTTAAAGAGAGGAACCACCACCCTGGTCTGGTTTAGGAGTTTGGTTTTGGAATTATGTTTATATAACTTTCATATTTAGCATGACAGTTATACCATCATATTGAGTAAAAAAAAAATAACTTTTGTCTTTACAAACCTTACAAAATATTTTTTTCTAGTAAAAATCACAAAGATACATTTCTCCAGGCATTATTAACCATTTTGCATGTGTGGTATAGGAGTTATGTTTACATAACTGTCATATTAAATGTGGCAGTTATACTGTCATTATGAGTAAAACCAAATTTGTGTATATGTAAACCTTACCAAAATACCTGTTTCTGGTAAAACTCACATAGATACAATACTAAAGGCATTTTTAGACATAATGCATGTTTGGTTTTGGAGTTATGTTTGTATACATTTCTCCAGTTATTAATAGCCATTTAGCATGTTTTGTTCAGGAGTTATGTTTAAATAACTGTTATTTTGAATATGGCAGTTATACTGTCATTATGAGTAAAACCTAAATTTTGTATTTATAAACCTTACCAAAATACCTGATTCTGGTAAAACTCACATACATACAATATTACAGGCATTTTTAGACATAATGCATGTTTGGTTTTGGAGTTATGTTTATATACATTTTTCCAGGCATTATTAGCCATTTATCATGTTTGGTTTAGGAGTTATGTTTAAATAACTGTCATATCAAATAATGCAGTTATACTTTCATTATGAGTAAAACCCAAGTTTTGTATTTGTAAACCTTACCAAAATACCTGATTCTGGTAAAACTCATATAGATTCAATATTACGGCAGTTTAAGACGGATTGCAAGTTTTGTTTTGGAGTTATGTTTATATTACTTTTATATTTAGTGTGACAGTTATACCATCATACTGAGTGTAAAAAAAAAAACTTTTGTCTTTACAAACCGTACAAAGTATTTTTTTCTAGTAAAACTCACAAAGATACATTTCTCCAGGCATAATTAGCCATTTATTACTGTCATAATGAGTAAAAAAATACTTTTTGTGTTTGCAAGCCTTAAAATAGCAAATGTTTCGAGTAAAACTCACATAGATGCATTGTTTTAGGCTTTATTAACGTATTTGCATGTGTGATTAGGAAGTTTTGTTTAAATAACAGTCAAATTGAATGTAGCAGCTATACTGTCATTATGAAAAAAAAAACAATTTTTGTATTTGTAAACCTTACCAAATTACCTGATTCTGGTGAAACTCACAAATATACAATATTACAGGCATTTTTAGACATAATGCATGTTCAGTTTTGGAGTTATGTTTATATAACTTTCATATTTGGTATGACAGTTATACTGTCATATTGAATTGAAAAAACGAATTTGTCTCTTTGCAAAACTTACCAAAGAAAATGTTTCTAGTAAAACTAACAAAGATGCATATATTCACGCATTATTAGAGATGTTGCATGTTTGGTGTAGGAATTACGTTGAAAAACATTTTTATTGCTTATTTCGCATTATCTCATTATTTTAAGAACATTAATGTCTTAATGAGTAAAAAACTACTTTTTGTGTTTGCAAGCCTTAAAATAGCAAATGTTTCGAGTAAAACTCACATGGATGCATTGTTTTAGGCTTTATTAGCCTATTTTGCAAGTGTGGTTAGGAAGTTATGTTTAAATAACTGTCAAATTGAATGTAGCAGTTATCTGTCATTATAATTTATGTAATTGTACACCTTACCAAATTTACTGATTCTTGTAAAACTCACATAGATACAATAATTTAGGCATTTTTAGACATAATGCATGTTTAGTTTTGGAGTTATGTTTATATAACTTTCATATTTATGATTTATTTATTTATTTATATTTGGTATGACAGTTATACTGTCATATTGAATTAAAAAAACTAACTTGCCTCTTTGCAAAACTTACAAAAGATAATTTTTCTAGTAAAACTAACAAAGATCCATGTCTTCCGGCATTATTAGACATGTTGCATGTTTCATGTAGGACTTATCTGAAAAAAATATTTTTTTTGCTTATTTCGAATTATCTCAGGATTTTAAGAACATTACTGTCATAATGAGTAAAAAACTACTTTTTGTGTTTGCAAGCCTTAAAATAGCAAATGTTTCGAGTAAAACTCACAAGAATGCATTGTTTTAGGCTTCATTAACCTATTTGCATGTGTGATTAGGAAGTTTTGTTTAAATAACAGTCAAATTGAATGTAGCAGTTATACTGTCATTATGAAAAAGAACAATTTTCGTATTTGTAAACCTTACCAAATTACCTGATTCTGGTGTAACTCACATAGATACAATATTTTATGCATTTTTACACATAATACATGTTCAATTTTGGAGTTATGTTTATATAACTTTCATATTTGGTATGACAGTTATACTGTCATATTGAATTAAAAAAACTAACTTGCCTCTTTGCAAAACTTACAAATGATAATTTTTCTAGTAAAACTAACAAAGATACATGTCTTCAGGCATTATTAGACATGTTGCATGTTTGATGTAGGAAATATCTGAAAAACATTTTTATTGCTTATTTCGCATTATCTCAGGATTTTAAGAACATTACTGTCATAATGAGTAAACAACTACTTTTTGTGTTTGCAAGCCTTAAAACAGCATATGTTTCGAGTAAAACTCACAAAGATGCATTGTTTTAGGCTTTACTAGCCTATTTTGCATGTGTGGTTATGAAGTTATGTTTAAATAACTGTAAAATTGAATATAGCAGTTATCTGTCATGATGAGTAAACCCCTAATTTATGTAATTGTACACCTTTCCAAATTAATTGATTCTTGTAAAACTCACATAGATACAATATTTAGGCATTTTAGACATAATTCATGTTTCGTTTTGGAGTTATGTTTATACAACTTTCATATTTGGTATGACAGTTATACTGTCATATTGAATTAAAAAAACTAACTTGCCTCTTTGCAAAACTTACAAATGATAATTTTTCTAGTAAAACTAACAAAGATACATGTCTTCAGGCATTATTAGACATGTTGCATGTTTGATGTAGGAAATATCTGAAAAACATTTTTATTGCTTATTTCGCATTATCTCAGGATTTTAAGAACATTATCGTCATAATGAGTAAAAAACGACTTTTTGTGTTTGCAAACCTTAAAATAGCAAATATTTCGAGTAAAACTCACAAGAATGCATAGTTTTAGGCTTTATTAACCTATTTGCATGTGTGATTAGGAAGTTTTGTTTAAATAACAGTCAAATTGAATGTAGCAGATATACTGTCATTATGAAAAAAAACAATTTTCGTATTTGTAAACCTTACCAAATTACCTGATTCTGGTGTAACTCACATAGATACAATATTTTAGGCATTTTTAGACATAATGCATGTTCAGTTTTGGAGTTATGTTTATATAACTTGCATATTTGGTATGACAGTTATACTGTCATATTGTATTAAAAAAACTAACTTGAGTCTTTGTAAAACTTACAAAAGATATTTTTTCTAGTATAACTAACAAAGATACATGTATCCAGGCATTATTAGACATGTTGCATGTTTGGTGTAGGAATTATGATGAAAAACATTTTTATTGCTTATTTCGCATTATCTCAGGATTTTAAGAACATTACCGTCATAATGAGTAAAAAACTACTTTTTGTGTTTGCAAGCCTTAAAATAGCATGTTTCGAGTAAAACTCACAAGGATGCATTGTTTTAGGCTTTATTAGCCTATTTGCATGTGTGGTTAGGAAGTTATGTTTAAATAACTGTAAAATTGAATATAGCTGTTATACTGTCATTATGACAAAAACCCAATTTTTGTATTTGTAAACCTTACCAAATTACCTTAATCTGGTAAAATTCACATAGATACAATATTTTAGTTATTTTTAGACATAATGCATGTTCAGTTTTGGAGTTATGTTTATACAACTTTTACATTCAGTTTGACAGTTATACTGTAATATTGAATTAAAAAAACTAACTTGCGTCGTTGCAAAACTTACAAAAGATACATTTTCTAGTAAAACTAACAAAGATACATGTCTTCAGGCATTATTAGACATGTTGCATGTTTGGTGTAGGATTTATGTTGAAAAACATTTTTTTTGCTTTTTTTGCATTATCTCAGGATTTTAAGAACATTGCTGGCATATTGAGTAAAAAACTATTATGACAGTATACTGTCATATTCAATCTGACTGTTATTTAAACATAACTCCTAAACCATAAGCAAAATGTCAAATATTGCCTGGAGAAATGTATCTTTGTAAGTTTTACAGAGAAAAAAAAGTTTGTAAGTTTTGTAAAGACACAAGTTAGCTTTTTTTTCCCTCAATATGACAGTATAACTGTCATACTAAATATGAAAGTTGAATAAATATAACACCAAAACCAAACTTGCAAATCCGTCTAAAAATGCCTGTAATATTGAATATATGTTAGTTTTACCAGAATCAGTTATTTTGGTATGGTTTACAAATACAAAAATTGGGTTTTACTCATAATGACAGTATAACTGCCATATTCAAAATAACAGTTATTTAAACATAACTCCTAAACCAAATATGCTAAATGGCTAATAATGCCTGGAGAAATGAATCTTTGTGAGTTTTACTAGAAAAAAAAATGTTGTAAGGTTTGTAAAGAAAAAAGTTATTTGTTTTTTTTACTCAATATGATGACTGTCATACTAAATATGAAAGTTAGATAAACATAATTCCAAAACCAAACTCCTAAACCAAACTTGCAATATGTCTTAAACTGCCTGTTATATTGAATCTATGTGAGTTTTGCCAGAATCAGGTATTTTGGTAAGGTTTACAAATACAAAACTTGTGTTTTACTCATAATGACAGTATAACTGCAACATTTGATATGACAGTTATTTAAAAATGACTCCTAAACCAAACATGATAAATGACTAATAATGCCTGGAGAAATGTGTCTTTGTGAGTTTTACTGGAAAAAAATAATGTGTAAGGATTATAAAGACACAAGTTTTTTTTTTTTTTTTAATATGATGGTATGACTGTCATACTAAATATGAAAGTTATATACACATAACTCCAAAACCAAAATGCATTTAGTCTGAAAATGCCTGTAATATTGTATCTTTTTGAGTTTTACCAGAATCAGGTATTTTGGTAAGGTTGACAAATACAAACGTTAGGTTTTACTCATAATGACAGTATACTGCCACATTCAATATGACAATTATTTAAACATAACTCCAAAACCAAACATGCATTATGTCTAAAAATGCTTAAAATTTTGTATCCATGTGAGTTTTACTAGAATCAGTTGTTTTTGTAAGGTTTACAAATATAAAATATTAGTTTTACTCATAATGAGAGTTTACTGTCACAATCAATCTGACAAAATGGCTAATAATGCCTGGAGGAATGTATATTTGTGAATTTTACTGAAACAAATATTTTGTAAGGTTTGTAAACACATACGTTAGTTGTTTTTTTTTTACTTAATTTTACAGTATAGCTGTCATACTATATATGAAAGTTTTATAAACATAACTCCAAAACCAAACATGCAATCCGTCTAAAAATGTCTGTAATATTTATTATATGTAAGTTTGATCAGAATCAGGTATTTTGGTAAGGTTTACAAATCAAAAAATTAGGTTTTACTCATAGTGACAGTATAACTGCCAGACTCAAAATGACAGTTATTTAAACATAACTCCTAAAACACAAATGCAAAATGACTAATAATGCCTAGAGAAATGTATATTTGTGAATTTTACTGGAAAACAATATTTTGTAAGGTTTATAAAGACACAAGTTAGTTTTTTTTTATTTAATATGATGGTATAACTGTCATACTAAATATGAAAGTTATATAAATATAACTCCAAAACCAAACATACATTATGTCTAAAAATGCCTGTAATATTGTATCTATGTGAGGTTTACCAGAATCATGTATTTTGGTAAGGTTTACAATTACAAAAATTAGGTTTTACTCATAATGACAGTATAACTGCCACATTGACTGCCACCAAACATGCATTGTGTTTAAAAATGCTTATAATTTTGTATCAATGTGAGTTTTACTATAATCAGTTGTTTTTGTAAGTTTTACAAATACAAAATATTAGTTTTACTCATAATGACATTATACTGACAAAATGGCTAATAATGCCTTGAGGAATGTATCTTTGTGAGTTTTACTGGAAAAAATATTTTGTAAGGTTTGTAAAGACACAAGTTAGTTTTTTTTTTACACAATTTAACAGTTTAGCTGTCATACTATATATGAAAGTTATATAAACATAATTCCAAAACCAAATATGCAATCCGTCTAAAAATGCCTGTAATATTGAATATATGTGAGTTTTATCAGATTCAGGTATTTTGGTAAGGTTTACGAATACAAAAATTAGGTTTTACTCATAGTGACAATATAACTGCCACACTCAATATGACAGTTAATTAAACATAACTCCTAAAACACAAATGCAAAATGACTAATAATGCCTAGACAAATGTATATTTGTGAATTTTACTGGAAAACAATATTTTGTAAGATTTGTAAAGATACAAATTAGTTTTTTTTTACTGAATATGATGGTATAACTGTCATACTAAATATGAAAGTTATATAAACATAAGTGAAAGTTAAAGTTAAAGTACCAATGATTGTCACACACACACTAGGTGTGGCGAGATTATTCTCTGCATTTGACCCATCACCCTTGATCACCCCCTGGGAGGTGAGGGGAGCAGTGGGCAGCAGCGGTGGCTGTGCCCGGGAATCATTTTGGTGATTTAACCCCCAATTCCAACCCTTGATGCTGAGTGCCAAGCAGGTAGGTAATGGGTCCCATTTTTTTATAGTCTTTGGTATGACCCGGCCGGGGTTTGAACTCACAACCTACCGATCTCAGGGCGGACACTCTAACCACTAGGCCACTGAGAAAGTTATATAAACATAACTCCAAAACCAAACATGCTTTATGTCTAAAAATTCCTGTAATATTGTATCGGTGTGGGTTTTACCAGAACCAGGTATTTTGGTAAGGTTTACAAATACAAAAAATAGTTTTGTTTTAAAATGACACACAATACAATAACTGCCACACTCAATATGACAGTTATTTAAAGATAACTCCGAAACCAAACATGATAAAAGGCTAATTATGCCTGGAGAAATGTATCTTTGTGAGTTTTGGGAAGAAAAAAATTGTAAGGTTTATAAAGACACAAGTTGTTTTTTTTTCTACTCAATATGATGGTAGAACTGTCATACTAAATATGAAAGTTGTATAAACATAACTCCAAAACCAAACATGCATTATGTCTAAAAATGCCTGCAATATTGTATCTATGTGATTTTTACCAGAATCAGGTATTTTTGGTAAGGTTTACAAATACAAAAATTAGGTTTTACTCATAATGACAGTATACTGTCACATTCAATCTGACAGTTATTTAAACATAACTCCTAAACCACAAATACAAAATGGCTAATAATGCCTGGAGAAATGTATCTTTGTGAGTTTTCCTTGGAAAAAAAAATATTTTATAAGGTTTGTAAAGACACAAGTTAGTTTTTTTTACTTAATATGACAGTATAACTGTCATACTAAATATGAAAGTTAAATAAACATAACTCCAAAACCAAACTTGCAATACGTCTAAAAATGCCTGTATTTTTGAATCTATGTGAGTTTTACCAGAATCAGGTATTTAGGTAAGGTTTACAAATACAAAAATTGGATTTTACTTATAATGACAGTATAACTGCCATATTCAAAATAACAGCTATTTAAACACAACTCCTAAACCAAACATGCTAAATAACTAATATTGCCTGGAGAAATGTATCTTGGTGAATTTTACTAGAAAAAAACTATTTTGTAATGTTTGTAAAGACAAAAGTTTTTTTTTTTTTACTGAATATGATGGTATAACTGTCAAACTAAATATAACATTAATATAAACATAATTCCAAAAACTAACTCCTAAACCAAACTTGCAATCCGTCTTAAACTGCCTGTAATATTAAATCTATATGAGTTTTACCAGAATCAGGTATTTTGGTAAAGACACGAGTTAGTTTTTTTTTTTACACAATTTAACAGTATAGCTGTCATACTATATATGAAAGTTATATAAACACAACTCCAAAACCAAATATGCAATCCGTCTAAAAATGCCTGTAATATTGAATATATGTGAGTTTTATCAGAATCAGGTATTTTGGTAAGGTTTACAAAAACAAAAATTAGGTTTTACTCATAGTGACAGTATAACTGCCACACTCAATATGACAGTTAATTAAACATAACTCCTAAAACACAAATGCAAAATGACTAATAATGCCTGGAGAAAGGTATATTTGTGAATTTTACTGGAAAACAATATTTTGTAAGGTTTGTAAAGATACAAATTAGTTTTTGTTTTTTACTCAATATTATGGTATAACTTTCATACTAAATATGAAAGTTATATAAACATAACTCCAAAACCAAACATGCATTATGTCTAAAAATGCCTGCAATATTGTATCTATGTTATTTTTACCAGAATTAGGCAATTTTGGTAAGGTTTATAAATACAATAAATAGGTTTTACTCACTATGACAGTATACTGTCACATTCAATCTGACAGTTATTTAAACATACTGTAACTCCTAAACCACAATTACAAAATGGCTAATAATGCCTGGAAAAATTTATCTTTGTGTGTTTTTTTGGAATTATTTTTTTTTTTTATAAGGTTTGTAAAGAAGCAAGTTAGTTTTTTTTACTTAATATGACAGTATAACTGTCATACTAAATATGAAAGTTAAATAAACATAACTCCAAAACCAAACTTGCAATCTGTCTTAAACTTCCTGTAATATTGAATCTATGTGAGTTTTACCAGAATCTGGTATTTTGGTAAGGTTTACAAATACAAAACTTGGGTTTTACTCATAATGACAGTATAACTGCATTATTTGATATGACAGTTATTTAAACATAACTCCTAAACCAAACATGATAAATAGCTAATAATGCCTGGAAAAATGTATATAAACATAACTCCAAAACCAAACATGGATTATGTCTAAAAATGCCTGTAATATTGTATCTATGTGAGTTTTACCAGAATAAGGAATTTTGGTAAGGTTTATAAATACAAAAATTAGGTTTTACTCATAATGACATTATAACTGCCGCCCTCAATATGACGGTTATGTTAACATAACTCCTAAACCACACATGCAAAATGGCTAATAATGCCTGGAGAATTGTATCTTTGTGAGTTTTACTAGAAAAAAATATTTTGTAAGGTTTGTAAAGACAAAAGTTTTTTTTTTTTACTCAATATGATGGTTTAACCGTCAAACTAAATATAAAAGTAATATAAACATCATTCCAAAACCAAACTCCTAAACCAAATATGCAATCCGTCTTAAACTGCCTGTAATATTGAATCTATATGAGTTTCACCAGAATCAGGTATTTTGGTAAGGTTTACAAATACAAAACTTGGGTTTTACTCATAATGACAGTATAACTGCATTATTTGATATGACAGTTATTTAAACATAACTCCTAAACCAAACATGATAAATAGCTAATAATGCCTGGAAAAATGTATATAAACATAACTCCAAAACCAAACATGGATTATGTCTAAAAATGCCTGTAATATTGTATCTATGTGAGTTTTACCAGAATAAAGAATTTTGGTAAGGTTTATAAATACAAAAATTTGGTTTTACTCATAATGACAGTATAACTGCCACCCTCAATATGTCGGTTATGTTAACATAACTCCTAAACCACACATGCAAAATGGCTAATAATGCCTGGAGAAATGTATCTTTGTGAGTTTTACAGGGAAAAAAAATATTTTGTAAGGTTTGATAAGACACAAAATAGTTTTTTTTATTCAATATGTTTGTATAACTGTCATAATAAATGTAAAAGTTATATAAACATAACTCCAATACCAAACATGCAATCCGTCTAAAAATGCCTGTAATATTGAATCTATGGGAGTTTTACTAGAATCAGGTATTTTGTTAAGGTTTACAAATACAAAAATTAGGTTTTACTCACTATGACAGTATACTGTCACATTCAATCTGCCTGTTATTTAAACACAAATTCTAAACCACAGATGCAAAATGGCTAATAATAACTGGAGAAATGTATTTTTGTGAGTTTTACTGGAAAAAAAATATTTTGTAAGGTTTGTTTGGACACAAGTTAGTTTTTTTTACTCAATATGATGGAAACATGCTTTATGTCTAAAAAATCCTGTAATATTTTATCCATGTGAGTTTTATCAGAATCAGTTATTTTGGTAATTTTACAAAAACAAAAAATAGGTTTTACTCATAATGACAGTATATCTGCCACACTCAATATGACAGTTATTTAAACATAACTCTAAACCAAACATGGTTAATGGCTAATAATGCCTGGAGAAATGTATCTTTGTGAGTTTTACTGGAAACGCTTTTTTTTAAGGTTTATAAAGACACAAGTTAGTTTTTTTTACTCAATATGACAGTATAACTGTAATACTAAATGTAAAAAATATATAAACATAACTCCAAAACCAAACATGCATTATGTAAAAAAATGCCTGTAATTTTGTATCAATGCGAGTTTTACTAAAATCAATTGTTGTAGTAAGGTTTGCAAATACAAAATATTGGTTTTACTCACCATGATAGTATACTGTCACATTCAATTTTACAGTTATTCAAACATAACTACCAAACCACATATGCAAAATGGCTATAATGCCTGGAGAAATGTATCTTTGTGAGATTACTGGAAAAACATATTTTGTAAGGATTGTAAAGAAACAATTTAGTTTTTTTTACTTAATATGATGAGGTGGCGACTTTTCCAGGGTGTACCCCGCCTTCCGCCTGATTGTAGCTGAGAAGGGAATAAGCGGTAGAAAATGGATGGATGGATGGACAGTATAACTGTCATACTAAATGTAAAAGTAGTACAAACATAACTCCAAAACCAAACATGCATTATGTCTAAAAATGCCTGTAATATTGTATCCATGTGAGTTTTACTAGCATCAGTTGTTTTTGTAAGTTTTGCAAATACAAAATATTGCTTTTACTCACTATGACAGAATACTGTCACATTCAATCTGACAGCTATTTAAACATAACTCCTAAACCACACATGCAAAATGACTAATAATGCCTGGAAAAATGTATCTCTGTGAATTTTACTGGAAAAAAATATTTTGTAAGGTTTGTAAAATTACAAGTTTGTTATTTTTTACTCAATTTGACAGTATAACTGTCATACTAAATATGAAAGTTATATACACATTACTCTAAAACCAAACTTGCAATCCGTCTAAAAATGCCTGTAATATTGAATCTATGTGAGTTTTACCAAAATCAGGTATTTTGGTAAGGTTTACAAATACAAAACTTGGGTTTTACTCATAATGACAGTATAACTGCATTATTTGATATGACGGTTATTTAAACATAACTCCTAAACCAAACATGATTAATGGCTAATAATGCCTGGAAAAATGTATATAAACATAACTCCAAAACCAAACATGCATTATGTCTAAAAATGCCTGTAATATTGTATCTATGTGAGTTTTATCGGAATCAGGTATTTTGGTAAGGATTACAAATAAAAAAAATAGGTTTTAATCATAATGACGGATAACCACCACATTCAAAATGACAGTTTTTCTAAACATAACTCCTAAACAAAACATGCTAAATGGCTATTAATGCCTGGAGAAATGTATCTTTGTGAGTTTTACTGGGAAAAAAAATTTAAGGTTTGTAAAGAGTTTTTTTTAACTCAAAATGACAGTGTAATCTGTCATACTTAATGGAAAAGTTATATAAACGTAACTCCAAAACCAAACATGCATGTTGTCTAAAAATGCCTGAAATGATGTAGCCATGTGAGTTTTACTAGAATCAGTTGTATTTGTAAGTTTTGCAAATACAAAATATTGGTTATACTCACTATGACAGTATACTGTCACATTCAATCTGACAGTTATTTAAACATAACTCCTAAACCACACATTCAAAATGACTATTAATGCCTGGACAAATGTATCTCTGTGAATTTTTCTGGAAAAAAATATTTTGTAAGGTTTGTCATATTAAATACAAAGTTTTTTGTTTTTTTACTCAATATGACATCAGTATACTGTCATAGTGAGTAAAACCAATATTTTGTATTTGCAAACCTTACAAAAACAACTGATTCTAGTAAAACTCACATAGACACAAAATTACAGGCATTTTTAGATATAATGCATGTTTGGTTTTGGAGTTAAGTTTATATAACTTTTACATTTAGTATGACAGTTATAATGTCATATTGAGTAAAAAAAAATAACTTCTGTCTTTCCAAACATTACAATTATTTTTTTCCAGTAAAGCTCACAAATATACATTTTTCCAAGCATTATTAGCCATTTTGCATGTGTGGTTTAGGAGTTATATTTAAATAACTGTCATATTGAGTGTGACAACATACTGTCATAGTGAGTAAAACCAATATTTTGTATTTGCAAACCTTGGTTTCAGAGTTATGTTTATATAACTTCCATATTTAGTATGACAGTTATACTGTCATATTGAGTAAAACAAACTAACTTGTGTCTTTACAAACCTTACAATGTTTTTTTTTTTTTTTTTCAGTAAAACTCACAAAGATACATTTCCCCAGGCATTATTAGTCATTTTGTATGTGTGGTTTAGGAGTTATGTTTAAATATCTGCCAGATTGAATGTGACAACATACTGTCATAGTGAGTAAAACCAATATTTTGTATTTGCAAACCTTAAAAAAACAACTGATTCTAGTAAAACTCACATGGATACAATGTCACAGGCATTTTTAGACATAATGCATGTTTGGTTTTGGAGTTTTGTTTATATACATTTTACATTTAGTATGACAGTTATACTGTCATATAGAGTAAAAACTAACTTTTTTTTCAGTAAAACTCACAAAGATGCATTTCTCCAGTCATTATTAGCCATTTAGCATGTTTGGTTTAGGAGTTATGTTTAAGTAACTGTCATTTTGAACGTGGCAGTTATACTGTCAATATGGGTAAAACCATCCATCCATCCATCTTCTTCTGCTTATCCGAGGTCGGGTCGCGGGGGCAGCAGCTTAAGCAGGGAAGCCCAGACTTCCCTCTCCCCAGCCACTTCGTCCAGCTCCTCCCGGGGGATCCCGAGGCGTTCCCAGGCCAGCCGGGAGAGATAGTCTTCCCAGCGTGTCCTGGGTCTTCCCCGTGGCCTCCAACCGGTCGGACGTGCCCGAAACACCTTCCTAGGGAGGCGTTCGGGTGGCATCCTAACCAGATGCCCGAACCACCTCATCTGGCTCCTCTCGATGTGGAGGAGCAGCGGCTTTACTTTGAGCTCCCCCCGGATGACAGAGCTCCTCACCCTATCTCTAAGGGAGAGCCCCGCCACTCGGCGGAGGAAACTCATTTCGGCCGCTTGTACCCGTGATCTTGTCCTTTCGGTCATGACCCAAAGCTCATGACCATAGGTGAGGATGGGAACATAGATCGACCGGTAAATCGAGAGCTTTGCCTTCCGGCTCAGCTCCTTCTTCACCACAACGGATCGATACAGCGTCCGCATTACTGAAGACGCCGCACCAATCCGCCTGTCGATCTCACGATCCACTCTTCCCCCACTCGTGAACAAGACTCCGAGGTACTTGAACTCCTCCACTTGGGGCAAGATCTCCTCCCCAACCCGGAGATGGCACTCCACCCTTTTCCGGGAGAGAACCATGGACTCGGACTTGGAGGTGCTGATTCCCATCCCAGTCGCTTCACACTCGGCTGCGAACCGATCCAGCGATAGCTGAAGATCTTGGCCAGAGGAAGCCATCAGGACCACATCATCTGCAAATAGCAGAGACCTAATCCTGCAGCCACCAAACCAGATCCCCTCAACGCCTTGACTGCGCCTAGAAATTCTGTCCATAAAGGTTATGAACAGAATCGGTGACAAAGGGCAGCCTTGGCGGAGTCCAACCCTCACTGGAAACGTGTCCGACTTACTGCCGGCAATGCGGACCAAGCTCTGGCACTGATTATACAGGGAGCGAACTGCCACAATAAGACAGTCCGTTACACCATACTCTCTGAGCACTCCCCACAGGACTTCCCGGTCGAATGCCTTCTCCAAGTCCACAAAGCACATGTAGACTGGTTGGGCAAACTCCCATGCACCCTTAAGGACCCTGCCGAGAGTATAGAGCTGGTCCACAGTTCCACGACCAGGACGAAAACCACACTGTTCCTCCTGAATCCGAGGTTCGACTATCCGGCGTAGCCTCCTCTCCAGTACACCTGAATAGACCTTACCGGGAAGGCTGAGGAGTGTGATCCCACGATAGTTGGAACACACCCTCCGGTTCCCCTTCTTAAAGAGAGGAACCACCAACCCGGTCTGCCAATCCAGAGGTACCGCCCCCGATGTCCACGCGATGTTGCAGAGTCTTGTCAACCAAGACAGCCCCACAACATCCAGAGCCTTAAGGAACTCCGGGCGGATCTCATCCACCCCCGGGGCCTTGCCACCGAGGAGCTTTTTAACTACCTCGGCAACCTCAGCCCCAGAAATAGGAGAGCCCACCACAGATCCCCCAGGCCCTGCTTCCTCATAGGAAGACGTGCTGGTAGGATTGAGGAGGTCTTCGAAGTATTCCCTCCACCGATCCACAACATCCGCAGTCGAGGTCAGCAGAGCACCATCCCCACCATACACGGTGTTGACACTGCACTGCTTCCCCTTCCTGAGGCGGCGGATGGTGGTCCAGAATTGCTTCGAAGCCGTCCGGAAGTCTTTTTCCATAGCCTCCCCGAACTCCTCCCATGTCCGAGTTTTTGCCTCCGCGACCGCTGAAGCCGCACACCGCTTGGCCTGTCGGTACCTGTCTGCTGCCTCAGGAGTTCCATGAGCCAAAAGAACCCGATAGGACTCCTTCTTCAGCCTGAAGGCATCCCTCACCGCCGGCGTCCACCAACGGGTTCTAGGATTACCGCCACGACAGGCACCAACTACCTTGCGGCCACAGCTCCAATCGGCCGCCTCGACAACAGAGGTACGGAACATCGTCCACTCGGACTCAATGTCCAGCACCTCCCTCGTGACATGTTCAAAGTTCTTCCGGAGGTGGGAATTGAAACTCTCTCTGACAGGAGACTCTGCCAGACGTTCCCAGCAAACCCTCACAATGCGTTTGGGCCTGCCAGGTCTGTCCGGCATCCTCCCCCACCATCGCAGCCAACTCACCACCAGGTGGTGATCGGTTGAAAGCTCCGCCCCTCTCTTCACCCGAGTGTCCAAAACATGAGGCCGCAAATCTGATGACACAACTACAAAGTCGATCATGGAACTGCGGCCTAGGGTGTCCTGGTGCCAAGTGCACATATGGACACCCTTATGTTCGAACATGGTGTTCATTATGGACAATCTGTGACGGGCACAAAAGTCCAATAAAAGAATACCACTCGGGTTCAGATCCGGGCGGCCATTCTTCCCAATCACGCCTCTCCAGGTTTCACTGTCGCTGCCAACATGAGCATTGAAGTCCCCCAGTAGAATGAGGGAATCACCCGGGGGAGCACTCTCAAGTACTCCCTCGAGCGAATCCAAAAAGGGTGGGTACTCTGAGCTGCGGTTTGGCGCGTAAGCGCAAACCACAGTCAGGACCCGTCCCCCCACCCGAAGGCGGAGGGAAGCTACCCTCTCGTCCACCGGGTTGAACTCCAACGTGCAGGCTCTGAGCCGGGGGGCAACAAGAATTGCCACCCCAGCCCGTCGCCTCTCATTGCCGGCAACGCCAGAGTGGAAGAGAGTCCAGCCCCTCTCGAGAGAACTGGTTCCAGAGCCCTTGCTGTGCGTCAAAGTGAGTCCGACTATATCTAGCCGGAACTTCTCAACCTCGCGCACTAGCTCAGGCTCCTTCCCCCCCAGCGAGGTGACGTTCCACGTCCCAAGAGCTAGCTTCTGTAGCCGAGGATCGGACCGCCAAGTGCCCTGCCGTCGGCTGCCGCCCAGCTCACAGTGCACCCGACCTCTATGGCCCCTGCTATGGGTGGTGAGCCCATTGGAGGGGGGACCACGTTGCCTCTTCGGGCTGTGCCCGGCCGGGCCCCATGGAGACAGGCCCGGCCACCAGGCGCTCGCCATCGTGCCCCACCTCCGGGCCTGGCTCCAGAGGGGGGCCCCGGTGACCCGCGTCCGGGCGAGGGAAAACTGGGTCCTTTATTTTTATTTGTCATGGAGGTCTTCGACTCCTAATCCAAAAATGATAAATGGCTAATAATGCCTGGAGAAATATATGTAAACATAACTCCAAAACCAAACATGCATTATGTCTAAAAATGCCTGTAATATTGTATCTATGTGAGTTTTACCAGAATCAGGTTTTTTGGTAAGCTTTATAAATACAAAATTTAGGTTTTACTCACTATGACAGTATACTGTCACATTCAATCTGACAGTTATTTAAACTTACTGTAACTCCTAAACCACAAATACAAAATGGCTAATAATGCCTGGAGAAATGTATCTTTGTGAGTTTTCCTGGAAAAAAAATAACAAATGTATAAGGTTTGTAAAGACACAAGTTAGTTTATTTTACTTAATATGACAATAAAACTGTCATACTAAATATGAAAGTTAAATAATCATAACTCCAAAACCAAACTTACAATACGTCTAAAAATGCCTGTAATATTGAATCTATGTGAATTTACCAGAATCAGGTATTTTGGTAAGATTTACAAATACAAAAATTGGGTTTTACTCATAATGACAGTATAACTGCCATATTCAAAATAACAGTTATTAAAACATAACTCCTAATCCAAACATGCTAAATAGCTAATAATGCCTGGAGAAATGTATCTTTGTGAGTTTTATTAGAAAAAAATATTTTGTAAGGTTTGTAAAGACAAACGTTTTTGTTTTTTTACACATTATGATGGTATAACTGTCAAACTAAATATAAAAGTAATATACACATCATTCCAAAACCAAACTCCTAAACTAAACTTGCAATCCGTCTTAAACTGTCTGTAATATTCAGAATCAGGTATTTTGGTAAGGTTTATAAATACAAAACTTGGGTTTTACTCATAATGACAGTATAACTGCATTATTTGATATGACAGTTATTTAAACATAACTCCTAAACCAAACATGATAAATAGCTAATAATGCCTGGAAAAATGTATATAAACATAACTCCAAAACCAAACATGCATTATGTCTAAAAATGCCTGTAATATTGTATCTATGTGAGTTTTACCAGAATCAGGAATTTTGGTAAGGTTTGTAAATACAAAAATTAGGTTTGTATCATAATGACAGTATAACTGCCACCCTCAATATGACGGTTATGTTAACATAACTCCTAAACCACACATTCAAAATGGCTAATAATGCCTGGAGAAATGTATCTATTTGAGTTTTACAGGAAAAACAATATTTTGTAAGGTTTGATAGGACACAAAATAGTTTTTTTTATTCAATATGTTTGTATAACTGTCATAATAAATGTAAAAGTTATATAAACATAACTCCAATACCAAACATGCAATCCGTCTAAAAATGCCTGTAATATTGAATCTATGTGAGTTTTACTAGAATCAGGTATTTTGTTAAGGTTTACAAATACAAAAATTAGGTTTTACTCACTATGACAGTATACTGTCACATTCAATCTGACTGTTATTTAAACACAAATTCTAAACCACAGATGCAAAATGGCTAATAATAACTGGAGAAAAGTATTTTCCTGAGTTTTACTGGAAAAAAAAATATTTTGTAAGGTTTGTATGGACACAAGTTAGTTTTTTTTACTCAATATGATGGAAAAATGCTTTATGGCTTAAAAATCCTGTAATATTTTATCCATGTGAGTTTTATCAGAATCAGTTATTTTGGTGATTTTACAAATACAAAAAATAGGTTTTACTCATAATGACAGTATATCTGCCACACTCAATATGACAGGTATTTAAACATAACTCTACACCAAACATGGTTAATGGCTAATAATGCATGGAGAAATGTATCTTTGTGAGTTTTACTGGAAAAACATTTTTCTTAAGGTTTATAAAGACACAAGTTAGTTTTTTTTACTCAATATGACAGTATAACTGTAATACTAAATGTAAAAAATATATAAACATAACTCCAAAACCAAAAATGCATTGCTTAAAAATGCCTGTAATTTTGTATCCATGCGAGTTTTACTAAAATCAATTGTTGTAGTAAGGTTTGCAATTACAAAATATTGGTTTTACTCACCATGATAGTATACTGTCACATTCAATTTGACAGTTATTTAAACATAACTACCAAACCACACATGCAAAATGGCTATAATGCCTGGAGAAATGTATCTTTGTGATATTACTGGAAAAACATATTTTGTAAGGTTTGTAAAGAAACAATTTAGTTTTTTTTACTTAATATGGATGGATGGATGACAGTTATACTGTCCAACCATCCATCCATTTTCTACCGCTTATTCCCTTTTGGGGTCGCGGGGGGGCGCTGGAGCCTATCTCAGCTACAATCGGGCGGAAGGCGGTGTAAACCCTGGACAAGTCGCCATCTCATCGCAGGGTATATAACTGTCATACTAAATGTAAAAGTAGTATAAACATAACTCCAAAACCAAACATGCATTATGTCTAAAAATGCCTGTAATATTGTATCCATGTGTGTTTTTCTAGAATCAGTTGTTTTTGTAAGTTTTGCAAATACAAAATATTGGTTTTACTCACTATGACAGTATACTGTCACATTCAATCTGACAGCTATATAAACATAACTCCTAAACCACACATGCAAAATGACTAATAATGCCTGGAAAAATGTATCTCTGTGAATTTTACTGGAAAAAAAATATTTTGTAAGGTTTTCAAAATTACAAGTTTGTTATTTTTTACTCAATTTGACAGTATAACTGTCATACTAAATATGAAAGTTATATACACATAACTCTAAAACCAAACTTGCAATCCGTCTAAAAATGTCTGTAATATTGAATCTATGTGAGTTTTACCAAAATCAGGTATTTTAGTAAGGTTTACAAATACAAAAATTAGGTTTTACTCAAAATGACAGTATAACTGCCACACTCAATATGACAGTTTTTTAAACATAACTCCTAAAAAACAAATGCAAAATGACTAATAATGCCTGGAAAAATGTATCTTTGTGAATTTTAATGAAAAAAAATATTTTGTATGGTTTGTAAAGACACAAATTAGTTGTTTTTTTTACTTAATATGATGGTATAACTGTCATATTAAATATGAAAGTTATATGAACATAACTCCAAAACCAAACATGAATTTTGTCTAAAAATACCTGTAATATTGTATCTATGTGAGTTTTACATGAATCAGGTATTTTGGTAAGGTTTACAAATACAAAAATTAGGTTTTACTCACTATGACAGTATACTGTCACATTCAATCTGACAGTCATGTAAACATAACTCTTAAACCACACATGCAAAATGGCTAATAATGCCTGGAGACATGTATCTTTGTGAGTTGTACTAGGACACATATTTTGTAAGGTTTGTAAACACCCACGTTTGTTTGTTTTACTCAATATGACAGTATAACTGTCATACTACATCCAAAAAAAATTATAAACATGACTCCAAAACCAAACTTGCAATCCGTCTAAAAATGTCTGTAATATAGAATCTATGTGAGTTTTACCAAAATGAGGTATTTTGGTAAGGTTGACAAATAAAAAAAATAGGTTTTACTGATAGTGACATTATAAGTGCCACACTCAATATGACAGTTATTTAAACATAACTCATAAATGACACATGAAAATGGCTATTAATTCTGGAGAAATGTATCTTTGTTAGTTTTACTAGAGTAATGATCTTTTGTAAGGTTTGCAAAGACACACATTTTTTTACTCAATATGACGGTATAACTGTCAAACTAAATAAAAAAGTTATAGAAACATAACTCCAAAACCAAACTCTAAAAACCAAACATGCAATCCATTTAAAAATGCCTGTAATATTAAATATATGTGAGTTTTATCAGAATCAGGTATTTTGGTAAGGTTTAAAATACCAAAATTAGGTTTTACTCATAATGACAGTAAAACTGCCACGCTCAACATGACAGTTATTTAAACATAACTCCTAAAACACACATGCAAAATGACAAATATTGCGTGGAAAAATGTATCGTTGTGATTTTTACTGGAAAACATTTTTTTGTAAGGTTTGTAAAGATAATGTTTTTTTTTTAACTCAATATGATGGTATAACTGTCATACTGAATATGAAAGTTTTATAAACATAACTCCAAAACCAAACTTGCAATTCGTAAAAAAATTGCTGTAATATTGAATATATGTGATTTTTACCAGAATCAGGTATTTTGGTAAGGATTACAAATACAAAAATGAGGTTTTACTCATAATGACGGATAACCGCCACATTTTTTTGAACATAACTCCTAAACAAAACATGCTAAATGGCTAATAATGCCTGGAGAAATGTATCTTTGTGAGTTTTACTGGTAAGGTTTGTAAAGACACAAGTTAGTTTTTTCTAACTCAAAAAGACAGTATAACTGTCATAATAAATGGAAAAGTTATATAAACATAACTCCAAAACCAAACATGCATTATGTCTAAATATGCCTGAAATGATGTATCCATGTGAGTTTTACTAGAATCAGTTGTTTTTGTAAGTTTTGCAAATACAAAATATTGTTTTTACTCACTATGACAGTATACTGTCACATTCGATCCGACAGTTATTTAAACATAACTCCTAAACCACACATTCAAAATGATTAATAATGCCGGGAAAAATGTATCTCTGTGAATTTTTCTGGAAAAAATATTTTGTAAGGTTTGTTATAACACAAGTTAGGTATTTTTTTACTCAATATGACAGCAGTATACTGTCATAGTGAGTAAAACCAATATTTTGTATTTGCAAACCTTACCAAATTAATATTTTAGGCATTTTTAGACATAATGCATGCTCATTTTTGGAGTTATGTTTATATAACTTTTACATTTAGTTTGACAGTTATACTGTTATATTGAATTAAAAAAACTAACTTGCGTCGTTGCAAAACTTACAAAAGATACATTTTCTAGTAAAGCTAACAAAGATACATGTCTTCAGGCATTATTAGACATGTTGCATGTTTGGTGTAGGAATTATGTTAAAAAATATTTTTATTGCTTTTTTCGCATTATCTCAGGATTTTAAGAACATTACTGGCATATTAAGTAAAAAACTACTATGACAGTATACTGTCACATTCAATCTGCCTGTTATTTAAACATAAATTCTAAACCACAGATGGCTAATAATGCCTGGAGAAATGTATTTTTGTGAGTTTTACCGGAAACAAATATTTTGTAAGGTTTGTATAGACATAAGTTAGTTTTTTTTTACTCAATATGATAGTATAACTGTCTTACTAAATTTGAAAGTTATATAAACATAACTCCAAAACCAAACTTGCAATCTGTCTAAAAATGTCTGTAATATTGAATATATGTGATTTTTACCAGAATCAGGTATTTTGGTAAGGATTACAAATAAAAAAATTAGGTTTTACTCATAATGACGGATAACTGCCACATTCGAAATGACATAACTCCTAAACAAAACATGCTAAATGGCTAATAAAGCCTGGAGAAATGTATCTTTGTGAGTTTTACTGGGAAAAAAAAAAAAAAAGTAAGGTTTGTAAAGACACAAGTTAGTTAGACAGTATAACTGTCATACTAAATGGAAAAGTTATATAAACATAACTCCAAAACCAAACATGCATTTTGTCTAAAAATGCCTGATATGATGTATCCATGTGAGTTTTACTAGAATCAGTTGTTTTTGTAAGTTTTGCAAATACAAAATATTGGTTATACTCACTATAGTGAGTATAACCAGTTTTGTATTTGTAAACCTTACCAAAAACCTTACTGTATATTGAGTGTGGCAGTTATACTGTCACTATGAGTAAAACCTAATTTTTGTTTTTGTAAACCTTACCAAAATACCTGATTCTGATAAAACTCACATATATTCAATATTACAGGCATTTTTAGACGGATTGCATATTTGGTTTTGGAGTTGTGTTTATATAACTTTCATATATAGTATGACAGCTATACTGTTAAATTGTGTAAAAAAAAAAAAAATAACTTGTGTCTTTACCAAAATACCTGATTCAGGTAAAACTCATATAGATTTAATATTACAGGCAGTTTAAGACGGATTGCAAGTTTGGTTTAGGAGTTTGTTTTTGGAATTATGTTTATATTAATTTTATATTTAGTTTGACTGTTATACCATCATATTCAGTAAAAAAAAAAAACTTTTGTCTTTACAAACCTTACAAAATAGTTTTTTCTAGTAAAAATCACAAAGATACATTTCTCCAGGCATTATTAGCCATTTAGCATGTTTGGTTTAGGAGTTGTGTTTAAATAACTGTTATATTTTAAATATGGCAGTTATACTGTTATTATGTGTAAAACCCAATTTTTGTATTTGTAAACCTTACCTAAATACCTGATTCTGGTAAAACTCACATAGATTCAATATTACAGGCAGTTTTAGACGTATTGCAAGTTTGGTTTTGGAGTTATGTTTATTTGACTTTCATATTTAGTATGACAGTTATACTGTCATATTAAGTAAAAAAAACTAACTTGTGTCTTTACAAACCTTATACATTTTTTTTTTTTTTTTTTCAGGAAAACTCACAAAGGTACATTTCTCCAGGCATTATTAGCCATTTTATATTTGTGGTTTAGGAGTTATGTTTAAATAACTGTCAGATTGAATGTGACAGTATACTGTCATTATGAGTAAAACCTAATTTTTGTATTTGTAAACCTTACCAAAAATACCTGATTCGGGTAAAAATCACATAGATACAATATTGCAGGCATTTTTAGACATAATGCATGTTTGGTTTTGGAGTTATGCTTATACAACTTTCATATTTAGTATGACAGTTCTACCATCATATTGAGTAGAAAAAAAAAAAACTTGTGTCTTTATAAACCTTACAATTTTTTTACCCCCAAAACTCACAAAGATACAATTCTCCAGGCATAATTAGCCATTTATCATAATTGGTTTAGGAGTTATGTTTAAATAACTGTCATATTGAGTGTGGCAGTTATTGTATTGTGTGTCATTATAAATAAAAACCTATTTTTTGTATTTGTAAACCTTACCAAAATACCTGATTCTGGTAAAACCCACACCATACAATATTACAGGAATTTGTAGACATAAAGCATGTTTGGTTTTGGAGTTATGTTTATATAACTTTCATATCTAGTATGACAGTTATACCATCATATTGAGTAAAAAAAAAGTAATTTGTATCTTTACAAATCTTACAAAATATTGTTTTCTAGTAAAATTCACAAATATACATTTCTCTAGGCATTATTAGTCATTTTGCATTTGTGTTTTAGGAGTTATGTTTAATTAACTGTCATATTGAGTGTGGCAGTTATATTGTCCCTATGAGTAAAACCTAATTTTTTTATTCGTAAACCTTACCAAAATAACTGAATCTGACAAAACTCACATATATTCAATATTACATGCATTTTTAGACGGATTGCATATTTGGTTTTGGAATTATGTTTATATAACTTTCATATATAGTATGACAGCTAAACTGTTAAATTGTGTAAAAAAAACTAACTTACAAACCTTACAAAATATTTTTTCCAGTAAAACTCACAAAGATACATTCCTCAAGGCATTATTAGCCATTTTGTCAGTATACTGTCATTATGAGTAAAACTAATATTTTGTATTTGTAAACCTTACAAAAACAACTGATTATAGTAAAACTCACATGGATACAAAATTATAAGCATTTTTAAACACAATACATGTTTGGTGGCAGTCAATGTGGCAGTTATTCTGTCATTATGAGTAAAACTAGTATTTCGTATTTGCAAACCTTACAAAAACAACTGATTCTAGTAAAACTCACATGGATACAATATTACAGTTATTTTTAGATATAATGCATGTTTGGTTTCGGAGTTATGTTTATATAACTTTTACATTTAATATGACAGTTATAATGTCATATTGAGTAAAAACAATAACTTGTCTTACAAACCTTACAATTTTTTCCAAGCATTATTAGCCATTTTGCATGTGTGGTTTAGGAGTTATATTTAAATAACTGTCATATTGAGTGTAGCAGTTATACTGTCATTATGAGTAAAACCTTATTTTTGTATTTGTAAACCTTACCAAAATACCTGATTGTAGTAAAACTCACATAGATACAAAATTACAGGCATTTTTAGACATAATGCATGTTTGGTTTTGGAGTTATGTTTATATAACTTTCATATTTAGTATGACAGTTATACTGTCATATTAAGTAAAAAAAAAACTAACTTGTGCCTTACAAAATTTTTTTTTTTTTTCAGTAAAACTCACAAAGATACATCCAGGCATTATTAGTCATTTTGTATGTGTGGTTTAGGAATTATGTTTAAATAACTGTCATTTTGAACGTTGCAGTTATACTGTCATTATGAGTAAAACCTAATTTTTGTATTTGTAAACCTTACCAAAATACCTGTTTCTGGTAAAACACACATAGATTCAATATTACAGGCATTTTTAGACGGATTGCATGTTTGGTTTTGAAGTTATGTTTATATAACTTTCAAATTTAGTAAGACAGTTATACCATCATATTGAGTAAAAAAACTAACTTGTGTCCAAACAAACCTTACAAAATATTTTTTTTCCATTAAAACTCACAAAAATACATTTCTCCAGGCATTATTAATTAGAAATGTTGCATGTTTAGTTTAGGAATTATGTTGAAATTTATTTTTATTGCTTTTTCCGCATTATTCAAGGATTTTAAGAACAATTCTGTAATATTGAGTAAAAAACTACTTTTTGTAATTGCAAGCCTTAAAAAAGCATATGTTCGAGTAAAACTCACAAGGATGCATTGTTTTAGGCATTATTAGCATTTTTGCATGTGTGGTTTAGGAGTTATGTTTAAATAACTGTCATTTTGCGTGTGGCAGTTATACTGTCTTTATGAGTAAAACCTAATTTTTGTATTTGTGAACCTTACCAAAATACCTGATTGTAGTAAAACTCACATAGATACAATATTACCTACTCAGTGGCCTAGTGGTTAGAGCGTCCGTCCTGAGATCGGTAGGTTGGGAGTTCAAATCCCGGCCGAGTCATACCAAAGACTATAAAAATGGGACCCATTACCTCCCTGCTTGGCACTCAGCATCAAGGGTTGGAATTGGGGGTTAAATCACCAAAAAGATTCATGGGCGCAGCCACCGCTGCTGCCCACTGCTCCCCTCACCTCCCAGGGGGTGATCAAGGGTGATGGGTCAAATGCAGAGAATAATTTCGCCACACCTAGTGTGTGTGTGACAATCATTGGTACTTTAAGTTTAACTTTATTACAGGCATTTTAAGACATAATGCATGTTTGGTTTTGGAATCATGTTTATATAACTTTCATATTTAGTATGACAGTTATACTGTCATATTGAGAAAAAAAAAACTAACTTGTGTCTTTACAAACCTTACAAAAATTATTTCCCAGTAAAACTCACAAAGATACATTTCTCCAGGCATTATTAGTCATTTTGTATGTGTGGTTTAGGAGTTATGTTTAAATAACTGTCAGACTGAATGTGACAGTATACTGTCATAGTGAGTAAAACCAATATTTTGTATTTGCAAACCTTACAAAAACAACTTATTCTAGTAAAATTCACATGGATACAATATTACAGGCATTTTTAGACATGAAGCATGTTTGGTTTTGGAGTTATGTTTATATATGTTTATATATTTTTTACATTTAGTATTACAGTTATACTGTCATAATGAGTAAAAAAAACTAACTTGTGTCTTTATAAACCTTAAAAATTATTTTTTTTCCAGTAAAACTCACAAAGATACATTTCTCCAGGCATTATTAGCCATTAATCATGTTTGGTTAGAGATATGTTTAAATAACTGTCATATTGAGTGTGGCAGTATTTGTAAAATTACCAAAATAACTGATTCTGATAAAACTCACATTGATAATATATTACAGGATTTTTGAGACATAAAGCATGTTTCCATCATATTGAGTAAAATAAACTAACTTGTGTCTATACAAACCTTACAAAATATTTTATTTTCCAGTAAAACTCACAAAAATACATTTCTCCAGTTAATATTAGCCATTTTGCATCTGTGGTTTAGAATGTATGTTTAAATAACAGTCAGATTGAATGTGACAGTATACTGTCATAGTGAGTAAAACCTATTTTTTTATTTGTAAACCTTAACAAAATACCTGATTCTAGTAAAACTCACAGATTCAATATTACAGGCATTTTTAGACGGATTGCATGTTTGGTATTGGAGTTATGTTTATATAACTTTTACATTTATTATGACAGTTATAACTTGTGTCTTTACAAACCTTACAATTTTTTTTCCCCCTGTAAATCTCACAAAGATACATTTCTCCAGGCATTATTAGCCATCTTGCATGTGTGGTTTAGGAGTTATGTTTACATAACCATCATATTGAGGGTGGCAGTTATACTGTCATTTTGAGTAAAACCTAATTTTTGTATTTATAAACCTTACCAAAATACCTGATTCTGGTTAAACTCACATAGATACAATATTACAGGCATTTTTAGACATAATGCATGTTTGGTTTTGGAGTTATGTTTATATACATTTTTCCAGGCATTATTAGCCATTTATCATGTTTGGTTTAGGAGTTATGTTTAAATAACTGTCATATCAAATCATGCAGTTATACTGTTATTATGAGTAAAACCCAAGTTTTGTATTTGTAAACCTTACCAAAATACCTGATTCTGGTAAAACTCATATAGATTCAATATTACAGGCAGTTTAAGACGGATTGCAAGTTTGGTTTGGAGTTTGTTTTTGGAATTATATTTATAATAATTGTATATTTAGTTTGACAGTTATACCATCATATTCAGTAAAAAAAAAAAAACTTTTGTCTTTACAAACCTTACAAAATATTTTTTTCTAGTAAAATTCACAAAGATACATTTGTCCAGGCATTATTAGCCATTTAGCATGTTTGGTTTAGGAGTTGTGTTTAAATAACTGTCATATCAAATATTGCTGTTATACTGTCATTATGAGTAAAACCCAAGTTTTGTATTTGTAAACCTTACCAAAATACCTGATTCTGGTAAAACTCACATAGATAAAATATTACAGGCAGTTTAAGACATATTGCAAGTTTGGTTTAGGAGTTTGGTTTTGGAATTATGTTTATTTAACTTTCATATTTAGTATGACAGTTATACCATCATATTGAGTAAAAAAAAACTAACTTTTGTCTTTAAAAAACCTTACAAAATAGTTTTTTCTAGTAAAAATCACAAAGATAGATTTCTCCAGGCATTATTAGCCATGTATCATGTTTGGTTTAGGAATTATGTTTAAATAACTGTCATGTTGAGTGTGGCAGTTATATTGTCATTATGAGTAAAACCTATTTTTTGTATTTGTAAACCTTACCAAAATACCTTATTCTGGTAAAACTCATATAGATACAATATTACAGGAATTTTTAGACATAAAACATGTTTGGTTTAGGAGTTATGTTTAAATAACTGTCATATTGAATGTGACAGTATACTGTCACAGTGAGTAAAACCAATATTTTGTATTTGCAAACCTTACAAAAACAACTGATTCTAGTTAAACTCACATGAATACAATATTACAGGCATTTTTAGATATAATGCATGTTTGGTTTTGGAGTTATGTTTATAATTTTTTTACATTTAGTATGACAGTTATACTGTCATATTAAGTAAAAAAACTAACTTGTTTCTTTACAAACCTTATAAAAAATTGTTTTTTTTCCAGGAAAACTCACAAAGATACATTTTTCCAGGCATTATTAGCCATTTTGTAATTGTGATTTAGGAGTTACAGTATGTTTAAATAACTGTCAGATTGAATGTGACAGTATACTGTCATAGTGAGTAAAACCTAATTTTTGTATTTGTAAACCTTACCAAAAATACCTGATTCTGGTAAAAATCACATAGATACAATATTGCAGGCATTTTTAGACATAATGCATGTTTGGTTTTGGAGTTATGTTTTTACAACTTTTATATTTAGTATGACAGTTATACCATCATATTGAGTAAAAAACAACAAATATTTTGTATTTTTACAAACCTTACAAAATATTGTTTTCCAGTAAAACTCACAAATATACCTTTCTCTAGGCATTATTAGTCATTTTGCATTTGTGTTTTAGGAGTTATTAGGAGTAATTAACTGTCATATTGAGTGTGGCAGTTATACTGTCACTATGAGTAAAACCTAATTTTTGTTTTTGTAAACCTTACCAAAATACCTGATTCTGATAAAACTCACATATATTCAATATTACAGGCATTTTTAGACGGATTGCATATTTGGTTTTGGAGTTGTGTTTATATAAAAGTTGTATAAACATAACTCCAAAACCAAACATGCATTATGTCTAAAAATGCCTGCAATATTGTATCTATGTGATTTTTACCAGAATCAGGTATTTTTGGTAAGGTTTACAAATACAAAAATTAGGTTTTACTCACTATGACAGTATACTGTCACATTCAATCTGACAGTTCTTTAAACATAACTCCTAAACTACACATTCAAAGTGACTAATTATGCCTGGAGAAATGTATCTCTGTGAATTTTTCTGGAAAAAAAATATTTTTTAAAGTTTGTAAAAACACAAGTTAGTTTTTTTTACTCAATATGACAGTATAACTGTCATACTAAATATGAAAGTTAAATAGACATAACTCCAAAACCAAACTTGCAGTCTGTCTAAAAATGCCTGTAATATTGAATCTATGTGAGTTTTACCAGAATCAGGTATTTTGGTAAGGTTTACAAATACAAAAATTCTGTTTTACTCATTTTGACAGTATAACTGCCACATTCAAAATGACAGTTATTTAAACATAACTCCTAAACCAAACATGCTAAATGGCTAATAATGCCTAGAGAAAGGAATCTTTGTGACTTTTACTGAGAAAAAAAGAATTTGTAAGGTTTATAAAGACACAAGTTAGTTTTTTTTACTCAATATGATGGTATAACTGTCATACTAAATATAAAAGTTATATAAACATAACTCCAAAACCAAACATGCATTATGTCTGAAAATTATTGTTATATTGTATCTATGTGAGTTTAACCAGAATCAGGTATTTAGGTAAGGTTTACATATACACAAATTAGGTTTTACTCATAATGACAGTATAACTGCCTCATTCAAAATGACAGTTATGTAAACATAACTCCTAAACCACTCATGCAAAATGGTTAATAAATCCTGAAAAATTAGTTTTTTTTACTCAATATGACAGTAATACTGTCATACTAAATGTGAAAGTTATATAAATATAACCCCAAAACCAAACATGCATTATGTCTAAAAATGCCTGTTATATTGTATCCATGTGAGTTTTACTAGAATACGTTGTTTTTGTAAGTTTTGCATATACAAAATACTGGTTTTACTCACTATGACAGTATACTCTCACATTCAATCTGACAGTTATTTAAACATAACTCCTAAACCACACATGCAAATTGGTTAATAATGCTTGGAGAAATGTATCTTTGTGAGTTTTACTTAATATGACAATATAAATGTCATACTAAATATTAAAGTTATATAAACATAACTCCAAAACCAAACATGCAATCCGTCTAAAAATGCCTGTAATATTGAATCTATGTGAGTTTAATTAGAATCAGGTATGTTGGTAAGGTTTACAAATACAACAATTAGGTTTTACTCATAATGACGGATAACTGCCACATTCAAAATGACAGTTATTTAAACATAACTTCCTACCACACATGCAAAAATGCTAATAATGCCTAAAACAATGCATCCTTGTGAGTTTTACTCGAACATATGCTTTTTTAAGGCTTGCAATTACAAAAAGTAGTTGTTTACTCAATATGACAGCAAAGTTCTTAAAATCCTCTAATAATGCGGAAAAAGCAATACAAATGTTTTTCAACATAATTCCTAAACCAAACATGCAAAATTTCTAATAAAGCCTGTAGACATGTGTCTTTGTTAGTTTTACTAGGAAACATATAGTTAGTTTTTTTAATTCAATATGACTGTATAACTTTCATACTAAATATGAAAGTTACATAATTCCAAAACTAAACATGCATTATGTTTAAAAATGCCTAAAATATTGTATCTATGTGAGTTTTACCAGAATCAGGTAATTTGGTAAGGTTTACAAATACAAAAATTAGGTTTTACTCATAATGACAGTATAACTTCTCTAATCAATTTGACATTTATTTAAACATAACTTCCTAACCACACATGCAAAAAGGCTAATAAAGCCTAAAACAATGCAGCCTTGTGAGTTTTACTCGAAACATATGCTTTTTAAGACTGGCAATTACAAAAAGTAGTTTTTTTGCTCAATATGACAGTGATGTTTTTAAAATCCTGATATAATGCGAAAAAAGCAATACAAGAGTTTTTCAACATAATTCCTAAACCAAACATGCATTATGTCTTAAAATGCCTATAATATTGTATCCAGGTGAGTTTTATTAGAATCATTTGTTTTTGTAAGGTTTGCAAATACAACATTTTGGTTTTACTCACTGACAGTATACTGTCACATTCAATCTAAAGTTAAAAGTTAAAGTACCAATGATTGTCACATACACACTAGGTGTGGCGAGATTATTCTCTGCATTTGACCCATCACCCTTGATCACCCCCTGGGAGGTGAGGGGAGCAGTGGGCAGCAGCGGTGGCCGCGCCCGGGAATCATTTTGGTGATTTAACCCCCAATTCCAACCCTTGATGCTGAGTGCCAAGCAGGGAGGTAATGGGTCCCATTTTTATAGTCTTTGGTATGACTCGGCCGGGGTTTGAACTCACAACCTACCGATCTCAAGGCGGACACTCCAACAACTAGGCCACTGAGTAGGTAAGTCTGACTGTTATTTAAACATAAATTCTAAACCACAGATTCAAAATGACTAATAATGCCTGGAGAAATTTATTTTTGTGAGTTTTACTGGAAAAAAAAATATTTTGTAAGGTTTGTTTGGACATAAGTTAGTTTTTTTTACTCAACATGATGGTATAACTGTCTTACTAAATTTGAAAGTTGTATAAACATAACTTCAAAACCAAACATGCAATCCGTCTAAAAATGCCTGTAGTATTGAATCTATGTGAGTTTTACCAGAATCCGGTATTTTGGTAAGGCTTACAAATACAAAAATTAGGTTTTACCCATATTGACAGTATAACTGCCACGTTCAAAATGACAGTTACTTAAACATAACTCCTAAACCAAACATGCTAAATGGCTAATAATGACTGGAGAAATGCATCTTTGTGAGTTTTACTGAAAAAAAAGTTAGTTTTTACTCTATATGACAGTATAACTGTCATACTAAATGTAAAATGTATATAAACAAAACTCCAAAACCAAACATGCATTATGTCTAAAAATGCCTGTAATTGTATCCATGTGAGTTTTACTAGAATCAGTTGTTTTTTTAAGGTTTGCAAATACAAAATATTGGTTTTACTCACTATGACAGTATGTTGTCACATTCAATCTGGCAGATATTTAAACATAACTCCTAAACCACACATACAAAATGACTAATAATGCCTGGGGAAATGTATCTTTGTGAGTTTTACTGAAAAAAAACAAAAAAAATTGTAAGGTTTGTAAAGACACAAGTTAGTTTTTTTTACTGAATATGACAGTAAAACTGTCATACTAAATATGAAAGTTATATAAACATAACTCCAAAACCAAGGTTAGCAAATACAAAATATTGGTTTTACTCACTATGACAGTATGTTGTCACACTCAATATGACAGTTATTTAAATATAACTCCTAAACCACACACGCAAAATGGCTAATAATGCTTGGAAAAATGTATATTTGTGAGTTTTACTGGAAAAAAAAAATTGTAAGGTTTGTAAAGACAGAAGTTATTTTTTTTACTCAATATGACATTATAACTGTCATACTAAATGTAAAAGTTATATAAACTTACTCCAAAACCAAACATGCATTATATCTAAAAATGCCTGTAATTTTGTGTCTATGTGAGTTTTACTAGAACCAGTTGTTTTTGTAAGGTTTGCAAATACAAAATATTGGTTTTACTCACTATGACAGTATACTGATGTCATATTGAGTAAAAAAAAAAAAAAAAACTTTTTATTTAATATAACAAACCTTACAAAATATTTTTTTCCAGAAAAATTCACAGAGATACACTTCTCCAGGCATTAATAGTCATTTTGAATGTGTGGTTTAGGAGTTATGTTTAAATAACTGTCAGATTGAATGTGACAGTATACTGTCATAGTGAGTATAAACAATATTTTGTATTTGCAAAACTTACAAAAACAACTGATTCTAGTAAAACTCACATGGATACATCATTTCAGGCATTTTTAGACAACATGCATGTTTGGTTTTGGAGTTACGTTTATATAACTTTTCCATTAAGTATGAAATGTCATTTTGAGTTAAAAAAAACTCTTTACAAACCTTAAAAAAATTTTCCCAGTAAAACTCACAAAGATACATTTCTCCAGGCATTAAAAGCCATTTAGCATGTTTTGTTTAGGAGTTATGTTTAGAAAAACTGTCATTTTGAATGTGGTAGTTATCTGTCATTATGATTAAAACCTATTTTTTTTATTTGTAATCCTTACCAAAATACCTGATTCTGGTAAAATTCACATAGATACAATATTACAGGCATTTTTAGACATAATGCATGTTTGGTTTTGGAGTTATGTGTATATACATTTTTCCAGGCATTATTAGCCATTAATCATGTTTGGTTTAGGAGTTATGTTTAAATAACCGTCATATCAAATAATGCAGTTATACTGTCATTATGAGTAAAATCCAAGTTTTGTATTTGTAAACCTTACCAAAATACCTGATTTTGGTAAAACTCACATAGATTCAATATTACAGGCATTTTTAGACGGATTGCAAGTTATGTTTTAGAGTTATGTGAATATAACTTTCATATTTAGTATGACAGTTATACTGTCAAATTGAGTAAAAAATAACAAACTTGTAATTTTACAAACCTTACAAAATATTTTTTTTCCAGTAAAATTCACAGAGATACATTTTTCCAGGCATTATTAGTCATTTTGCATGTGTGGTTTAGGAGTTATGTTTAAATAGCTGTCAGATTGAATGTGACAGTATACTGTCATAGTGAGTAAAACCAATATTTTGTATTTGCAAAACTTACAAAAACAACTGATTCTAGTAAAACTCACATGGATACAATATTACAGGCATTTTTAGACATAATGCATGTTTGGTTTTGGAGTTATGTTTATACTACTTTTACATTTAGTATGACAGTTATACTGTCCATCCATCCATCCATTTTCTACCGCTTATTCCCTTCTCAGCTACAATCAGGCGGAAGGCGGGGTACACCCTGGAAAAGTCGCCACCTCATCATAATAAGTAAAAAAAACTAAATTGTTTCTTTACAATCCTTACAAAATATGTTTTTCCAGTAATCTCACAAAGATACATTTCTCCAGGCATTATAGCCATTTTGCATATGTGGTTTGGTAGTTATGTTTAAATAACTGTCAAATTGAATGTGACAGTATACTATCATGGTGAGTAAAACCAATATTTTGTATTTGCAAACCTTACTACAACAATTGATTTTAGTAAAACTCGCATGGATAGAAAATTACAGGCATTTTTTAACATAATGCATGTTTGGTTTTGGAGTTATGTTTATAAAACTTTTATATTTAGTATGACAGTTATACCATCCTATTGAGTAAAAAAAAAAAAAACTTGTGTCTTTATAAACCTTACAAAAAAAAATGTTTCCTGTAAAACTCACAGATACATTTCTCCAGGCATAATTAGCCATTTATCATGTTTGGTTTAGGAGTTATGTTTAAATAACTGTCATATTGAGTGTGGCAGTTATACTGTCATTATGAGTAAAACCTATTTTTTGTATTTGTAAACTTTACCAAAATACCTGATTCTGGTAAAACCCACATCGATACAATATTACAGGAATTTTTAGACATAAAGCATGTTTGGTTTTGGAGTTATGTTTAGATAACTTTCATATTTAGTATGAAAGTTATACCATAATATTGAGTAAAAAACAAAAACTAATTTGTATCTTTACAAACCTTACAAAATATTGTTTTCCAGTAAAATTCACAAATATACCTTTCTCCAGGCATTATTAGTCATTTTGCATTTGTGTTTTAGGAGTTATGTTCAATTAACTGTCATATTGAGTGTGGCAGTTATACTGTCACTATGAGTAAAACCTAATTTTTGTTTTTGTAAACCTTACCAAAATACCTGATTCTGATAAAACTCACATATATTCAATATTACAGGCATTTTTAGACGGATTGCATATTTGGTTTTGGAGTTGTGTTTATATAACTTTCATATATAGTATGACAGCTATACTGTTAAATTGTGTAAAAAAAAACTAACTTGTGTCTTTACCAAAATACCTGATTCTGGTAAAACTCATGTAGATTTAATATTACAGGCAGTTTAAGACGGATTGCAAGTTTGGTTTAGGAGTTAGTTTTTGGAATTATGTTTATATTAATTTTATATTTAGTTTGACAGTTATACCATCATATTCAGTAAAAAAAAAATAACTTTTGTCTTTACAAACATTACAAAATAGTTTTTTTCTAGTAAAATTCACAAAGATACATTTCTCCAGGCAATATTAGTTATTTAGCATGTTTGGTTTAGGAGTTGTGTTTAAATAACTGTTATTTTGAATATGGCAGTTATACTGTCATTATGAGTAAAACCCAAGTTTTGTATTTGTAAACCTTACCAAAATACCTGATTCTGGTGAAACTCAAATAGATTCAATATTACAGGCAGTTTAAGACGGATTGCAAGTTTGGTTTAGGAGTTTGGTTTTGGAATGATGTTTATATTACTTTTATATTTAGTTTGACAGTTAAACCATTATATTGAGTAAAAAAAACAAAAACTTTTGTCTTTACAAACCTTACAAAATATTTTTTTCTAGTAAAACTCACAAAGATACAATTCTCCAGGCATTATTAGCCATTTTGCATGTGTAAATTAGGAGTTATGTTAACATAACCGTCATATTGAGGGCGGCAGTTATACTGTCATTATGAGTAAAACCTAATTTTTGTATTTATAAACCATACCAAAATTCCTTATTCTGGTAAAACTCACATAGATACAATATTACAGGCATTTTTAGACATAATCCATGTTTGGTTTTGGAGTTATGTTGACATACATTTTTCCAGGCATTATTAGCTATTTATCATGTTTGGTTTAGGAGTTATGTTTAAACAACTGTTATTTTGAATATGGCAGTTATACTGTCATTATGAGTAAAACCCAATTTTTGTATTTGTAAACCTTACCAAAATACCAGATTCTGGTAAAACTCACATATATTCAATATTACAGGCATTTTTAGACGGATTGCATATTTGGTTTTGGAGTTGTGTTTATATAACTTTCATATATAGTATGACAGCTATACTGTTAAATTGTGTAAAAAAAAAACTAACTCGTGTCTTTACAAAAAAATACCTGATTCTGGTAAAACTCATATAGATTTAATATTACAGGCAGTTTAAGACGGATTTCTAAGTTTGGTTTAGGAGTTAGTTTTTGGAATTATGTTTATATTAATTTTATATTTAGTTTGACAGTTATACCATCATATTCAGTAAAAAAAAATAACTTTTGTCTTCACAAACATTACAAAATAGTTTTTTTCACGTAAAATTCACAAAGATACATTTCTCCAGGCAATATTAGTTATTTAGCATGTTTGGTTTAGGAGTTGTGTTTAAATAACTGTTATTTTGAATATGGCAGTTATACTGTCATTATAAGTAAAACCCAATTTTTGTATTTGTAAACCTTACCTAAATACCTGATTCTGGTAAAACTCACATAGATTCAATAGTACAGGCATTTTTAGACGTATTGCAAGTTTGGTTTTGGAGTTATGTTTATTTAACTTTCATATTTAGTATGACAGTTATACTGTCATATTAAGTAAAAAAAACTAACTTGTGTCTTTACAAACTTTATAAAATATTTTTTTTTCCAGGAAAACTCACAAAGATACATTTCTCCAGGCATTATTAGCCATTTTGTATTTGTGGTTTAGGAGTTATGTTTAAATAACTGTCAGATTGAATGTGACAGTATACTGTCATTATGAGTAAAACCTAATTTTTGTATTCGTAAACCTTACCAAAAATACCTGATTCTGGTAAAAATCACATAGATACAATATTGCAGGCATTTTTAGACATAATGCATGTTTGGTTTTGGAGTTATGTTTATACAACTTTCATATTTAGTATGACAGTTCTACCATCATATTGAGTAGAAAAAAAAAAAACTTGTGTCTTTATATACCTTACAATTTTTTTCTCCCCAAAACTCACAAAGATACATTTCTCCAGGCATAATTAGCCATTTATCATGTTTGGTTTCGGAGTTATCTTTAAATAACTGTCATATTGAGTGTGGCAGTTATTGTATTGTGTGTCATTATAAAAACAAAACTATTTTTTGTATTTGAATACCTTACCAAAATACCTGGTTCTGGTAAAACCCACACCGATACAATATTACAGGAATTTTTAGACATAAAGCATGTTTGGTTTTGGAGTTATGTTTATATAACTTTCATATTTAGTATGACAGTTATACCATCATATTGAGTAAAAAAAACCTAATTTGTTTCTTTACAAATCTTACAAAATATTGTTTTCCAGTAAAATTCACAAATATACATTTGTCTAGGCATTATTAGTCATTTTGCATTTGTGTTTTAGGAGTTATGTTTAATTAACTGTCATATTGAGTGTGGCATTTATATTGTCACTATGAGTAAAACCTAATTTTTGCATTCGTAAACCTTACCAAAATACCTGAATCTGATAAAACTCACATATATTCAATATTACAGGCATTTTTAGACGGATTGCATATTTGGTTTTGGAATTATGTTTATATAACTTTCATATATAGTATGACAGCTAAACTGTTAAATTGTGTAAAAAAAAAAAACTAACTTGTGTCTTTACAAACCTTACAAAATATTTTTTCCAGTAAAACTCACAAAGATACATTTCTCAAGGCATTATTAGCCATTTTGTCAGTATACTGTCATTATGAGTAAAACTAATATTTTGTATTTGTAAAACTTACAAAAACAACTGATTATAGTAAAACTCACATTGATACAAAATTATAAGCATTTTTAAACACAATGCATGTTTGGTGGCAGTCAATGTGGCAGTTATACCGTCATTATGAGTAAAACCTAATTTTTGTAATTGTAAACCTTACCAAAATACCTGATTCTGGTAAACCTCACATAGATACAATATTACAGGCATTTTTAGACTTAATGTATGTTTGGTTTTGGAGTTATATTTATATAACTTTCATATTTAGTATGACAGTATACCATCATATTAAATAAAAAAAACTAACTTGTGTCTTTATAAACCTTACAAAATATTGTTTTCCAGTAAAATTCACAAATATACATTTCTCTAGGCATTATTAGTCATTTTGCATTTGTGTTTTAGGAGTTATGTTTAAATAACTGTCATATTGAGTCTGGCAGTTATACTGTCACTATGAGTAAAACCTAATTTTTTGATTTGTAAACCTTACCAAAATACCTGATTCTGATCAAACTTACATATAATAAATATTACAGACATTTTTAGACGGATTGCATGTTTGGGTTTGGAGTTATGTTTATAAAACTTTCATATATAGTATGACAGCTATACTGTAAAATTAAGTAAAAAAAAAAACAACTAACGTATGTGTTTACAAACCTTACAAAATATTTGTTTCAGTAAAATTCACAAATATACATTCCTCCAGGCATTATTAGCCATTTTGTCAGATTGATTGTGACAGTAAACTCTCATTATGAGTAAAACTAATATTTTGTATTTGTAAAGCTTACAAAAACAACTGATTCTAGTAAAACTCACATGGATACAAAATTATAAGCATTTTTAGACATAATGCATGTTTGGTTTTGGAGTTATGTTTAAATAATTGTGATATTGAATGTGGCAGTATACTGTCATTATGAGTAAAACCTAACGTTTATATTTGTCAACCTTACCAAAATACCTGATTCTGGTAAAACTCAAAAAGATACAATATTACAGGCATTTTCAGACAAAATGCATTTTGGTTTTGGAGTTATGTGTATATAACTTTCATATTTAGTATGACAGTTATACCATCATATTAAATAAAATTAAAAAACGTGTGTCTTTATAATCCTTACACATTATTTTTTTCCAGTAAAACTCACAAAGACACATTTCTCCAGGCATTATTAGTCATTTATCATGTTTGGTTTAGGAGTCATTTTTAAATAACTGTCATATCAAATGTTGCAGTTATACTGTCATTATGAGTAAAACACAAGTTTTGTATTTGTAAACCTTACCAAAATACCTGATTCTGGCAAAACTCACATAGATTTAATATAACAGGCAGTTTAAGACATATTGCAAGTTTGGTTTAGGAGTTTGGTTTTGGAATTATGTTTATCTAACTTTCATCTTTAGTATGACAGTCATCAAATTGAGTAAAAAAAACAAATAACTTTTTTCTTTACAAACCTTACAAAAAATTTTTTTTCTAGTAAAACTCACAAAGATCCATTTCTCCAGGCATTATTAGCCATTTAGCATATTTGGTTTAGGAGTTAAGTTTAAATAACTGTTATTTTGAATATGGCAGTTATACTGTCATTATGAGTAAAACCCAATTTTTGTATTTGTAAACCATACCAAAATAACTGATTCTGGTAAAACTAACATATATTCAATATTACAGGCATTTTTAGACGGATTTGCAAGTTTGGTTTTGGTGTTATATTTATTCAACTTTCATATTTAGTATGACAGTTATACTGTCATATTGAGTAAAAAAAAGCTAACTTGTGTCTTTACAAAACTTACAAACTTTTTTTTCCCTGTAAAACTTACAAAGATACATTTCTCCAGGCAATATTTGACATTTTGCTTATGGTTTAGGAGTTATGTTTAAATAACAGTCAGATTGAATATGACAGTATACTGTCATAATAGTTTTTTACTCAATATGCCAGCAATGTTCTTAAAATCCTGAGATAATGCAAAAAAAGCAAAAAATATGTTTTTCAACATAAATCCTACACCAAACATGCAACATGTCTGATAATGCCTGAAGACATGTATCTTTGTTAGTTTTACTAGAAAAATGTATCTTTTGTAAGTTTTGCAACGACGCAAGTTAGTTTTTTTTAATTCAATATAACATTATAACTGTCAAACTGAATGTAAAAGTTATATAAAAATGACTCCAAAACTGAACATGCATTATGTCTAAAAATAACTAAAATATTGTATCTATGTGAATTTTACCAGATTAAGGTAATTTGGTAAGGTTTACAAATACAAAAATTGGGTTTTTGTCATAATGACAAGATAACTGCTAATTTCAATTTGACAGTTATTTAAACATAACTTCCTAACCACACATGCAAAATAGGCTAATAAAGCCTAAAACAATGCATCCTTGTTAGTTTTACTCGAAACATATGCTATTTTAAGGCTTGCAAACACAAAAAGTAGTTTTTTACTCATTATGACAGTAATGTTCTTAAAATCCTGAGATAATGCGAAATAAGCAATAAAAATGTTTTTCAACATAATTCCTACACCAAACATGCAACATGTCTAATAATGCTTGAAGATATGCATCTTTGTTAGTTTTACTAGAAAAATTTTCTTTTGTAAGTTTTGCATAGAGGCAAGTTAGTTTCTTCAATTCAATATGACAGTATAACTGTCAAACCAAATATGAAAGTTATATAAACATAACTCCAAAATTGAACATGTTTTATGTGTAAAAATGCCTAAAATATTGTATCTATGTGAGTTTTACAAGAATCAATTAATTTGGTAAGGAGTACAATTACATATATTAGGGGTTTACTCATAATGACAGATAACTGCTACATTCAATTTGACAGTTATTTAAACATAACTTCCTAACCACACATGCAAAATAGGCTAATGAAGCCTAAAACAATGCATCCTTGTGAGTTTTACTCGAAACATATGCTATTTTAAGGCTTGCAAACACAAAAAGTAGTTTTTTTACTCATTATGACAGTAATTTTCTTAAAATCCTGAGATAATGCGAAATAAGCAACAAAAATGTTTTTCAACATAATTCCTACACCAAACATGCAACATGTCTAATAATACTTAGAGATATGTATATTTGTTAGTTTTACTAGAAACATTATATTTTGTAAGTTTTGCAAAGAGGCAAGTTAGTTTTTTTAATTCAATATTACAGTATAACTGTCTTACCAAATATGAAATATATATAAACATAACTCCAAAATTGAACATGCATTATGTCTAAAAATGCCTGTAATATTGTATCTATGTGAGTAACACCAGAATCAGGTAGTTTGGTAAAGTTTACAAATACGAAAATTGTTTTTTTTCATAATGACAGTATAACTGCTACATTCAATTTGACTGTTATTTAAACAAAACTTCCTAATCACACATGCAAACAGGTTAATAAAGCCTTAAACAATGCATCCTTGTGAGTTTTACTCGAAACATTTGCTATTTTAAGGCTTGCAAACACAAAAATTAGTTTTTTACTCATTAAGACATTAATGTTCTTAAAATAATGAGATAATGCCAAATAAGCAATAAAAATGTTTTTCAACATAATTCCTACACCAAACATGCAACATGTCTAATAATGCATGAATATATGCATCTTTGTTAGTTTTACTAGAAACATTATCTTTTGTAAGTTTTGCAAAGAGACAAATTCGTTTTTTTAATTCAATATGACAGTATAACTGTCATACCAAATATGAAAGTTATATAAACATAAATCCAAAACTGAACATGCATTATGTCTAAAAATAACTAACATATTCTATCTATGTGAGTTTTACAAGAATCACTTCATTTGGTAAGGTGTACAATTACAAACATTAGGGGTTTACTCGTAATGACAGTTAACTGTTAAGTTCAATTTGACTGTTATTTAAACATAACTCCCTAACCACACATGCAAAATAGGTTAATAAAGCCTAAAAACAATGCATCTTTTTGAGTTTTACTCGAAACATATGCTATTTTAAGGCTTGCAAACACAAAAAGTAGTTTTTTAATCATTATGACAGTAATGTTCTTAAAATCCTGAGATAATGCGAAATAAGCAATAAAAATGTTTTTCAACATAATTCCTACACCAAACATGCAACATGTCTAATAATGCGTGAAGATATGTATCTTTGTTAGTTTTACTAGAAAAATTATCTTTTGTAAGTTTTGCAAAGAGGCAAGTTAGTTTTTTAATTCAATATAACAGTATAACTTTCATACCAAATATGAAATATATATAAACATAACTCCAAAATTGAACATGCATTATGTCTAAAAATGCCTAAAATATTGTATCTATGTGATTTAGACCAGAATAAGGTAATTTGGTAAGGTTTACAAATACAAAAGTTGTTTTTTTTCATAATGACAGATAACTGCTACATTCAATTTGACTGTTATTTAAACATAACTTCATAACCACACATGCAAAATAGGCTAATAAAGCCTAAAACAATGCATCCTTGTGAGTTTTAGTCAAAACATATGCTATTTTAAAGCTTGCAAACACAAAAAGTAGTTTTTTACTCATTATGACAGTAATGTTCTTAAAATCCTGAGATAATGCGAAATAAGCAATAAAAATGTTTTTCAACATAATTCCTACACCAAACATGCAACATGTCTAATAACGCCTGGATACATGTATCCCTGTTAGTTTCACTAGAAAACATATCTTTTGTAACTTTTGCAATGAAGCAAGTTAGTTTTTTTAAATTCAATATGACAGCATAACTGTCATACCAAATGTAAAAGTTATATAAACATAACTCCAAAACTGAACTTGCATTATGTCAAAAAATGCCTGTAATATTGTATCTATGTGAGTTACACAAGAATCAGGTAATTTGGTAAGGTTTACAAATACAAAAATTGTTTTTTTTCATAATGACTAACTACTACATTCAACTAAACTGTTATTTAAACATAACTTCATAATCACACATGCAAATAGGTTAATGAAGCCTAAAACAATGCATCTTTTTGAGTTTTACTCGAAACATATGCTATTTTAAGGCTTGCAAACACAAAAAGTAGTTTTTTAATCATTATGACAGTAATGTTCTTAAAATCCTGAGATAATGCGAAATAAGCAATAAAAATGTTTTTTAAAGTAATTCCTACACCAAACATGTTACATGTCTAATAATGCGTGAAGATATGTATCTTTGTTAGTTTTACTAGAAAAAATATCTTTTGTAAGTTTTGCAAAGAGGCAAGTTAGTTTTATTTAATTCAATATGACAGTATAACTGTCATACCAAATGTGAAATATATATAATCATAACTCCAAAATTGAACATGCATTTTGTCTAAAAATGCCTAAAATATTGTATCTATGTGAGTTACACCAGAATCAGGTATTTTGGTAAGGTTTACAAATACAAAAGTTTTTTTTTCCATAATGACAGTTAACTGCTACATTCAATTTGACTGTTATTTAAACAAAACTTCCTAATCACACATGCAAATAGGTTAATAAAGCCTAAAACAATACATCTTTGTGAGTTTTACTCGAAACATTTGCTATTTTAAGGTTTGCAAACACAAAAAGTAGTTTTTTTACTCATTATGACAATAATGTTCTTAAAATCCTGAGATAATGCGAAATAAGCAATAAAATTGTTTTTCAACATAATTCCTACACCAAACATGCAACATGTCTAATAATGCGTGAAGATATGCATCTATGTTAGTTTTACTAGAAAAATTATCTTTTGTAAGTTTTGCAAAGAGGCAAGTTAGTTTTTTTAATTCAATATGACAGTAAAACTGTAATACCAAATATGAAAGTTATAAAAACACAACTCCAAAATTGAACATGCATTATGTCTAAAAATGCCTAGAATATTGTAGCTATGTGAGTTTTACAAGAATCAGTTAATTTGGTAAGGTGTACAATTACATAAATTAGGGGTTTACTCATAATGACAGATAACTGCTACATTCAATTTGACAGATATTTAAACATAACTTCCTAACCACACATGCAAAATAGGCTAATAAAGCCTAAAACAATGCGTCCTTGTGAGTTTTAGTCAAAACATATGCTATTTAAAGGTTTGCAAACACAAAAAGTAGTTTTTTACTCATTATGACAGTAATGCTCTTAAAATCCTGAGATAATGCGAAATAAGCAATAAAAATGTTTTTCATCACAATTCCTACACCAAACATGCAACATGTCTAATAACGCCTGGATACATGTATCCTTGTTAGTTTCACTAGAAAACATATCTTTTGTAACTTTTGCAATGACGCAAGTTAGTTTTTTTAATTCAATATGACAGTAAAACTGTAATACCAAATATGAAAGTTATAAAAACACAACTCCAAAATTGAACATGCATTATGTCTAAAAATGCCTAGAATATTGTATCTATGTGAGTTTTACAAGAATCAGTTAATTTGGTAAGGTGTACAATTACATAAATTAGGGGTTTACTCATAATGACAGATAACTGCTACATTCAATTTGACAGATATTTAAACATAACTTCCTAACCACACATGCAAAATAGGCTAATAAAGCCTAAAACAATGCGTCCTTGTGAGTTTTAGTCAAAACATATGCTATTTAAAGGTTTGCAAACACAAAAAGTAGTTTTTTACTCATTATGACAGTAATGTTCTTAAAATCCTGAGATAATGCGAAATAAGCAATAAAAATGTTTTTCATCACAATTCCTACACCAAACATGCAACATGTCTAATAACGCCTGGATACATGTATCCTTGTTAGTTTCACTAGAAAACATATCTTTTGTAACTTTTGCAATGACGCAAGTTAGTTTTTTTAATTCAATATGACAGCATAACTGTCATACCAAATGTAAAAGTTATATAAACATAACTCCAAAACTGAACATGCATTATGTTTAAAAATGCCTGTAATATTGTATCTATGTGAGTTTTACCAGAATCAGGTAATTTGGTAAGGTTTACAAATACAAAAATTAGGGTTTACTCATAATGACAGATAACTGCTACATTCAATTTGACAGTTATTTAAACATAACTTCCTAACCACACATGCAATTGGCTAATACAGCCTAAAACAGTGCCTCCTTGTGAGTTTTACTCGAAACATATGCTTTTTTAAGGCTTGCAAACACTAAAAGTAATTTTTTACTCAATATGACAGTAATGTTCTTAAAATCCTGAGATAATGCGAAAATAAGCAATAAAAATGTTTTTCAACATAATTCCTACACTAAACATGCAACATATCTAATAATGCCTGAAGACATTTATCTTTGTTAGTTTTACTAGAAAAATTATCTTTTGTAAGTTTTGCAGAGAGGCAAGTTAGTTTTTTTAATTCAATATGACAGTATAACTGTCATACCAAATATGAAATATATATTACATAACTCCAAAACTGAACATGCATTATGTCTAAAAATGCCTAAAATATTGTATCTATGTGAGTTTTACAAGAATCAGTTAATCAGTTGTATTGTTAATTTTACCAGAATCAGGTATTTTTGTTAAGGTTTACAAATACAAAAATTAGGTTTTACTCATAATGACAATATAACTGCCACGTTTAACAAGACAGGTATTTAAACATAATTCCTAAACCACAAATGCAAAATGGCTAATAATGCCTGGAGCAATGTATCTTTGTGAGTTTTCCTGGAAAAAAAAATTGTAAGGTTTGTAAAGACACAAGTTAGTATTTTACTTAATATGACAGTATAACTGGTATACTAAATATAAAAGTGAAATAAACATAACTCCAAAACCAAACTTACAATACGTCTAAAAATGCCTGTAATATTGTATCTATGTGAGTTTTACCAGAATCAGTTTTTTTGGTAAGGTTTACATATACACAAATTTGGTTTTACTCATAAATGACAGTATAACTGCCACATTTAATATGACAGTTATGTAAACATAACTCCTATACCACACATGCAAAATGGTTAATAATGCCTGGAGAAATGTATATTTGTGAGTTTTACAGGAAAAAACGAATTTGTAAGGTTTATAAAGATACAGGTTAAATGTTTTACTCAATATGATGATATAACTGTCATACTAAATATGAAAGTTATTTAGGTAAGGTAAGGTTTACAAATACAAAATATTAGTTTTACTCATAATGACAGTATACTGACAAAATGGCTAATAATGCCTTGAGGAATGTATCTTTGTGAGTTTTACTGGAAAAAATATTTTGTAAGGTTTGTAAAGACACAAGTTAGTTTTTTTTTACACAATTTAACAGTTTATCTGTCATACTATGTATAAATAAATGATAAATGGGTTGTACTTGTATAGCGCTTTTCTACCTTCAAGGTACTCAAAGCGCTTTGACACTACTTCCACATTTACCCATTCACACACACATATTCACACACTGATGGAGGGAGCTGCCATGCAAGGCGCTAACCAGCACCCATCAGGAGCAAGGGTGAAGTGTCTTGCTCAGGACACAACGGACATGACGAGGTTGGTACTAGGTGGGGATTGAACCAGGGACCCTCGGGTCGCGCACGGCCATTCTTCCACTGCGCCACGCAGTGAAAGTTATATAAACATAATTCCAAAACCAAATATGCAATCCGTCTAAAAATGCCTGTAATATTGAATATATGTGAGTTTTATCAGATTCAGGTATTTTGGTAAGGTTTACGAATACAAAAATTAGGTTTTACTCATAGTGACAATATAACTGCCACACTCAATATGACAGTTAATTAAACATAACTCCTAAAACACAAATGCAAAATGACTAATAATGCCTCGAGAAATGTATATTTGTGAATTTTACTGGAAAACAATATTTTGTAAGATTTGTAAAGATACAAATTACTTTTTTTTTACTCAATATGATGGTATAACTGTCATACTAGATATGAAAGTTAAATAAACATAACTCCAAAACTAAACTTGCAATACGTCTAAAAATGCCTGTAATATTGAATCTATGTGAGTTTTACCAGAATCAGGTATTTAGGTAAGGTTTACAAATACAAAAATTGGGTTTTACTCATAATGACTGTATAACTGCCATATTCAAAATAACAGTTATTTAAACACAACTCCTAAACCAAACATGCTAAATGGCTAATAATGCCTGGAGAAATGTATCTTTGTGAATTTTACTAGAAAAAACTATTTTGTAAGGTTTGTAAGGACAAAAGTAATTTTTTTTACTGAATATGATGGTATAACTGTCAAACTAAATATAAAATTAATATAAACATAATTCCAAAAACAAAGTCCTAAACCAAACTTGCAATCCGTCTTAAACTGCCTGTAATATTGAATCTATATGAGTTTTACCTGAATCAGGTATTTTGGTAAAGACACGAGTTAGTTTTTTTTTTTTTACATAATTTAACAGTATAGCTGTCATACTATATATTAAAGTTATATAAACACAACTCCAAAACCAAATATGCAATCCGTCTAAAAATGCCTGTAATATTGAATATATGTGAGTTTTATCAGAATCAGGTATTTTGGTAAGGTTTACAAAAACAAAAATTAGGTTTTACTCATAGTGACAGTATAACTGCCATACTCAATATGACAGTTAATTACTCCTAATAACTCCTAAAACACAAATGCAAAATGACTAATAATGCCTAGAGAAAGGTATATTTGTGAGTTTTACTGGAAAACAATATTTTGTAAGGTTTGTAAAGATACAAAATATTTGTTGTTTTTTACTCAATATGATGGTATAACTTTCATACTAAATATGAAAGTTATATAAACATAACTCCAAAACCAAACATGCTTTATGTTTAAAAATTCCTGTAATATTGTATCGATGTGGGTTTAACCAGAATCAGGTATTATGCCTAGAGAAATGTATATTTGTGAGTTTTACTGGGAAACCTTTTTTTTTGTAAGATTTATAAAGACACAAGTTTTTTTTTTACTCAATATGATGATATAACTGTCATACTAAATATAAAAGTTGTAAAAACATAACTCCAAAACCAAACATGCATTATGTCTAAAAATGCCTGCAATATTGTATCTATGTGATTTTTACCAGAATCAGGTATTTTTGGGAAGGTTTACAAATACAAAAATTAGGTTTTACTCACTATGACAGTATACTGTCACATTCAATCTGACAGTTATTTAAACATACTGTAACTCCTAAATCACAATTACAAAATGGCTAATAATGCTTGGAAAAATGTATCTTAGTGAGTTTTCTTGGAAAAAAAACAATTTTTTATAAGGTTTGTAAAGAAACAAGTTAGTTTTTTTACTTAATATGACAGTATAACTGTCATACTAAATGTAAAACAATTATAAACATAACTCCAAAACCAAACATGCATTATATCTAAAAATGCCTGTTGTATTGTATTCATGTGATATTAACTAGAATCAGTTGTTTTTGTAAGGTTTGCAAATACAAAATATTGGTTTTACTCACTATGACAGTATACTGTCACATTCAATCTGACAGTTATTTAAACATAACTCCTAAACCAAACATGTTTTATGTCTAAAAATTCCTGTAATATTGTATCTATATGAGTTTTATCAGAATAAGTAAGGTTTACAAATACAAAAAATAGGTTTTACTCATAATGACAATATAACTGCCACACTCAACATGACAGTTATTTAAACATAATTCCTAAACCAAACATGATAAATGGCTAATAATGCCTGGAGAAATCTATCTTTGTGATTTTTACTAGAAAAAACTATTTTGTAAGGTTTTTTAAAGACAAAAGTTAGTTTTTTTTTTACTCAATATGATGGTATAACTGTCATACTAAATATGAAAGTTATATAAACATAATTCCAAAACCAAACTCCTAAACCAAACTTGCAATATGTCTTAAAGTTAAAGTTAAAGCTAAAGTACCAATGATTGTCACACACACACTAGGTGTGGCGAAATTATTCTCTGCATTTGACCCATCACCCTTGATCACCCCCTGGGAGGTGAGGGGAGCAGTGGGCAGCAGCGGTGGCTGCGCCCGGGAATCATTTTGGTGATTTAACCCCCAATTCCAACCCTTGATACTGAGTGCCAAGCAGGGAGGTAATGGGTCCCATTTTTATAGTCTTTGGTATGACTCGGCCGGGATTTGAACTCCCAACCTACCGATCTCAGGACGGACACTCTAACTACTAGGCCACTGAGTAGGTAAAACTGCCTGTAATATTTTATCTATGTGAGTTTTACCGGAATCAGGTATTTTGGTAAGGTTTACAAATACAAAACTTGGGTTTTACTCATAATGACAGTATAACTGCAATATTTGATATGACAGTTATTTAAACACAACTCCTAAACCAAACATGCTAAATGGCTAATAATGCCTGGACAAATGTATCTTTGTGAATTTTACTAGAAAAAAATATTTTGTAAGGTTTGTAAAGAAAAAAGTTATTTTTTTTACTGAATATGATGGTATGACTGTCAAACTAAATATACAATTATTATAAACATAATTCCAAAAACAAACTCCAAACCAAACTTGCAATCCGTCTTAAACTGCCTGTAATATTGAATCTATATGAGTTTTACCAGAATCAGGTATTTTGGTAAGGTTTACAAATACAAAACTTGGGTTTTACGCATAATGACAGTATAACTGCATTATTTGATATGACAGTTATTTAAACATAACTCCTAAACAAAACATGATAAATGGCTAATAATGCCTGGAAAAATGTATATAAACATAACTCCAAAACCAAACATGCAATCTGTCTAAAAATGCCTGTAATATTGAATCTATGTGAGTTTAACCAGAATCAGGTATTTTGGTAAGGTTTATAAATACAAAAATTAGGTTTTACTCATAATGACAGTATAACTGCAACGTTCAAAATGACAGTTATTTAAACATAATTCCTAAACCACACATACAAAATGACTAATAACGCCTGGATGTATCTTTGTGAGTTTTATTGAAAAAAAAATAAAAATATTTTGTAAGGTTTGTAAAGACGCAAGTTAGTTTTTTTTTTACTTAATATGACAGTTATATAAACATAACTCCAAAACCAAACATGCATTATGTCTAAAAATGCCTGTAATATTGTATCTATGTGAGTTTTACTACAATCAGGTATTTTGGTAAGGTTTACAAATACAAAAATAAGGTTTTACTCATAATAACAGTATAACTGCCACACTCAATATGACAGTTATTTAAATATAACTCCTAAACCACACATGCAAAATGGCTAATAATGCTTGGAAAAAATTGTAAGGTTTGTAAAACAAGTTATTGTTTTTACTCAATATGACATTATAACTGTCATACTAAATGTAAAAGTTATATAAACATAACTCCAAAACCAAACATGCATTATATCTACAAATAACTTTAATATTGTATCCATGTGAGTTTTACTAGAATCAGTTGTTTTTGTAAGGTTTGCAAATACAAAATACTGGTTTTACTCATAATGACAGAATGACTGCCACTGACTGCCACCAAACATGTATTGTGTTTAAAAATGCTTATAATTTTGTATCCATGTGAGTTTTACTATAATCAGTTGTTTTTGTAAGGTTTACAAATACAAAATATTAGTTTTACTCATAATGACAGTATACTGACAAAATGGCTAATAATGCCTTGAGGAATGTATCTTTGTGAGTTTTACTGGAAAAAATATTTTGTAAGGTTTGTAAAGACACAAGTTAGTTTTTTTTTACACAATTTAACAGTTTAGCTGTCATACTATATATGAAAGTTATATAAACATAAATCCAAAACAAAATATGCAATCCGTCTAAAAATGCCTGTAATATTGAATATATGTGAGTTTTATCAGATTCAGGTATTTTGGTAAGGTTTACAAATACAAAAATTAGGTTTTACTCATAGTGACAATATAACTGCCACACTCAATATGACAGTTAATTAAACATAACTCCTAAAACACAAATGCAAAATGACTAATAATGCCTAGAGAAATGTATATTTGTGAATTTTACTAGAAAACAATATTTTGTAAGATTTGTAAAGATACAAATTACTTTTTTTTTACTCAATATGATGGAATAACTGTCATACTAGATATGAAAGTTATATAAACATAACTCCAAAACCAAACATGCTTTATGTCTAAAAATTCCTGTAATATTGTATTGGTGTGGGTTTTACCAGAATCAGGTACTTTGGTAAGGTTTACAAATACAAAAATTAGGTTTTACTCATAATGACAGTATACTGTCACATTCAATCTGACAGTTATTTAAACATAACTCCTAAACCACAAATACAAAATGGCTAATAATGCCTGGAGAAATGTATCTTTGTGAGTTTTCCTGAAAAAAAAATAAATAATTTTTATAAGGTTTGTAAAGACACAAGTCAGTTTTTTTTTTACTTAGTATGACAGTATAACTGTCATACTAAATATGAAAGTTAAATAAACATAACTCCAAAACCAAACTTGCAATATGTCTAAAAATGCCTGTAATATTGAATCTATGTGAGTTTTACCAGAATCAGGTATTTAGGTAAGTTTTACAAATACAAAAATTGGGTTTTACTCATAATAACAGTATAACTGCCTTATTCAAAATAACAGTTATTTAAACACAACTCCTAAACCAAACATGCTAAATGGCTAATAATGCCTGGAGAAATGTATCTTTGTGAATTTTACTAGAAAAAACTATTTTGTAAGGTTTGTAAATAAAAAAGTCATTTTTTTTACTGAATATGATGGTATAACTCTCAAACTAAATTAAAAATTAATATAAACATAATTCCAAAACCAAACTCCTAAACCAAACTTGCAATATGTCTTAAATTGCCTGTAATATTTAATCTATGTGAGTTTTACCAGAATCAGGTATTTTGGTAAGGTTTACAAATACAAAATTTGGCTTATACTCATCATGACAGTATAAATGCAACATTTGATATGACAGTTATTTAAACATAAGTCATAGATTAAACATGATAAATGGCTATTAATGCCTGGAGAAATGTATCAGTGTGAGTTTTACTGGAAACAAATAATTTGTAAGGTTTATAAAGACATACGTTAGTTTTTTTTTTTATTTAATATGATGGTATAACTGTCATACTAAATATAAATGATAAATGATAAATGGGTTGTACTTGTATAGCGCTTTTCTACCTTCAAGGTACTCAAAGCGCTTTGACACTACTTCCACATTTACACATTCACACACACATTCACAGACTGATGGAGGGAGCTGCCATGCAAGGCGCTAACCAGCACCCATCAGGAGCAAGGGTGAAGTGTCTTGCCCAGGACACAACGGACATGACGAGGTTGGTACTAGGTGGGGATTGAACCAGGGACCCTCGGGTCTCGCACGGCCATTCTGCCACTGCGCCACGCCGTCCCTAAATATGACAGTTATATAAATAAAACTCCAAAACCAAACATACATTATGTTTAAAAATGCCTGTAATATTGTATCTATGTGAGTTTTACCAGAATCAGGTATTTTAGTAAGGTTTACATTACAAAAATTAGGTTTTACTCATAATGACAGAATAACTGCCACATTGACTGCCACCAAAGATGTATTGTGTTTAAAAATGCTTATAATTTTGTATCCATGTGAGTTTTACTATAATCAGTTGTTTTTGTAAGGTTTACAAATACAAAGTATTAGTTTTACTCATAATGACAGTATACTGACAAAATGGCTAATAATGCCTTGAGGAATGTATCTTTGTGATTTTTACTGGAAAAAATATTTTGTAAGGTTTGTAAAGACACAAGTTAGTTTTTTTTACACAATTTAACAGTTTAGCTGTCATACTATATATGAAAGTTATATAAACATAATTCCAAAACCAAATATGCAATCCGTCTAAAAATGCCTGTAATATTGAATATATGTGAGTTTTATCAGATTCAGGTATTTTGGTAAGGTTTACGAATAGTAATTTTTTTTACTCAATATGATGGTATAACTGTCATACTAAATATGAAAGTTGTATAAACATAACTCCAAAACCAAACATGCATTATGTCTAAAAATGCCTGCAATATTGTATCTATGTGATTTTTACCCGAATCAGGTATTTTTGGTAAGGTTTACAAATACAAAAATTAGGTTTTACTCATAATGACAGTATACTGTCACATTCAATCTGACAGTTATTTAAACATAACTCCTAAACCACAAATACAAAATGGCTAAAAATGCCTGGAGAAATGTATCTTTGTGAGTTTTCCTGAAAAAAAAAAAAAAAAAAATTATAAGGTTTGTAAAGACACAAGTTAGTTTTTTTTACTTAATATGACAGTATAACTGTCATACTAAATATGAAAGTTAAATAAACATAACTCCAAAACCAAACTTCCAATATGTCTAAAAATGCCTGTAATATTGAATCTATGTGAGTTTTACCAGAATCAGGTATTTAGGTAAGGTTTACAAATACAAAAATTGGGTTTTACTCATAATAACAGTATAACTGCCATATTCAAAATAACAGTTATTTAAACACAACTCCTAAACCAAACATGCTAAATGGCTAATAATGCCTGGAGAAATGTATCTTTGTGAAATTTGCTAGAAAAAAATATTTTGTAAGGTTTGTAAAGACAAAAGTTTTTTTTTTTTACTGAATATGATGGTATAACTGTCAAACTAAATATAAAATTAATATAAACATAATTCCAAAAACAAGCTCCTAAACCAAACTTGCAATCCGTCTTAAACTGCCTGAAATATTGAATCTATATGAGTTTTACCGGAATCAGGTATTTTGGTAAAGACACGAGTTAGTTTTTTTTTTTTTTACACAATTTAACAGATAGCTGTCATACTATATATGAAAGTTATATAAACACAACTCCAAAACCAAATATGCAATCCGTCTAAAAATGCCTGTAATATTGAATATATGTGAGTTTTATCAGAATCAGGTATTTTGGTAAGGTTTACAAAAACAACAATTAGGTTTTACTCATAGTGACAGTATAACTGCCACACTCAATATGACAGTTAATTACTCCTAATAACTCCTAATACACAAATGCAAAATGACTAAAAATGCCTAGAAAAAGGTTAATTTGTGAGTTTTATTGGAAAACAATATTTTGTAAGGTTTGTAAAGATACAAAATATTTGTTGTTTTTTACTCAATATGATGGTATAACTTTCATTCTAAATATGAAAGTTATTTAAACATAACTCCTAAACCAAACATGATAAATAGCTAATAATGCCTGGAAAAATGTATATAAACATAACTCCAAAACCAAACATGGATTATGTCTAAAAATGCCTGTAATATTGTATCTATGTGAGTTTTACCAGAATAAGGAATTTTGGTAAGGTTTATAAATACAAAAATTAGGTTTTACTCATAATGACAGTATAACTGCCGCCCTCAATATGATGGTTATGTTAACATAACTCCTAAACCACACATGCAAAATGGCTAATAATGCCTGGAGAATTGTATCTTTGTGAGTTTTACTAGAAAAAAATATTTTGTAAGGTTTGTAAAGACAAAAGTTTTTTTTTTTTTACTCAATATGATGGTTTAACCGTCAAACTAAATATAAAAGTAATATAAACATCATTCCAAAACCAAACTCCTAAACCAAACTTGCAATCCGTCTTAAACTGCCTGTAATATTGAATCTATATGAGTTTCACCAGAATCAGGTATTTTGGTAAGGTTTACAAATACAAAACTTGGGTTTTACTCATAATGACAGTATAACTGCATTATTTGATATGACAGTTATTTAAACATAACTCCTAAACCAAACATGATAAATAGCTAATAATGCCTGGAAAAATGTATATAAACATAACTGCAAAACCAAACATGGATTATGTCTAAAAATGCCTGTAATATTGTATCTATGTGAGTTTTACCAGAATAAGGAATTTTGGTAAGGTTTATAAATACAAAAATTAGGTTTTACTCATAATGACAGTATAACTGCCGCCCTCAATATGACGGTTATGTTAACATAACTCCTAAACCACACATGCAAAATGGCTAATAATGCCTGGAGAATTGTATCTTTGTGAGTTTTACTAGAAAAAAATATTTTGTAAGGTTTGTAAAGACAAAAGTTTTTTTTTTTTTACTCAATATGATGGTTTAACCATCAAACTAAATATAAAAGTAATATAAACATCATTCCAAAACCAAACTCCTAAACCAAATATGCAATCCGTCTTAAACTGCCTGTAATATTGAATCTATATGAGTTTCACCAGAATCAGGTATTTTGGTAAGGTTTACAAATACAAAACTTGGGTTTTCCTCATAATGACAGTATAACTGCATTATTTGATATGACAGTTATTTAAACATAACTCCTAAACCAAACATGATAAATAGCTAATAATGCCTGGAAAAATGTATATAAACATAACTCCAAAACCAAACATGGATTATGTCTAAAAATGCCTGTAATATTGTATCTATGTGAGTTTTACCAGAATAAAGAATTTTGGTAAGGTTTATAAATACAAAAATTTGGTTTTACTCATAATGACAGTATAACTGCCACCCTCAATATGACGGTTATGTTAACATAACTCCAAAACCACACATGCAAAATGGCTAATAATGCCTGGAGAAATGTATCTTTGTGAGTTTTACAGGGAAAAAATTTTTTTTGTAAGGTTTGATAAGACACAAAATAGTTTTTTTTATTCAATATGTTTGTATAACTGTCATAATAAATGTAAAAGTTATATAAACATAACTCCAATACCAAACATGCAATCCGTCTAAAAATGCCTGTAATATTGAATCTATGGGAGTTTTACTAGAATCAGGTATTTTGTTAAGGTTTACAAATACAAAAATTAGGTTTTACTCACTATGACAGTATACTGTCACATTCAATCTGCCTGTTATTTAAACACAAATTCTAAACCACAGATGCAAAATGGCTAATAATAACTGGAGAAATGTATTTTTGAGAGTTTTACTGGAAAAAAAAATATTTTGTAAGGTTTGTTTGGACACAAGTTAGTTTTTTTTACTCAATATGATGGAAACATGCTTTATGTCTAAAAAATCCTGTAATATTTTATCCATGTGAGTTTTATCAGAATCAGTTATTTTGGTAATTTTACAAAAACAAAAAATAGGTTTTACTCATAATGACAGTATATCTGCCACACTCAATATGACAGTTATTTAAACATAACTCTAAATCAAACATGGTTAATGGCTAATAATGCCTGGAGAAATGTATCTTTGTGAGTTTTACTGGAAAGGTTTTTTTTTAAGGTTTATAAAGACACAAGTTAGTTTTTTTTACTCAATATGACAGTATAACTGTAATACTAAATGTAAAAAATATATAAACATAACTCCAAAACCAAACATGCATTATGTTAAAAAATGCCTGTAATTTTGTATCAATGCGAGTTTTACTAAAATCAATTGTTGTAGTAAGGTTTGCAAATACAAAATATTGGTTTTACTCACCATGATAGTATACTGTCACATTCAATTTTACAGTTATTCAAACATAACTACCAAACCACATATGCAAAATGGCTATAATGCCTGGAGAAATGTATCTTTGTGAGATTACTGGAAAAACATATTTTGTAAGGATTGTAAAGAAACAATTTAGTTTTTTTTACTTAATATGATGAGGTGGCGACTTTTCCAGGGTGTACCCCGCCTTCCGCCTGATTGTAGCTGAGAAGGGAATAAGCGGTAGAAAATGGATGGATGGATGGACAGTATAACTGTCATACTAAATGTAAAAGTAGTATAAACATAACTCCAAAACCAAACATGCATTATGTCTAAAAATGCCTGTAATATTGTATCCATGTGAGTTTTACTAGCATCAGTTGTTTTTGTAAGTTTTGCAAATACAAAATATTGGTTTTACTCACTATGACAGAATACTGTCACATTCAATCTGACAGCTATTTAAACATAACTCCTAAACCACACATGCAAAATGACTAATAATGCCTGTAAAAATGTATCTCTGTGAATTTTACTGGAAAAAAATATTTTGTAAGGTTTGTAAAATTACAAGTTTGTTATTTTTTACTCAATTTGACAGTATAACTGTCATACTAAATATGAAAGTTATATACACATAACTCTAAAACCAAACTTGCAATCCGTCTAAAAATGCCTGTAATATTGAATCTATGTGAGTTTTACCAAAATCAGGTATTTTGGTAAGGTTTACAAATACAAAACTTGGGTTTTACTCATAATGACAGTATAACTGCATTATTTGATATGACGGTTATTTAAACATAACTCCTAAACCAAACATGATTAATGGCTAATAATGCCTGGAAAAATGTATATAAACATAACTCCAAAACCAAACATGCATTATGTCTAAAAATGCCTGTAATATTGTATCTATGTGAGTTTTACCAGAATCAGGTATTTTGGTAAGGATTACAAATAAAAAAAATAGGTTTTAATCATAATGACGGATAACTACCACATTCAAAATGACAGTTTTTCTAAACATAACTCCTAAACAAAACATGCTAAATGGCTATTAATGCCTGGAGTAATGTATCTTTGTGAGTTATACTGGGAAAAAAAATTTAAGGTTTGTAAAGAGTTTTTTTTAACTCAAAATGACAGTGTAATCTGTCATACTTAATGGAAAAGTTATATAAACGTAACTCCAAAACCAAACATGCATGTTGTCTAAAAATGCCTGAAATGATGTAGCCATGTGAGTTTTACTAGAATCAGTTGTTTTTGTAAATTTTGCAAATACAAAATATTGGTTATACTCACTATGACAGTATACTGTCACATTCAATCTGACAGTTATTTAAACATAACTCCTAAACCACACATTCAAAATGACTAGTAATGCCTGGAGAAATGTATCTCTGTGAATTTTTCTGGAAAAAAATATTTTGTAAGGTTTGTCATATTAAATACAAAGTTTTTTGTTTTTTTACTCAATATGACATCAGTATACTGTCATAGTGAGTAAAACCAATATTTTGTATTTGCAAACCTTACAAAAACAACTGATTCTAGTAAAACTCACATAGACACAAAATTACAGGCATTTTTAGATATAATGCATGTTTGGTTTTGGAGTTAAGTTTATATAACTTTTACATTTAGTATGACAGTTATAATGTCATATTGAGTAAAAAAAATAACTTCTGTCTTTCCAAACATTACAATTTTTTTTTTCCAGTAAAACTCACAAATATACATTTTTCCAAGCATTATTAGTCATTTTGTATGTGTGGTTTAGGAGTTATGTTTAAATATCTGCCAGATTGAATGTGACAACATACTGTCATAGTGAGTAAAACCAATATTTTGTATTTGCAAACCTTAAAAAAACAACTGATTCTAGTAAAACTCACATGGATACAATGTTACAGGCATTTTTAGACATAATGCATGTTTGGTTTTGGAGTTTTGTTTATATACATTTTACTTTTAGTATGACAGTTATACTGTCATATAGAGTAAAAACTAACTTTTTTTTCAGTAAAACTCACAAAGATGCATTTCTCCAGTCATTATTAGCCATTTAGCATGTTTGGTTTAGGAGTTATGTTTAAGTAACTGTCATTTTGAACGTGGCAGTTATACTGTCAATATGGGTAAAACCATCCATCCATCCATCTTCTTCTGCTTATCCGAGGTCGGGTCGCGGGGGCAGCAGCTTAAGCAGGGAAGCCCAGACTTCCCTCTCCACAGCCACTTCGTCCAGCTCCTCCCGGGGGATCCCGAGGCATTCCCAGGCCAGCCGGGAGAGATAGTCTTCCCAGCGTGTCCTGGGTCTTCCCCGTGGCCTCCAACCGGTCGGACGTGCCCGAAACACCTTCCTAGGGAGGCGTTCGGGTGGCATCCTAACCAGATGCCCGAACCACCTCATCTGGCTCCTCTCGATGTGGAGGAGCAGCGGCTTTACTTTGAGCTCCCCCCGGATGACAGAGCTCCTCACCCTATCTCTAAGGGAGAGCCCCGCCACTCGGCGGAGGAAACTCATTTCGGCCGCTTGTACCCGTGATCTTGTCCTTTCGGTCATGACCCAAAGCTCATGACCATAGGTGAGGATGGGAACATAGATCGACCGGTAAATCGAGAGCTTTGCCTTCCGGCTCAGCTCCTTCTTCACCACAACGGATCGATACAGCGTCCGCATTACTGAAGACGCCGCACCAATCCGCCTGTCGATCTCACGATCCACTCTTCCCCCACTCGTGAACAAGACTCCGAGGTACTTGAACTCCTCCACTTGGGGCAAGATCTCCTCCCGAACCCGGAGATGGCACTCCACCCTTTTCCGGGAGAGAACCATGGACTCGGACTTGGAGGTGCTGATTCCCATCCCAGTCGCTTCACACTCGGCTGCGAACCGATCCAGCGATAGCTGAAGATCTTGGCCAGAGGAAGCCATCAGGACCACATCATCTGCAAATAGCAGAGACCTAATCCTGCAGCCACCAAACCAGATCCCCTCAACGCCTTGACTGCGCCTAGAAATTCTGTCCATAAAGGTTATGAACAGAATCGGTGACAAAGGGCAGCCTTGGCGGAGTCCAACCCTCACTGGAAACGTGTCCGACTTACTGCCGGCAATGCGGACCAAGCTCTGGCACTGATTATACAGGGAGCGAACTGCCACAATAAGACAGTCCGTTACCCCATACTCTCTGAGCACTCCCCACAGGACTTCCCGGTCGAATGCCTTCTCCAAGTCCACAAAGCACATGTAGACTGGTTGGGCAAACTCCCATGCACCCTCAAGGACCCTGCCGAGAGTATAGAGCTGGTCCACAGTTCCACGACCAGGACGAAAACCACACTGTTCCTCCTGAATCCGAGGTTCGACTATCCGGCGTAGCCTCCTCTCCAGTACACCTGAATAGACCTTACCGGGAAGGCTGAGGAGTGTGATCCCACGATAGTTGGAACACACCCTCCGGTTCCCCTTCTTAAAGAGAGGAACCACCAACCCGGTCTGCCAATCCAGAGGTACCGCCCCCGATGTCCACGCGATGTTGCAGAGTCTTGTCAACCAAGACAGCCCCACAACATCCAGAGCCTTAAGGAACTCCGGGCGGATCTCATCCACCCCCGGGGCCTTGCCACCGAGGAGCTTTTTAACTACCTCGGCAACCTCAGCCCCAGAAATAGGAGAGCCCACCACAGATCCCCCAGGCCCTGCTTCCTCATAGGAAGACGTGCTGGTAGGATTGAGGAGGTCTTCGAAGTATTCCCTCCACCGATCCACAACATCCGCAGTCGAGGTCAGCAGAGCACCATCCCCACCATACACGGTGTTGACACTGCACTGCTTCCCCTTCCTGAGGCGGCGGATGGTGGTCCAGAATTGCTTCGAAGCCGTCCGGAAGTCTTTTTCCATGGCCTCCCCGAACTCCTCCCATGTCCGAGTTTTTGCCTCCGCGACCGCTGAAGCCGCACACCGCTTGGCCTGTCGGTACCTGTCTGCTGCCTCAGGAGTCCCATGAGCCAAAAGAACCCGATAGGACTCCTTCTTCAGCCTGACGGCATCCCTCACCGCCGGCGTCCACCAACGGGTTCTAGGATTACCGCCACGACAGGCACCAACTACCTTGCGGCCACAGCTCCAATCGGCCGCCTCGACAACAGAGGTACGGAACATCGTCCACTCGGACTCAATGTCCAGCACCTCCCTCGTGACATGTTCAAAGTTCTTCCGGAGGTGGGAATTGAAACTCTCTCTGACAGGAGACTCTACCAGGCGATCCCAGCAAACCCTCACAATGCGTTTGGGCTTGCCAGGTCTGTCCGGCATCCTCCCCCACCATCGCAGCCAACTCACCACCAGGTGGTGATCAGTAGAAAGCTCCGCCCCTCTCTTCACCCGAGTGTCCAAAACATGAGACCGCAAATCCGATGACACAACTACAAAGTCGATCATGGAACTGCGGCCTAGGTTGTCCTGGTGCCAAGTGCACATATGGACACCCTTATGTTTGAACATGGTGTTTGTTATCGACAATCTGTGACGAGCACAAAAGTCCAATAACAGAACACCACTCGGGTTCAGATCCGGGCGGCCATTCTTCCCAATCACACCTCTCCAGGTTTCACTGTCGCTGCCAACATGAGCGTTGAAGTCCCCCAGTAGAACGAGGGAATCACCCGGGGGAGCACTCTCCAGTACTCCCTCGAGTGAATCCAAAAAGGGTGGGTACTCTGAGCTGCCGTTTGGCGCGTAAACGCAAACAACAGTCAGGACCCGCCCCCCCACCAGAAGGCAGAGGGAAGCTACCCTCTCGTCCACCGGGTTGAACTCCAACGTGCAGGCTCTGAGCCGGGGGGCAACAAGAATTGCCACCCCAGCCCGTCGCCTCTCACTGCCGGCAACGCCAGAGTGGAAGAGAGTCCAGCCCCTCTCAAGAGAAGTGGTTCCAGAGCCCTTGCTGTGCGTCGAAGTGAGTCCGACTATATCTAGCCGGAACTTCTCCACCTCACGCACTAGCTCAGGCTCCTTCCCCCCCAGCGAAGTGACGTTCCACATCCCAAGAGCCAGCTTATGTAGCCGAGGATCGGACCGCCAAGCGCCCTGCCCTCCGCTGCCGCCCAGCTCACACTGCACCCGACCTCTATGACCCCTGGTGAGCCCATTGGAGGGGGGACCCACGTTGCCTCTTCGGGCTGTGCCCGGCCGGGCCCCATGGGGACAGGCCCGGCCACCAGGCGCTCGCCATCGTGCCCCACCTCCGGGCCTGGCTCCAGAGGGGGGGCCCTGGTGACCCGCGTCCGGGCGAGGGAAATCTGGGTCCTATGTTTGTGTTCTTCATTGAGGTCTTCGAGCTGCTCTTTGTCTGATCCCTCACCTAGGACCAGTTTGCCTTGGGAGACCCTACCAGGGGGCATAGAAACCCCCGGACAACATAGATCCTAGGATCATTGGGACACGCAAACTCCTCTACCACGGTAAGGTGGCAGCTCAGAGAGGAGATGGGTAAAACCTAATTTTTGTATTTGTAAGCCTTACCAAAATACCTGATTCTGGTAAAACTCACATAGATTCAATACTACAGGCATTTTTAGACGGATTGCATGTTTGGTTTTGAAGTTATGTTTATACAACTTTCAAATTTAGTAAGACAGTTATACCATCATATTGAGTAAAAAAAACTAACTTATGTCCAAACAAACCTTACAAAATATTTTTTTTTCCAGTAAAACTCACAAAAATAAATTTCTCCAGGCATTATTAGTCATTTTGAATCTGTGGTTTAGAATTTATGTTTAAATAACAGTCAGATTGAATGTGACAGTATACTGTCATAGTGAGTAAAACCAAAATGTTGTATTTGCAAACCTTACAAAAACAAATGATTCTACTAAAACTCACCTGGATACAATATTATAGGCATTTTAAGACATAATGCATGTTTGGTTTAGGAATTATGTTGAAAAACTCTTGTATTGATTTTTTCGCATTATATCAGGATTTTAAAAACATCACTGTCATATTGAGCAAAAAAACTACTTTTTGCAATTGCAAGCCTTAAAAAGTATATGTTTCGAGTAAAACTCACAAGGCTGCATTGTTTTAGGCTTTATTAGCCTATTTGCATGTGTGGTTAGGAAGTTATGTTTAAATAAATGTCAAATTGATTAGAGAAGTTATACTGTCATTATGAGTAAAACCTAATTTTTGTATTTGTAAACCTTACCAAATTACCTGATTCTGGTAAAACTCACATAGATACAATATTTTAGGCATTTTTAAACATAATGCATGTTTAGTTTTGGAATTATGTAACTTTCATATTTAGTATGAAAGTTATACAGTCATATTGAATTAAAAAAACTAACTTGTGTCTTTATAAACCTTACAAAATATATGTTTCCTAGTAAAACTAACAAAGACACATGTCTACAGGCTTTATTAGAAATTTTGCATGTTTGGTTTAGGAATTATGTTGAAAAACATTTATATTGCTTTTTCCGCATTATTAGAGGATTTTAAGAACATTGCTGTCATATTGAGTAAACAACTACTTTTTGTAATTGCAAGCCTTAAAAAAGCATATGTTTGAGTAAAACTCACAAGGATGCATTGTTTTAGGCATTATTAGCATTTTTGCATGTGTGGTAGGAAGTTATGTTTAAATAACTGTCATTTTGAATGTGGCAGTTATCCGTCATTATGAGTAAAACCTAATTGTTGTATTTGTAAACCTTACCAACATACCTGATTCTAATTAAACTCACATAGATTCAATATTACAGGCATTTTTAGACGGATTGCATGTTTGGTTTTGGAGTTATGTTTATATAACTTTAATATTTAGTATGACATTTATATTGTCATATTAAGTAAAACTCCAGGCATTATTAACCAATTTGCATGTGTGGTTTAGGAGTTATGTTTAAATTGAATGTGAGAGTATACTGTCATAGTGAGTAAAACCAGTATTTTGTATATGCAAAACTTACAAAAACAACTTATTCTAGTAAAACTCACATGGATACAATATAACAGGCATTTTTAGACATAATGCATGTTTGGTTTTGGGGTTATATTTATATAACTTTCACATTTAGTATGACAGTATTACTGTCATATTGAGTAAAAAAAACTAATTTTTCAGGATTTATTAACCATTTTGCATGAGTGGTTTAGGAGTTATGTTTACATAACTGTCATTTTGAATGAGGCAGTTATACTGTCATTATGAGTAAAACCTAATTTGTGTATATGTAAACCTTACCTAAATACCTGATTCTGGTTAAACTCACATAGATACAATATTGCAGGCATTTTTAGACATAATGCATGTTTGGTTTTGAAGTTATGTTTATACAACTTTTATATTTAGTATGACAGTTATACCATCATATTGAGTAAAAAAAAAAAATAACTTGTGTCTTCATAAACCTTACAAACAATTTTTTTCCCAGTAAAACTCACAAAGATACATTTCTCCAGGCATAATTAGCCATTTATCATGTTTGGTTTAGGAGTTATGTTTAAACAACTGTCATATTGAGTGTGGCAGTTATACTGTCATTATGAGTAAAACCTATTTTTTGTATTTGTAAACCTTACCAAAATACCTGATTCTGGTTAAACCCACATCGATGCAATATTACAGGAATTTTTAGACATAAAGCATGTTTGGTTTTGGAGTTATGTTTATATAACTTTCATATTTAGTATGAAAGTTATACCATCATATTGAGTAAAAAACCACAAATATTTTGTATCTTTACAAACCTTACAAAATATTGTTTTCCAGTAAAATTCACAAATATACCTTTCTCTAGGCATTATTAGTCATTTTGCATTTGTGTTTTAGGAGTTATTAGGAGTAATTAACTGTCATATTGAGTGTGGCAGTTATACTGTCACTATGAGTAAAACCTAATTTTTGTTTTTGTAAACCTTACCAAAATACCTGATTCTGATAAAACTCACATATATTCAATATTACAGGCATTTTTAGACGGATTGCATATTTGGTTTTGTAGTTGTGTTTATATAACTTTCATATATAGTATGACAGCTATACTGTTAAATTGTGTAAAAAAAAAAAATTAACTCGTGTCTTTACCAAAATACCTGATTCTGGTAAAACTCATATAGATTCAATATTACAGGCAGTTTAAGACAGATTGCAAGTTTGGTTTAGGAGTTTGTTTTTGGAATTATGTTTATATTAATTTGATATTTAGTTTGACAGTTATACCATCATACTCAGTAAAAAAAAATAACTTTTGTCTTTACAAACATTACAAAATAGTTTTTTCTAGTAAAATTCACAAAGATACATTTCTCCAGGCATTATTAGCCATTTAGCATGTTTGGTTTAGGAGTTGTGTTTAAATAACTGTTATTTTGAATATGGCAGTTATACTGTCATTATGAGTAAAACCCAATTTTTGTATTTGTAAACCTTACCTAAATACCTGATTTTGGTAAAACTCACATAGATTCAATATTACAGGCATTTTTATACGTATTGCAAGTTTGGTTTTGGAGTTATGTTTATACAACTTTCATATTTAGTATGACAGTTATAACATCATATTGAGTAAAAAAAACAAAAAACTTGTGTCTTTATAAACTTTACAATTTTTTTTCCCCCAAAACTCACAAAGATACATTTCTCCAGGCATAATTAGCCATTTATCATGTTTGGTTTAGTAGTTATGTTTAAATAACTGTCATATTGAGTGTGGCAGTTATTGTATTGTGTGTCATTATAAATAAAAACCTATTTTTTGTATTTGTAAACCTTACCAAAATACCTAAAACTGGTAAAACCCACACCGATACAATATTACAGGATTTTTTAGACATAAAGCATGTTTGGTTTTGGAGTTATGTTTATATAACTTTCATATTTAGGATGACAGTTATACCATCATATTGAGTAAAAAAAAACGAATTTGCATCTTTACAAATCTTACAAAATATTGTTTTCCAGTAAAATTCACAAATATACATTTCTCTAGGCATTATTAGTCATTTTGCATTTGTGTTTTAGGAGTTATGTTTAATTAACTGTCATATTGAGTGTGGCAGTTATATTGTCACTATGAGTAAAACCTAATTTTTGTATTCGTAAACCTTACCAAAATACCTGAATCTGATAAAACTCACATATATTCAATATTACAGGCATTTTAGACGGATTGCATATTTGGTTTTGGAATATAACTTTCATATATAGTATGACAGCTAAACTGTTAAATTGTGTAAAAAAAAAACTAACTTGTGTCTTTACAAACCTTACAAAATATTTTTTCCAGTAAAACTCACAAAGATACATTCCTCAAGGCATTATTAGCCATTTTGTCAGTATACTGTCATTATGAGTAAAACTAATATTTTGTATTTGTAAACCTTACCAAAATACCTGATTCTGGTAAAAATCACATAGATACAATAGTACAGGCATTTTTAGACATAATGCATGTTTGGTTTTGGAGTTATGTTTATACAACTTTCATATTTAGTATGACAGTTATACATTATATTGAGTAAAAAAAAATAACTCGTGTCTTTATAATCCTTACATTTTTTTTTCTTCCAGTAAAACTCAGAAAGATACATTTCTCCAGGCATTATTAGTCATTTATCATGTTTGGTTTAGGAGTGGGAGGAGTTCGGGGAGGCCATGGAAAAAGACTTCCGGACGGCTTCGAAGCAATTCTGGACCACCATCCGCCGCCTCAGGAATGGGAAGCAGTGCACTATCAACACCGTGTATGGTGGGGATGGTGCTCTGCTGACCTCGACTGCGGATGTTGTGGATCGGTGGAGGGAATACTTCGAAGACCTCCTCAATCCTACCAGCACGTCTTCCTATAAGGAAGCAGGGCCTGGGGAATCTATGGTGGGCTCTCCTATTTCTGGGGCTGAGGTTGCCGAGGTAGTTAAAAAGCTCCTCGGTGGCAAGGCCCCGGGGGTGGATGAGATCCGCCCGGAGTTCCTTAAGGCTCTGGATGTTGTGGGGCTGTCTTGGTTGACAAGACTCTGCAACATCGCGTGGACATCGGGGGCGGTACCTCTGGATTGGCAGACCGGGGTGGTGGTTCCTCTCTTTAAGAAGGGGAACCGGAGGGTGTGTTCCAACTATCGTGGGATCACACTCCTCAGCCTTCCCGGTAAGGTCTATTCAGGTGTACTGGAGAGGAGGCTACGCCGGATAGTCGAACCTCGGATTCAGGAGGAACAGTGTGGTTTTCGTCCTGGTCGTGGAACTGTGGACCAGCTCTATACTCTCGGCAGGGTCCTTTAGGGTGCATGGGAGTTTGCCCAACCAGTCTACATGTGCTTTGTGGACTTGGAGAAGGCATTCGACCGTGTACCCCGGGAAGTCCTGTGGGGAGTGCTCAGAGAGTATGGGGTAACGGACTGTCTTATTGTGGCAGTTCGCTCCCTGTATAATCAGTGTCAGAGCTTGGTCCGCATTGCCGGCAGTAAGTCGGACACGTTTCCAGTGAGGGTTGGACTCCGCCAAGGCTGCCCTTTGTCACCGATTCTGTTCATAACCTTTATGGACAGAATTTCTAGGCGCAGTCAGGGCGTTGAGGGGATCTGGTTTGGTGGCTGCAGGATTAGGTCACTGCTATTTGCAGATGATGTGGTCCTGATGGCTTCCTCCGGCCAAGATCTTCAGCTCTCACTGGACCGGTTCGCAGCCGAGTGTGAAGCGACTGGGATGGGAATCAGCACCTCCAAGTCCGAGTCCATGGTTCTCTCCCGGAAAAGGGTGGAGTGCCCCAAGTGGAGGAGTTCAAGTACCTCGGAGTCTTGTTCACGAGTGGGGGAAGAGTGGATCGTGAGATCGACAGGCGGATCGGTGCGGCGTCTTCAGTAATGCGGACGCTGTATCGATCCGTTGTGGTGAAGAAGGAGCTGAGCCGGAAGGCAAAGCTCTCGATTTACCGGTCGATCTACGTTCCCATCCTCACCTATGGTCATGAGCTTTGGATCATGACCGAAAGGACAAGATCACGGGTACAAGCGGCCGAAATGAGTTTCCTCCGCCGAGTGGCGGGGCTCTCCCTTAGAGATAGGGTGAGAAGCTCTGTCATTCGGGGGGAGCTCAAAGTAAAGCCGCTGCTCCTCCACATCGAGAGGAGCCAGATGAGGTGGTTCGGGCATCTGGTCAGGATGCCACCCGAACGCCTCCCTAGGAAGGTGTTTTGGGCACGTCCGACCGGTAGGAGGCCACGGGGAAGACCCAGGACACGCTGGGAAGACTATCTCTCCCGGCTGGCCTGGGAACGCCTCGGGATCCCCCGGGAGGAGCTGAACGAAGTGGCTGGGGAGAGGGAAGTTTGGGCTTCCCTGCTTAAGCTGCTGCCCCCGCGACCCGACCTCGGATAAGCGGAAGAAGATGGATGGATGGATGGATGGATGGTTTAGGAGTCATGTTTAAATAACTGTCATATCAAATGTTGCAGTTATACTGTCATTATGAGTAAAAGCCAAGTTTTGTATTTGTAAACCTTACCAAAATACCTGATTCTGGCAAAACTCACATAGATTCAATATTACAGGCAGTTTAAGACAGACTGCAAGTTTGGTTTAGGAGTTTGGTTTTGGAATTATGTTTATCTAACTTTCATATTTAGTATGATAGTCATACCATCATATTGAGTAAAAAAAAACAACTAACTTTTGTCTTTACAAACATTACAAAATATTTTTTTTCTAGTAAGCACGGTGGTAGAGGGGTTAGTGCATCTGCCTCACAATACGAAGGTCCTGAGTAGTCTTGGGTTCAATCCCGTGCTCGGGATCATTCTGTGTGGTGTTTGCATGTTCTCCCCGTGACTGCGTGGGTTCCCTCCGGGTACTCCGGCTTCCTCCCACTTCCAAAGACATGCACCTGGGGATAAGTTGATTGGCAACACTAAATTGGCCCTAGTGTGTGAATGTGAGTGTGAATGTAGTCCGTCTATCTGTGTTGGCCCTGAGATGAAGTGACGACTTGTCCAGGGTGTACCCCGCCTTCCGCCCGATTGTAGCTGAGATAGGCTCCAGCGCCCCCCGCGACCCCAAAAGGGAATAAGCGGTAGAAAATGGATGGATGGATAGTAAAACTCACAAAGATTCATTTCTCCAGGCATTATTAGCCATTTAGCATATTTGGTTTAGGAGTTATGTTTAAATAACTGTTATTTTTTAATGTGGCAGTTATACTGTCATTATGAGTAAAACCCAATTTTTGTATTTGTAAACCTACCAAAATAACAGATTCTGGTAAAACTCTCAAATATTCAATATTACAGGCATTTTTAAGACGGATTGCAAGTTTGGTTTTTGTGTTATATTTATTCAACTTTCATATTTAGTAAGACAGTTATACTGTCATATTGAGTAAAAAAGAGCTAACTGGTGTCTTTACAAACCTTACAAACTTTTTTTTTCCTGTAAAACTTACAAAGATACATTTCTCCAGGCATTATTTGACATTTTGCTTGCATGGTTTAGGAGTTATGTTTAAATAACAGTCAGATTGAATATGACAGTATACTGTCATAGTAGTTTTTTACTCAATATTCCAGTAATGTTCTTTAAATCCTGAGATAATGCGAAAAAAGCAATAAAAAGTTTTTCAACATAATTCCTACACCAAACATTGCAACATGTCTAATAATGCCTGAAGACATGTATCTTTGTTAGTTTTACAAGAAAATGTATCTTTTGTAAGTATTTTTTACAAAGACTCAAGTTAGTTTTTTTAATTCAATATAACAGTATACTGTCAAACTAAATGTAAAAGTTATATAAACATAACTCCAAAACTGAACATGCAGTATGTCTAAAAATAACTAAAATATTGTATCTATGTGAATTTTACCAGAATAGGGTAATTTGGTAAGGTTTACAAATTCAAAAATTTGGTTTTTCTCATAATGACAGTATAACTGCTACATTCAATTTTACAGTTATTTAAACATAACTTCCTAACCACACATGCAAATAGGCTAATAAAGCCTAAAACAATGCATCCTTGTGAGTTTTTCTCGAAACATATGCTATTTTAAGGTTTGCAAACACAAAAAGTAATTTTTTACTCATTATGACAGTAATGTTCTTAAAATCCTGAGATAATGCGAAATAAGCATTAAAAATGTTTTTCATCACAAATCCTACACCAAACATGCAACATGTCTAGTAACGCCTGGATACATGTATCCTTGTTAGTTTCACTAGAAAACATATCTTTTGTAACTTTTGCAATGACGCAAGTTATTTTTTTTTAATTCAATATGACAGCATAACTGTTATATAAACATAACTCCAAAACTGAACATGCATTATGTCTAAAAATGCCTGTAATATTGTATCTATGTGAGTTTCACAAGAATCAGGTAATTTGGTAAGGTTTACAAATACAAAAATTGTTTTTTTTCATAATGACTAACTACTACATTCAATTTGACTGTTTTTTAAACATAACTTCATAATCACACATGCAAATAGGTTAATAAAGCCTAAAACAATACATCCTTGTTAGTTTTACTCGAAACATTTGCTATTTTAAGGTTTGCAAACACAAAAAGTAGTTTTTTACCCATTATGACAGTAATGTTCTTAAAATCCTGAGATATTGCAAAATAAGCAATAAAAATGTTTTTCAACATAATTCCTACACCAAATATGCAACATGTCTAATAATGCGTGAAGATATGTATCTTTGTTAGTTTTACTAGAAAAATTATCTTTTGTAAGTTTTGCAAAGAGGCAAGTTAGTTTTTTTAATTCAATATGACAGTATAACTGTCATACCAAATATGAAATATATATAATCATAACTCCAAAATTGAACATGCATTTTGTCTAAAAATGCCTAAAATATTGTATCTATGTGAGTTACACCAGAATCAGGTAATTTGGTAAGGTTTACAAATACAAAAGTGTTTTTTTTTCATAATGACAGTTAACTGCTACATTCAATTTGACTGTTATTTAAACAAAACTTCCTAATCACACATGCAAATAGGTTAATAAAGCCTAAAACAATACATCCTTGTGAGTTTTACTCGAAACATTTGCTATTTTAAGGTTTGCAAACACAAAAAGTCGTTTTTTACTCATTATGACAATAATGTGCTTAAAATCCTGAGATAATGCGAAATAAGCAATAAAAATGTTTTTCAGATATTTCCTACATCAAACATGCAACATGTCTAATAATGCCTGAAGACATGTATCTTTGTTAGTTTTACTAGAAAAATTATCATTTGTAAGTTTTGCAAAGAGGCAAGTTAGTTTTTTTAATTCAATATGACAGTATAACTGTCATACCAAATATGAAAGTTATATAAACATTATTCCAAAACTAAACATGCATTATGTCTAAAAATGCCTAGATTATTGTATCTATGTGAGTTTTACAAGAATCAGTAAATTTGGTAAGGTGTACAATTACATAAATTAGGGGTTTACTCATAATGACAGATAACTGCTACATTCAATTTGACAGTTATTTAAACATAACTTCCTAACCACACTTGCAAAATAGGCTAATAAAGCCTAAAACAATGCATCCATGTGAGTTTTACTCGAAACATTTGCTATTTTAAGGCTTGCAAACACAAAAAGTAGTTTTTTACTCATTATGACTGTAATGTTCTTAAAATCCTGAGATAATGCGAAATAAGCAATAAAAATGTTTTTCAACATAATTCCTACACCAAACATGCAACATGTCTAATAATACTTAACGATATGTATCTTTGTTAGTTTTACTAGAAACATTATCTTTTGTAAGTTTTGCAAAAAGGCAAGTTAGTTTTTTTAATTCAATATTACAGTATAACTGTCATACCAAATATGAAATATATATAAACATAACTCCAAAACTGAACATGCATTATGTCTAAAAATGCCTGTAATATTGTATCTATGTGAGTTTCACCAGAATCAGGTAAATTGGTAAGGTTTACAAATACAAAAATTGTTTTTTTTCATAATGACAGTATAACTGCTACATTCAATTTGACTGTTATTTAAACAAAACTTCCTAATCACACATGCAAATACGTTAATAAAGCCTAAAACAATGCATCCTTGTGAGTTTTACTCGAAACATTTGCTATTTTAAGGTTTGCAAACACAAAAAGTAGTTTTTTACTCATTATGACAAAAATGTTCCTAAAATCCAGAAATAATGCGAAATAAGCAATAAAAATGTTTTTTAACATAATTCCTACATCAAACATGCAACATGTCTAATAATGCCTGAAGACGTGTATCTTTGTTAGTTTTACTAGAAAAATTATCTTTTGTAAGTTTTGCAAAGAGGCAAGTTTGTTTTTTTATTCAATATGACAGTATAACTGTCATACGAAATATGAAAGTTATATAAACATAACTCCAAAACTAAACATGCATTATGTCTAAAAATGCCTGAAATATTGTATCTATAAGAGTTTTACAAGAATCAGTTAATTTGGTAAGGTGTACAATTACATAAATTAGGGGTTTATTCATAATGACAGATAACTGCTACATTCAATTTCACAGTTATTTAAACATTACTTCTAACCACACATGCAAAATAGGCAAATAAAGCCTAAAACAATACATCTATGTGAGTTTTACTCGAAACATTTGCTATTTTAAGGCTTGCAAACACAAAAAGTAGTTTTTTACTCATTATGACAGTAATAAATGGCTAATTATGCCTGGAGAAATGTATCTTTGTGAGTTTTACTGGGCAAAAAATTTTTTTGTAAGGTTTATAAAGACACAAGTTAATTTTTTTTACTTAATATGATGGTATAACTGTCATACTAAATATAAAAGTTGTATAAACATAACTCCAAAACCAAACATGCATTATGTGTAAAAATGCCTGCAATATTGTATCTATGTGATTTTTACCAGAATCAGGTATTTTTGGTAAGGTTTACAAATACAAAAATTAGGTTTTACTCACTATGACAGTATACTGTCACATTCAATCTGACAGTTATTTAAACATACTGTAACTCCTAAACCACAAATACAAAATGGCTAATAATGCCTGGATAAATGTATCTTTGTGAGTTTTCCTGGAAAAAATTTTTTTTTATATATATAAGTTTTGTAAAGAAACAAGTTAGTTTATTTTACTTAATATGACACTATAACTGTCATACTAAATATGAAAGTTGAATAAACATAATTCCAAAACCAAACTTGCAATACGTCTAAAAATGACTGTAATATTGAATCTATGTGAGTTTTACCAGATTCAGGTATGTTAGTCAGGTTTACAAATACAAAACTTGGGTTTTACTCATAATGACAGTATAACTGCCATATTCAAAATAACAGTTATTTAAACATAACTCCTAAACCAAACATGCTAAATGGCTAATAATGCCTGGAGAAATGTATCTTTGTGAGTTTTACTAGAAAAAAATACTTTGTAAGGTTTGTAAAGACAAAAGTTTTTTTTTTCACTCAATATGATGGTAAAACTGTCACACTAAGTATAAAAGTAATATAAACATAACTCCAAAACAAAACTTGCAATCCGTCTTAAACTGCCTGTAATATTGAATCTAAATGAGTTTTACCAGAATCAGGTATTTTGGAAAGGTTTACAAATACAAAACTTGGGTTTTACTCATAACGAAAGTATAACTGCATTATTTGATATGACAGTTATTTAAACATAACTCCTAAACCAAACATGATAAATGGCTAATAATGCCTGGAAAAATGTATATAAACATAACTCCAAAACCAAACATGCATTATGACTAAAAATGCCTGTAATATTGTATGTATGTGAGTTTTACCAGAATCACGTATTTTGGTAAGGTTTATAAATACAAAATTTAGGTTTTACTCATAATGACAGTATAACTGCCATATTCAAAATAACAGTTATTTAAACATAACTCCTGAACAAAACATGCTAAATAGCTATTAATGCCTGGAGAAATGTATACAAACAAAACTCCAAAACCAAACATGCATTATGTCTAAAAATGCCTTTAGTATTGTATCTATGTGAGTTTTACCAGAAACAGGTATTTTGGTAAGGTTTACATATACACAAATTTGGTTTTACTCATAATGACAGTATAACTGCCACATTTAATATGACAGTTATGTAAACATAACTCCTATACCACACATGCAAAATGGTTAATAATGCCTGGAGAAATGTATCTTTGTGATTTTTACTAGAAAAAAATATTTTGTAAGGTTTGTAAAGACAAAAGTTTTTTTTTTTTTACTCAATATGATGGTATAACTGTCATGCTAAATATGAAAGTTATATAAACATAATTCCAAAACCAAACTCCTAAACCAGACCGGGGTGGTGGTTCCTCTCTTTAAGAAGGGGAACCGGAGGGTGTGTTCTAACTATCGTGGGATCACACTCCTCAGCCTTCCCGGTAAGGTCTATTCAGGTGTACTGGAGAGGAGGCTACGCCGGATAGTCGAACCTCGGATTCAGGAGGAACAGTGTGGTTTTCGTCCTGGTCGTGGAACTGTGGACAAGCTCTATACTCTCGGCAGGGTCCTTGAGGGTGCATGGGAGTTTGCCCAACCAGTCTACATGTGTTTTGTGGACTTGGAGAAGGCATTCGACCGTGTCCCTTGGGAAGTCCTGTGGGGAGTGCTCAGAGAGTACGGGGTATCGGACTGTCTGATTGTGGCAGTCCGCTCCCTGTATGATCAGTGCCAGAGCTTGGTCCGCATTGCCGGTAGTAAGTCGGACACGTTTCCAGTCAGGGTTGGACTCCGCCAAGGCTGCCCTTTGTCACCGATTCTGTTCATAACTTTTATGGACAGAATTTCTAGGCGCAGTCATGGCGTTGAGGGGATCTGGTTTGGTGGCTGCAGGATTAGGTCTCTGCTTTTTGCAGATGATGTGGTCCTGATGGCTTCATCTGGCCAGGATCTTCAGCTCTCACTGGATCGGTTCGCAGCTGAGTGTGAAGCGACTGGGATGAGAATCAGCACCTCCGAGTCAGAGTCCATGGTTCTCGCCCGGAAAAGGGTGGAGTGCCATCTCCGGGTTGGGGAGGAGATCTTGCCCCAAGTGGAGGAGTTCAAGTACCTCGGAGTCTTGTTCACGAGTGAGGGAAGAGTGGATCGTGAGATCGACAGGCGGATCGGTGCGGCGTCTTCAGTAATGCGGACGCTGTATCGATCCGTTGTGGTGAAGAAGGAGCTGAGCCGGAAGGCAAAGCTCTCAATTTACCAGTCGATCTACGTTCCCATCCTCACCTATGGTCATGAGCTTTGGGTTATGACCGAAAGGACAAGATCACGGGTACAAGCGGCCGAAATGAGTTTCCTCCGCCGGGTGGCGGGGCTCTCCCTTAGAGATAGGGTGAGAAGCTCTGCCATCCGGGAGGAGCTCAAAGTAAAGCCGCTGCTCCTCCACATCGAGAGGAGCCAGATGAGGTGGTTCGGGCATCTGGTCAGGATGCCACCCGAACGCCTCCCTAGGGAGGTGTTTAGGGCACGTCCGACCGGTAGGAGGCCGCGGGGAAGACCCAGGACACGTTGGGAAGACTATGTCTCCCGGCTGGCCTGGGAACGCCTCGGGGTCCCACAGGAAGAGCTGGACGAAGTGGCAGGGGAGAGGGAAGTCTGGGCTTCCCTGCTTAGGCTGCTGCCCCCGCGACCCGAACTCGGATAAGCGGAAGAAGATGGATGGATGGATGGATGGAACTCCTAAACCAAACTTGCAATCTGTCTTAAAATGCCTGTAATATTGAATCTATGTGAGTTTTACCAGATTCAGGTATTTTGGTAAGGTTTACAAATACAAAACTTGGGTTTTACTCATAATGACAGTATAACTGCAACATTTGATATGACAGTTATTTAAACATAACTCCTAATCCATCCATCCATCCATCCATGGATCCGACTTACTGCCGGCAATGCGGACCAAGCTCTGACACTAATCATACAGGGAGCGGACCGCCAAAATCAGACAGTCCGATACCCCATACTCTCTGAGCACTCCCCACAGGACTTCCCGAGGGACACGGTCGAATGCCTTCTCCAAGTCCAGAAAACACATGTAGACCGGTTGGGCAAACTCCCATGCACCCTCAAGGACCCTGCCGAGAGTATAGAGCTGGTCCACAGTTCCACGACCAGGACGAAAACCACACTGTTCCTCCTGAATCCGAGGTTCGACTGACCGGCGTAGCCTCCTCTCCAGTACACCTGAATAGACCTTACCGGGAAGGCTGAGGAGTGTGATCCCACGATAGTTAGAACACACCCTCCGGTTCCCCTTCTTAAAGAGAGGAACCACTTCCCCGGTCTGCCAATCCAGAGGTACCGCCCCCGATGTCCACGCGATGCTGCAGAGTCTTGTCAACCAAGACAGCCCCACAGCATCCAGAGCCTTAAGGAACTCTGGGCGGATCTCATCCACCCCCGGGGCCTTGCCACCGAGGAGCTTTTTAACTACCTCGGCAACCTCAGCCCCAGAAATAGAAGAGCCCACCACAGATTCCCGAGGCACTGCTTCCTCATAGGAAGACGTGTTGGTGAGATTGAGGAGGTCTTCGAAGTATTCTCTCCACCGATCCACAACATCCGCAGTCGAGGTCAGCAGAACACCATCCTCACCATACACGGTGTTGATAGTGCACTGCTTCCCCTTCCTGAGGCGGCGGATGGTGGTCCAGAATCGCTTCGAAGCCGTCCAGAAGTCGTTTTCCATGGCTTCCCCGAACTTCTCCCATGTCCGAGTTTTTGCCTCCGCAACCGCTGAAGCTGCACACCGCTTGGCCTGTCGGTACCTGTCCGCTGCCTCAGGAGTCCTATGAGCCAAAAGAACCCGATAGGACTCCTTCTTCAGCTTGACGGCATCCCTCACCGCCGGTGTCCACCAACGGGTTCTAGGATTACCGCCACGACAGGCACCAACTACCTTGCGGCCACAGCTCCAATCAGCTGCCTCGACAATAGAGGCGCGGAACATGGTCCACTCGGACTCAATGTCCAGCACCTCCCTCGTGACATGTTCAAAGTTCTTCCGGAGGTGGGAATTGAAACTCTCTCTGACAGGAGACTCTGCCAGACGTTCCCAACAAACCCTCACAATGCGTTTGGGCCTGCCAGGTCTGTCCGGCATCCTCCCCCACCATCGCAGCCAACTCACCACCAGGTGGTGATCGGTTGAAAGCTCCGCCCCTCTCTTCACCCGAGTGTCCAAAACATGAGGCCGCAAATCCGATGACACAACTACAAAGTCGATCATGGAACTGCGACCTAGGGTGTCCTGGTGCCAAGTGCACATATGGACACCCTTATGTTCGAACATGGTGTTCATTATGGACAATCTGTGACGAGCACAAAAGTCCAATAAAAGAACACCACTCGGGTTCAGATCCGGGCGGCCATTCTTCCCAATCACGCCTCTCCAGGTTTCACTGTCGCTGCCAACATGAGCATTGAAGTCCCCCAGTAGAACGAGGGAATCACCCGGGGGAGCACTCTCAAGTACTCCCTCGAGCGAATCCAAAAAGGGTGGGTACTCTGAGCTGCGGTTTGGCGCGTAAGCGCAAACCACAGTCAGGACCCGTACCCCCACCCGAAGGCGGAGGGAAGCTACCCTCTCGTCCACCGGGTTGAACTCCAACGTGCAGGCTCTGAGCCGGGGGACAACAAGAATTGCCACCCCAGCCCGTCGCCTCTCATTGCCGGCAACGCCAGAGTGGAAGAGAGTCCAGCCCCTCTCGAGAGAACTGGTTCCAGAGCCCTTGCTGTGCGTCGAAGTGAGTCCGACTATATCTAGCCGGAACTTCTCAACCTCGCGCACTAGCTCAGGCTCCTTCCCCCCCCAGCGAGGTGACGTTCCACGTCCCAAGAGCTAGCTTCTGTAGCCGAGGATCGGACCGCCAAGTGCCCTGCCGTCGACTGCCACCCAGCTCACAATGCACCCGACCTCTATGGCCCTTGCTATGGGCGGTGAGCCCATTGGAGGGGGGACCCACGTTGCCTCTTCGGGCTGTGCCCGGCCGGGCCCCATGGGGACCGGCCACCAGGCGCTCGCCATCGTGCCCCACCTCCGGGCCTGGCTCCAGAGGGGGGCCCCGGTGACCCGCGTCCGGGCGAGGGAAATCTGGGTCCTTTATTTTTATTCGACTCCTAATCCAAAAATGATAAATGGCTAATAATGCCTGGAGAAATGTATATAAACATAACTCCAAAACCAAACATGCATTATGTCTAAAAATGCCTGTAATATTGTATCTATGTGAGTTTTACCAGAATCAGGTATTTTGGTAAGCATTATAAATACAAAATTTAGGTTTTACTCACTATGACAGTATACTGTCACATTATATCTGAGAGTTATTTAAACTTACTGTAACTCCTAAACCACAAATACAAAATGGCTAATAATGTCTGGAGAAATGTATCTTTGTGAGTTTTCCTGGAAAAAAAATAACAAATGTATAAGGTTTGTAAAGACACAAGTTAGTTTTTGTACTTAATATGACAATAAAACTGTCATACTAAATATGAAAGTTAAATAATCATAACTCCAAAACCAAACTTGCAATACGTCTAAAAATGCCTGTAATATTGAATCTATGTGAGTTTTACCAGAATCAGGTATTTTGGTAAGGTTTACAAATACAAAAATTGGGTTTTACTCATACTGCCATATTCAAAATAACAGTTATTAAAACATAACTCCTAATCCAAACATGCTAAATAGCTAATAATGCCTGGAGAAATGTATCTTTGTGAGTTTTACTAGAAAAAAATATTTTGTAAGGTTTGTAAAGACAAACGTTTTTTTTTTTTTTTACTCAATATGATGGTATAACTGTCAAACTAAATATAAAAGTAATGTACACATCATTCCAAAACCAAACTCCTAAACTAAACTTGCAATCCGTCTTAAACTGTCTGTAATATTGAATCTATATGAGTTTTACCAGAATCAGGTATTTTGGTAAGGTTTATAAATACAAAACTTGGGTTTTACTCATAATGACAGTATAACTGCATTATTTGATATGACAGTTATTTAAACATAACTCCTAAACCAAACATGATAAATAGCTAATAATGCCTGGAAAAATGTATATAAACGTAACTCCAAAACCAAACATGCATTATGTCTAAAAATGCCTGTAATATTGTATCTATGTAAGTTTTACCAGAATCAGGAATTTTGGTAAGGTTTATAAATACAAAAATTAGGTTTTACTCATAATGACAGTATAACTGCCACCCTCAATATGACGGTTATGTTAACATAACTCCTAAACCACACATGCAAAATGGCTAATAATGCCTGGAGAAATGTATCTTTGTGAGTTTTACAGGAAAAACAATATTTTGTAAGGTTTGATAAAACACAAAATAGTTTTTTTTATTCAATATGTTTGTATAACTGTCATAATAAATGTAAAAGTTATATAAACATAACTCCAATACCAAACATGCAATCCGTCTAAAAATGCCTGTAATATTGAATCTATGTGAGTTTTACTAGAATCAGGTATTTTGTTAAGGTTTACAAATACAAAAATTAGGTTTTACTCACTATGACAGTATACTGTCACTTTCAATCTGACTGTTATTTAAACACAAATTCTAAACCACAGATACAAAATGGCTAATAATAACTGGAGAAAAGTATTTTTGTGAGTTTTACTGGAAAAAAAATATTTTGTAAGGTTTGTATAGACACAAGTTAGTTTTTTTTACTCAACATGATGGAAAAATGCTTTATGTCTAAAAAATCCTGTAATATTTTATCCATGTGAGTTTTATCAGAATCAGTTATTTTGGTAATTTTACAAATACAAAAAATAGGTTTTACTCATAATGACAGTATATCTGCCACACTCAATATGACAGGTATTTAAACATAACTCTACACCAAACATGGTTAATGGCTAATAATGCATGGAGAAATGTATCTTTGTGAGTTTTACTGGAAAAACATTTTTCTTAAGGTTTATAAAGACACAAGTTAGTTTTTTTTACTCAATATGACAGTATAACTGTAATACTAAATGTAAAAAATATATAAACATAACTCCAAAACCAAAAATGCATTGCTTAAAAATGCCTGTAATTTTGTATCCATGCGAGTTTTACTAAAATCAATTGTTGTAGTAAGGTTTGCAATTACAAAATATTGGTTTTACTCACCATGATAGTATACTGTCACATTCAATTTGACATTTATTTAAACATAACTACCAAACCACACATGCAAAATGGCTATAATGCCTGGAGAAATGTATCTTTGTGAGATTACTGGAAAAACATATTTTGTAAGGTTTGTAAAGAAACAATTTAGTTTTTTTTACTTAATATGGATGGATGGATGACAGTTATACTGTCCAACCATCCATCCATTTTCTACCGCTTATTCCCTTTTGGGGTCGCGGGGGGGCGCTGGAGCCTATCTCAGCTACAATCGGGCGGAAGGCGGTGTACACCCTGGACAAGTACTAAATGTAAAAGTAGTATAAACATAACTCCAAAACCAAACATGCATTATGTCTAAAAATGCCTGTAATATTGTATCCATGTGAGTTTTTCTAGAATCAGTTGTTTTTGTAAGTTTTGCAAATACAAAATATTGGTTTTACTCACTATGACAGTATACTGTCACATTCAATCTGACAGCTATATAAACATAACTCCTAAACCACACATGCAAAATGACTAATAATGCCTGGAAAAATGTATCTCTGTGAATTTTACTGGAAAAAAAATATTTTGTAAGGTTTGTAAAATTACAAGTTTGTTATTTTTTACTCAATTTGACAGTATAACTGTCATACTAAATATGAAAGTTATATACACATAACTCTAAAACCAAACTTGCAATCCGTCTAAAAATGTCTGTAATATTGAATCTATGTGAGTTTTACCAAAATCATGTATTTTAGTAAGGTTTACAAATACAAAAATTAGGTTTTACTCAAAATGACAGTATAACTGCCACACTCAATATGACAGTTTTTTAAACATAACTCCTAAAAAACAAATGCAAAATGACTAATAATGCCTGGAAAAATGTATCTTTGTGAATTTTAATGAAAAAAAATATTTTGTAAGGTTTGTAAAGACACAAATTAGTTTTTTTTTTACTTAATATGATAGTATAACTGTCATATTAAATATGAAAGTTATATGAACATAACTCCAAAACCAAACATGTTTTATGTCTAAAAATTCCTGTAATATTGTATCTATGTGAGTTTTACCAGAATCAGGTATTTTGGTAAGGTTTACTAATACAAAAAATAGGTTTTACTAATAATGACAAGATAACTGCCACATTTAACATGAACAGGTATTTAAACATAATTCCTAAACCAAACATGATAAATGGCTAATAATGCCTGGAGAAATGTATCGTTGTGAGTTTTACAGGAAAAAAATAATTTGTAAGGTTTATAAAGACACAATGTAGTTTTGTTTTACTCAATATGATGGTATAACCGTCATACTAAATATGAAAGTTATATAAACATAACTCCAAAAACAAACATGAATTGTGTCTAAAAATACCTGTAATATTGTATCTATGTGAGTTTTACCAGAATCAGGTATTTTGGTAAGGTTTACAAATACAAAAATTAGGTTTTACTCACTATGACAGTATACTGTCACATTCTCAATCTGACAGTTATGTAAACATAACTCTTAAACCACACATGCAAAATGGCTAATAATGCCTGGAGACATGTATCTTTGTGAGTTGTACTAGGACAAATATTTTGTAAGGTTTGTAAAGACCCACGTTTGTTTTTTTTACTCAATATGACAGTATAACTGTCATACTACATGCAAAAAAATATATAAACATGACTCTAAAACCAAACTTGCAATCCGTCTAAAAATGTCTGTAATATAGAATCTATGTGAGTTTTACCAAAATGAGGTATTTTGGTAAGGTTGACAAATAAAAAAATAGGTTTTACTGATAGTGACATTATAAGTGCCACACTCAATATGACAGTTATTTAAACATAACTCATAAACGACACATGAAAATGGCTATTAATTCTGGAGAAATGTATCTTTGTTAGTTTTACTAGAGTAATGATCTTTTGTAATGTTAGCAAAGACACAAGTTGTTTTACTCAATATGACGGTATAACTGTCAAACTAAATAAAAAAGTTATAGAAACATAACTCCAAAACCAAACTCTAAAAACCAAACATGCAATCCATTTAAAAATGCCTGTAATATTAAATATATGTGAGTTTTATCAGAATCAGGTATTTTGGTAAGGTTTAAAATACCAAAATTAGGTTTTACTCATAATGACAGTAAAACTGCCACGCTCAATATGACAGTTATTTAAACATAACTCCTAAAACACACATGCAAAATGACAAATATTGCGTGGAAAAATGTATCGTTGTGATTTTTACTGGAAAAAAATATTTTGTAAGGTTTGTAAAGATACTGTTTTTTTTTTAACTCAATATGATGGTATAACTGTCATACTGAATATGAAAGTTTTATAAACATAACTCCAAAACCAAACTTGCAATTCGTAAAAAAATGGCTGTAATATTGAATATATATGATTTTTACCAGAATCAGGTATTTTGGTAAGGATTACAAATACAAAAATTAGGTTTTACTCATAATGACGGATAACCGCCACATTTGTTTTAACATAACTTCTAAACAAAACATGCTAAATGGCTAATAATGCCTGGAAAAATTTATCTTTGTGAGTTTTACTGGAAAAAAAAAATTTGTAAGGTTTCTAAAGACACAAGTTAGTTTTTTCTGACTCAAAAAGACGGTATAACTGTCATAATAAATGGAAAAGTTATATAAACATAAAATGCCTGTAATTTTGTATCCATGTGAGTTTTACTAGAATCAGTTGTTTTTGTAAGGTTTGCAAATACAAAATATTGGTTTTACTCACTATGACAGTATACTGCTGTCATATTGAGTAAAAAAAAAAAAAACTTGTGTCATAACAAACCTTAATAATGCCTGGAGAAATGTATCTTTGTGAGTTTTACTGGTAAGGTTTGTAAAGACACAAGTTAGTTTTTTCTAACTCAAAAAGACAGTATAACTGTCATAATAAATGGAAAAGTTATATAAACATAACTCCAAAACCAAACAGGCTTTAATACTAAAAATGCCTGAAATGATGTATCCATGTGAGTTTTACTAGAATCAGTTGTTTTTGTAAGTTTTGCAAATACAAAATATTGTTTTAACTCACTATGACAGTATACTGTCACATTCGATCCGACAGTTATTTAAACATAACTCCTAAACCACACATTCAAAATGACTAATAATGCCGGGAGAAATGTATCTCTGTGAATTTTTCTGGAAAAAATATTTTGTAAGGTTTGTTATAACACAAGTTAGGTATTTTTTTACTCAATATGACAGCAGTATACTGTCATAGTGAGTAAAACCAATATTTTGTATTTGCAAACCTTACCAAATTACCTGATTCTGGTAAAACTCACATAGATACAATATTTTAGGCATTTTTAGACATAATGCATGTTCATTTTTGGAGTTATGTTTATATAACTTTTACATTTAGTTTGACAGTTATACTGTTATATTGAATTAAAAAAACTAACTTGCGTTGTTGCAAAACTTACAAAAGATACATTTTCTAGTAAAGCTAACAAAGATACATGTCTTCAGGCATTATTAGACATGTTGCATGTTTGGTGTAGGAATTATGTTGAAAAATATTTGTATTGCTTTTTTCGCATTATCTCAGGATTTTAAAAACATTACTGGCATATTAAGTAAAAAACTACTATGACAGTATACTGTCACATTCAATCTGCCTGTTATTTAAACATAAATTCTAAACCACAGATGGCTAATAATGCCTGGAGAAATGTATTTTTGTGAGTTTTACCGGAAAAAAATATTTTGTAAGGTTTTTATAGACATAAGTTAGTTTTTTTTTACTCAATATGATAGTATAACTGTCTTACTAAGTTTGAAAGTTATATAAACATAACTCCAAAACCAAACTTGCAATCTGTCTAAAAATGTCTGTAATATTGAATATATGTGATTTTTACCAGAATCAGGTATTTTGTTAAGGATTACATATACAAAAATTAGGTTTTACTCATAATGACGGATAACTGCCACATTCGAAATGACATAACTCCTAAACAAAACATGCTAAATGGCTAATAAAGCCTGGAGAAATGTATCTTTGTGAGTTTTACTGGAAAAAAAAAAAAAAGTAAGGTTTGTAAAGACACAAGTTAGTTAGACAGTATAACTGTCATACTAAATGGAAAAGTTATATAAACATAACTCCAAAACCAAACATGCTTTTTGTCTAAAAATGCCTGAAATGATGTAGCCATGTGAGTTTTACTAGAATCAGTTGTTTTTGTAAGTTTTGCAAATACAAAATATTGGTTATACTCACTATGACAGTATACTGTCACATTCAATCTGACAGTTATTTAAACATAACTCCTAAACTACACATTCAAAAAGACTAATAATGCCTGGAGAAATGTATCTCTGTGAATTTTTCTGGAAAAAAATATTTTTTAAGGTTTGTTATGACACAAGTTTTTTTTTTTTTTTTTTTTTTACTCAAGATGACAGCAGTATACTGTCATAGTGAGTAAAACCAATATTTTGTATTTGCAAACCTTACAAAAACAACTGATTCTAGTAAAACTCACATGGATACAAAATTACAGGCATTTTATGTTTATATAACTTTTCCATTTATTATGACAGTTATACCGTCTTTTTGAGTCAGAAAAAACTAACTTGTGTCTTTAGAAACCTTACAAAAAATTTTTTTCCAGTAAAACTCACAAAGATACATTTCTCCAGGCATTATTAGCCATTTAGCATGTTTTGTTTAGGAGTTATGTTCAAAAAAATGTGGCGGTTATCCGTCATTATGAGTAAAACCTAACTTTTGTATTTGTAATCCTTACCAAAATACCTGATTCTGGTAAAAATCACATAGATACAATATTGCAGGCATTTTTAGACATAATGCATGTTTGGTTTTGGAGTTATGTTTTTACAACTTTTATATTTAGTATGACAGTTATACCATCATATTGAGTAAAAAAAATAACTTGTGTCTTTATAAACCTTACAAAAAAAATGTTTCCCAGTAAAACTCACAAAGATACATTTCTCTAGGCATAATTAGCCATTTATCATGTTTGGTTTAGGAGTTATGTTTAGACAACTGTCATATTGAGTGTGGCAGTTATACTGTCATTATGAGTAAAATCTATTTTGTGTATTTGTAAACCTTACCAAAATACCTGATTCTGGTTAAACCCACATCGATACAATATTACAGGAATTTTTAGACATAAAGCATGTTTGGTTTTGGAGTTATGTATATATAACTTTCATATTAAGTATGAAAGTTATACCATCATATTGAGTAAAAAACAACAAATATTTTGTATCTTTACAAACCTTACAAAATATTGTTTTCCAATAAAACTCACAAATATACCTTTCTACAGGCATTATTCGTCATTTTGCATTTGTGTTTTAGGAGTTATTAGGAGTAATTAACTGTCATATTGAGTGTGGCAGTTATACTGTCACTATGAGTAAAACCTAATTTTTGTTTTTGTAAACCTTACCAAAATACGTGATTCTGATAAAACTCACATATATTCAATATTACAGGCATTTTTAGACGTATTGGAAGTTTGGTTTTGGAGTTATGTTTATTTAACTTTCATATTTAGTATGACAGTTATACTGTCATATTAAGTAAAAAAAACTAACTTGTGTCTTTACAAACCTTATAATTTTTTTTTTTTTTTTTTTCAGGAAAACTCACAAAGATACATTTCTCCAGGCATTATTAGCCATTTTGTATTTGTGGTTTAGGAGTTATGTTTAAATAACTGTCAGATTGAATGTGACAGTATACAGTCATTATGAGTAAAACCTAATTTTTGTATTTGTAAACCTTACCAAAAATACCTGATTCGGGTAAAAATCACATTGATACAATATTGCAGGCATTTTTAGACATAATGCATGTTTGGTTTTGGAGTTATGTTTATACAACTTTCATATTTAGTATGACAGTTATACCATCATATTGAGTAAAAAAAAAAAAAAAACTTGTGTCTTTATAAACCTTACAATTTTTTTCCCCCCAAAACTCACAAAGATACAATTCTCCAGGCATAATTAGCCATTTATCATGTTTGGTTTAGGAGTTATGTTTAAATAACTGTCATATTGAGTGTGGCAGTTATTGTATTGTGTGTCATTATAAATAAAAACCTATTTTTTGTATTTGTAAACCTTACCAAAATACCTGATACAATATTACAGGAATTTTTAGACATAAAGCATGTTTGGTTTTGAAGTCATGTTTATATAACTTTCATATCTAGTATGACAGTTATACCATCATATTGAGTAAAAAAAAAAGTAATTTGTATCTTTACAAATCTTACAAAATATTGTTTTCCAGTAAAATTCACAAATATACATTTCTTTAGGCATTATTAATCATTTTGCATTTGTGTTTTAGGAGTTATGTTTAATTAACTGTCATATTGAGTGTGGCAGTTATATTGTCACTATGAGTAAAACCTAATTTTTGTATTCGTAAACCTTACCAAAATACCTGAATCTGATAAAACTCACATATATTCAAAATTACAGGCATTTTTAAACGGATTGCATATTTGGTTTTGGAATTATGTTTATATAACTTTCATATATAGTATGACAGCTAAACTGTTAAATTGTGTAAAAAAAACTAACTTGTGTCTTTACAAACCTTACAAAATATTTTTTCCAGTAAAACTCACAAAGATACATTCCTCAAGGCATTATTAGCCATTTTGTCAGTATACTGTCATTATGAGTAAAACTAATATTTTGTATTTGTAAACCTTACAAAAACAACTGATTATAGTAAAACTCACATGGATACAAAATTATAAGCATTTTTAAACACAATACATGTTTGGTGGCAGTCAATGTGGCAGTTATTCTGTCATTATGAGTAAAACCAGTATTTTGTATTTGCAAACCTTACAAAAACAAATGATTCTAGTAAAACTCACATGGATACAATATTACAGTTATTTTTAGATATAATGCATGTTTGGTTTTGGAGTTATGTTTATATAACTTTTACATTTAGTATGACAGTTATAATGTCATATTGAGTAAAAACAATAACTTGTCTTACAAACCTTACAATTTTTTCCAAGCATTATTAGCCATTTTGCATGTGTGGTTTAGGAGTTATATTTAAATAACTGTCATATTGAGTGTGGCAGTTATACTGTCATTATGAGTAAAACCTTATTTTTGTATTTGTAAACCTTACCAAAATACCTGATTGTAGTAAAACTCACATAGATACAATTTTACAGGCATTTTTAGACATAATGCAAGAGTGACATTTTAAAGCATTACAGACTGCACCATGGGACCTTTGGACACAGCCATTCCAAATGTAAAATGTATACAAGTACAACCCATTATACAAACAAAACTCCAAAACCAAACATGCATTATGTCTAAAAATGCCTGTAACATTGTATCCATGTGAGTTTTACTAGAATCAGTTGTTTTTTTAAGGTTTGCAAATACAAAATATTGGTTTTACTCACTATAACAGTATGTTGTCACATTCAATCTGGCAGATATTTAAACATAACTCCTAAACCACACATACAAAATGACTAATAATGCCTGGGGAAATGTATCTTTGTGAGTTTTACTGAAAAAAATAAATAAAATTTGTAAGGTTTGTAAAGACACAAGTTAGTTTTTTTTACTCAATATGACAGTATAACTGTCATACTAAATATGAAAGTTATATAAACATAACTCCAAAACCAAGGTTTGCAAATACAAAATATTGGTTTTACTCACTATGACAATATGTTGTCACACTCAATATGACAGTTATTTAAATATAACTCCTAAACCACACATGCAAAATGGCTAATAATGCTTGGAAAAATGTATATTTGTGAGTTTTACTGGAAAAAAAAAATTGTAAGGTTTGTAAAGACAGAAGTTATTTTTTTTATTCAATATGACATTATAACTGTCATACTAAATGTAAAAGTTGTATAAACTTAACTCCAAAACCAAACATGCATTATATCTAAAAATGCCTGTAATTTTGTGTCCATGTGAGTTTTACTAGAATCAGTTGTTTTTGTAAGGTTTGCAAATACAAAATATTGGTTTTACTCACTATGACAGTATACTGCTGTCATATTGAGTAAAAAAAAACAACAACAACTTTTTACTCAATATGACAAACCTTACAAAATATTTTTTTCCAGAAAAATTCACAGATACATTTATCCAGGCATTATTAGTCATTTTGAATGTGTGGTTTAGGAGTTATGTTTAAATAACTGTCAGATTGAATGTGACAGTATACTGTGAGTGAGTATAACCAATATTTTGTATTTGCAAAACTTACAAAAACAACTGATTCTAGTAAAACTCACATGGATACATCATTTCAGGCATTTTTAGACAACATGCATGTTTGGTTTTGGAGTTACGTTTATATAACTTTTCCATTAAGTATGACATTTATACTGTCATTTTGAGTTAAAAAAAACTCTTTACAAACCTTAAATTTTTTTTCCCAGTAAAACTCACAAAGATACATTTCTCCAGGCATTAATAGCCATTTAGCATGTTTTGTTTAGGAGTTATGTTTAGAAAAACTGTCATTTTGAATGTGGTAGTTATCCGTCATTATGATTAAAACCTATTTTTTGGATTTTTAATCCTTACCAAAATACCTGATTCTGGTAAAACTCACATAGATACAATATTACAGGCATTTTTAGACATAATGCATGTTTGGTATTGGAGTTATGTTTATATAACTTTTACATTTATTATGACAGTTATACAAACATATTGAATAAAAAAAACTATTTTGTGTCTTATCAAACCTTACAAAATATTTTTTTTCCCTGTAAAACTCACAAAGATACATTTCTCCAGGCATTATTAGCCCTTTTGCATGTGTGGTTTAGGAGTTATGTTAACATAACCGTCATATTGAGGGTGGCAGTTATACTGTCATTATGAGTAAAACCTAATTTTTGTATTTATAAACCTTACCAAAATTCCTTATTCTGGTAAAACTCACAGAGATACAATATTACAGGCATTTTTAGACATAATCCATGTTTGGTTTTGGAGTTATGTTTATATACATTTTTCCAGGCATTATTAGCTATTTATCATGTTTGGTTTAGGAGTTATGTTTAAATAACTGTTATTTTGAATATGGGAGTTATACTGTCATTATGAGTAAAACCCAAGTTTTGTATTTGTAAACCTTACCAAAATACCTGATTCTGGTGAAACTCATATAGATTCAATATTACAGGCAGTTTAAGACGGATTGCAAGTTTGGTTTAGGAATTTGGTTTTGGAATGATGTTTATATTACTTTTATATTTAGTTTGACAGTTATACCATCATATTGAGTAAAAAAAAAAAAAACTTTTGTCTTTACAAACCTTACAAAATATTTTTTTTCTAGTAAAACTCACAAAGATACAATTCTCCAGGCATTATTAGCCATTTTGCATGTGTGGTTTAGGAGTTATGTTAACATAACCGTCATATTGAGGGCGGCAGATATACTGTCATTATGAGTAAAACCTAATTTTTGTATTTATAAACCTTACCAAAATTCCTTATTCTGGTAAAACTCACATAGATACAATATTACAGGCATTTTTAGACCTAATCCATGTTTGGTTTTGGAGTTATGTTTATATACATTTATCCAGGCATTATTAGCTATTTATCATGTTTGGTTTAGGAGTTATGTTTAAATAACTGTTATTTTGAATATGGGAGTTATACTGTCATTATGAGTAAAACCCAATTTTTGTATTTGTAAACCTTACCAAAATACCTGATTCTGGTAAAACTCACATAGATTCAATATTACAGGAAGTTGAAGACAGATTGCAAGTTTGGTTTTGGAGTTATGTTTATTTAACTTTCATATTTAGTATGACAGTTATACTGTCATATTAAGTAAAAAAAACTAACTTGTTTCTTTACAAACCGTAAAAAAATTCCAGAAAAACTCACAAAGATAAATTTTTCCAGGCATTATTAGCCATTTTGTAATTGTGGTTTAGGAGTTACAGTATGTTTAAATAACTGTCAGATTGAAAGTGACAGTATACTGTCATAGTGAGTAAAACCTATTTTTTGTATTTATAAACCTTACTAAAATTGCCTAATTCTGGTAAAAATCACATAGATACAATATTGCAGGCATTTTTAGACATAATGCATGTTTGGTTTTGGAGTTATGTTTATAAAACTTTTATATTTAGTATGACAGTTATACCATCCTATTGGGTAAAAAAAAAAAACTTGTGTCTTTATAAACCTTACAAAAAAAATGTTCCCAGTAAAACTCACAAAGATACATTTCTCCAGGTATAATTAGCCATTTATCATGTTTGGTTTAGGAGTTATGTTTAAATAACTGTCATATTGAGTGTGGCAGTTATACTGTCATTATGAGTAAAATCTATTTTTTGTATTTGTAAACCTTACCAAAATACCTGATTCTGGTGAAACCCACATCGATACAATATTACAGGAATTTTTAGACATAAAGCATGTTTGGTTTTGGAGTTATGTTTATATAACTTTCATATTTAGTATGAAAGTTATACCATCATATTGAGTAAAAAACAACAAATATTTTGTATCTTTACAAACCTTACAAAATATTGTTTTCCAGTAAAACTCACAAATATACCTTTCTCTAGGCATTATTAGTCATTTTGCATTTGTGTTTTAGGAGTTATTAGGAGTAATTAACTGTCATATTGAGTGTGGCAGTTATACTGTCACTATGAGTAAAACCTATTTTTTGTTTTTGTAAACCTTACCAAAATACCTGATTCTGATAAAACTCACATATATTCAATATTACAGGCATTTTTAGACGGATTGCATATTTGGTTTTGGAGTTGTGTTTATATAAAAGTTGTATAAACATAACTCCAAAACCAAACTTGCATTATGTCTAAAAATGCCTGCAATATTGTATCTATGTGATTTTTACCAGAATCGGGTATTTTTGGTAAGGTTTACAAATACAAAAATTAGGTTTTACTCACTATGACAGTATACTGTCACATTCAATCTGACAGTTCTTTAAACATAACTCCTAAACTACACATTCAAAGTGACTAATAATGCCTGGAGAAATGTATCTCTGTGAATTTTTCTGGAAAAAAAATATTTTTTAAAGTTTGTAAAAACACAAGTTTGTTTTTTTTACTCAATATGACAGTATAACTGTCATACTAAATATGAAAGTTAAATAGACATAACTCCAAAACCAAACTTGCAGTCTGTCTAAAAATGCCTGTAATATTGAATCTATGTGAGTTTTACCAGAATAAGGTATTTTGGTAAGGTTTACAAATACAAAAATTATGTTTTACTCATAATGACAGTATAACTGCCACATTCAAAATGACAGTTATTTAAACATAACTCCTAAACCAAACATGCTAAATGGCTAATAATGCCCAGAGAAAGGAATCTTTGTGACTTTTACTGAGAAAAAAAGAATTTGTAAGGTTTATAAAGACACAAGTTAGTTTTTTTTACTCAATATGATGGTATAACTGTCATACTAAATATAAAAGTTATATAAACATAACTCCAAAACCAAACATGCATTATGTCTGAAAATTATTGTTATATTGTATCTATGTGAGTTTAACCAGAATCAGGTATTTAGGTAAGGTTTACATATACACAAATTAGGTTTTACTCATAATGACAGTATAACTGCCTCATTCAAAATGACAGTTATGTAAACATAACTCCTAAACCACTCATGCAAAATGGTTAATAAATCCTGAAAAATTAGTTTTTTTTACTCAATATGACAGTAATACTGTCATACTAAATGTGAAAGTTATATAAATATAACCCCAAAACCAAACATGCATTATGTCTAAAAATGCCTGTTATATTGTATCCATGTGAGTTTTACTAGAATAAGTTGTTTTTGTAAGTTTTGCATATACAAAATACTGGTTTTACTCACTATGACAGTATACTCTCACATTCAATCTGACAGTTATTTAAACATAACTCCTAAACCACACATGCAAATTGGTTAATAATGCCTGGAGAAATGTATCTTTGTGAGTTTTACTTAATATGACAATATAAATGTCATACTAAATATTAAAGTTATATAAACATAACTCCAAAACCAAACATGCAATCCGTCTAAAAATGCCTGTAATATTGAATCTATGTGAGTTTAATTAGAATCAGGTATGTTGGTAAGGTTTACAAATACAACAATTAGGTTTTACTCATAATGACGGATAACTGCCACATTCAAAATGACAGTTATTTAAACATAACTTCCTACCACACATGCAAAAATGCTAATAATGCCTAAAACAATGCATCCTTGTGAGTTTTACTCGAACATATGCTTTTTTAAGGCTTCAATTACAAAAAGTAGTTGTTTACTCAATATGACAGCAATGTTCTTAAAATCCTCTAATAATGCGGAAAAAGCAATACAAATGTTTTTCAACATAATTCCTAAACCAAACATGCAAAATTTCTAATAAAGCCTGTAGACATGTGTCTTTGTTAGTTTTACTAGGAAACATATATTTTGTAAGGTTTGCAAAGTTGCAAGTTAGTTTTTTTAATTCAATATGACTGTATAACTTTCATACTAAATATGAAAGTTACATAATTCCAAAACTAAACATGCATTATGTTTAAAAATGCCTAAAATATTGTATCTATGTGAGTTTTACCAGAATCAGGTAATTTGGTAAGGTTTACAAATACAAAAATTAGGTTTTACTCATAATGACAGTATAACTTCTCTAATCAATTTGACATTTATTTAAACTTAACTTCCTAACCACACATGCAAAAAGGCTAATAAAGCCTAAAACAATGCAGCCTTGTGAGTTTTACTCGAAACATATGCTTTTTAAGACTGGCAATTACAAAAAGTAGTTTTTTTGCTCAATATGACAGTGATGTTTTTAAAATCCTGATATAATGCGAAAAAAGCAATACAAGAGTTTTTCAACATAATTCCTAAACCAAACATGCATTATGTCTTAAAATGCCTATAATATTGTATCCAGGTGAGTTTTATTAGAATCATTTGTTTTTGTAAGGTTTGCAAATACAACATTTTGGTTTTACTCACTATGACAGTATACTGTCACATTCAATCTAAAGTTAAAAGTTAAAGTACCAATGATTGTCACACACACACTAGGTGTGGCGAGATTATTCTCCGCATTTGACCCATCACCCTTGATCACCCCCTGGGAGGTGAGGGGAGCAGTGGGCAGCAGCGGTGGCCGCGCCCGGGAATCATTTTGGTGATTTAACCCCCAATTCCAACCCTTGATGCTGAGTGCCAAGCAGGGAGGTAATGGGTCCCATTTTTATAGTCTTTGGTATGACTCGGCCGGGGTTTGAACTCACAACCAACCGATCTCAGGGCGGACACTCTAACCACTAGGCCACTGAGTAGGTAAGTCTGACTGTTATTTAAACATAAATTCTAAACCACAGATTCAAAATGACTAATAATGCCTGGAGAAATTTATTTTTGTGAGTTTTACTGGAAAAAAAAATATTTTGTAAGGTTTGTTTGGACATAAGTTAGTTTTTTTTACTCAATATGATGGTATAACTGTCTTACTAAATTTGAAAGTTGTATAAACATAACTTCAAAACCAAACATGCAATCCGTCTAAAAATGCCTGTAGTATTGAATCTATGTGAGTTTTACCAGAATCAGGTATTTTGGTAAGGCTTACAAATACAAAAATTTGGTTTTACCCATATTGACAGTAAAACTGCCACGTTCAAAATGACAGTTACTTAAACATAACTCCTAAACCAAACATGCTAAATGGCTAATAATGACTGGAGAAATGCATCTTTGTGAGTTTTACTGAAAAAAAGTTAGTTTTTACTCTATATGACAGTATAACTGTCATACTAAATGTAAAATGTATATAAACAAAACTCCAAAACCAAACATGCATTATGTCTAAAAATGCCTGTAACATTGTATCCATGTGAGTTTTACTAGAATCAGTTGTTTTTTTAAGGTTTGCAAATACAAAATATTGGTTTTACTCACTATGACAGTATGTTGTCACATTCAATCTGGCAGATATTTAAACATAACTCCTAAACAACACATACAAAATGACTAATAATGCCTGGGGAAATGTATCTTTGTGAGCTTTACTGAAAAAAAAAAAAAAAAAATTTGTAAGGTTTGTAAAGACACAAGTTAGTTTTTTTTACTCAATATGACAGATAACTGTCATACTAAATATGAAAGTTATATAAACATAACTCCAAAACCAAGGTTTGCAAATACAAAATATTGGTTTTACTCACTATGACAGTATGTTGTCACACTCAATATGACAGTTATTTAAATATAACTCCTAAACCACACATGCAAAATGGCTAATAATGCTTGGAAAAATTTATATTTGTGAGTTTTACTGGAAAAAAAAAATTGTAAGGTTTGTAAAGAAAGAAGTTATTTTTTTTTACTCAATATGACATTATAACTGTCATACTAAATGTAAAAGTTATATAAAGTTAACTCCAAAACCAAACATGCATTATATCTAAAAATGCCTGTAATTTTGTGTCTATGTGAGTTTTACTAGAATCAGTTGTTTTTGTAAGGTTTTCAAATACAAAATATTGGTTTTACTCACTATGACAGTATACTGATGTCATATTGAGTAAAAAAAAAAAAAAACTTTTTATTTAATATGACAAACCTTACAAAATATTTTTTTCCAGAAAAATTCACAGAGATACATTTCTCCAGGCATTAATAGTCATTTTGAATGTGTGGTTTAGGAGTTATGTTTAAATAACTGTCAGATTGAATGTGACAGTATACTGTGAGTGAGTATAACCAATATTTTGTATTTGCAAAACTTACAAAAACAACTGATTCTAGTAAAACTCACATGGATACATCATTTCAGGCATTTTTAGACAACATGCATGTTTGGTTTTGGAGTTACGTTTATATAACTTTTCCATTAAGTATGACAGTTATACTGTCATTTTGAGTTAAAAAAAACTCTTTACAAACCTTAAATTTTTTTTCCCAGTAAAACTCACAAAGATACATTTCTCCAGGCATTAATAGCCATTTAGCATGTTTTGTTTAGGAGTTATGTTTAGAAAAACTGTCATTTTGAATGTGGTAGTTATCCGTCATTATGATTAAAATCTATTTTTTTTATTTGTAATCCTTACCAAAATACCTGATTCTGGTAAAACTCACATAGATACAATATTACAGGCATTTTTAGACATAATGCATGTTTGGTTTTGGAGTTATGTTTATATACATTTTTCCAGGCATTATTAGCCATTAATCATGTTTGGTTTAGGAGTTATGTTTAAATAACCGTCATCAAATAATGCAGTTATACTGTCATTATGAGTAAAACCCAAGTTTTGTATTTGTAATCCTTACCAAAATACCTGATTTTGGTAAAACTCACATAGATTCAATATTACAGGCATTTTTAGACGGATTGCAAGTTTGGTTTTAGAGTTATGTGTATATAACTTTCATATTTAGTATGACAGTTATACTGTCAAATTGAGTAAAAAATAACAAACTTGTAATTTTACAAACCTTACAAAATATTTTTTTCCAGTAAAATTCACAGAGATACATTTTTCCAGGCATTATTAGTCATTTTGCATGTGTGGTTTAGGAGTTATGTTTAAATAGCTGTCAGATTGAATGTGACAGTATACTGTCATAGTGAGTAAAACCAATATTTTGTATTTGCAAAACTTACAAAAACAACTGATTCTAGTAAAACTCACATGGATACAATATTACAGGCATTTTTAGACATAATGCATGTTTGGTTTTGGAGTTATGTTTATACTACTTTTACATTTAGTATGACAGTTATACTGTCCATCCATCCATCCATTTTCTACCGCTTATTCCCTTCTCAGCTACAATCAGGCGGAAGGTACACCCTGGAAAAGTCGCCACCTCATCATAATAAGTAAAAAAAACTAAATTGTTTCTTTACAATCCTTACAAAATATGTTTTTCCAGTAATCTCACAAAGATACATTTCTCCAGGCATTATAGCCATTTTGCATATGTGGTTTGGTAGTTATGTTTAAATAACTGTCAAATTGAATGTGACAGTATACTATCATGGTGAGTAAAACCAATATTTTGTATTTGCAAACCTTACTACAACAATTGATTTTAGTAAAACTCGCATGGATACAAAATTACAGGCATTTTTTAACATAATGCATGTTTGGTTTTGGAGTTATGTTTATAAAACTTTTATATTTAGTATGACAGTTATACCATCCTATTTAGTAAAAAAAAAAAAAACTTGTGTCTTTATAAACCTTACAAAAAAAAATGTTCCCAGTAAAACTCACAAAGATACATTTCTCCAGGCATAATTAGCCATTTATCATGTTTGGTTTAGGAGTTATGTTTAAATAACTGTCATATTGAGTGTGGCAGTTATACTGTCATTATGAGTAAAACCTATTTTTTGTATTTGTAAACTTTACCAAAATACCTGATTCTGGTAAAACCCACATTGATACAATATTACAGGAATTTTTAGACATAAAGCATGTTTGGTTTTGGAGTTATGTTTATATAACTTTCATATTTAGTATGAAAGTTTTACCATAATATTGAGTAAAAAACAAAAACTAATTTGTATCTTTACAAACCTTACAAAATATTGTTTTCCAGTAAAATTCACAAATATACCTTTCTCCGGGCATTATTAGTCATTTTGCATTTGTATTTTAGGAGTTATGTTCAATTAACTGTCATATTGAGTGTGGCAGTTATACTGTCACTATGAGTAAAACCTAATTTTTGTTTCTGTAAACCTTACCAAAATACCTGATTCTGATAAAACTCACATATATTCAATATTACAGGCATTTTTAGACGGATTGCATATTTGGTTTTGGAGTTGTGTTTATATAACTTTCATATATAGTATGACAGCTATACTGTTAAATTGTGTAAAAAAAAAAACTAACTCGTGTCTTTACCAAAATACCTGATTCTGGTAAAACTCATATAGATTTAATATTACAGGCAGTTTAAGACGGATTGCAAGTTTGGTTTAGGAGTTAGTTTTTGGAATTATGTTTATATTAATTTTATATTTAGTTTGACAGTTATACCATCATATTCAGTAAAAAAAAATAACTTTTGTCTTTACAAACATTACAAAATAGTTTTTTCTAGTAAAATTCACAAAGATACATTTCTCCAGGCAATATTAGTTATTTAGCATGTTTGGTTTAGGAGTTGTGTTTAAATAACTGTTATTTTGAATATGGCAGTTATACTGTCATTATGAGTAAAACCCAAGTTTTGTATTTGTAAACCTTACCAAAATACCTGATTCCGGTGAAACTCATATAGATTCAATATTACAGGCAGTTTAAGACGGATTGCAAGTTTGGTTTAGGAGTTTGGTTTTGGAATGATGTTTATATTACTTTTATATTTAGTTTGACAGTTAAACCATCATATTGAGTAAAAAAAAAAAAAACTTTTGTCTTTACAAACCTTACAAAATATTTTTTTCTAGTAAAACTCACAAAGATACAATTCTCCAGGCATTATTAGCCATTTTGCATGTGTAGTTTAGGAGTTATGTTAACATAACCGTCATATTGAGGGCGGCAGTTATACTGTCATTATGAGTAAAACCTAATTTTTGTATTTATAAACCTTACCAAAATTCCTTATTCTGGTAAAACTCACATAGATACAATATTACAGGCATTTTTAGACATAATCCATGTTTGGTTTTGGAGTTATGTTTACATACATTTTTCCAGGCATTATTAGCTATTTATCATGTTTGGTTTAGGAGTTATGTTTAAATAACTGTTATTTTGAATAAGGCAGTTATACTGTCATTATGAGTAAAACCCAATTTTTGTATTTGTAAACCTTACCAAAATACCAGATTCTGGTAAAACTCACATAGATTCAATATTACAGGAAGTTGAAGACAGATTGCAAGTTTGGTTTTGGAGTTATGTTTATTTAACTTTCATATTTAGTATGACAGTTATACTGTCATATTAAGTAAAAAAACTAACTTGTTTCTTTACAAACCTTATAAAAAAAAAAAAAATTTCCAGAAAAACTCACAAAGATAAATTTTTCCAGGCATTATTAGCCATTTTGTAATTGTGGTTTAGGAGTTACAGTATGTTTAAATAACTGTCAGATTGAATGTGACAGTATACTGTCATAGTGAGTAAAACCTATTTTTTGTATTTATAAACCTTACCAAAATTGCCTAATTCTGGTAAAAATCACATAGATACAATATTGCAGGCATTTTTAGACATAATGCATGTTTGGTTTTGGAGTTATGTTTATAAAACTTTTATATTTAGTATGACAGTTATACCATCCTATTGAGTAAAAAAAAAATAACTTGTGTCTTTATAAACCTTACAAAAAAAAATGTTCCCAGTAAAACTCACAAAGATACATTTCTCCAGGCATAATTAGCCATTTATCATGTTTGGTTTAGGAGTTATGTTTAAATAACTGTCATATTGAGTGTGGCAGTTATACTGTCATTATGAGTAAAACCTATTTTTTGTATTTGTAAACTTTACCAAAATACCTGATTCTGGTAAAACCCACATTGATACGATATTACAGGAATTTTTAGACATAAAGCATGTTTGGTTTTGGAGTTATGTTTATATAACTTTCATATTTAGTATGAAAGTTTTACCATAATATTGAGTAAAAAACAAAAACTAATTTGTATCTTTACAAACCTTACAAAATATTGTTTTCCAGTAAAATTCACAAATATACCTTTCTCCAGGCATTATTAGTCATTTTGCATTTGTGTTTTAGGAGTTATGTTCAATTAACTGTCATATTGAGTGTGGCAGTTATACTGTCACTATGAGTAAAACCTAATTTTTGTTTTTGTAAACCTTACCAAAATACCTGATTCTGATAAAACTCACATATATTCAATATTACAGGCATTTTTAGACGGATTGCATATTTGGTTTTGGAGTTGTGTTTATATAACTTTCATATATAGTATGACAGCTATACTGTTAAATTGTGTAAAAAAAAAAACTAACTCGTGTCTTTACCAAAATACCTGATTCTGGTAAAACTCATATAGATTTAATATTACAGGCAGTTTAAGACGGATTGCAAGTTTGGTTTAGGAGTTAGTTTTTGGAATTATGTTTATATTAATTTTATATTTAGTTTGACAGTTATACCATCATATTCAGTAAAAAAAAATAACTTTTGTCTTTACAAACATTACAAAATAGTTTTTTCTAGTAAAATTCACAAAGATACATTTCTCCAGGCAATATTAGTTATTTAGCATGTTTGGTTTAGGAGTTGTGTTTAAATAACTGTTTTTTTGAATATGGCAGTTATACTGTCATTATGAGTAAAACCCAAGTTTTGTATTTGTAAACCTTACCAAAATACCTGATTCCGGTGAAACTCATATAGATTCAATATTACAGGCAGTTTAAGACGGATTGCAAGTTTGGTTTAGGAGTTTGATTTTGGAATGATGTTTATATTACTTTTATATTTAGTTTGACAGTTAAACCATCATATTGAGTAAAAAAAACAAAAACTTTTGTCTTTACAAACCTTACAAAATATTTTTTTCTAGTAAAACTCACAAAGATACAATTCTCCAGGCATTATTAGCCATTTTGCATGTGTAGTTTAGGAGTTATGTTAACATAACCGTCATATTGAGGGCGGCAGTTATACTGTCATTATGAGTAAAACCTAATTTTTGTATTTATAAACCTTACCAAAATTCCTTATTCTGGTAAAACTCACATAGATACAATATTACAGGCATTTTTAGACATAATCCATGTTTGGTTTTGGAGTTATGTTTACATACATTTTTCCAGGCATTATTAGCTATTTATCATGTTTGGTTTAGGAGTTATGTTTAAATAACTGTTATTTTGAATATGGCAGTTATACTGTCATTATGAGTAAAACCCAATTTTTGTATTTGTAAACCTTACCAAAATACCAGATTCTGGTAAAACTCACATAGATTCAATATTACAGGAAGTTGAAGACAGATTGCAAGTTTGGTTTTGGAGTTATGTTTATTTAACTTTCATATTTAGTATGACAGTTATACTGTCATATTAAGTAAACAAAACTAACTTGTTTCTTTACAAACCTTATATAAAAAAAAAAAAAATTCCAGAAAAACTCACAAAGATAAATTTTTCCAGGCATTATTAGCCATTTTGTAATTGTGGTTTAGGAGTTACAGTATGTTTAAAAAACTGTCAGATTGAATGTGACAGTATACTGTCATAGTGAGTAAAACCTATTTTTTGTATTTATAAACCTTACCAAAATTGCCTAATTCTGGTAAAAATCACATAGATACAATATTGCAGGCATTTTTAGACATAATGCATGTTTGGTTTTGGAGTTATGTTTATAAAACTTTTATATTTAGTATGACAGTTATACCATCCTATTGAGTAAAAAAAAAATAACTTGTGTCTTTATAAACTTTACAAAAAAAATGTTCCCAGTAAAACTCACAAAGATACATTTCTCCAGGCATAATTAGCCATTTATTATGTTTGGTTTAGGAGTTATGTTTAAATAACTGTCATATTGAGTGTGGCAGTTATACTGTCATTATGAGTAAAATCTATTTTTTGTATTTGTAACTTTACCAAAATACCTGATTCTGGTAAAACCCACATTGATACAATATTACAGGAATTTTTAGACATAAAGCATGTTTGGTTTTGGAGTTATGTTTATATAACTTTCATATTTAGTATGAAAGTTTTACCATAATATTGAGTAAAAAACAAAAACTAATTTGTATCTTTACAAACCTTACAAAATATTGTTTTCCAGTAAAATTCACAAATATACCTTTCTCCAGGCATTATTAGTCATTTTGCATTTGTGTTTTAGGAGTTATGTTCAATTAACTGTCATATTGAGTGTGGCAGTTATACTGTCACTATGAGTAAAACCTAATTTTTGTTTTTGTAAACCTTACCAAAATACCTGATTCTGATAAAACTCACATATATTCAATATTACAGGCATTTTTAGACGGATTGCATATTTGGTTTTGGAGTTGTGTTTATATAACTTTCATATATAGTATGACAGCTATACTGTTAAATTGTGTAAAAAAAAAAAACTAACTCGTGTCTTTACCAAAATACCTGATTCTGGTAAAACTCATATAGATTTAATATTACAGGCAGTTTAAGACGGATTGCAAGTTTGGTTTAGGAGTTAGTTTTTGGAATTATGTTTATATTAATTTTATATTTAGTTTGACAGTTATACCATCATATTCAGTAAAAAAAAATAACTTTTGTCTTTACAAACATTACAAAATAGTTTTTTCTAGTAAAATTCACAAAGATACATTTCTCCAGGCAATATTAGTTATTTAGCATGTTTGGTTTAGGAGTTGTGTTTAAATAACTGTTATTTTGAATATGGCAGTTATACTGTCATTATGAGTAAAACCCAAGTTTTGTATTTGTAAACCTTACCAAAATACCTGATTCTGGTGAAACTCATATAGATTCAATATTACAGGCAGTTTAAGACGGATTGCAAGTTTGGTTTAGGAGTTTGGTTTTGGAATGATGTTTATATTACTTTTATATTTAGTTTGACAGTTAAACCATCATATTGAGTAAAAAAAACAAAAACTTTTGTCTTTACAAACCTTACAAAATATTTTTTTCTAGTAAAACTCACAAAGATACAATTCTCCAGGCATTATTAGCCATTTTGCATGTGTAGTTTAGGAGTTATGTTAACATAACCGTCATATTGAGGGCGGCAGTTATACTGTCATTATGAGTAAAACCTAATTTTTGTATTTATAAACCTTACCAAAATTCTTTATTCTGGTAAAACTCACATAGATACAATATTACAGGCATTTTTAGACATAATCCATGTTTGGTTTTGGAGTTATGTTTACATACATTTTTCCAGGCATTATTAGCTATTTATCATGTTTGGTTTAGGAGTTATGTTTAAATAACTGTTATTTTGAATATGGCAGTTATACTGTCATTATGAGTAAAACCCAATTTTTGTATTTGTAAACCTTACCAAAATACCAGATTCTGGTAAAACTCACATAGATTCAATATTACAGGAAGTTGAAGACAGATTGCAAGTTTGGTTTTGGAGTTATGTTTATTTAACTTTCATATTTAGTATGACAGTTATACTGTCATATTAAGTAAAAAAAAAAACTAACTTGTTTCTTTACAAACCTTATAAAAAAAAAAAAAATCCTGAAAAACTCACAAAGATACATTTTTCCAGGCATTATTAGCCATTTTGTAATTGTGGTTTAGGAGTTACAGTATGTTTAAATAACTGTCAGATTGAATGTGACAGTATACTGTCATAGTGAGTAAAACCTATTTTTTGTATATATAAACATTACCAAAATTGCCTAAATCTGGTAAAAATCACATAGATACAATATTGCAGGCATTTTTAGACATAATGCATGTTTGGTTTTGGAGTTATGTTTATAAAACTTTTATATTTAGTATGACAGTTATACCATCCTATTGAGTAAAAAAAAAATAACTTGTGTCTTTATAAACCTTACAAAAAAAAATGTTCCCAGTAAAACTCACAAAGATACATTTCTCCAGGCATAATTAGCCATTTATTATGTTTGGTTTAGGAGTTATGTTTAAATAACTGTCATATTGAGTGTGGCAGTTATACTGTCATTATGAGTAAAACCTATTTTTTGTATTTGTAAACTTTACCAAAATACCTGATTCTGGTAAAACCCACATCGATACAATATTACAGGAATTTTTAGACATAAAGCATGTTTGGTTTTGGAGTTATGTTTATATAACTTTCATATTTAGTATGAAAGTTTTACCATAATATTGAGTAAAAAACAAAAACTAATTTGTATCTTTACAAACCTTGCAAAATATTGTTTTCCAGTAAAATTCACAAATATACCTTTCTCCAGGCATTATTAGTCATTTTGCATTTGTGTTTTAGGAGTTATGTAATAACTGTCATATTGAGTGTGGCAGTTATACTGTCACTATGAGTAAAACCTAATTTTTGTTTTTGTAAACCTTACCAAAATACCTGATTCTGATAAAACTCACATATATTCAATATTACAGGCATTTTTAGACGGATTGCATATTTGGTTTTGGAGTTGTGTTTATATAACTTTCATATATAGTATGACAGCTATACTGTTAAATTGTGTAAAAAAAAAAACTAACTCGTGTCTTTACCAAAATACCTGATTCTGGTAAAACTCATATAGATTTAATATTACAGGCAGTTTAAGACGGATTGCAAGTTTGGTTTAGGAGTTAGTTTTTGGAATTATGTTTATATTAATTTTATATTTAGTTTGACAGTTATACCATCATATTCAGTAAAAAAAAATAACTTTTGTCTTTACAAACATTACAAAATAGTTTTTTTCACGTAAAATTCACAAAGATACATTTCTCCAGGCAATATTAGTTATTTAGCATGTTTGGTTTAGGAGTTGTGTTTAAATAACTGTTATTTTGAATATGGCAGTTATACTGTCATTATAAGTAAAACCCAATTTTTTTATTTGTAAACCTTACCTAAATACCTGATTCTGGTAAAACTCACATAGATTCAATATTACAGGCATTTTTAGACGTATTGCAAGTTTGGTTTTGGAGTTATGTTTATTTAACTTTCATATTTAGTATGACAGTTATACTGTCATATTAAGTAAAAAAAACTAACTTGTGTCTTTACAAACCTTATAACATATTTTTTTTTCCAGGAAAACTCACAAAGATACATTTCTCCAGGCATTATTAGCCATTTTGTATTTGTGGTTTAGGAGTTATGTTTAAATAACTGTCAGATTGAATGTGACAGTAAACTGTCATTATGAGTAAAACCTAATTTTTGTATTTTTAAACCTTACCAAAAATACCTGATTCTGGTAAAAATCACATAGATACAATATTGCAGGCATTTTTAGACATAATGCATGTTTGGTTTTGGAGTTATGTTTATACAACTTTCATATTTAGTATGACAGTTCTACCATCATATTAAGTAGAAAAAAAAAAAACTTGTGTCTTTATAAACCTTACAATTTTTTTCTCCCCAAAACTCACAAAGATACATTTCTCCAGGCATAATTAGCCATTTATCATGTTTGGTTTCGGAGTTATCTTTAAATAACTGTCATATTGAGTGTGGCAGTTATTGTATTGTGTGTCATTATAAAAACAAAACTATTTTTTGTATTTGTATACCTTACCAAAATACCTGGTTCTGGTAAAACCCACACCGATACAATATTACAGGAATTTTTAGACATAAAGCATGTTTGGTTTTGGAGTTATGTTTATATAACTTTCATAATTAGTATGACAGTTATACCATCATATTGAGTAAAAAAAACCTAATTTGTTTCTTTACAAATCTTACAAAATATTGTTTTCCAGTAAAATTCACAAATATACATTTCTCTAGGCATTATTAGTCATTTTGCATTTGTGTTTTAGGAGTTATGTTTAATTAACTGTCATATTGAGTGTGGCAGTTATATTGTCACTATGAGTAAAACCTAATTTTTGCATTCGTAAACCTTACCAAAATACCTGAATCTGATAAAACTCACATATATTCAATATTACAGGCATTTTTAGACGGATTGCATATTTGGTTTTGGAATTATGTTTATATAACTTTCATATATAGTATGACAGCTAAACTGTTAAATTGTGTAAAAAAAAAAAACTAACTTGTGTCTTTACAAACCTTACAAAATATTTTTTCCAGTAAAACTCACAAAGATACATTCCTCAAGGCATTATTAGCCATTTTGTCAGTATACTGTCATTATGAGTAAAACTAATATTTTGTATTTGTAAAACTTACAAAAAAAACTGATTATAGTAAAACTCACATTGATACAAAATTATAAGCATTTTTAAACACAATGCATGTTTGGTGACAGTCAATGTGGCAGTTATACTGTCATTATGAGTAAAACCTAATTTTTGTAATTGTAAACCTTACCAAAATACCTGATTCTGGTAAACCTCACATAGATACAATATTACAGGCATTTTTAGACATATTTTTTTTGTTTGGTTTTGGAGTTATATTTATATAACTTTCATATTTAGTATGACAGTATACCATCATATTAAATAAAAAAAACTAACTTGTGTCTTTATAAACCTTACAAAATATTGTTTTCCAGTAAAATTCACAAATATACATTTCTCTAGGCATTATTAGTCATTTTGCATTTGTGTTTTAGGAGTTATGTTTAAATAACTGTCATATTGAGTCTGGCAGTTATACTGTCACTATGAGTAAAACCTAATTTTTTGATTTGTAAACCTTACCAAAATACCTGATTCTGATAAAACTTACATATAATAAATATTACAGACATTTTTAGACGGATTGCATGTTTGGGTTTGGAGTTATGTTTATAAAACTTTCATATATAGTATGACAGCTATACTGTAAAATTAAGTTAAAAAAAAACAACTAACGTATGTGTTTACAAACCTTACAAAATATTTGTTTCAGTAAAATTCACAAATATACATTCCTCCAGGCATTATTAGCCATTTTGTCAGATTGATTGTGACAGTAAACTCTCATTATGAGTAAAACTAATATTTTGTATTTGTAAACCTTACAAAAACAACTGATTCTAGTAAAACTCACATGGATACAAAATTATAAGCATTTTTAGACATAATGCATGTTTGGTTTTGGAGTTATGTTTAAATAATTGTCATATTGAATGTGGCAGTATACTGTCATTATGAGTAAAACCTAACGTTTATATTTGTCAACCTTACCAAAATACCTGATCCTGGTAAAACTCAAAAAGACTAAATGCATTTTGGTTTTGGAGTTATGTGTATATAACTTTCATATTTAGTATGACAGTTATACCATCATATTAAATAAAATAAAAAAACGTGTGTCTTTATAATCCTTACACATTATTTTTTTCCAGTAAAACTCACAAAGACACATTTCTCCAGGCATTATTAGTCATTTATCATGTTTGGTTTAGGAGTCATTTTTAAATAACTGTCATATCAAATGTTGCAGTTATACTGTCATTATGAGTAAAACACAAGTTTTGTATTTGTAAACCTTACCAAAATACCTGATTCTGGCAAAACTCACATAGATTCAATACAACAGGCAGTTTAAGACATATTGCAAGTTTGGTTTAGGAGTTTGGTTTTGGAATTATGTTTATCTAACTTTCATCTTTAGTATGACAGTCATCATATTGAGTAAAAAAAACAAATAACTTTTTTCTTTACAAACCTTACAAAATATTTTTTTTCTAGTAAAACTCACAAAGATTCATTTCTCCAGGCATTATTAGCCATTTAGCATATTTGGTTTAGGAGTTAAGTTTAAATAACTGTTATTTTGAATATGGCAGTTATACTGTCATTATGAGTAAAACACAATTTTTGTATTTGTAAACCATACCAAAATAACTGATTCTGGTAAAACTAACATACAGGTAAAAGCCAGTAAATTAGAATATTTTGAAAAACTTGATTTATTTCAGTAATTGCATTCAAAAGGTGTAACTTGTACATTTTATTTATTCATTGCACACAGACTGATGCATTCAAATGTTTATTTCATTTAATTTTGATGATTTGAAGTGGCAACAAATGAAAATCCAAAATTCCGTGTGTCACAAAATTAGAATATTACTTAAGGCTAATACACAAAAGGGATTTTTAGAAATGTTGGCCAACTGAAAAGTATGAAAATGAAAAATATGAGCATGTACAATACTCAATACTTGGTTGGAGCTCCTTTTGCCTCAATTACTGCGTTAATGCGGCGTGGCATGGAGTCGATGAGTTTCTGGCACTGCTCAGGTGTTATGAGAGCCCAGGTTGCTCTGATAGTGGCCTTCAACTCTTCTGCGTTTTTGGGTCTGGCATTCTGCATCTTCCTTTTCACAATACCCCACAGATTTTCTATGGGGCTAAGGTCAGGGGAGTTGGCGGGCCAATTTAGAACAGAAATACCATGGTCCGTAAACCAGGCACGGGTAGATTTTGCGCTGTGTGCAGGCGCCAAGTCCTGTTGGAACTTGAAATCTCCATCTCCATAGAGCAGGTCAGCAGCAGGAAGCATGAAGTGCTCTAAAACTTGCTGGTAGACGAATGCGTTGACCCTGGATCTCAGGAAACAGAGTGGACCGACACCAGCAGATGACATGGCACCCCAAACCATCTCTGATGGTGAAAACTTTACACTAGACTTCAGGCAACGTGGATCCTGTGCCTCTCCTGTCTTCCTCCAGACTCTGGGACCTCGATTTCCAAAGGAAATGCAAAATTTGCATGGTCGGGTGATGGTTTGGGGTGCCATGTCATCTGCTGGTGTCGGTCCACTCTGTTTCCTGAGATCCAGGGTCAACGCAGCCGTCTACCAGCAAGTTTTAGAGCACTTCATGCTTCCTGCTGCTGACCTGCTCTATGGAGATGGAGATTTCAAGTTCCAACAGGACTTGGCGCCTGCACACAGCGCAAAATCTACCCGTGCCTGGTTTACGGACCATGGTATTTCTGTTCTAAATTGGCCCGCCAACTCCCCTGACCTTAGCCCCATAGAAAATCTGTGGGGTATTGTGAAAAGGAAGATGCAGAATGCCAGACCCAAAAACGCAGAAGAGTTGAAGGCCACTATCAGAGCAACCTGGGCTCTCATAACACCTGAGCAGTGCCAGAAACTCATCGACTCCATGCCACGCCGCATTAACGCAGTAATTGAGGCAAAAGGAGCTCCAACCAAGTATTGAGTATTTTACATGCTCATATTTCTCATTTTCATACTTTTCAGTTGGCCAACATTTCTAAAAATCCCTTTTTTGTATTAGCCTTAAGTAATATTCTAATTTTGTGACACACGGAATTTTGGATTTTCATTTGTTGCCACTTCAAATCATCAAAATTAAATGAAATAAACATTTGAATGCATCAGTCTGTGTGCAATGAATCAATATAATGTATAAGTTACACCTTTTGAATGCAATTACTGAAATAAATCAAGTTTTTCAAAATATTTTAATTTACTGGCTTTTACCTGTATATTCAATATTACAGGCATTTTTAGACGGATTTGCAAGTTGTGGTTTTGGTGTTATATTTATTCAACTTTCATATTTAGTATGACAGTTATACTGTCATATTGAGTAAAAAAAAGCTAACTTGTGTCTTTACAAAACTTACAAACTTTTTTTTTCCTGTAAAACTTACAAAGATACATTTCTCCAGGCAATATTTGACATTTTGCTTATGGTTTAGGAGTTATGTTTAAATAACAGTCAGATTGAATATGACAGTATACTGTCATAATAGTTTTTTACTCAATATGCCAGCATTGTTCTTAAAATCCTGAGATAATGCAAAAAAAGCAAAAAAAATGTTTTTCAACAAAAATCTTACACCAAACATGCAACATGTCTAATAATGCCTGAAGACATGTATCTTTATTAGTTTTACTAGAAAATGTATCTTTTGTAAGTTTTGCAACGACGCAAGTTAGTTTTTTTAATTCAATATAACAGTATAACTGTCAAACTGAATGTAAAAGTTATATAAACATAACTCCAAAACTGAACATGCATTGTGTCTAAAAATAACGAAAATATTGTATCTATGTGAATTTTACCAGATTAAGGTAATTTGGTAAGGTTTACAAATACAAAAATTGGGTTTTTGTCATAATGACGATATAACTGCTAAATTCAATTTGACAGTTATTTAAACATAACTTCCTAACCACACATGCAATAGGCTAATAAAGCCTAAAACAATGCATCCTTGTGAGTTTTACTCGAAACATTTGCTATTTTAAGGCTTGCAAACACAAAAAGTAGTTTTTTACTCATGACAGTAATGTTCTTAAAATCCTGAGATAATGCGAAATAAGCAATAAAAATGTTTTTCAACATAATTCCTACACCAAACATGCAACATGTCTAATAATGCTTGAAGATATGCATCTTTGTTAGTTTTACTAGACACATTTTCTTTTGTAAGTTTTGCAAAGAGGCAAGTTAGTTTTTCAATTCAATATGAGAAGTATAACTGTCAAACCAAATATGAAAGTTATATAAACATAACTCAAAAACTAAACATACATTATGTCTAAAAATGCCTAGATTATTGTATCTATGTGAGTTTTACAAGAATCAGTAAATTTGGTAAGGTGTACAATTACATAAAATAGGGGTTTACTCATAATGACAGATAACTGCTACATTCAATTTGACAGTTATTTAAAGATAACTTCCTAACCACACTTGCAAAATAGGCTAATAAAGCCTAAAACAATGCATCCATGTGAGTTTTACTTGAAACATTTGCTATTTCAAGGCTTGCAAACACAAAAAGTAGTTTTTTACTCATTAAGACATTAATGTTCTTAAAATCATGAGATAATGCGAAATAAGCAATAAAAATGTTTTTCAACATAATTCCTACACCAAACATGCAACATGTCTAATAATGCTTGAAGATATGCATCTTTGTTAGTTTTACTAGAAAAATTAACTTTTGTAAGTTTTGCAAAGAGGCAAGTTAGTTTTTTTAATTCAATATGACAGTATAACTGTCATACCAAATATGAAAGTTATATAAACATAACTCCAAAACTGAACTTGCATTATGTCTAAAAATAACTAACATATAAAAATGTGAGTTTTACAAGAATCAGTTCATTTGGTAAGGTGTACAATTACAAACATTAGGGGTTTACTCGTAATGACAGTTAACTGTTAAGTTCAATTTGACTGTTATTTAAACATAACTCCCTAACCACACATGCAAAATAGGTTAATAAAGCCTAAAACAATGCATCTTTTTGAGTTTTACTCGAAACATATGCTATTTTAAGGCTTGCAAAGACAAAAAGGAGTTTTTTAATCATTATGACAGTAATGTTCTTAAAATCCTGAGATAATGCGAAATAAGCAATAAAAATGTTTTTCAACATAATTCCTACACCAAACATGCAACATGTCTAATAATGCGTGAAGACATGGATCTTTGTTGGTTTTACTAGAAAAATTATCTTTTGTAAGTTTTGCAAAGAGGCAAGTTAGTTTTATTTAATTCAATATGACAGTATAACTGTCATACCAAATATGAAATATATATAATCATAACTCCAAAATTGAACATGCATTTTGTCTAAAAATGCCTAAAATATTGTATCTATGTGAGTTACACCAGAATCAGGTAATTTGGTAAGGTTTACAAATACAAAAGTTTTTTTTTTTCATAATGACAGTATAACTGCTACATTCAATTTGACTGTTATTTAAACAAAACTTCCTAATCCCACATGCAAATAGGTTAATAAAGCCTAAAACAATACATCCTTGTGAGTTTTACTCGAAACATTTGCTATTTTAAGGTTTGCAAACACAAAAAGTAGTTTTTTACTCATTATGACAGTAATGTTCTTAAAATCCTGAGATAATGCGAAATAAGCAATAAAAATGTTTTTCAACATAATTCCTACACCAAACATGCAACATGTCTAATAATGCTTGAAGATATGCATCTTTGTTAGTTTTACTAGAAAAATTATCTTTTGTAAGTTTTGCAAAGAGGCAAGTTAGTTTTTTTAAATCAATATGACAGTATAACTGTCATACCAAATATGAAAGTTATATAAACATAACTCCAAAGCTGAACATGCATTATGTCTAAAAATAACTAACATATTCTATCTATGTGAGTTTTACAAATACAGTTCATTTGGTAAGGTGTACAATTACAAACATTAGGGGTTTTCTCGTAATGACAGTTAACTGTTAAGTTCAATTTGACTGTTATTTAAACATAACTCCCTAACCACACATGCAAAATAGGTTAATAAAGCCTAAAACAATGCATCTTTTTGAGTTTTACTCGAAACATATGCTATTTTAAGGCTTGCAAACACAAAAAGGAGTTTTTTAATCATTATGACAGTAATGTTCTTAAAATCCTGAGATAATGCGAAATAAGCAATAAAAATGTTTTTCAACATAATTCCTACACCAAACATGCAACATGTCTAATAATGCGTGAAGACATGGATCTTTGTTGGTTTTACTAGAAAAATTATCTTTTGTAAGTTTTGCAAAGAGGCAAATTAGTTTTTTAATTCAATATGACAGTATAACTGTCATACCAAATATGAAATATATATAAACATAACTCCAAAATTGAACATGCATTATGTCTAAAAATGCCTAAAATATTGTATCTATGTGACTTAGACCAGAATAAGGTATTTTGGTAAGGTTTACAAATACAAAAGTTGTTTTTTTTCATAATGACAGATACTGCTACATTCAATTTGACTGTTATTTAAACATAACTTCATAACCACTCATGCAAAATAGGCTAATAAAGCCTAAAACAATGCATCCTTGTGAGTTTTAGTCAAAACATATGCTATTTTAAGGCTTGCAAACACAAAAAGTAGTTTTTTACTCATTATGACAGTAATGTTCTTAAAATCCTGAGATAATGCGAAATAAGCATTAAAAATGTTTTTCATCACAAATCCTACACCAAACATGCAACATGTCTAATAACGCCTGGATACATGTATCCTTGTTAGTTTCACTAGAAAACATATCTTTTGTAACTTTTGAAATGACGCAAGTTAGTTTTTTTAAATTCAATATGACAGCATAACTGTCATACCAAATGTAAAAGTTATATAAACATAACTCCAAAACTGAACTTGCATTATGTCTAAAAATGCCTGTAATATTGTATCTATGTGAGTTAGACAAGAATCAGTTAATTTGGTAAGGAGTACAATTACATAAATTAGGGGTTTACTCATAATGACAGATAACTGCTATATTCAATTTGACAGTTATTTAAACATATCTTCCTAACCACACATGCAAAATAGGCTAATAAAGCCTAAAACAATGCATCCTTGTGAGTTTTACTCGAAACTTATGCTATTTTAAGGCTTGCAAACACAAAAAGTAGTTTTTTACTCATTATGACAGTAATGTTCTGAAAATCCTGAGATAATGCGAAATAAGCAATAAAAATGTTTTTCAACATAATTCCTACACCAAACATGCAACATGTCTAATAATACTTAAAGATATGTATCTTTGTTAGTTTTACTAGAAACATTATCTTTTGTAAGTTTTGCAAAGAGGCAAGTTAGTTTTTTTATTTCAATATTACAGTATAACTGTCATACCAAATATGAAATATATATAAACATAACTCCAAAATTGAACATGCATTATGTCTAAAAATGCCTGTAATATTGTATATATGTGAGTTACACCAGAATCAGGTAATTTGGTAAGGTTTACAAATACGAAACATTTTTTTTTTCATAATGACATTATAACTGCTACAATCAATTTGACTGTTATTTAAACAAAACTTCCTAATCACACATGCAATTAGGTTAATAAAGCCTAAAACAATGCATCCTTGTGAGTTTTACTCGAAACATTTGCTATTTTAAGGCTTGCAAACACAAAAAGTAGTTTTTTACTCATTATGACAGTAATGTTCTTAAAATCCTGAGATAATGCGAAATAAGCAATAATAATGTTTTTCAACATAATTCCTACACCAAACATGCAACATGTCTAATAATGCTTGAAGATATGCATCTTTGTTAGTTTTACTAGACACATTTTCTTTTGTAAGTTTTGCAAAGAGGCAAGTTAGTTTTTCAATTCAATATGAGAAGTATAACTGTCAAACCAAATATGAAAGTTATATAAACATAACTCAAAAACTAAACATACATTATGTCTAAAAATGCCTAGATTATTGTATCTATGTGAGTTTTACAAGAATCAGTAAATTTGGTAAGGTGTACAATTACATAAAATAGGGGTTTACTCATAATGACAGATAACTGCTACATTCAATTTGACAGTTATTTAAAGATAACTTCCTAACCACACTTAATAAATAGGCTAATAAAGCCTAAAACAATGCATCCATGTGAGTTTTACTTGAAACATTTGCTATTTCAAGGCTTGCAAACACAAAAAGTAGTTTTTTACTCATTAAGACATTAATGTTCTTAAAATCATGAGATAATGCGAAATAAGCAATAAAAATGTTTTTCAACATAATTCCTACACCAAACATGCAACATGTCTAATAATGCTTGAAGATATGCATCTTTGTTAGTTTTACTAGAAAAATTAACTTTTGTAAGTTTTGCAAAGAGGCAAGTTAGTTTTTTTAATTCAATATGACAGTATAACTGTCATACCAAATATGAAAGTTATATAAACATAACTCCAAAACTGAACTTGCATTATGTCTAAAAATAACTAACATATAAAAATGTGAGTTTTACAAGAATCAGTTCATTTGGTAAGGTGTACAATTACAAACATTAGGGGTTTACTCGTAATGACAGTTAACTGTTAAGTTCAATTTGACTGTTATTTAAACATAACTCCCTAACCACACATGCAAAATAGGTTAATAAAGCCTAAAACAATGCATCTTTTTGAGTTTTACTCGAAACATATGCTATTTTAAGGCTTGCAAAGACAAAAAGGAGTTTCTTAATCATTATGACAGTAATGTTCTTAAAATCCTGAGATAATGCGAAATAAGCAATAAAAATGTTTTTCAACATAATTCCTACACCAAACATGCAACATGTCTAATAATGCGTGAAGACATGGATCTTTGTTGGTTTTACTAGAAAAATTATCTTTTGTAAGTTTTGCAAAGAGGCAAGTTAGTTTTTTAATTCAATATGAAAGTATAACTGTCATACCAAATATGAAATATATATAAACATAACTCTAAATTTGAACATGCATTATGTCTAAAAATGCCTAAAATATTGTATCTATGTGATTTAGACCAGAATAAGGTAATTTGGTAAGGTTTACAAATACAAAAGTTGTTTTTTTTCATAATGACAGATACTGCTACATTCAATTTGACTGTTATTTAAACATAACTTCATAACCACTCATGCAAAATAGGCTAATAAAGCCTAAAACAATGCATCCTTGTGAGTTTTAGTCAAAACATATGCTATTTTAAGGCTTGCAAACACAAAAAGTAGTTTTTTACTCATTATGACAGTAATGTTCTTAAAATCCTGAGATAATGCGAAATAAGCATTAAAAATGTTTTTCATCACAAATCCTACACCAAACATGCAACATGTCTTATAACGCCTGGATACATGTATCCTTGTTAGTTTCACTAGAAAACATATCTTTTGTAACTTTTGCAATGACGCAAATTAGTTTTTTTAAATTCAATATGACAGCATAACTGTCATACCAAATGTAAAAGTTATATAAACATAACTCCAAAACTGAACTTGCATTATGTCTAAAAATGCCTGTAATATTGTTACACAAGAATCAGGTAATTTGGTAAGGTTTACATATACAAAAATTGTTTTTTTTCATAATGACTAACTACTACATTCAACTAAACTGTTATTTAAACATAACTTCATAATCACACATGCAAATAGGTTAATGAAGCCTAAAACAATGCATCTTTTTGAGTTTTACTCGAAACATATGCTATTTTAAGGCTTGCAAACACAAAAAGTAGTTTTTTAATCATTATGACAGTAATGTTCTTAAAATCCTGAGATAATGCGAAATAAGCAATACAAATGTTTTTTAACATAATTCCTACACCAAACATGTTACATGTCTAATAATGCGTGAAGATATGTATCTTTGTTACTTTTACTAGAAAAATTATCTTTTGTAAGTTTTGCAAAGAGGCAAGTTAGTTTTATTTAATTCAATATGACAGTATAACTGTCATACCAAATATGAAATATATATAATCATAACTCCAAAATTGAACATGCATTTTGTCTAAAAATGCCTAAAATATTGTATCTATGTGAGTTACACCAGAATCAGGTAATTTGGTAAGGTTTACAAATACAAAAGTTTTTTTTTTCATAATGACAGTATAACTGCTACATTCAATTTGACTGTTATTTAAACAAAACTTCCTAATCACACATGCAAATAGGTTAATAAAGCCTAAAACAATACATCCTTGTGAGTTTTACTCGAAACATATGCTATTTTAAGGCTTGCAAACACAAAAAGTAGTTTTTTAATCATTATGACAGTAATGTTCTTAAAATCCTGAGATAATGCGAAATAAGCAATACAAATGTTTTTCAACATAATTCCTACACCAAACATGCAACATGTCTAATATTGCTTGAAGATATGCATCTTTGTTAGTTTTACTAGAAAAATTATCTTTTGTAAGTTTTGCAAAGAGGCAAGTTAGTTTTTTTAAATCAATATGACAGTATAACTGTCATACCAAATATGAAAGTTATATAAACATAACTCCAAAGCTGAACATGCATTATGTCTAAAAATAACTAACATATTCTATCTATGTGAGTTTTACAAATACAGTTCATTTGGTAAGGTGTACAATTACAAACATTAGGGGTTTTCTCGTAATGACAGTTAACTGTTAAGTTCAATTTGACTGTTATTTAAACATAACTCCCTAACCACACATGCAAAATAGGTTAATAAAGCCTAAAACAATGCATCTTTTTGAGTTTTACTCGAAACATATGCTATTTTAAGGCTTGCAAACACAAAAAGGAGTTTTTTAATCATTATGACAGTAATGTTCTTAAAATCCTGAGATAATGCGAAATAAGCAATAAAAATGTTTTTCAACATAATTCCTACACCAAACATGCAACATGTCTAATAATGCGTGAAGACATGGATCTTTGTTGGTTTTACTAGAAAAATTATCTTTTGTAAGTTTTGCAAAGAGGCAAGTTAGTTTTTTAATTCAATATGACAGTATAACTGTCATACCAAATATGAAATATATATAAACATAACTCCAAAATTGAACATGCATTATGTCTAAAAATGCCTAAAATATTGTATCTATGTGACTTAGACCAGAATAAGGTATTTTGGTAAGGTTTACAAATACAAAAGTTGTTTTTTTTCATAATGACAGATACTGCTACATTCAATTTGACTGTTATTTAAACATAACTTCATAACCACTCATGCAAAATAGGCTAATAAAGCCTAAAACAATGCATCCTTGTGAGTTTTAGTCAAAACATATGCTATTTTAAGGCTTGCAAACACAAAAAGTAGTTTTTTACTCATTATGACAGTAATGTTCTTAAAATCCTGAGATAATGCGAAATAAGCATTAAAAATGTTTTTCATCACAAATCCTACACCAAACATGCAACATGTCTAATAATGCGTGAAGACATGGATCTTTGTTGGTTTTACTAGAAAAATTATCTTTTGTAAGTTTTGCAAAGAGGCAAGTTAGTTTTTTTAAATCAATATGACAGTATAACTGTCATACCAAATATGAAAGTTATATAAACATAACTCCAAAGCTGAACATGCATTATGTCTAAAAATAACTAACATATTCTATCTATGTGAGTTTTACAAATACAGTTCATTTGGTAAGGTGTACAATTACAAACATTAGGGGTTTTCTCGTAATGACAGTTAACTGTTAAGTTCAATTTGACTGTTATTTAAACATAACTCCCTAACCACACATGCAAAATAGGTTAATAAAGCCTAAAACAATGCATCTTTTTGAGTTTTACTCGAAACATATGCTATTTTAAGGCTTGCAAACACAAAAAGGAGTTTTTTAATCATTATGACAGTAATGTTCTTAAAATCCTGAGATAATGCGAAATAAGCAATAAAAATGTTTTTCAACATAATTCCTACACCAAACATGCAACATGTCTAATAATGCGTGAAGACATGGATCTTTGTTGGTTTTACTAGAAAAATTATCTTTTGTAAGTTTTGCAAAGAGGCAAGTTAGTTTTTTAATTCAATATGACAGTATAACTGTCATACCAAATATGAAATATATATAAACATAACTCCAAAATTGAACATGCATTATGTCTAAAAATGCCTAAAATATTGTATCTATGTGACTTAGACCAGAATAAGGTATTTTGGTAAGGTTTACAAATACAAAAGTTGTTTTTTTTCATAATGACAGATACTGCTACATTCAATTTGACTGTTATTTAAACATAACTTCATAACCACTCATGCAAAATAGGCTAATAAAGCCTAAAACAATGCATCCTTGTGAGTTTTAGTCAAAACATATGCTATTTTAAGGCTTGCAAACACAAAAAGTAGTTTTTTACTCATTATGACAGTAATGTTCTTAAAATCCTGAGATAATGCGAAATAAGCATTAAAAATGTTTTTCATCACAAATCCTACACCAAACATGCAACATGTCTAATAACGCCTGGATACATGTATCCTTGTTAGTTTCACTAGAAAACATATCTTTTGTAACTTTTGCAATGACGCAAGTTAGTTTTTTTAAATTCAATATGACAGCATAACTGTCATACCAAATGTAAAAGTTATATAAACATAACTCCAAAACTGAACTTGCATTATGTCTAAAAATGCCTGTAATATTGTATCTATGTGAGTTAGACAAGAATCAGGTAATTTGGTAAGGTTTACAAATACAAAAGTTGTTTTTTTCATGACAGTTAACTGCTACATTCAATTTGACTGTTATTTAAACAAAACTTCCTAATCACACATGCAAATAGGTTAATAAAGCCTAAAACAATACATCTTTGTGAGTTTTACTCGAAACATTTGCTATTTTAAGGTTTGCAAACACAAAAAGTAGTTTTTTACTCATTATGACAGTAATGTTCTTAAAATCCTGAGATAATGCGAAATAAGCAATAGAAATGTTTTTCAACATAATTCCTACAAAAAACATGCAACATGTCTAATAATGCGTGAAGATATGCATCTTTGTTAGTTTTACTAGAAAAATTATCTTTTGTAAGTTTTGCAAAGAGGCAAGTTAGTTTTTTTAATTCAATATGACAGTAAAACTGTCATACCAAATATGAAAGTTATAAAAACATAACTCCAAAATTGAACATGCATTATGTGTAAAAATGCCTAGAATATTGAATCTATGTGAGTTTTACAAGAATCAGTAAATTTGGTAAGGTGTACAATTACATAAATTAGGGGTTTACTCATAATGACAGATAACTGCTACATTCAATTTGACAGTTATTTAAACATAACTTCCTAACCACACATGCAAAATAGGCTAATAAAGCCTAAAACAATGCGTCCTTGTGAGTTTTAGTCAAAACATATGCTATTTAAAGGTTTGCAAACACAAAAAGTAGTTTTTTACTCATTATGATAGTAATGTTCTTAAAATCCTGAGATAATGCGAAATAAGCAATAAAAATGTTTTTCATCACAATTCCTACACCAAACATGCAACATGTCTAATAACGCCTGGATACATGTATCCTTGTTAATTTCACAAGAAAACATATCTTTTGTAACTTTTGCAATGACGCAAGTTAGTTTTTTTAATTCAATATGACAGCATAACTGTCATACCAAATGTAAAAGTTATATAAACATAACTCCAAAACTGAACATGCATTATGTCTATAAATGCCTGTAATATTGTATCTATGTGAGTTTTACCAGAATCAGGTAATTTGGTAAGGTTTACAAATACAAAAATTAGGGTTTACTCATAATGACAGATAACTGCTACATTCAATTTGACAGTTATTTAAACATAACTTCCTAACCACACATGCAAAAGGCTAATACAGCCTAAAGCAGTGCCTCCTTGTGAGTTTTACTCGAAACATATGCTTTTTTAATTCTTGCAAACACTAAAAGTAATTTTTTACTCAATATGACAGTAATGTTCTTAAAATCCTGAGATAATGCGAAATAAGCAATAAAAATGTTTTTTGAACATAATTCCTACACTAAACATGCAACATATCTAATAATGCCTGAAGACATTTATCTTTGTTAGTTTTACTAGAAAAATACCAGAATCAGGTATTGTTAAGGTTTACAAATACAAAAATTAGGTTTCACTCATAATGACAATATAACTGCCACATTTAACAAGACAGGTATTTAAACATAATTTCTAAACCACAAATGCAAAATGGCTAATAATGCCTGGAGCAATGTATCTTTGTGAGTTTTCCTGGGAAAAAAAATTGTAAGGTTTGTAAAGACACAAGTTAGTTTTTTACTTAATATGACAGTATAACTGGTATACTAAATATAAAAGTGAAATAAACATAACTCTAAAACCAAACTTGCAATACGTCTAAAAATGCCTGTAATATTGTATCTATGTGAGTTTTACCAGAATCAGTTTTTTTGGTAAGGTTTACATATACACAAATTTGGTTTTACTCATAAATGACAGTATAACTGCCACATTTAATATGACAGTTATGTAAACATAACTCCTATACCACACATGCAAAATGATTAATAATGCCTGGAGAAATGTATATTTGTGAGTTTTACTGGAAAAAACGAATTTGTAAGGTTTATAAAGATACAGGTTAAATGTTTTACTCAATATGATGATATAACTGTCATACTAAATATGAAAGTTATTTAGGTAAGGTAAGGTTTACAAATACAAAATATTAGTTTTACTCATAATGACAGTATACTGACAAAATGGCTAATAATGCCTTGAGGAATGTATCTTTGTGAGTTTTACTGGAAAAAATATTTTGTAAGGTTTGTAAAGACACAGTTAGTTTTTTTTTACACAATTTAACAGTTTATCCGTCATACTATATATAAATAAATGATAAATGGGTTGTACTTGTATAGCGCTTTTCTACCTTCAAGGTACTCAAAGCGCTTTGACACTACTTCCACATTTACCCATTCACACACACATATTCACACACTGATGGAGGGAGCTGCCATGCAAGGCGCTAACCAGCACCCATCAGGAGCAAGGGTGAAGTGTCTTGCTCAGGACACAACGGACATGACGAGGTTGGTACTAGGTGGGGATTGAACCAGGGACCCTCGGGTCGCGCACTGGCCATTCTTCCACTGCGCCACGCAGTGAAAGTTATATAAACATAATTCCAAAACCAAATATGCAATCCGTCTAAAAATGCCTGTAATATTGAATATATGTGAGTTTTATCAGATTCAGGTATTTTGGTAAGGTTTACCAATACAAAAATTAGGTTTTACTCATAGTGACAATATAACTGCCACACTCAATATGACAGTTAATTAAACATAACTCCTAAAACACAAATGCAAAATGACTAATAATGCCTCGAGAAATGTATATTTGTGAATTTTACTGGAAAACAATATTTTGTAAGATTTGTAAAGATACAAATTACTTTTTTTTTTACTCAATATGATGGTATAACTGTCATACTAGATATGAAAGTTAAATAAACATAACTCCAAAACTAAACTTGCAATACGTCTAAAAATGCCTGTAATATTGAATCTATGTGAGTTTAACCAGAATCAGGTATTTAGGTAAGGTTTACAAATACAAAAATTGGGTTTTACTCATAATGACAGTATAACTGCCATATTCAAAATAACAGTTATTTAAACACAACTCCTAAACCAAACATGCTAAATGGCTAATAATGACTGGAGAAATGTATCTTTGTGAATTTTACTAGAAAAAACTATTTTGTAAGGTTTGTAAGGACAAAAGTTATTTTTTTTTTACTGAATATGATGGTATAACTGTCAAACTAAATATAAAATTAATATAGACATAATTCCAAAAACAAACTCCTAAACCAAACTTGCAATCCGTCTTAAACTGCCTGTAATATTGAATCTATATGAGTTTTACCTGAATCAGGTATTTTGGTAAAGACACGAGTTAGTTTTTTTTTTTTTACATAATTTAACAGTATAGCTGTCATACTATATATTAAAGTTATATAAACATAACTCCAAAACCAAACATGCATTATATCTAAAAATGCCTGTAAAATTGTATTCATGTGAGTTTAACTAGAATCAGTTGTTTTTGTAAGGTTTGCAAATACAAAATATTGGTTTTACTCACTATGACAGTATACTGTCACATTCAATCTGACAGTTATTTAAACCTAACTCCTAAACCAAACATGTTTTATGTCTAAAAATTCCTGTAATATTGTATCTATATGAGTTTTACCAGAATAAGTAAGGTTTACAAATACAAAAAATAGGTTTTACTCATAATGACAATATAACTGCCACACTCAACATGACAGTTATTTAAACATAATTCCTAAACCAAACATGATAATTGGCTAATAATGCCTGGAGAAATATATCTTTGTGATTTTTACTAGAAAAACTATTTTGTAAGGTTTTTTAAAAACAAAAGTTAGTTTTTTTTTTACTCAATATGATGGTATAACTGTCATACTAAATATGAAAGTTATATAAACATAATTCCAAAACCAAACTCCTAAACCAAACTTGCAATATGTCTTAAAGTTAAAGTTAAAGTTAAAGTACCAATGATTGTCACACACACACTAGGTGTGGCGAAATTATTCTCTGCATTTGACCCATCACCCTTGATCACCCCCTGGGAGGTGAGGGGAGCAGTGGGCAGCAGCGGTGGCTGCGCCCGGGAATCATTTTGGTGATTTAACCCCCAATTCCAACCCTTGATGCTGAGTGCCAAGCAGGGAGGTAATGGGTCCCATTTTTATAGTCTTTGGTATGACTCGGCCGGGATTTGAACTCCCAACCTACCGATCTCAGGACGGACACTTTAACCACTAGGCCACTGAGTAGGTAAAACTGCCTGTAATATTTTATCTATGTGAGTTTTACCGGAATCAGGTATTTTGGTAAGGTTTACAAATACAAAACTTGGGTTTTATTCATAATGACTGTATAACTGCAATATTTGATATGACAGTTATTTAAACACAACTCCTAAACCAAACATGCTAAATGGCTAATAATGCCTGGACAAATGTATCTTTGTGAATTTTACTAGAAAAAAATATTTTGTAAGGTTTGTAAAGAAAATAGTTTTTTTTTTTTTACTGAATATGATGGTATAACTGTCAAACTAAATATACAATTATTATAAACATAATTCCAAAAACAAACTCCAAACCAAACTTGCAATCCGTCTTAAACTGCCTGTAATATTGAATCTATATGAGTATTACCAGAATCAGGTATTTTGGTAAGGTTTACAAATACAAAACTTGGGTTTTACGCATAATGACAGTATAACTGCATTATTTGAAATGACAGTTATTTAAACATAACTCCTAAACCAAACATGCTAAATGGCTAATAATGCCTGGACAAATGTATCTTTGTGAATTTTACTAGAAAAAAATATTTTGTAAGGTTTGTAAAGAAAAAAGTTTTTTTTACTGAATATGATGGTATAACTGTCAAACTAAATATACAATTATTATAAACATAATTCCAAAAACAAACTCCAAACCAAACTTGCAATCCGTCTTAAACTGCCTGTAATATTGAATCTATATGAGTTTTACCAGAATCAGGTATTTTGGTAAGGTTTACAAATACAAAACTTGGGTTTTACGCATAATGACAGTATAACTGCATTATTTGATATGACAGTTATTTAAACATAACTCCTAAACAAAACATGATAAATGGCTAATAATGCCTGGAAAAATGTATATAAACATAACTCCAAAACCAAACATGCATTATGTCTAAAAATGCCTGTAATATTGTATCTATGTGAGTTTAACCAGAATCAGGTATTTTGTTAAGGTTTATAAATACAAAAATTAGGTTTTACTCATTATTACAATATAACTGCCACACTCAACATGACAGTTATTTAAACATAATTCCTAAACCAAACATGATAAATGGCTAATAATGCCTGGAGAAATCTATCTTTGTGATTTTTACTAGAAAAAACTATTTTGTAAGGTTTTTTAAAGACAAAAGTTAGTTTTTTTTTTACTCAATATGATGGTATAACTGTCATACTAAATATGAAAGTTATATAAACATAATTCCAAAACCAAACTCCTAAACCAAACTTGCAATATGTCTTAAAGTTAAAGTTAAAGTTAAAGTACCAATGATTGTCACACACACACTAGGTGTGGCGAAATTATTCTCTGCATTTGACCCATCACCCTTGATCACCCCCTGGGAGGTGAGGGGAGCAGTGGGCAGCAGCGGTGGCTGCGCCCGGGAATCATTTTGGTGATTTAACCCCCAATTCCAACCCTTGATGCTGAGTGCCAAGCAGGGAGGTAATGGGTCCCATTTTTATAGTCTTTGGTATGACTCGGCCGGGATTTGAACTCCCAACCTACCGATCTCAGGACGGACACTCTAACCACTAGGCCACTGAGTAGGTAAAACTGCCTGTAATATTTTATCTATGTGAGTTTTACCGGAATTAGGTATTTTGGTAAGGTTTACAAATACAAAACTTGGGTTTTATTCATAATGACTGTATAACTGCAATATTTGATATGACAGTTATTTAAACACAACTCCTAAACCAAACATGCTAAATGGCTAATAATGCCTGGACAAATGTATCTTTGTGAATTTTACTAGAAAAAAATATTTTGTAAGGTTTGTAAAGAAAAAAGTTTTTTTTTTTACTGAATATGATGGTATAACTGTCAAACTAAATATACAATTATTATAAACATAATTCCAAAAACAAACTCCAAACCAAACTTGCAATCCGTCTTAAACTGCCTGTAATATTGAATCTATATGAGTATTACCAGAATCAGGTATTTTGGTAAGGTTTACAAATACAAAACTTGGGTTTTACGCATAATGACAGTATAACTGCATTATTTGAAATGACAGTTATTTAAACATAACTCCTAAACAAAACATGATAAATGGCTAATAATGCCTGGAAAAATGTATATAAACATAACTCCAAAACCAAACATGCATTATGTCTAAAAATGCCTGTAATATTGTATCTATGTGAGTTTAACCAGAATCAGGTATTTTGGTAAGGTTTATAAATACAAAAATTAGGTTTTACTCATAATGACAGTATAACTGCCACCCTCAAAATGATGGTTACCGTATGTAAACATAACTCCTAAACCACACATGCAAGATGGCTAATAATGCCTGGAGAAATGTATCTTTGTGAGATTTACAGGGGGGAAAAAAATTGTAAGGTTTGTAAAGACACAAGTTATAACTGTCATAATAAATGTAAAAGTTATATAAACATAACTCCAATACCAAACATGCAATCCGTCTAAAAATGCCTGTAATATTGAATCTCTGTGAGTTTTACTAGAATCAGGTATTTTGTTAAGGTTTACAAATAAAAATATAGGTTTTACTCACTATGACAGTATACTGTCACATTCAATCTGACTGTTATTTAAACATACATTCTAAACCACAGATGCAAAATGGCTAATATTAACTGGAGAAATGTATTTTTGTGAGTTTTACTGGAAAATAAAATATTTTGTAAGGTTTGTATAGACACAAGTTAGTTTATTTTACTCAATATGATGGAAACATGCTTTATGTCTCAAAAATCCTGTAATATTTTATCAATGTGAGTTTTATCAGAATCAGTTATTTTGGTAATTTTACAAATACTGCCACACTCAAAATGACAGTTATTTAAACATAACTCTAACCAAACATGATTAATGGCTAATAATGCCTGGAGAAATGTATCTTTGTGAGTTTTACTGGAAAAAAAATAATTTTTAAGGTTTATAAAGACACAAGTTAGTTTTTTTTACATAGTATAACTGTAATACTAAATATAAAAAATATATAAACATATATAAACATAACTCCAAAACCAAACATGCTTTATGTCTAAAAATGCCTCAAATATTGTATCCATGTGAGTTTTACTAGAATAAGTTGTTTTTGTAAGGTTTGCAAATACAAAATATTGGTTTTACTCACTTTGACAGTATACTGTCACATTCAGTCTGACAGTTATTTAAACATAACTCCTAAACCACACATACAAAATGACTAATAATGCCTGGAGAAATGTATCTTTGTGAGTTTTACTGGGAAATAATTTTTGTAAGGTTTGTAAAGACACAAGTTAGTTTTTTTTTACTCAATATGACAGTATAACTGTCATACTAAATATGAAAGTTATATAAACATGATTCCAAAACCAAACATGCATTATGTCTTAAAATGCCTGTAATATTGTATCTATGTGAGTTTTACTACAATCAGGTATTTTGGTAAGGTTCACAAATACAAAAATTAAGTTTTACTCATAAAGACAGTATAACTGCCACACGCAAAATGACAGTTATTTAAACATAACTCCTAAACCACACATGCAAAAATGCTAATAATGCCTAAAACAATGCATCCTTGTGAGTTTTACTCGAACATGTGCTTTTTTAAGGCTTGCAATTACAAAAAGTAGTTTTTTACTCAATATTACAGAATTGTTCTTAAAATCCTTGAATAATGCGGAAAAAGCAATAAAAATAAATGTCAACATAATTCCTAAACCAAACATGCAAAATGTCTAATAAAGCCTGTAGACATGTGTCTTTGTTAGTTTTACTAGGAAAAATATATTTTGTAAAGTTTGCAAAGTTGCAAAAATGCAAGTTTTAATTCATCATGACTGTATAACTTTCATACTAAATATGAAAGTCACATCATTCCAAAACTCAACATGCACCATGTTTAAAAATGCCTAAAATATTGTATCTATGTGAGTTTTACCAGAATCAGCTAATTTGGTAAGGTTTACAAATACAAAAATTAGGTTTTACTCATAATGACAGTATAACTTCTCTAATCAGTTTGACAGTTATTTAAACATAACTTCCTAACCACAAAATCCTGATATAATGCGAAAAAAGCAATAAAATAGTTTTTCAACATGATTCCTAAACCAAACATGCATTATGTCTTAAAATGCCTATAATATTGTATCCAACTGAGTTTTAGTAGAATCATTTGTTTTTGTAAGGTTTGCAAATACAACATTTTGGTTTTACTCACTATGACAGTATACTGTCACATTCAATCTGACTGTTATTTAAACATAAATTCTAAACCACAGATGCAAAATGGCTAATAATGCCTGGAGAAATGTATTTTTGTGAGTTTTAATGGAAAAAAAATATTTTGTAAGGTTTGTTTGGACACAAGTTAGTTTTTTTACTCAATTTGAAAGTTATATAAACATAACTTCAAAACCAAACATGCAATCCGTCTAAAAATGCCTGTATTATTGAATCTATGTGAGTTTTACCAGAAACAGGTATTTTGGTAAGGTTTACAAATACAAAAATTAGGTTTTACTCATAATGACAGTATAACTGCAACGTTCAAAATGACAGTTATTTAAACATAGTTCCTAAACCACACATACAAAATGACTAATAACGCCTGGATGTATCTTTGTGAGTTTTATTGGAAAAAAAAATAAAAATATTTTGTAAGGTTTGTAAAGACACAAGTTAATTTTTTTACTTAATATGACAGTATAACTGTCATACTAAATATGAAAGTTATATAAACATAACTCCAATACCAAACATGCATTATGTCTAAAAATGCCTGTAATATTGTATCTATGTGAGTTTTACTACAATCAGGTATTTTGGTAAGGTTTACAAATACAAAAATAAGGTTTTACTCATAATGACAGTATAACTGCCACATTCAATATGACAGTTATTTAAATATAACTCCTAAACCACACATGCAAAATGGCTAATAATGCTTGGAAAAAATTGTAAGGTTTGTAAAACAAGTTATTGTTTTTACTCAATATGACATTATAACTGTCATACTAAATGTAAAAGTTATATAAACATAACTCCAAAACCAAACATGCATTATATCTAAAAATAACTTTAATATTGTATACATGTGAGTTTTACTAGAATCAGTTGTTTTTGTAAGGTTTGCAAATACAAAATACTGGTTTTACTCATAATGACAGAATAACTGTCACATTGACTGCCACCAAACATGTATTGTGTTTAAAAATGCTTATAATTTTGTATCCATGTGAGTTTTACTATAATCAGTTGTTTTTGTAAGGTTTACAAATACAAAATATTAGTTTTACTCATAATGACAGTATACTGACAAAATGGCTAATAATGCCTTGAGGAATGTATCTTTGTGAGTTTTACTGGAAAAAATATTTTGTAAGGTTTGTAAAGACACAAGTTAGTTTTTTGTTACACAATTTAACAGTTTAGCTGTCATACTATATATGAAAGTTATATAAACATAATTCCAAAACAAAATATGCAATCCGTCTAAAAATGCCTGTAATATTGAATATATGTGAGTTTTATCAGATTCAGGTATTTTGGTAAGGTTTACAAATACAAAAATTAGGTTTTACTCATAGTGACAATATAACTGCCACACTCAATATGACAGTTAATTAAACATAACTCCTAAAACACAAATGCAAAATGACTAATAATGCCTGGAGAAATGTATATTTGTGAATTTTACTAGAAAACAATATTTTGTAAGATTTGTAAAGATACAAATTACTTTTTTTTTACTCAATATGATGGAATAACTGTCATACTAGATATGAAAGTTATATAAACATAACTCCAAAACCAAACATGCTTTATGTCAAAAAATTCCTGTAATATTGTATCGGTGTGGGTTTTACCAGAATCAGGTATTTTGGTAAGGTTTACAAATACAAAAATTAGGTTTTACTCATAATGACAGTATACGGTCACATTCAATCTGACAGTTATTTAAACATAACTCCTAAACCACAAATACAAAAAGGCTAATAATGCCTGGAGAAATGTATCTTTGTGAGTTTTCCTGAAAAAAAAAAAAAAAAAATTATAAGGTTTGTAAAAACACAAGTTAGTTTTTTTTTTTTGTTAATATGACAGTATAACTGTCATACTAAATATGAAAGTTAAATAAACATAACTCCAAAACCAAACTTGCAATATGTCTAAAAATGCCTGTAATATTGAATCTATGTGAGTTTTACCAGAATCAGGTATTTAGGTAAGTTTTACAAATACAAAAATTGGGTTTTACTCATAATAACAGTATAACTGCCATATTCAAAATAATAGTTATTTAAACACAACTCCTAAACCAAACATGCTAAATGGCTAATGATGCCTGGAGAAATGTATCTTTGTGAATTTTACTAGAAAAAACTATTTTGTAAGGTTTGTAAAGAAAAAAGTTATTTTTTTTACTGAATATGATAGTATAACTCTCAAACTAAATTAAAAATTAATATAAACATAATTCCAAAACCAAACTCCTAAACCAAACTTGCAATATGTCTTAAATTGCCTGTAATATTTAATCTATGTGAGTTTTACCAGAATCAGGTATTTTGGTAAGGTTTACAAATACAAAATTTGGCTTATACTCATAATGACAGTATAAATGCAACATTTGATATGACAGTTATTTAAACATAACTCATAGATTAAACATGATAAATGGCTATTAATGCCTGGAGAAATGTATCTTTGTGAATTTTACTAGAAAAAACTATTTTGTAAGGTTTGTAAAGAAAAAAGTTATTTTTTTTACTGAATATGATGGTATAACTCTCAAACTAAATTAAAAATGAATATAAACATAATTCCAAAACCAAACTCCTAAACCAAACTTGCAATATGTCTTAAATTGCCTGTAATATTTAATCTATGTGAGTTTTACCAGAATCAGGTATTTTGGTAAGGTTTACAAATACAAAATTTGGCTTATACTCATAATGACAGTATAAATGCAACATTTGATATGACAGTTATTTAAACATAACTCATAGATTAAACATGATAAATGGCTATTAATGCCTGGAGAAATGTATCAGTGTGAGTTTTACTGGAAACAAATAATTTGTAAGGTTTATAAAGACATACGTTAGTTTTTTTTTTATTTAATATGATGGTATAACTGTCATACTAAATATAAATGATAAATGATAAATGGGTTGTACTTGTATAGCGCTTTTCTACCTTCAAGGTACTCAAAGCGCTTTGACACTACTTCCACATTTACACATTCACACACACATTCACAGACTGATGGAGGGAGCTGCCATGCAAGGCGCTAACCAGCACCCATCAGGAGCAAGGGTGAAGTGTCTTGCCCAGGACACAACGGACATGACGAGGTTGGTACTAGGTGGGGATTGAACCAGGGACCCTCGGGTCTCGCACGGCCATTCTGCCACTGCGCCACGCCGTCCCTAAATATGACAGTTATATAAATATAACTCCAAAACCAAACATACATTATGTTTAAAAATGCCTGTAATATTGTATCTATGTGAGTTTTACCAGAATCAGGTATTTTGGTAAGGTTTACAATTACAAAAATTAGGTTTTACTCATAATGACAGAATAACTGCCACATTGACTGCCACCAAACATGTATTGTGTTTAAAAATGCTTATAATTTTGTATCCATGTGAGTTTTACTATAATCAGTTGTTTTTGTAAGGTTTACAAATACAAAATATTAGTTTTACTCATAATGACAGTATACTGACAAAATGGCTAATAATGCCTTGAGGAATGTATCTTTGTGATTTTTACTGGAAAAAATATTTTGTAAGGTTTGTAAAGACACAAGTTAGTTTTTTTTTACACAATTTAACAGTTTAGCTGTCATACTATATATGAAAGTTATATAAACATAATTCCAAAACCAAATATGCAATCCGTCTAAAAATGCCTGTAATATTGAATATATGTGAGTTTTATCAGATTCAGGTATTTTGGTAAGGTTTACGAATACAAAAATTAGGTTTTACTCATAGTGACAATATAACTGCCACACTCAATATGACAGTTAATTAAACATAACTCCTAAAACACAAATGCAAAATGACTAATAATGCCTAGAGAAATGTATATTTGTGAATTTTACTGGAAAACAATATTTTGTAAGATTTGTAAAGATACAAATTACTTTTTTTTTTACTCAATATGATGGTATAACTGTCATACTAGATATGAAAGTTATATAAACATAACTCCAAAACCAAACATGCTTTATGTCTAAAAATTCCTGTAATATTGTATCGGTGTGGGTTTTACCAGAATCAGGTATTTTGGTAAGGTTTACAAATACAAAAAATAGGTTTTTATTTATAATGACACACAATACAATAACTGCCACACTCAATATGACAGTTATTTAAACATAACTCCTAAACCAAACATGATAAATGGCTAATTATGTCTGGAGAATTGTATCTTTGTGAGCTTTGGGGGGGAAAAAATTGTAAGGTTTATAAAGACACAAGTTTTTTTTTTTTTTTACTCAATATGATGGTATAACTGTCATACTAAATATGAAAGTTGTATAAACATAACTCCAAAACCAAACATGCATTATGTCTAAAAATGCCTGCAATATTGTATCTATGTGATTTTTACCCGAATCAGGTATTTTTGGTAAGGTTTACAAATACAAAAATTAGGTTTTACTCATAATGACAGTATACTGTCACATTCAATCTGACAGTTATTTAAACATAACTCCTAAACCACAAATACAAAATGGCTAATAATGCCTGGAGAAATGTATCTTTGTGAGTTTTCCTGAAAAAAAAAAAAAAAAAAAATTATAAGGTTTGTAAAGACACAAGTTAGTTTTTTTTACTTAATATGACAGTATAACTGTCATACTAAATATGAAAGTTAAATAAACATAACTCCAAAACCAAACTTCCAATACGTCTAAAAATGCCTGTAATATTGAATCTATGTGAGTGTTACCAGAATCAGGTATTTAGGTAAGGTTTACAAATACAAAAATTGGGTTTTACTCATAATAACAGTATAACTGCCATATTCAAAATAACAGTTATTTAAACACAACTCCTAAACCAAACATGCTAAATGGCTAATAATGCCTGGAGAAATGTATCTTTGTGAATTTTACTAGAAAAAACTATTTTGTAAGGTTTGTAAAGACAAAAGTTATTTTTTTTTACTGAATATGATGGTATAACTGTCAAACTAAATATAAAATTAATATAAACATAATTCCAAAAACAAACTCCTAAACCAAACTTGCAATCCGTCTTAAACTGCCTGTAATATTGAATCTATATGAGTTTTACCGGAATCAGGTATTTTGGTAAAGACAAGAGTTAGTTTTTTTTTTTTACACAATTTAACAGATAGCTGTCATACTATATATGAAAGTTATATAAACACAACTCCAAAACCAAATATGCAATCCGTCTAAAAATGCCTGTAATATTGAATATATGTGAGTTTTATCAGAATCAGGTATTTTGGTAAGGTTTACAAAAACAAAAATTAGGTTTTACTCATAGTGACAGTATAACTGCCACACTCAATATGACAGTTAATTACTCCTAATAACTCCTAAAACACAAATGCAAAATGACTAAAAATGCCTAGAGAAAGGTTAATTTGTGAGTTTTATTGGAAAACAATATTTTGTAAGGTTTGTAAAGATACAAAATATTTGTTGTTTTTTACTCAATATGATGGTATAACTTTCATACTAAATATGAAAGTTATATAAACATAACTCCAAAACCAAACATGCTTTATGTCTAAAAATTCCTGTAATATTGTATCGATGTGGGTTTAACCAGAATCAGGTATTTTGGTAAGGTTTACAAATACAAAAAATAGATTTTACTCATAATGACAGTATAACTGCCACACTCAATATGACAGTTGTTTAAACATAACTCCTAAACCAAACATGATTAATGGCTAATTATGCCTAGAGAAATGTATCTTTGTGAGTTTTACTGGAAAAAATTTTTTTGTAAGGTTTCTAAAGACACATGTTAGTTTTTTCTGACTCAAAAAGACGGTATAACTGTCATAATAAATGGAAAAGTTATATAAACATAACTCCAAAACCAAACATGCATTATATCTAAAAATGCCTGTAATTTTGTATCCATGTGAGTTTTACTAGAATCAGTTGTTTTTGTAAGGTTTGCAAATACAAAATATTGGTTTTACTCACTATGACAGTATACTGCTGTCATATTGAGTAAAAAAAAAAAAAACGTGTCATAACAAACCTTAAAAAATATTTTTTTCCAGAAAAATTCACACAGATACATTTCTCCAGGCATTATTAGTCTTTTTGAATGTGTAGTTTAGGAGTTATGTTTAAATAACTGTCAGATTGAATGTGACAGTATACTGTCATAGTGAGTATAACCAATATTTTGTATTTGCAAAACTTACAAAAACAACTGATTCTAGTAAAACTCACATGGATACATCATTTCAGGCATTTTAAGACAAAATGCATGTTTGGTTTTGGAGTTATGTTTATATAACTTTTCCATTTAGTATGACAGTTATACTGTCTAACTAACTTGTGTCTTTACAAACCTTACTTTTTTTTCTCCAGTAAAACTCACAAAGATACATTTCTCCAGGCTTTATTAGCCATTTAGCATGTTTTGTTTAGGAGTTATGTCATTTTGAATGTGGCAGTTATCCGTCATTATGAGTAAAACCTAATTTTTTTATTTGTAATCCTTACCAAAATACCTGATTCTGGTAAAAATCACATATATTCAATATTACAGACATTTTTAGACAGATTGCAAGTTTGGTTTTGGAGTTATGTTTATATAACTTTCAAATTTAGTAAGACAGTTATACTATCATATTGAGTAAAAAAAAACTAACTTATGTCTATACAAACCTTACAAAATATTTGTTTCCGGTAAAACTCACAAAAATACATTTCTCCAGGCATTATTAGTCATCTGTGGTTTAGAATTTATGTTTAAATAACAGGCAGATTGAATGTGACAGTATACTGTCATAGTAGTTTTTTACTTAATATGCCAGTAATGTTCTTAAAATCCTGAGATAATGCGAAAAAAGCAATACAAATATTTTTCAACATAATTCCTACACCAAACATGCAACATGTCTAATAATGCCTGAAGACATGTATCTTTGTTAGCTTTACTAGAAAATGTATCTTTTGTAAGTTTTGCAACGACGCAAGTTAGTTTTTTTAATTCAATATAACAGTATAACTGTCAAACTAAATGTAAAAGTTATATAAACATAACTCCAAAAATGAACATGCATTTTGTCTAAAAATGCCTAAAATATTGTATCTATGTGAGTTTTACCAGAATCAGGTAATTTGGTAAGGTTTGCAAATACAAAATATTGGTTTTACTCACTATGACAGTATACTGCTGTCATATTGAGTAAAAAAAATACCTAACTTGTGTTATAACAAACCTTACAAAATATTTTTTCCAGAAAAATACACTGAGATACATTTCTCCCGGCATTATTAGTCATTTTGAATGTGTGGTTTAGGAGTTATGTTTAAATAACTGTCGGATCGAATGTGACAGTATACTGTCATAGTGAGTAAAAACAATATTTTGTATTTGCAAAACTTACAAAAACTTCTGATTCTAGTAAAACTCACATGGATACATCATTTCAGGCATTTTTAGACATAATGCATGTTTGGTTTTGGAGTTATGTTTATATAACTTTTCCATTTATTATGACAGTTATACTGTCTTTTTGAGTTAGAAAAAACTAACTTGTGTCTTTACAAACCTTACCAGTAAAACTCACAAAGATACATTTCTCCAAGCATTATTAGCCATTTAGCATGTTTTGTTTAGGAGTTATGTTCCAAAAAATGTGGCGGTTATCCTTCATTATGAGTAAAACCTAATTTTTGTATTTGTAATCCTTACCAAAATACCTGATTCTGGTAAAAATCACATATATTCAATATTACAGCCATTTTCTTACGAATTGCAAGTTTGGTTTTGGAGTTATGTTTATAAAACTTTCATATTCAGTATGACAGTTATACCATCATATTGAGTTAAAAAAAACAACAGTATCTTTACAAACCTTACAAAATATTTTTTTCCAGTAAAAATCACAACGATACATTTTTCCACGCAATATTTGTCATTTTGCATGTGTGTTTTAGGAGTTATGTTACTGTCATATTGAGTGTGGCAGTTTTACTGTCATTATGAGTAAAACCTAATTTTGGTATTTTAAACCTTACCAAAATACCTGATTCTGATAAAACTCACATATATTTAATATTACAGGCATTTTTAAATGGATTGCATGTTTGGTTTTTAGAGTTTGGTTTTGGAGTTATGTTTCTATAACTTTTTTATTTAGTTTGACAGTATACCGTCATATTGAGTAAAAAAACTTGTGTCTTTGCAAACCTTACAAAAGATCATTACTCTAGTAAAACTAACAAAGATACATTTCTCCAGAATTAATAGCCATTTTCATGTGTCGTTTATGAGTTATGTTTAAATAACTGTCATATTGAGTGTGGCACTTATAATGTCACTATCAGTAAAACCTATTTTTTTATTTGTCAACCTTACCAAAATACCTCATTTTGGTAAAACTCACATAGATTCTATATTACAGACATTTTTAGACGGATTGCAAGTTTGGTTTTGGAGTCATGTTTATATATTTTTTTGCATGTAGTATGACAGTTATACTGTCATATTGAGTAAAAAAAATAAAATATTTGTCCTTGTACAACTCAAAGATACATGTCTCCAGGCATTATTAGCCATTTTGCATGTGTGGTTTAAGAGTTATGTTTACATAACTGTCAGATTGAATTTGACAGTATACTGTCATAGTGAGTAAAACCTAATTTTTGTATTTGTAAACCTTACCAAAATACCTGATTCTGGTAAAACTCATATAGATTCAATATTACAGACAGTTTAAGACGGATTGCAAGTTTAGTTTAGGAGTTTGGTTTTGGAATGATGTATATATTACTTTTGTATTTAGTTTGACAGTTATACCATCATATTGAGTAAAAAAAAAAAAAACGTTTGTCTTTACAAACCTTACAAAATATTTTTTTCTAGTAAAACTCACAAAGATACATTTCTCCAGGCATTATTAGCTATTTAGCATGTTTGGATTAGGAGTTATGTTTTAATAACTGTTATTTTGAATATGGCAGTTATACTGTCATTATGAGTAAAACCCAATTTTTGTATTTGTAAACCTTACCAAAATACCTGATTCTGGTAAAACTCACATAGATTCAATATTACAGGCATTTTTAGACGTATTGCAAGTTTGGTTTTGGAGTTATGTTTATTTAACTTTCATATTTAGTATGACAGTTTTATTGTCATATTAAGTAAAAAAAAACTAACTTGTGTCTTTACAAACCTTATACATTTTTAATTTTTTTTCCAGGAAAACTCACAAAGATACATTTCTCCAGGCATTATTAGCCATTTTGTATTTGTGGTTTAGGAGTTACAGTAAGTTTAAATAACTGTCAGATTGAATGTGACAGTATACTGTCATAGTGAGTAAAACCTAAATTTTGTATTTATAAAGCTTACCAAAATACCTGATTCTGGTAAAACTCACATAGATACAATATTACAGGCATTTTTAGACATAATGCATGTTTGGTATTGGAGTTATGTTTATATACATTTCTCCAGGCATTATGAGCCTTTTATTATTTTTGGATTAGGAGTCGAAGACCTCCATGACGAATAAAAATAAAGGACCCAGATTTCCCTCGCCCGGACGCGGGTCACCGGGGCCCCCCTCTGGAGCCAGGCCCGGAGGTGGGGCACGATGGCGAGCGCCTGGTGGCCGGGCCTGTCCCCATGGGGCCCGGCCGGGCACAGCCCGAAGAGGCAACGTGGGTCCCCCCTCCAATGGGCTCACCACCCATAGCAGGGGCCATAGATGTCGGGTGCATTGTGAGCTGGGTGGCAGCCGACGGCAGGGCACTTGGCGGTCCGATCCTCGGCTACAGAAGCTAGCTCTTGGGACGTGGACGTCACCTCGCTGGGGGGGAAGGAGCCTGAGCTAGTGCGCGAGGTTGAGAAGTTCCGGCTAGATATAGTCGGACTCACTTCGACGCACAGCAAGGGCTCTGGAACCAGTTCTCTCGAGAGGGGCTGGACTCTCTTCCACTCTGGCGTTGCCGGCAATGAGAGGCGACGGGCTGGGGTGGCAATTCTTGTTGCCCCCCGGCTCAGAGCCTGCACGTTGGAGTTTAACCCGGTGGACGAGAGGGTAGCTTCCCTCCGCCTTCGGGTGGGGGGACGGGTCCTGACTGTGGTTTGCGCTTACGCGCCAAACCGCAGCTCAGAGTACCCACCCTTTTTGGATTCGCTCGAGGGAGTACTTGAGAGTGCTCCCCCGGGTGATTCCCTCGTTCTACTGGGGGACTTCAATGCTCATGTTGGCAGCGACAGTGAAACCTGGAGAGGCGTGATTGGGAAGAATGGCCGCCCGGATCTGAACCCGAGTGGTGTTCTTTTATTGGACTTTTGTGCCCGTCACAGATTGTCCATAATGAACACCATGTTCGAACATAAGGGTGTCCATATGTGCACTTGGCACCAGGACACCCTAGGCCGCAGTTCCATGATCGACTTTGTAGTTGTGTCATCGGATTTGCGGCCTCATGTTTTGGACACTCGGGTGAAGAGAGGGGCGGAGCTTTCAACCGATCACCACCTGGTGGTGAGTTGGCTGCGATGGTGGGGGAGGATGCCGGACAGACCTGGCAGGCCCAAACGCATTGTGAGGGTTTGCTGGGAACGTCTGGCAGAGTCTCCTGTCAGAGAGAGTTTCAATTCCCACCTCCGGAAGAACTTTGAACATGTCACGAGGGAGGTGCTGAACATTGAGTCCGAGTGGACCATGTTCCGCGCCTCTATTGTCGAGGCAGCTGATTGGAGCTGTGGCCGCAAGGTAGTTGGTGCCTGTCGTGGCGGTAGTCCTAGAACCCGTTGGTGGACACCGGCGGTGAGGGATGCCGTCAAGCTGAAGAAGGAGTCCTATCGGGTTCTTTTGGCTCATAGGACTCCTGAGGCAGCGGACAGGTACCGACAGGCCAAGCGGTGTGCGGCTTCAGCGGTTGCGGAGGCAAAAACTCGGACATGGGAGGAGTTCGGGGAAGCCATGGAAAACGACTTCCGGACGGCTTCGAAGCGATTCTGGACCACCATCCGCCGCCTCAGGAAGGGGAAGCAGTGCACTATCAACACCGTGTATGGTGAGGATGGTGTTCTGCTGACCTCGACTGCGGATGTTGTGGATCGGTGGAGAGAATACTTCGAAGACCTCCTCAATCTCACCAACACGTCTTCCTATGAGGAAGCAGTGCCTGGGGAATCTGTGGTGGGCTCTTCTATTTCTGGGGCTGAGGTTGCCGAGGTAGTTAAAAAGCTCCTCGGTGGCAAGGCCCCGGGGGTGGATGAGATCCGCCCAGAGTTCCTTAAGGCTCTGGATGCTGTGGGGCTGTCTTGGTTGACAAGACTCTGCAGCATCGCGTGGACATCGGGGGCGGTACCTCTGGATAGGCAGACCGGGGTGGTGGTTCCTCTCTTTAAGAAGGGGAACCGGAGGGTGTGTTCTAACTATCGTGGGATCACACTCCTCAGCCTTCCCGGTAAGGTCTATTCAGGTCTACTGGAGAGGAGGCTACGCCGGATAGTCGAACCTCGGATTCAGGAGGAACAGTGTGGTTTTCGTCCTGGTCGTGGAACTGTGGACCAGCTCTATACTCTCGGCAGGGTCCTTGAGGGTGCATGGGAGTTTGCCCAACCAGTCTACATGTGTTTTGTGGACTTGGAGAAGGCATTCGACCGTGTCCCTCGGGAAGTCCTGTGGGGAGTGCTCAGAGAGTGTGGGGTATCGGACTGTCTGATTTTGGCGGTCCGCTCCCTGTATGATCAGTGTCAGAGCTTGGTCCGCATTGCCGGCAGTAAGTCGGATCCATGGATGGATGGATGGATGGATTAGGAGTTATGTTTAAATAACTGTCATATCAAATGTTGCAGTTATACTGTCATTATGAGTAAAACCCAAGTTTTGTATTTGTAAACCTTACCAAAATACCTGAATCTGGTAAAACTCACATAGATTCAATATTACAGGCAGTTTAAGACAGATTGCAAGTTTGGTTTAGGAGTTCCATCCATCCATCCATCCATCTTCTTCCGCTTATCCGAGGTCGGGTCGCGGGGGCAGCAGCCTAAGCAGGGAAGCCCAGACTTCCCTCTCCCCAGCCACTTCGTCCAGCTCCCCAAGGCGTTCCCAGGCCAGCCGGGAGACATAGTCTTCCCAACGTGTCCTGGGTCTTCCCCGCGGCCTTCTACCGCCACCCGAACGCCTAGGGAGGCGTTCGGGTGGCATCCTAACCAGATGCCCGAACCACCTCATCTGGCTCCTCTCGATGTGGAGGAGCAGCGGCTTTACTTTGAGCTCCTCCCGGATGGCAGAGCTTCTCACCCTATCTCTAAGGGAGAGCCCCGCCACCCGACGGAGGAAACTCATTTCGGCCGCTTGTACCCGTGATCTTGTCCTTTCGGTCATAACCCAAAGCTCATGACCATAGGTGAAGATGGGAACGTAGATCGACCGGTAAATTGAGAGCTTTGCCTTCCGGCTCAGCTCCTTCTTCACCACAACGGATCGATACAGCGTCCGCATTACTGAAGACGGCGCACCGATCCGCCTGTCGATCTCACGATCCACTCTTCCCTCACTCGTGAACAAGACTCCGAGGTACTTGAACTCCTCCACTTGGGGCAAGATCTCCTCCCCAACCCGGAGCCATCACCCTTTTCCGGGCGAGAACCATGGACTTGGAGGTGCTGATTCTCATCCCAGTCGCTTCACACTCAGCTGCGAACCGATCCAGTGAGAGCTGAAGATCCTGGCCAGATGAAGCCATCAGGACCACATCATCTGCAAAAAGCAGAGACCTAATCCTGCAGCCACCAAACCAGATCCCCTCAACGCCATGACTGCGCCTAGAAATTCTGTCCATAAAAGTTATGAACAGAATCGGTGACAAAGGGCAGCCTTGGCGGAGTCCAACCCTGACTGGAAACGTGTCCGACTTACTACCGGCAATGCGGACCAAGCTCTGGCACTGATCATACAGGGAGCGGACTGCCACAATCAGACAGTCCGATACCCCGTACTCTCTGAGCACTCCCCACAGGACTTCCCAAGGGACACGGTCGAATGCCTTCTCCAAGTCCACAAAACACATGTAGACTGGTTGGGCAAACTCCCATGCACCCTCAAGGACCCTGCCGAGAGTATAGAGCTGGTCCACAGTTCCACGACCAGGACGAAAACCACACTGTTCCTCCTGAATCTGAGGTTCGACTATCCGGCGTAGCCTCCTCTCCAGTACACCTGAATAGACCTTACCGGGAAGGCTGAGGAGTGTGATCCCACGATAGTTAGAACACACCCTCCGGTTCCCCTTCTTAAAGAGAGGAACCACCACCCTGGTCTGGTTTAGGAGTTTGGTTTTGGAATTATGTTTATACAACTTTCATATTTAGCATGACAGTTATACCATCATATTGAGTAAAAAAAAAATAACTTTTGTCTTTACAAACCTTACAAAATATTTTTTTCTAGTAAAAATCACAAAGATACATTTCTCCAGGCATTATTAACCATTTTGCATGTGTGGTATAGGAGTTATGTTTACATAACTGTCATATTAAATGTGGCAGTTATACTGTCATTATGAGTAAAACCAAATTTGTGTATATGTAAACCTTACCAAAATACCTGTTTCTGGTAAAACTCACATAGATACAATACTAAAGGCATTTTTAGACATAATGCATGTTTGGTTTTGGAGTTATGTTTGTATACATTTCTCCAGTTATTAATAGCCATTTAGCATGTTTTGTTCAGGAGTTATGTTTAAATAACTGTTATTTTGAATATGGCAGTTATACTGTCATTATGAGTAAAACCTAAATTTTGTATTTATAAACCTTACCAAAATACCTGATTCTGGTAAAACTCACATACATACAATATTACAGGCATTTTTAGACATAATGCATGTTTGGTTTTGGAGTTATGTTTATATACATTTTTCCAGGCATTATTAGCCATTTATCATGTTTGGTTTAGGAGTTATGTTTAAATAACTGTCATATCAAATAATGCAGTTATACTTTCATTATGAGTAAAACCCAAGTTTTGTATTTGTAAACCTTACCAAAATACCTGATTCTGGTAAAACTCACATAGATTCAATATTACAGGCATTTTTAGACGTATTGCAAGTTTGGTTTTGGAGTTATGTTTATTTAACTTTCATATTTAGTATGACAGTTTTATTGTCATATTAAGTAAAAAAAAACTAACTTGTGTCTTTACAAACCTTATACATTTTTAATTTTTTTTCCAGGAAAACTCACAAAGATACATTTCTCCAGGCATTATTAGCCATTTTGTATTTGTGGTTTAGGAGTTACAGTAAGTTTAAATAACTGTCAGATTGAATGTGACAGTATACTGTCATAGTGAGTAAAACCTAAATTTTGTATTTATAAAGCTTACCAAAATACCTGATTCTGGTAAAACTCACATAGATACAATATTACAGGCATTTTTAGACATAATGCATGTTTGGTATTGGAGTTATGTTTATATACATTTCTCCAGGCATTATGAGCCTTTTATTATTTTTGGATTAGGAGTCGAAGACCTCCATGACGAATAAAAATAAAGGACCCAGATTTCCCTCGCCCGGACGCGGGTCACCGGGGCCCCCCTCTGGAGCCAGGCCCGGAGGTGGGGCACGATGGCGAGCGCCTGGTGGCCGGGCCTGTCCCCATGGGGCCCGGCCGGGCACAGCCCGAAGAGGCAACGTGGGTCCCCCCTCCAATGGGCTCACCACCCATAGCAGGGGCCATAGATGTCGGGTGCATTGTGAGCTGGGTGGCAGCCGACGGCAGGGCACTTGGCGGTCCGATCCTCGGCTACAGAAGCTAGCTCTTGGGACGTGGACGTCACCTCGCTGGGGGGGAAGGAGCCTGAGCTAGTGCGCGAGGTTGAGAAGTTCCGGCTAGATATAGTCGGACTCACTTCGACGCACAGCAAGGGCTCTGGAACCAGTTTTCTCGAGAGGGGCTGGACTCTCTTCCACTCTGGCGTTGCCGGCAATGAGAGGCGACGGGCTGGGGTGGCAATTCTTGTTGCCCCCCGGCTCAGAGCCTGCACGTTGGAGTTTAACCCGGTGGACGAGAGGGTAGCTTCCCTCCGCCTTCGGGTGGGGGGACGGGTCCTGACTGTGGTTTGCGCTTACGCGCCAAACCGCAGCTCAGAGTACCCACCCTTTTTGGATTCGCTCGAGGGAGTACTTGAGAGTGCTCCCCGGGTGATTCCCTCGTTCTACTGGGGGACTTCAATGCTCATGTTGGCAGCGACAGTGAAACCTGGAGAGGCGTGATTGGGAAGAATGGCCGCCCGGATCTGAACCCGAGTGGTGTTCTTTTATTGGACTTTTGTGCCCGTCACAGATTGTCCATAATGAACACCATGTTCGAACATAAGGGTGTCCATATGTGCACTTGGCACCAGGACACCCTAGGCCGCAGTTCCATGATCGACTTTGTAGTTGTGTCATCGGATTTGCGGCCTCATGTTTTGGACACTCGGGTGAAGAGAGGGGCGGAGCTTTCAACCGATCACCACCTGGTGGTGAGTTGGCTGCGATGGTGGGGGAGGATGCCGGACAGACCTGGCAGGCCCAAACGCATTGTGAGGGTTTGCTGGGAACGTCTGGCAGAGTCTCCTGTCAGAGAGAGTTTCAATTCCCACCTCCGGAAGAACTTTGAACATGTCACGAGGGAGGTGCTGAACATTGAGTCCGAGTGGACCATGTTCCGCGCCTCTATTGTCGAGGCAGCTGATTGGAGCTGTGGCCGCAAGGTAGTTGGTGCCTGTCGTGGCGGTAATCCTAGAACCCGTTGGTGGACACCGGCGGTGAGGGATGCCGTCAAGCTGAAGAAGGAGTCCTATCGGGTTCTTTTGGCTCATAGGACTCCTGAGGCAGCGGACAGGTACCGACAGGCCAAGCGGTGTGCGGCTTCAGCGGTTGCGGAGGCAAAAACTCGGACATGGGAGGAGTTCGGGGAAGCCATGGAAAACGACTTCCGGACGGCTTCGAAGCGATTCTGGACCACCATCCGCCGCCTCAGGAAGGGGAAGCAGTGCACTATCAACACCGTGTATGGTGAGGATGGTGTTCTGCTGACCTCGACTGCGGATGTTGTGGATCGGTGGAGAGAATACTTCGAAGACCTCCTCAATCTCACCAACACGTCTTCCTATGAGGAAGCAGTGCCTGGGGAATCTGTGGTGGGCTCTTCTATTTCTGGGGCTGAGGTTGCCGAGGTAGTTAAAAAGCTCCTCGGTGGCAAGGCCCCGGGGGTGGATGAGATCCGCCCAGAGTTCCTTAAGGCTCTGGATGCTGTGGGGCTGTCTTGGTTGACAAGACTCTGCAGCATCGCGTGGACATCGGGGGCGGTACCTCTGGATAGGCAGACCGGGGTGGTGGTTCCTCTCTTTAAGAAGGGGAACCGGAGGGTGTGTTCTAACTATCGTGGGATCACACTCCTCAGCCTTCCCGGTAAGGTCTATTCAGGTCTACTGGAGAGGAGGCTACGCCGGATAGTCGAACCTCGGATTCAGGAGGAACAGTGTGGTTTTCGTCCTGGTCGTGGAACTGTGGACCAGCTCTATACTCTCGGCAGGGTCCTTGAGGGTGCATGGGAGTTTGCCCAACCAGTCTACATGTGTTTTGTGGACTTGGAGAAGGCATTCGACCGTGTCCCTCGGGAAGTCCTGTGGGGAGTGCTCAGAGAGTGTGGGGTATCGGACTGTCTGATTTTGGCGGTCCGCTCCCTGTATGATCAGTGTCAGAGCTTGGTCCGCATTGCCGGCAGTAAGTCGGATCCATGGATGGATGGATGGATGGATTAGGAGTTATGTTTAAATAACTGTCATATCAAATGTTGCAGTTATACTGTCATTATGAGTAAAACCCAAGTTTTGTATTTGTAAACCTTACCAAAATACCTGAATCTGGTAAAACTCACATAGATTCAATATTACAGGCAGTTTAAGACAGATTGCAAGTTTGGTTTAGGAGTTCCATCCATCCATCCATCCATCTTCTTCCGCTTATCCGAGGTCGGGTCGCGGGGGCAGCAGCCTAAGCAGGGAAGCCCAGACTTCCCTCTCCCCAGCCACTTCGTCCAGCTCCCCAAGGCGTTCCCAGGCCAGCCGGGAGACATAGTCTTCCCAACGTGTCCTGGGTCTTCCCCGCGGCCTTCTACCGCCACCCGAACGCCTAGGGAGGCGTTCGGGTGGCATCCTAACCAGATGCCCGAACCACCTCATCTGGCTCCTCTCGATGTGGAGGAGCAGCGGCTTTACTTTGAGCTCCTCCCGGATGGCAGAGCTTCTCACCCTATCTCTAAGGGAGAGCCCCGCCACCCGACGGAGGAAACTCATTTCGGCCGCTTGTACCCGTGATCTTGTCCTTTCGGTCATAACCCAAAGCTCATGACCATAGGTGAGGATGGGAACGTAGATCGACCGGTAAATTGAGAGCTTTGCCTTCCGGCTCAGCTCCTTCTTCACCACAACGGATCGATACAGCGTCCGCATTACTGAAGACGGCGCACCGATCCGCCTGTCGATCTCACGATCCACTCTTCCCTCACTCGTGAACAAGACTCCGAGGTACTTGAACTCCTCCACTTGGGGCAAGATCTCCTCCCCAACCCGGAGCCATCACCCTTTTCCGGGCGAGAACCATGGACTTGGAGGTGCTGATTCTCATCCCAGTCGCTTCACACTCAGCTGCGAACCGATCCAGTGAGAGCTGAAGATCCTGGCCAGATGAAGCCATCAGGACCACATCATCTGCAAAAAGCAGAGACCTAATCCTGCAGCCACCAAACCAGATCCCCTCAACGCCATGACTGCGCCTAGAAATTCTGTCCATAAAAGTTATGAACAGAATCGGTGACAAAGGGCAGCCTTGGCGGAGTCCAACCCTGACTGGAAACGTGTCCGACTTACTACCGGCAATGCGGACCAAGCTCTGGCACTGATCATACAGGGAGCGGACTGCCACAATCAGACAGTCCGATACCCCGTACTCTCTGAGCACTCCCCACAGGACTTCCCAAGGGACACGGTCGAATGCCTTCTCCAAGTCCACAAAACACATGTAGACTGGTTGGGCAAACTCCCATGCACCCTCAAGGACCCTGCCGAGAGTATAGAGCTGGTCCACAGTTCCACGACCAGGACGAAAACCACACTGTTCCTCCTGAATCTGAGGTTCGACTATCCGGCGTAGCCTCCTCTCCAGTACACCTGAATAGACCTTACCGGGAAGGCTGAGGAGTGTGATCCCACGATAGTTAGAACACACCCTCCGGTTCCCCTTCTTAAAGAGAGGAACCACCACCCTGGTCTGGTTTAGGAGTTTGGTTTTGGAATTATGTTTATACAACTTTCATATTTAGCATGACAGTTATACCATCATATTGAGTAAAAAAAAAATAACTTTTGTCTTTACAAACCTTACAAAATATTTTTTTCTAGTAAAAATCACAAAGATACATTTCTCCAGGCATTATTAACCATTTTGCATGTGTGGTATAGGAGTTATGTTTACATAACTGTCATATTAAATGTGGCAGTTATACTGTCATTATGAGTAAAACCAAATTTGTGTATATGTAAACCTTACCAAAATACCTGTTTCTGGTAAAACTCACATAGATACAATACTAAAGGCATTTTTAGACATAATGCATGTTTGGTTTTGGAGTTATGTTTGTATACATTTCTCCAGTTATTAATAGCCATTTAGCATGTTTTGTTCAGGAGTTATGTTTAAATAACTGTTATTTTGAATATGGCAGTTATACTGTCATTATGAGTAAAACCTAAATTTTGTATTTATAAACCTTACCAAAATACCTGATTCTGGTAAAACTCACATACATACAATATTACAGGCATTTTTAGACATAATGCATGTTTGGTTTTGGAGTTATGTTTATATACATTTTTCCAGGCATTATTAGCCATTTATCATGTTTGGTTTAGGAGTTATGTTTAAATAACTGTCATATCAAATAATGCAGTTATACTTTCATTATGAGTAAAACCCAAGTTTTGTATTTGTAAACCTTACCAAAATACCTGATTCTGGTAAAACTCATATAGATTCAATATTACGGCAGTTTAAGACGGATTGCAAGTTTTGTTTTGGAGTTATGTTTATATTACTTTTATATTTAGTGTGACAGTTATACCATCATACTGAGTGTAAAAAAAAAAACTTTTGTCTTTACAAACCTTACAAAGTATTTTTTTCTAGTAAAACTCACAAAGATACATTTCTCCAGGCATAATTAGCCATTTATTACTGTCATAATGAGTAAAAAAATACTTTTTGTGTTTGCAAGCCTTAAAATAGCAAATGTTTCGAGTAAAACTCACATAGATGCATTGTTTTAGGCTTTATTAACGTATTTGCATGTGTGATTAGGAAGTTTTGTTTAAATAACAGTCAAATTGAATGTAGCAGCTATACATACTGTCATTATGAAAAAAAAAACAATTTTTGTATTTGTAAACCTTACCAAATTACCTGATTCTGGTGAAACTCACAAAGACACAATATTACAGGCATTTTTAGACATAATGCATGTTCAGTTTTGGAGTTATGTTTATATAACTTTCATATTTGGTATGACAGTTATACTGTCATATTGAATTGAAAAAACGAATTTGTCTCTTTGCAAAACTTACAAAAGAAAATGTTTCTAGTAAAACTAACAAAGATGCATATATTCACGCATTATTAGAGATGTTGCATGTTTGGTGTAGGAATTATGTTGAAAAACATTTTTATTGCTTATTTCGCATTATCTCATTATTTTAAGAACATTAATGTCTTAATGAGTAAAAACTACTTTTTGTGTTTGCAAGCCTTAAAATAGCAAATGTTTCGAGTAAAACTCACATGGATGCATTGTTTTAGGCTTTATTAGCTTATTTTGCAAGTGTGGTTAGGAAGTTATGTTTAAATAACTGTCAAATTGAATGTAGCAGTTATCTGTCATTATAATTTATGTAATTGTACACCTTACCAAATTTACTGATTCTTGTAAAACTCACATAGATACAATAATTTAGGCATTTTTAGACATAATGCATGTTTAGTTTTGGAGTTATGTTTATATAACTTTCATATTTATAATTTATTTATTTATTTATATTTGGTATGACAGTTATACTGTCATATTGAATTAAAAAAACTAACTTGCCTCTTTGCAAAACTTACAAAAGATAATTTTTCTAGTAAAACTAACAAAGATCCATGTCTTCCGGCATTATTAGACATGTTGCATGTTTGATGTAGGACTTATCTGAAAAAAATATTTTTTTTGCTTATTTCGAATTATCTCACGATTTTAAGAACATTACTGTCATAATGAGTAAAAAACTACTTTTTGTGTTTGCAAGCCTTAAAATAGCAAATGTTTCGAGTAAAACTCACAAGAATGCATTGTTTTAGGCTTCATTAACCTATTTGCATGTGTGATTAGGAAGTTTTGTTTAAATAACAGTCAAATTGAATGTAGCAGTTATACTGTCATTATGAAAAAAAACAATTTTCGTATTTGTAAACCTTACCAAATTACCTGATTCTGGTGTAACTCACATAGATACAATATTTTAGGCATTTTTAGACATAATGCATGTTCAGTTTTGGAGTTATGTTTATATATATTTCATATTTGGTATGACAGTTATACTGTCATATTGAATTAAAAAAAATAACTTGCCTCTGCAAAACTTACAAAAGATAATGTTTCTAGTAAAACTAACAAAGATACATATCTTAACGTATTATTAGACATGTTGCATGTTTGGTGTAGGAATTATGTTGAAAAACATTTTTATTGCTTATTTCGCATTATCTCAGGATTTTAAGAACATTACTGTCATAATGAGTAAAACACTACTTTTTGTGTTTGCAAGCCTTAAAATAGCGTATGTTTCGATTAAAACTAACAAGGATGCATTGTTTTAGGCTTTATTAGCCTATTTTGCATGTGTGGTTAGGAAGATATGTTTAAATAACTGTCAAATTGAATGTAGCAGTTATCTGTCATTATGAGTAAACCCCTAATTTATGTAATTGTACTCCTTACCAAATTAACTGATTCTTGTCAAACTCACATAGATACAATATTTTATGCATTTTTACACATAATACATGTTCAAGTTTGGAGTTATGTTTATATAACTTTCATATTTGGTTTGACAGTTATACTGTCATATTGAATTAAAAAAACTAACTTGCCTCTGCAAAACTTACAAAAGAAAATGTTTCTAGTAAAACTAACAAAGATGCATATCTTCAAGCATTATTAGACATGTTGCATGTTTGGTGTAGGAATTATGTTGAAAAACATTTTTATTGCTTATTTCGCATTATCTCAGGATTTTAAGAACATTACTGTCATAATGAGTAAAAAACTACTTTTTGTGTTTGCAAGCCTTAAAATAGCAAATGTTTCGAGTAAAACTCACAAGGATGCATTGTTTTAGGCTTTATTAACCTATTTGCATGTGTGATTAGGAAGTTTTGTTTAAATAACAGTCACATTGAATGTAGCAGTTATACTGTCATTATGAAAAACAACAATTTTCGTATTTGTAAACCTTACCAAATTACCTGATTCTGGTGTAACTCACATAGATACAATATTACAGGCATTTTTAGACATAATGCATGTTTAGTTTTGGAGTAATGTTTATATATATTTCATATTTGGTATGACAGTTATACTGTCATATTGAATTAAAAAAACTAACTTGCCTCTTTGCAAAACTTACAAATGATCATTTTTCTAGTAAAACTAACAAAGATACATGTCTTCAGGCATTATTAGACATGTTGCATGTTTGATGTAGGAAATATCTGAAAAACATTTTTATTGCTTATTTCGCATTATCTCAGGATTTTAAGAACATTACTGTCATAATGAGTAAACAACTACTTTTGTGTTTGCAAGCCTTAAAACAGCATATGTTTCGAGTAAAACTCACAAAGATGCATTGTTTTAGGCTTTACTAGCCTATTTTGCATGTGTGGTTATGAAGTTATGTTTAAATAACTGTAAAATTGAATGTAGCAGTTATCTGTCATGATGAGTAAACCCCTAATTTATGTAATTGTACACTTTTCCAAATTAACTGATTCTTGTAAAACTCACATAGATACAATATTTAGGCATTTTAGACATAATTCATGTTTCGTTTTGGAGTTATGTTTATACAACTTTCATATTTGGTATGACAGTTATACTGTCATATTGAATTAAAAAAACTAACTTGCCTCTTTGCAAAACTTACAAATGATAATTTTTCTAGTAAAACTAACAAAGATACATGTCTTCAGGCATTATTAGACATGTTGCATGTTTGATGTAGGAAATATCTGAAAAACATTTTTATTGCTTATTTCGCATTATCTCAGGATTTTAAGAACATTATTGTCATAATGAGTAAAAAACGACTTTTTGTGTTTGCAAGCCTTGAAATAGCAAATATTTCGAGTAAAACTCACAAGAATGCATAGTTTTAGGCTTTATTAACCTATTTGCATGTGTGATTAGGAAGTTTTGTTTAAATAACAGTCAAATTGAATGTAGCAGATATACTGTCATTATGAAAAAAAACAATTTTCGTATTTGTAAACCTTACCAAATTACCTGATTCTGGTGTAACTCACATAGATACAATATTTTAGGCATTTTTAGACATAATGCATGTTCAGTTTTGGAGTTATGTTTATATAACTTGCATATTTGGTATGACAGTTATACTGTCATATTGTATTAAAAAAACTAACTTGAGTCTTTGTAAAACTTACAAAATATATTTTTTCTAGTATAACTAACAAAGATACATGTATCCAGGCATTATTAGACATGTTGCATGTTTGGTGTAGGAATTATGATGAAAAACATTTTTATTGCTTATTTCGCATTATCTCAGGATTTTAAGAACATTACCGTCATAATGAGTAAAAAACTACTTTTTGTGTTTGCAAGCCTTAAAATAGCATGTTTCGAGTAAAACTCACAAGGATGCATTGTTTTAGGCTTTATTAGCCTATTTGCATGTGTGGTTAGGAAGTTATGTTTAAATAACTGTAAAATTGAATATAGCTGTTATACTGTCATTATGACAAAAACCCAATTTTTGTATTTGTAAACCTTACCAAATTACCTTAATCTGGTAAAATTCACATAGATACAATATTTTAGTTATTTTTAGACATAATGCATGTTCAGTTTTGGAGTTATGTTTATACAACTTTTACATTCAGTTTGACAGTTATACTGTTATATTGAATTAAAAAAACTAACTTGCGTCGTTGCAAAACTTACAAAAGATACATTTTCTAGTAAAACTAACAAAGATACATGTCTTCAGGCATTATTAGACATGTTGCATGTTTGGTGTAGGATTTATGTTGAAAAACATTTTTTTTGCTTTTTTTGCATTATCTCAGGATTTTAAGAACATTGCTGGCATATTGAGTAAAAAACTATTATGACAGTATACTGTCATATTCAATCTGACTGTTATTTAAACATAACTCCTAAACCATAAGCAAAATGTCAAATATTGCCTGGAGAAATGTATCTTTGTAAGTTTTACAGGGAAAAAAAAGTTTGTAAGTTTTGTAAAGACACAAGTTAGCTTTTTTTTCCCTCAATATGACAGTATAACTGTCATACTAAATATGAAAGTTGAATAAATATAACACCAAAACCAAACTTGCAAATCCGTCTAAAAATGCCTGTAATATTGAATATATGTTAGTTTTACCAGAATCAGTTATTTTGGTATGGTTTACAAATACAAAAATTGGGTTTTACTCATAATGACAGTATAACTGCCATATTCAAAATAACAGTTATTTAAACATAACTCCTAAACCAAATATGCTAAATGGCTAATAATGCCTGGAGAAATGAATCTTTGTGAGTTTTACTAGAAAAAAAAATGTTGTAAGGTTTGTAAAGAAAAAAGTTATTTGTTTTTTTACTCAATATGATGACTGTCATACTAAATATGAAAGTTAGATAAACATAATTCCAAAACCAAACTCCTAAACCAAACTTGCAATATGTCTTAAACTGCCTGTTATATTGAATCTATGTGAGTTTTGCCAGAATCAGGTATTTTGGTAAGGTTTACAAATACAACACTTGTGTTTTACTCATAATGACAGTATAACTGCAACATTTGATATGACAGTTATTTAAAAATGACTCCTAAACCAAACATGATAAATGACTAATAATGCCTGGAGAAATGTGTCTTTGTGAGTTTTACTGGAAAAAAATAATGTGTAAGGATTATAAAGACACAAGTTTTTTTTTTTTTTTTAATATGATGGTATGACTGTCATACTAAATATGAAAGTTATATACACATAACTCCAAAACCAAAATGCATTTAGTCTGAAAATGCCTGTAATATTGTATCTTTTTGAGTTTTACCAGAATCAGGTATTTTGGTAAGGTTGACAAATACAAACGTTAGGTTTTACTCATAATGACAGTATACTGCCACATTCAATATGACAATTATTTAAACATAACTCCAAAACCAAACATGCATTATGTCTAAAAATGCTTAAAATTTTGTATCCATGTGAGTTTTACTAGAATCAGTTGTTTTTGTAAGGTTTACAAATATAAAATATTAGTTTTACTCATAATGAGAGTTTACTGTCACAATCAATCTGACAAAATGGCTAATAATGCCTGGAGGAATGTATATTTGTGAATTTTACTGAAACAAATATTTTGTAAGGTTTGTAAACACATACATTAGTTGTTTTTTTTTACTTAATTTTACAGTATAGCTGTCATACTATATATGAAAGTTTTATAAACATAACTCCAAAACCAAACATGCAATCCGTCTAAAAATGTCTGTAATATTTATTATATGTAAGTTTGATCAGAATCAGGTATTTTGGTAAGGTTTACAAATCAAAAAATTAGGTTTTACTCATAGTGACAGTATAACTGCCAGACTCAAAATGACAGTTATTTAAACATAACTCCTAAAACACAAATGCAAAATGACTAATAATGCCTAGAGAAATGTATATGTGTGAATTTTACCGGAAAACAATATTTTGTAAGGTTTATAAAGACACAAGTTAGTTTTTTTTATTTAATATGATGGTATAACTGTCATACTAAATATGAAAGTTATATAAATATAACTCCAAAACCAAACATACATTATGTCTAAAAATGCCTGTAATATTGTATCTATGTGAGGTTTACCAGAACCAGGTATTTTGGTAAGGTTTACAAATACAAAAAATAGTTTTGTTTTAAAATGACACACAATACAATAACTGCCACACTCAATATGAAAGTTATTTAAAGATAACTCCGAAACCAAACATGATAAAAGGCTAATTATGCGTGGAGAAATGTATCTTTGTGAGTTTTGGGAAGAAAAAAATTGTAAGGTTTATAAAGACACAAGTTGTTTTTTTTTCTACTCAATATGATGGTAGAACTGTCATACTAAATATGAAAGTTGTATAAACATAACTCCAAAACCAAACATGCATTATGTCTAAAAATGCCTGCAATATTGTATCTATGTGATTTTTACCAGAATCAGGTATTTTTGGTAAGGTTTACAAATACAAAAATTAGGTTTTACTCATAATGACAGTATACTGTCACATTCAATCTGACAGTTATTTAAACATAACTCCTAAACCACAAATACAAAATGGCTAATAATGCCTGGAGAAATGTATCTTTGTGAGTTTTCCTGGAAAAAAAAATATTTTATAAGGTTTGTAAAGACACAAGTTAGTTTTTTTTACTTAATATGACAGTATAACTGTCATACTAAATATGAAAGTTAAATAAACATAACTCCAAAACCAAACTTGCAATACGTCTAAAAATGCCTGTAATATTGAATCTATGTGAGTTTTACCAGAATCAGGTATTTAGGTAAGGTTTACAAATACAAAAATTGGGCTTTACTTATAATGACAGTATAACTGCCATATTCAAAATAACAGTTATTTAAACACAACTCCTAAACCAAACATGCTAAATAACTAATATTGCCTGGAGAAATGTATCTTGGTGAATTTTACTAGAAAAAAACTATTTTGTAATGTTTGTAAAGACAAAAGTTTTTTTTTTTTACTGAATATGATGGTATAACTGTCAAACTAAATATAAAATTAATATAAACATAATTCCAAAAACTAACTCCTAAACCAAACTTGCAATCCGTCTTAAACTGCCTGTAATATTAAATCTATATGAGTTTTACCAGAATCAGGTATTTTGGTAAAGACACGAGTTGGTTTTTTTTTTTACACAATTTAACAGTATAGCTGTCATACTATATATGAAAGTTATATAAACACAACTCCAAAACCAAATATGCAATCCGTCTAAAAATGCCTGTAATATTGAATATATGTGAGTTTTATCAGAATCAGGTATTTTGGTAAGGTTTACAAAAACAAAAATTAGGTTTTACTCATAGTGACAGTATAACTGCCACACTCAATATGACAGTTAATTAAACATAACTCCTAAAACACAAATGCAAAATGACCAATAATGCCTGGAGAAAGGCATATTTGTGAATTTTACTGGAAAACAATATTTTGTAAGGTTTGTAAAGATACAAATTAGTTTTTGTTTTTTACTCAATATTATGGTATAACTTTCATACTAAATATGAAAGTTATATAAACATAACTCCAAAACCAAACATGCTTTATGTCTAAAAATTCCTGTAATATTGTATCGATGTGGGTTTTACCAGAATCAGGTATTTTGGTAAAGTTTACAAATACAAAAAATAGGTTTTACTCATAATGACAGTATAACTGCCACACTCAATATGACAGTTATTTAAACATAACTCCTAAACCAAACATGATAAATGGCTAATTATGCCTGGAGAAATGTATCTTTGTGAGTTTTACTGGGAACATTTTTTTTTGTAAGGTTTATAAAGACACAAGTTATTTTTTTTTTACTCAATAGGATGGTATAACTGTCATACTAAATATAAAAGTTTTATAAACATAACTCCAAAACCAAACATGCATTATGTCTAAAAATGCCTGCAATATTGTATCTATGTGATTTTTACCAGAATTAGGCAATTTTGGTAAGGTTTATAAATACAATAAATAGGTTTTACTCACTATGACAGTATACTGTCACATTCAATCTGACAGTTATTTAAACATACTGTAACTCCTAAACCACAATTACAAAATGGCTAATAATGCCTGGAAAAATTTATCTTTGTGAGTTTTTTTGGAATTATTTATTTATTTATTATTATTTTTTTTTTTATAAGGTTTGTAAAGAAGCAAGTTAGTTTTTTTTTTACTTAATATGACAGTATAACTGTCATACTAAATATGAAAGTTAAATAAACATAACTCCAAAACCAAACTTGCAATCTGTCTTAAACTTCCTGTAATATTGAATCTATGTGAGTTTTACCAGAATCTGGTATTTTGGTAAGGTTTACAAATACAAAAATTGGGTTTTACTCATAATGACAGTATAACTGCCATATTCAAAATAACAGTTATTTAAACATAACTCCTAAACCAAACATGATAAATAGCTAATAATGCCTGGAAAAATGTATATAAACATAACTCCAAAACCAAACATGGATTATGTCTAAAAATGCCTGTAATATTGTATATATGTGAGTTTTACCAGAATAAGGAATTTTGGTAAGGTTTATAAATACAAAAATTAGGTTTTACTCATAATGACAGTATAACTGCCGCCCTCAATATGATGGTTATGTTAACATAACTCCTAAACCACACATGCAAAATGGCTAATAATGCCTGGAGAATTGTATCTTTGTGAGTTTTACTAGAAAAAAATATTTTGTAAGGTTTGTAAAGACAAAAGTTTTTTTTTTTTTACTCAATATGATGGTTTAACCGTCAAACTAAATATAAAAGTAATATAAACATCATTCCAAAACCAAACTCCTAAACCAAACTTGCAATCCGTCTTAAACTGCCTGTAATATTGAATCTATATGAGTTTCACCAGAATCAGGTATTTTGGTAAGGTTTACAAATACAAAACTTGGGTTTTACTCATAATGACAGTATAACTGCATTATTTGATATGACAGTTATTTAAACATAACTCCTAAACCAAACATGATAAATAGCTAATAATGCCTGGAAAAATGTATATAAACATAACTCCAAAACCAAACATGGATTATGTCTAAAAATGCCTGTAATATTGTATCTATGTGAGTTTTACCAGAATAAGGAATTTTGGTAAGGTTTATAAATACAAAAATTAGGTTTTACTCATAATGACATTATAACTGCCGCCCTCAATATGACGGTTATGTTAACATAACTCCTAAACCACATATGCAAAATGGCTAATAATGCCTGGAGAATTGTATCTTTGTGAGTTTTACTAGAAAAAAATATTTTGTAAGGTTTGTAAAGACAAAAGTTTTGTTTTTTTTACTCAATATGATGGTTTAACCGTCAAACTAAATATAAAAGTAATATAAACATCATTCCAAAACCAAACTCCTAAACCAAATATGCAATCCGTCTTAAACTGCTTGTAATATTGAATCTATATGAGTTTCACCAGAATCAGGTATTTTGGTAAGGTTTACAAATACAAAACTTGGGTTTTACTCATAATGACAGTATAACTGCATTATTTGATATGACAGTTATTTAAACATAACTCCTAAACCAAACATGATAAATAGCTAATAATGCCTGGAAAAATGTATATAAACATAACTCCAAAACCAAACATGGATTATGTCTAAAAATGCCTGTAATATTGTATCTATGTGAGTTTTACCAGAATAAAGAATTTTGGTAAGGTTTATAAATACAAAAATTTGGTTTTACTCATAATGACAGTATAACTGCCACCCTAAATATGACGGTTATGTTAACATAACTCCTAAACCACACATGCAAAATGGCTAATAATACCTGGAGAAATGTATCTTTGTGAGTTTTCGAGGGAAAAATAATATTTTGTAAGGTTTGATAAGACACAAAATAGATTTTTTTATTCAATATTTTTTTGTATAACTGTCATAATAAATGTAAAAGTTATATAAACATAACTCCAATACCAAACATGCAATCCGTCTAAAAATGCCTGTAATATTGAATCTATGGGAGTTTTACTAGAATCAGGTATTTTGTTAAGGTTTACAAATACAAAAATGTGGTTTTACTCACTATGACAGTATACTGTCACATTCAATCTGCCTGTTATTTAAACACAAATTCTAAACCACAGATGCAAAATGGCTAATAATAACTGGAGAAATGTATTTTTGTGAGTTTTACTGGAAAAAAAATATTTTGTAAGGTTTGTTTAGACACAAGTTATTTTTTTTTACTCAATATGATGGAAACATGCTTTATGTCTAAAAAAATCCTGTAATATTTTATCCATGTGAGTTTTATCAGAATCAGTTATTTTGGTAATTTTACAAAAACAAAAAATAGGTTTTACTCATAATGACAGTATATCTGCCACACTCAATATGACAGTTATTTAAACATAACTCTAAACCAAACATGGTTAATGGCTAATAATGCCTGGAGAAATGTATCTTTGTGAGTTTTACTGGAAACGTTTTTTTTTAAGGTTTATAAAGACACAAGTTAGTTTTTTTTACTCAATATGACAGTATAACTGTAATACTAAATGTAAAAAATATATAAACATAACTCCAAAACCAAACATGCATTATGTTAAAAAATGCCTGTAATTTTGTATCAATGCGAGTTTTACTAAAATCAATTGTTGTAGTAAGGTTTGCAAATACAAAATATTGGTTTTACTCACCATGATAGTATACTGTCACATTCAATTTTACAGTTATTCAAACATAACTACCAAACCACATATGCAAAATGGCTATAATGCCTGGAGAAATGTATCTTTGTGAGATTACTGGAAAAACATATTTTGTAAGGATTGTAAAGAAACAATTTAGTTTTTTTTACTTAATATGATGAGGTGGCGACTTTTCCAGGGTGTACCCCGCCTTCCGCCTGATTGTAGCTGAGAAGGGAATAAGCGGTAGAAAATGGATGGATGGATGGACAGTATAACTGTCATACTAAATGTAAAAGTAGTACAAACATAACTCCAAAACTAAACATGCATTATGTCTAAAAATGCCTGTAATATTGTATCCATGTGAGTTTTACTAGCATCAGTTGTTTTTGTAAGTTTTGCAAATACAAAATATTGGTTTTACTCACTATGACAGAATACTGTCACATTCAATCTGACAGCTATTTAAACATAACTCCTAAACCACACATGCAAAATGACTAATAATGCCTGGAAAAATGTATCTCTGTGAATTTTACTGGAAAAAAATATTTTGTAAGGTTTGTAAAATTACAAGTTTGTTATTTTTTACTCAATTTGACAGTATAACTGTCATACTAAATATGAAAGTTATATACACATTACTCTAAAACCAAACTTGCAATCCGTCTAAAAATGCCTGTAATATTGAATCTATGTGAGTTTTACCAAAATCAGGTATTTTGGTAAGGTTTACAAATACAAAACTTGGGTTTTACTCATAATGACAGTATAACTGCATTATTTGATATGACGGTAATTTAAACATAACTCCTAAACCAAACATGATTAATGGCTAATAATGCCTGGAAAAATGTATATAAACATAACTCCAAAACCAAAAATGCATTATGTCTAAAAATGCCTGTAATATTGTATCTATGTGAGTTTTATCGAAATCAGGTATTTTGGTAAGGATTACAAATAAAAAAAATAGGTTTTAATCATAATGACGGATAACTACCACATTCAAAATGACAGTTTTTCTAAACATAACTCCTAAACAAAACATGCTAAAAGGCTATTAATGCCTGGAGAAATGTATCTTTGTGAGTTTTTCTGGGAAAAAAAATTTAAGGTTTGTAAAGATTTTTTTTTAACTCAAAATGACAGTGTAATCTGTCATACTTAATGGAAAAGTTATATAAACGTAACTCCAAAACCAAACATGCATGTTGTCTAAAAATGCCTGAAATGATGTAGCCATGTGAGTTTTACTAGAATCAGTTGTATTTGTAAGTTTTGCAAATACAAAATATTGGTTATACTCACTATGACAGTATACTGTCACATTCAATCTGACAGTTATTTAAACATAACTCCTAAACCACACATTCAAAATGACTATTAATGCCTGGACAAATGTATCTCTGTGAATTTTTCTGGAAAAAAATATTTTGTAAGGTTTGTCATATTAAATACAAAGTTTTTTGTTTTTTTACTCAATACGACATCAGTATACTGTCATAGTGAGTAAAACCAATATTTTGTTTTTGCAAACCTTACAAAAACAACTGATTCTAGTAAAACTCACATAGACACAAAATTACAGGCATTTTTAGATATAATGCATGTTTGGTTTTGGAGTTAAGTTTATATAACTTTTACATTTAGTATGACAGTTATAATGTCATATTGAGTAAAAAAAATAACTTCTGTCTTTCCAAACATTACAATTATTTTTTTCCAGTAAAGCTCACAAATATACATTTTTCCAAGCATTATTAGCCATTTTGCATGTGTGGTTTAGGAGTTATATTTAAATAACTGTCATATTGAGTGTGACAACATACTGTCATAGTGAGTAAAACCAATATTTTGTATTTGCAAACCTTGGTTTCGGAGTTATGTTTATATAACTTCCATATTTAGTATGACAGTTATACTGTCATATTGAGTAAAACAAACTAACTTGTGTCTTTACAAACCTTACAATGTTTTTTTTTTTTTTCAGTAAAACTCACAAAGATACATTTCCCCAGGCATTATTAGTCATTTTGTATGTGTGGTTTAGGAGTTATGTTTAAATATCTGCCAGATTGAATGTGACAACATACTGTCATAGTGAGTAAAACCAATATTTTGTATTTGCAAACCTTAAAAAAACAACTGATTCTAGTAAAACTCACATGGATACAATGTTACAGGCATTTTTAGACATAATGCATGTTTGGTTTTGGAGTTTTGTTTATATACATTTTACATTTAGTATGACAGTTATACTGTCATATAGAGTAAAAACTAACTTTTTTTTCAGTAAAACTCACAAAGATGCATTTCTCCAGTCATTATTAGCCATTTAGCATGTTTGGTTTAGGAGTTATGTTTAAGTAACTGTCATTTTGAATGTGGCAGTTACACTGTCAATATGGGTAAAACCATCCATCCATCCATCTTCTTCTGCTTATCCGAGGTCGGGTCGCGGGGGCAGCAGCTTAAGCAGGGAAGCCCAGACTTCCCTCTCCCCAGCCACTTCGTCCAGCTCCTCCCGGGGGATCCCGAGGCGTTCCCAGGCCAGCCGGGAGAGATAGTCTTCCCAGCGTGTCCTGGGTCTTCCCCGTGGCCTCCAACCGGTCGGACGTGCCCGAAACACCTTCCTAGGGAGGCGTTCGGGTGGCATCCTAACCAGATGCCCGAACCACCTCATCTGGCTCCTCTCGATGTGGAGGAGCAGCGGCTTTACTTTGAGCTCCCCCCGGATGACAGAGCTCCTCACCCTATCTCTAAGGGAGAGCCCCGCCACTCGGCGGAGGAAACTCATTTCGGCCGCTTGTACCCGTGATCTTGTCCTTTCGGTCATGACCCAAAGCTCATGACCATAGGTGAGGATGGGAACATAGATCGACCGGTAAATCGAGAGCTTTGCCTTCCGGCTCAGCTCCTTCTTCACCACAACGGATCGATACAGCGTCCGCATTACTGAAGACGCCGCACCAATCCGCCTGTCGATCTCACGATCCACTCTTCCCCCACTCGTGAACAAGACTCAGAGGTACTTGAACTCCTCCACTTGGGGCAAGATCTCCTCCCCAACCCGGAGATGGCACTCCACCCTTTTCCGGGAGAGAACCATGGACTCGGACTTGGAGGTGCTGATTCCCATCCCAGTCGCTTCACACTCGGCTGCGAACCGATCCAGCGATAGCTGAAGATCTTGGCCAGAGGAAGCCATCAGGACCACATCATCTGCAAATAGCAGAGACCTAATCCTGCAGCCACCAAACCAGATCCCCTCAACGCCTTGACTGCGCCTAGAAATTCTGTCCATAAAGGTTATGAACAGAATCGGTGACAAAGGGCAGCCTTGGCGGAGTCCAACCCTCACTGGAAACGTGTCCGACTTACTGCCGGCAATGCGGACCAAGCTCTGGCACTGATTATACAGGGAGCGAACTGCCACAATAAGACAGTCCGTTACACCATACTCTCTGAGCACTCCCCACAGGACTTCCCGGTCGAATGCCTTCTCCAAGTCCACAAAGCACATGTAGACTGGTTGGGCAAACTCCCATGCACCCTCAAGGACCCTGCCGAGAGTATAGAGCTGGTCCACAGTTCCACGACCAGGACGAAAACCACACTGTTCCTCCTGAATCCGAGGTTCGATTATCCGGCGTAGCCTCCTCTCCAGTACACCTGAATAGACCTTACCGGGAAGGCTGAGGAGTGTGATCCCACGATAGTTGGAACACACCCTCCGGTTCCCCTTCTTAAAGAGAGGAACCACCAACCCGGTCTGCCAATCCAGAGGTACCGACCCCGATGTCCACGCGATGTTGCAGAGTCTTGTCAACCAAGACAGCCCCACAACATCCAGAGCCTTAAGGAACTCCGGGCGGATCTCATCCACCCCCGGGGCCTTGCCACCGAGGAGCTTTTTAACTACCTCGGCAACCTCAGCCCCAGAAATAGGAGAGCCCACCACAGATCCCCCAGGCCCTGCTTCCTCATAGGAAGACGTGCTGGTAGGATTGAGGAGGTCTTCGAAGTATTCCCTCCACCGATCCACAACATCCGCAGTCGAGGTCAGCAGAGCACCATCCCCACCATACACGGTGTTGACACTGCACTGCTTCCCCTTCCTGAGGCGGCGGATGGTGGTCCAGAATTGCTTCGAAGCCGTCCGGAAGTCTTTTTCCATAGCCTCCCCGAACTCCTCCCATGTCCGAGTTTTTGCCTCCGCGACCGCTGAAGCCGCACACCGCTTGGCCTGTCGGTACCTGTCTGCTGCCTCAGGAGTCCCATGAGCCAAAAGAACCCGATAGGACTCCTTCTTCAGCATGACGGCATCCCTCACCGCCGGCGTCCACCAACGGGTTCTAGGATTACCGCCACGACAGGCACCAACTACCTTGCGGCCACAGCTCCAATCGGCCGCCTCGACAACAGAGGTACGGAACATCGTCCACTCGGACTCAATGTCCAGCACCTCCCTCGTGACATGTTCAAAGTTCTTCCGGAGGTGGGAATTGAAACTCTCTCTGACAGGAGACTCTGCCAGACGTTCCCAGCAAACCCTCACAATGCGTTTGGGCCTGCCAGGTCTGTCCGGCATCCTCCCCCACCATCGCAGCCAACTCACCACCAGGTGGTGATCGGTTGAAAGCTCCGCCCCTCTCTTCACCCGAGTGTCCAAAACATGAGGCCGCAAATCTGATGACACAACTACAAAGTCGATCATGGAACTGCGGCCTAGGGTGTCCTGGTGCCAAGTGCACATATGGACACCCTTATGTTCGAACATGGTGTTCATTATGGACAATCTGTGACGGGCACAAAAGTCCAATAAAAGAATACCACTCGGGTTCAGATCCGGGCGGCCATTCTTCCCAATCACGCCTCTCCAGGTTTCACTGTCGCTGCCAACATGAGCATTGAAGTCCCCCAGTAGAATGAGGGAATCACCCGGGGGAGCACTCTCAAGTACTCCCTCGAGCGAATCCAAAAAGGGTGGGTACTCTGAGCTGCGGTTTGGCGCGTAAGCGCAAACCACAGTCAGGACCCGTCCCCCCACCCGAAGGCGGAGGGAAGCTACCCTCTCGTCCACCGGGTTGAACTCCAACGTGCAGGCTCTGAGCCGGGGGGCAACAAGAATTGCCACCCCAGCCCGTCGCCTCTCATTGCCGGCAACGCCAGAGTGGAAGAGAGTCCAGCCCCTCTCGAGAGAACTGGTTCCAGAGCCCTTGCTGTGCGTCGAAGTGAGTCCGACTATATCTAGCCGGAACTTCTCAACCTCGCGCACTAGCTCAGGCTCCTTCCCCCCCAGCGAGGTGACGTTCCACGTCCCAAGAGCTAGCTTCTGTAGCCGAGGATCGGACCGCCAAGTGCCCTGCCGTCGGCTTCCGCCCAGCTCACAGTGCACCCGACCTCTATGGCCCCTGCTATGGGTGGTGAGCCCATTGGAGGGGGGACCCACGTTGCCTCTTCGGGCTGTGCCCGGCCGGGCCCCATGGAGACAGGCCCGGCCACCAGGCGCTCGCCATCGTGCCCCACCTCCGGGCCTGGCTCCAGAGGGGGGCCCCGGTGACCCGCGTCCGGGCGAGGGAAAACTGGGTCCTTTATTTTTATTTGTCATGGAGGTCTTCGACTCCTAATCCAAAAATGATAAATGGCTAATAATGCCTGGAGAAATGTATGTAAACATAACTCCAAAACCAAACATGCATTATGTCTAAAAATGCCTGTAATATTGTATCTATGTGAGTTTTACCAGAATCAGGTTTTTTGGTAAGCTTTATAAATACAAAATTTAGGTTTTACTCACTATGACAGTATACTGTCACATTCAATCTGACAGTTATTTAAACTTACTGTAACTCCTAAACCACATATACAAAATGGCTAATAATGCCTGGAGAAATGTATCTTTGTGAGTTTTCCTGGAAAAAAAATAACAAATGTATAAGGTTTGTAAAGACACAAGTTAGTTTATTTTACTTAATATGACAATAAAACTGTCATACTAAATATGAAAGTTAAATAATCATAACTCCAAAACCAAACTTACAATACGTCTAAAAATGCCTGTAATATTGAATCTATGTGAATTTTACCAGAATCAGGTATTTTGGTGAGGTTTACAAATACAAAAATTGGGTTTTACTCATAATGACAGTATAACTGCCATATTCAAAATAACAGTTATTAAAACATAACTCCTAATCCAAACATGCTAAATAGCTAATAATGCCTGGAGAAATGTATCTTTGTGAGTTTTATTAGAAAAAAATATTTTGTAAGGTTTGTAAAGACAAACGTTTTTGTTTTTTTACACATTATGATGGTATAACTGTCAAACTAAATATAAAAGTAATATACACATCATTCCAAAACCAAACTCCTAAACTAAACTTGCAATCCGTCTTAAACTGTCTGTAATATTCAGAATCAGGTATTTTGGTAAAGTTTATAAATACAAAACTTGGGTTTTACTCATAATGACAGTATAACTGCATTATTTGATATGACAGTTATTTAAACATAACTCCTAAACCAAACATGATAAATAGCTAATAATGCCTGGAAAAATGTATATAAACATAACTCCAAAACCAAACATGCATTATGTCTAAAAATGCCTGTAATATTGTATCTATGTGAGTTTTACCAGAATCAGGAATTTTGGTAAGGTTTGTAAATACAAAAATTAGGTTTGTATCATAATGACAGTATAACTGCCACCCTCAATATGACGGTTATGTTAACATAACTCCTAAACCACACATTCAAAATGGCTAATAATGCCTGGAGAAATGTATCTTTGTGAGTTTTACAGGAAAAACAATATTTTGTAAGGTTTGATAGGACACAAAATAGGTTTTTTTATTCAATATGTTTGTATAACTGTCATAATAAATGTAAAAGTTATATAAACATAACTCCAATACCAAACATGCAATCCATCTAAAAATGCCTGTAATATTGAATCTATGTGAGTTTTACTAGAATCAGGTATTTTGTTAAGGTTTACAAATACAAAAATTAGGTTTTACTCACTATGACAGTATACTGTCACATTCAATCTGACTGTTATTTAAACACAAATTCTAAACCACGGATGCAAAATGGCTAATAATAACTGGAGAAAAGTATTTTTGTGAGTTTTACTGGAAAAAAAAATATTTTGTAAGGTTTGTATGGACACAAGTTAGTTTTTTTTACTCAATATGATGGAAAAATGCTTTATTTCTAAAAAATCCTGTAATATTTTATCCATGTGAGTTTTATCAGAATCAGTTATTTTGGTGATTTTACAAATACAAAAAATAGGTTTTAATCATAATGACAGTATATCTGCCACACTCAATATGACAGGTATTTAAACATAACTCTACACCAAACATGGTTAATGGCTAATAATGCATGGAGAAATGTATCTTTGTGAGTTTTACTGGAAAAACATTTTTCTTAAGGTTTATAAAGACACAAGTTAGTTTTTTTTACTCAATATGACAGTATAACTGTAATACTAAATGTAAAAAATATATAAACATAACTCCAAAACCAAAAATGCATTGCTTAAAAATGCCTGTAATTTTGTATCCATGCGAGTTTTACTAAAATCAATTGTTGTAGTAAGGTTTGCAATTACAAAATATTGGTTTTACTCACCATGATAGTATACTGTCACATTCAATTTGACAGTTATTTAAACATAACTACCAAACCACACATGCAAAATGGCTATAATGCCTGGAGAAATGTATCTTTGTGATATTACTGGAAAAACATATTTTGTAAGGTTTGTAAAGAAACAATTTAGTTTTTTTTACTTAATATGGATGGATGGATGACAGTTATACTGTCCAACCATCCATCCATTTTCTACCGCTTATTCCCTTTTGGGGTCGCGGGGGGGCGCTGGAGCCTATCTCAGCTACAATCGGGCGGAAGGCGGTGTAAACCCTGGACAAGTCGCCATCTCATCGCAGGGTATATAACTGTCATACTAAATGTAAAAGTAGTATAAACATAACTCCAAAACCAAACATGCATTATGTCTAAAAATGCCTGTAATATTGTATCCATGTGTGTTTTTCTAGAATCAGTTGTTTTTGTAAGTTTTGCAAATACAAAATATTGGTTTTACTCACTATGACAGTATACTGTCACATTCAATCTGACAGCTATATAAACATAACTCCTAAACCACACATGCAAAATGACTAATAATGCCTGGAAAAATGTATCTCTGTGAATTTTACTGGAAAAAAATATTTTGTAAGGTTTTCAAAATTACAAGTTTGTTATTTTTTACTCAATTTGACAGTATAACTGTCATACTAAATATGAAAGTTATATACACATAACTCTAAAACCAAACTTGCAATCCGTCTAAAAATGTCTGTAATATTGAATCTATGTGAGTTTTACCAAAATCAGGTATTTTAGTAAGGTTTACAAATACAAAAATTTGGTTTTACTCAAAATGACAGTATAACTGCCACACTCAATATGACAGTTTTTTAAACATAACTCCTAAAAAACAAATGCAAAATGACTAATAATGCCTGGAAAAATGTATCTTTGTGAATTTTAATGAAAAAAAATATTTTGTAAGGTTTGTAAAGACACAAATTAGCTGTTTTTTTTTTTACTTAATATGATGGTATAACTGTCATATTAAATATGAAAGTTATATGAACATAACTCCAAAACAAATGCAAAATGACTAATAATGCCTGGAAAAATGTATCTTTGTGAATTTTAATGAAAAAAAATATTTTGTATGGTTTGTAAAGACACAAATTAGTTGTTTTTTTTACTTAATATGATGGTATAACTGTCATATTAAATATGAAAGTTATATGAACATAACTCCAAAACCAAACATGAATTTTGTCTAAAAATACCTGTAATATTGTATCTATGTGAGTTTTACCAGAATCAGGTATTTTGGTAAGGTTTACAAATACAAAAATTAGGTTTTACTCACTATGACAGTATACTGTCACATTCAATCTGACAGTTATGTAAACATAACTCTTAAACCACACATGCAAAATGGCTAATAATGCCTGGAGACATGTATCTTTGTGAGTTGTACTAGGACACATATTTTGTAAGGTTTGTAAAGACCCACGTTTGTTTGTTTTACGCAATATGACAGTATAACTGTCATACTACATGCAAAAAAAATTATAAACATGACTCCAAAACCAAACTTGCAATCCGTCTAAAAATGTCTGTAATATAGAATCTATGTGAGTTTTACCAAAATGAGGTATTTTGGTAAGGTTGACAAATAAAAAAAATAGGTTTTACTGATAGTGACATTATAAGTGCCACACTCAATATGACAGTTATTTAAACATAACTCATAAATGACACATGAAAATGGCTATTAATTCTGGAGAAATGTATCTTTGTTAGTTTTACTAGAGTAATGATCTTTTGTAAGGTTTGCAAAGACACACGTTTTTTTTTACTCAATATGACGGTATAACTGTCAAACTAAATAAAAAAGTTATAGAAACATAACTCCAAAACCAAACTCTAAAAACCAAACATGCAATCCATTTAAAAATGCCTGTAATATTAAATATATGTGAGTTTTATCAGAATCAGGTATTTTGGTAAGGTTTAAAATACCAAAATTAGGTTTTACTCATAATGACAGTAAAACTGCCACGCTCAATATGACAGTTATTTAAACATAACTCCTAAAACACACATGCAAAATGACAAATATTGCGTGGAAAAATGTATCGTTGTGATTTTTACTGGAAAACATTTTTTTGTAAGGTTTGTAAAGATACTGGTTTTTTTTTAACTCAATATGATGGTATAACTGTCATACTGAATATGAAAGTTTTATAAACATAACTCCAAAACCAAACTTGCAATTCGTAAAAAAATTGCTGTAATATTGAATATATGTGATTTTTACCAGAATCAGGTATTTTGGTAAGGATTACAAATACAAAAATGAGGTTTTACTCATAATGACGGATAACCGCCACATTTTTTTGAACATAACTCCTAAACAAAACATGCTAAATGGCTAATAATGCCTGGAGAAATGTATCTTTGTGAGTTTTACTGGTAAGGTTTGTAAAGACACAAGTTAGTTTTTTCTAACTCAAAAAGACAGTATAACTGTCATAATAAATGGAAAAGTTATATAAACATAACTCCAAAACCAAACATGCATTATGTCTAAATATGCCTGAAATGATGTATCCATGTGTGTTTTACTAGAATCAGTTGTTTTTGTAAGTTTTGCAAATACAAAATATTGTTTTTACTCACTATGACAGTATACTGTCACATTCGATCCGACAGTTATTTAAACATAACTCCTAAACCACACATTCAAAATGACTAATAATGCCGGGAAAAATGTATCTCTGTGAATTTTTCTGGAAAAAATATTTTGTAAGGTTTGTTATAACACAAGTTAGGTATTTTTTTACTCAATATGACAGCAGTATACTGTCATAGTGAGTAAAACCAATATTTTGTATTTGCAAACCTTACCAAATTAATATTTTAGGCATTTTTAGACATAATGCATGCTCATTTTTGGAGTTATGTTTATATAACTTTTACATTTAGTTTGACAGTTATACTGTTATATTGAATTAAAAAAACTAACTTGCGTCGTTGCAAAACTTACAAAAGATACATTTTCTAGTAAAGCTAACAAAGATACATGTCTTCAGGCATTATTAGACATGTTGCATGTTTGGTGTAGGAATTATGTTGAAAAATATTTGTATTGCTTTTTTCGCATTATCTCAGGATTTTAAGAACATTACTGGCATATTAAGTAAAAAACTACTATGACAGTATACTGTCACATTCAATCTGCCTGTTATTTAAACATAAATTCTAAACCACAGATGGCTAATAATGCCTGGAGAAATGTATTTTTGTGAGTTTTACCGGAAAAAAATATTTTGTAAGGTTTGTATAGACATAAGTTAGTTTTTTTTTACTCAATATGATAGTATAACTGTCTTACTAAATTTGAAAGTTATATAAACATAACTCCAAAACCAAACTTGCAATCTGTCTAAAAATGTCTGTAATATTGAATATATGTGATTTTTACCAGAATCAGGTATTTTGGTAAGGATTACAAATAAAAAAATTAGGTTTTACTCATAATGACGGATAACTGCCACATTCGAAATTACATAACTCCTAAACAAAACATGCTAAATGGCTAATAAAGCCTGGAGAAATGTATCTTTGTGAGTTTTACTGGGAAAAAAAAAAAAAGTAAGGTTTGTAAAGACACAAGTTAGTTAGACAGTATAACTGTCATACTAAATGGAAAAGTTATATAAACATAACTCCAAAACCAAACATGCATTTTGTCTAAAAATGCCTGATATGATGTATCCATGTGAGTTTTACTAGAATCAGTTGTTTTTGTAAGTTTTGCAAATACAAAATATTGGTTATACTCACTATAGTGAGTATAACCAGTTTTGTATTTGTAAACCTTACCAAAAACCTTACTGTATATTGAGTGTGGCAGTTATACTGTCACTATGAGTAAAACCTAATTTTTGTTTTTGTAAACCTTACCAAAATACCTGATTCTGATAAAACTCACATATATTCAATATTACAGGCATTTTTAGACGGATTGCATATTTGGTTTTGGAGTTGTGTTTATATAACTTTCATATATAGTATGACAGCTATACTGTTAAATTGTGTAAAAAAAAAAAAATAACTCGTGTCTTTACCAAAATACCTGATTCAGGTAAAACTCATATAGATTTAATATTACAGGCAGTTTAAGACGGATTGCAAGTTTGGTTTAGGAGTTTGTTTTTGGAATTATGTTTATATTAATTTTATATTTAGTTTGACAGTTATACCATCATATTCAGTAAAAAAAAAAAACTTTTGTCTTTACAAACCTTACAAAATAGTTTTTTCTACTAAAAATCACAAAGATACATTTCTCCAGGCATTATTAGCCATTTAGCATGTTTGGTTTAGGAGTTGTGTTTAAATAACTGTTATATTTTAAATATGGCAGTTATACTGTTATTATGTGTAAAACCCAATTTTTGTATTTGTAAACCTTACCTAAATACCTGATTCTGGTAAAACTCACATAGATTCAATATTACAGGCATTTTTAGACGTATTGCAAGTTTGGTTTTGGAGTTATGTTTATTTGACTTTCATATTTAGTATGACAGTTATACTGTCATATTAAGTAAAAAAAACTAACTTGTGTCTTTACAAACCTTATACATTTTTTTATTTTTTTTTTCAGGAAAACTCACAAAGGTACATTTCTCCAGGCATTATTAGCCATTTTATATTTGTGGTTTAGGAGTTATGTTTAAATAACTGTCAGATTGAATGTGACAGTATACTGTCATTATGAGTAAAACCTAATTTTTGTATTTGTAAACCTTACCAAAAATACCTGATTCGGGTAAAAATCACATAGATACAATATTGCAGGCATTTTTAGACATAATGCATGTTTGGTTTTGGAGTTATGTTTATACAACTTTCATATTTAGTATGACAGTTAGACCATCATATTGAGTAAAAAAAAAAAAACTTGTGTCTTTATAAACCTTACAATTTTTTTACCCCCAAAACTCACAAAGATACAATTCTCCAGGCATAATTAGCCATTTATCATAATTGGTTTAGGAGTTATGTTTAAATAACTGTCATATTGAGTGTGGCAGTTATTGTATTGTGTGTCATTATAAATAAAAACCTATTTTTTGTATTTGTAAACCTTACCAAAATACCTGATTCTGGTAAAACCCACACCATACAATATTACAGGAATTTGTAGACATAAAGCATGTTTGGTTTTGGAGTTATGTTTATATAACTTTCATATCTAGTATGACAGTTATACCATCATATTGAGTAAAAAAAAAAATAATTTGTATCTTTACAAATCTTACAAAATATTGTTTTCTAGTAAAATTCACAAATATACATTTCTCTAGGCATTATTAGTCATTTTGCATTTGTGTTTTAGGAGTTATGTTTAATTAACTGTCATATTGAGTGTGGCAGTTATATTGTCCCTATGAGTAAAACCTAATTTTTGTATTCGTAAACCTTACCAAAATAACTGAATCTGACAAAACTCACATATATTCAATATTACAGGCATTTTTAGACGGATTGCATATTTGGTTTTGGAATTATGTTTATATAACTTTCATATATAGTATGACAGCTAAACTGTTAAATTGTGTAAAAAAAACTAACTTACAAACCTTACAAAATATTTTTTCCAGTAAAACTCACAAAGATACATTCCTCAAGGCATTATTAGCCATTTTGTCAGTATACTGTCATTATGAGTAAAACTAATATTTTGTATTTGTAAACCTTACAAAAACAACTGATTATAGTAAAACTCACATGGATACAAAATTATAAGCATTTTTAAACACAATACATGTTTGGTGGCAGTCAATGTGGCAGTTATTCTGTCATTATGAGTAAAACTAGTATTTTGTATTTGCAAACCTTACAAAAACAACTGATTCTAGTAAAACTCACATGGATACAATATTACAGTTATTTTTAGATATAATGCATGTTTGGTTTTGGAGTTATGTTTATATAACTTTTACATTTAATATGACAGTTATAATGTCATATTGAGTAAAAACAATAACTTGTCTTACAAACCTTACAATTTTTTCCAAGCATTATTAGCCATTTTGCATGTGTGGTTTAGGAGTTATATTTAAATAACTGTCATATTGAGTGTAGCAGTTATACTGTCATTATGAGTAAAACCTTATTTTTGTATTTGTAAACCTTACCAAAATACCTGATTGTAGTAAAACTCACATAGATACAAAATTACAGGCATTTTTAGACATAATGCATGTTTGGTTTTGGAGTTATGTTTATATAACTTTCATATTTAGTATGACAGTTATACTGTCATATTAAGTAAAAAAAACTAACTTGTGCCTTACAAAATTTTTTTTTTTTTTTTCAGTAAAACTCACAAAGATACATCCAGGCATTATTAGTCATTTTGTATGTGTGGTTTAGGAATTATGTTTAAATAACTGTCATTTTGAACGTTGCAGTTATACTGTCATTATGAGTAAAACCTAATTTTTGTATTTGTAAACCTTACCAAAATACCTGTTTCTGGTAAAACACACATAGATTCAATATTACAGGCATTTTTAGACGGATTGCATGTTTGGTTTTGAAGTTATGTTTATATAACTTTCAAATTTAGTAAGACAGTTATACCATCATATTGAGTAAAAAAACTAACTTGTGTCCAAACAAACCTTACAAAATATTTTTTTTCCATTAAAACTCACAAAAATACATTTCTCCAGGCATTATTAATTAGAAATTTTGCATGTTTGGTTTAGGAATTATGTTGAAATTTATTTTTATTGCTTTTTCCGCATTATTCAAGGATTTTAAGAACAATTCTGTAATATTGAGTAAAAAACTACTTTTTGTAATTGCAAGCCTTAAAAAAGCATATGTTCGAGTAAAACTCACAAGGATGCATTGTTTTAGGCATTATTAGCATTTTTGCATGTGTGGTTTAGGAGTTATGTTTAAATAACTGTCATTTTGCGTGTGGCAGTTATACTGTCTTTATGAGTAAAACCTAATTTTTGTATTTGTGAACCTTACCAAAATACCTGATTGTAGTAAAACTCACATAGATACAATATTACCTACTCAGTGGCCTAGTGGTTAGAGCGTCCGTCCTGAGATCGGTAGGTTGGGAGTTCAAATCCCGGCCGAGTCATACCAAAGACTATAAAAATGGGACCCATTACCTCCCTGCTTGGCACTCAGCATCAAGGGTTGGAATTGGGGGTTAAATCACCAAAAAGATTCATGGGCGCAGCCACCGCTGCTGCCCACTGCTCCCCTCACCTCCCAGGGGGTGATCAAGGGTGATGGGTCAAATGCAGAGAATAATTTCGCCACACCTAGTGTGTGTGTGACAATCATTGGTACTTTAACTTTAACTTTATTACAGGCATTTTAAGACATAATGCATGTTTGGTTTTGGAATCATGTTTATATAACTTTCATATTTAGTATGACAGTTATACTGTCATATTGAGAAAAAAAAAACTAACTTGTGTCTTTACAAACCTTACAAAAATTATTTCCCAGTAAAACTCACAAAGATACATTTCTCCAGGCATTATTAGTCATTTTGTATGTGTGGTTTAGGAGTTATGTTTAAATAACTGTCAGACTGAATGTGACAGTATACTGTCATAGTGAGTAAAACCAATATTTTGTATTTGCAAACCTTACAAAAACAACTTATTCTAGTAAAATTCACATGGATACAATATTACAGGCATTTTTAGACATGAAGCATGTTTGGTTTTGGAGTTATGTTTATATATGTTTATATATTTTTTACATTTAGTATTACAGTTATACTGTCATAATGAGTAAAAAAAACTAACTTGTGTCTTTATAAACCTTAACAATTATTTTTTTTCCAGTAAAACTCACAAAGATACATTTCTCCAGGCATTATTAGCCATTAATCATGTTTGGTTAGAGATATGTTTAAATAACTGTCATATTGAGTGTGGCAGTATTTGTAAAATTACCAAAATAACTGATTCTGATAAAACTCACATTGATAATATATTACAGGATTTTTGAGACATAAAGCATGTTTCCATCATATTGAGTAAAATAAACTAACTTGTGTCTATACAAACCTTACAAAATATTTTATTTTCCAGTAAAACTCACAAAAATACATTTCTCCAGTTAATATTAGCCATTTTGCATCTGTGGTTTAGAATGTATGTTTAAATAACAGTCAGATTGAATGTGACAGTATACTGTCATAGTGAGTAAAACCTATTTTTTTATTTGTAAACCTTAACAAAATACCTGATTCTAGTAAAACTCACAGATTCAATATTACAGGCATTTTTAGACGGATTGCATGTTTGGTATTGGAGTTATGTTTATATAACTTTTACATTTATTATGACAGTTATAACTTGTGTCTTTACAAACCTTACAATTTTTTTTCCCCCTGTAAATCTCACAAAGATACATTTCTCCAGGCATTATTAGCCATCTTGCATGAGTGGTTTAGGAGTTATGTTTACATAACCATCATATTGAGGGTGGCAGTTATACTGTCATTTTGAGTAAAACCTAATTTTTGTATTTATAAACCTTACCAAAATACCTGATTCTGGTTAAACTCACATAGATACAATATTACAGGCATTTTTAGACATAATGCATGTTTGGTTTTGGAGTTATGTTTATATACATTTTTCCAGGCATTATTAGCCATTTATCATGTTTGGTTTAGGAGTTATGTTTAAATAACTGTCATATCAAATAATGCAGTTATACTGTTATTATGAGTAAAACCCAAGTTTTGTATTTGTAAACCTTACCAAAATACCTGATTCTGGTAAAACTCATATAGATTCAATATTACAGGCAGTTTAAGACGGATTGCAAGTTTGGTTTGGAGTTTGTTTTTGGAATTATATTTATAATAATTGTATATTTAGTTTGACAGTTATACCATCATATTCAATAAAAAAAAAAAAAACTTTTGTCTTTACAAACCTTACAAAATATTGTTTTCTAGTAAAATTCACAAAGATACATTTGTCCAGGCATTATTAGCCATTTAGCATGTTTGGTTTAGGAGTTGTGTTTAAATAACTGTCATATCAAATATTGCAGTTATACTGTCATTATGAGTAAAACCCAAGTTTTGAATTTGTAAACCTTACCAAAATACCTGATTCTGGTAAAACTCACATAGATAAAATATTACAGGCAGTTTAAGACATATTGCAAGTTTCGTTTAGGAGTTTGGTTTTGGAATTATGTTTATTTAACTTTCATATTTAGTATGACAGTTATACCATCATATTGAGTAAAAAAAAACTAACTTTTGTCTTTAAAAAACCTTACAAAATAGTTTTTTCTAGTAAAAATCACAAAGATAGATTTCTCCAGGCATTATTAGCCATGTATCATGTTTGGTTTAGGAATTATGTTTAAATAACTGTCATGTTGAGTGTGGCAGTTATATTGTCATTATGAGTAAAACCTATTTTTTGTATTTGTAAACCTTACCAAAATACCTTATTCTGGTAAAACTCATATAGATACAATATTACAGGAATTTTTAGACATAAAACATGTTTGGTTTAGGAGTTATGTTTAAATAACTGTCAGATTGAATGTGACAGTATACTGTCACAGTGAGTAAAACCAATATTTTGTATTTGCAAACCTTACAAAAACAACTGATTCTAGTTAAACTCACATGAATACAATATTACAGGCATTTTTAGATATAATGCATGTTTGGTTTTGGAGTTATGTTTATAATTTTTTTACATTTGGTATGACAGTTATACTGTCATATTAAGTAAAAAACTAACTTGTTTCTTTACAAACCTTATAAAAAATTGTTTTTTTTCCAGGAAAACTCACAAAGATACATTTTTCCAGGCATTATTAGCCATTTTGTAATTGTGATTTAGGAGTTACAGTATGTTTAAATAACTGTCAGATTGAATGTGACAGTATACTGTCATAGTGAGTAAAACCTAATTTTTGTATTTGTAAACCTTACCAAAAATACCTGATTCTGGTAAAAATCACATAGATACAATATTGCAGGCATTTTTAGACATAATTCATGTTTGGTTTTGGAGTTATGTTTTTACAACTTTTATATTTAGTATGACAGTTATACCATCATATTGAGTAAAAAACAACAAATATTTTGTATTTTTACAAACCTTACAAAATATTGTTTTCCAGTAAAACTCACAAATATACCTTTCTCTAGGCATTATTAGTCATTTTGCATTTGTGTTTTAGGAGTTATTAGGAGTAATTAACTGTCATATTGAGTGTGGCAGTTATACTGTCACTATGAGTAAAACCTAATTTTTGTTTTTGTAAACCTTACCAAAATACCTGATTCTGATAAAACTCACATATATTCAATATTACAGGCATTTTTAGACGGATTGCATATTTGGTTTTGGAGTTGTGTTTATATAAAAGTTGTATAAACATAACTCCAAAACCAAACATGCATTATGTCTAAAAATGCCTGCAATATTGTATCTATGTGATTTTTACCAGAATCAGGTATTTTTGGTAAGGTTTACAAATACAAAAATTAGGTTTTACTCACTATGACAGTATACTGTCACATTCAATCTGACAGTTCTTTAAACATAACTCCTAAACTACACATTCAAAGTGACTAATAATGCCTGGAGAAATGTATCTCTGTGAATTTTTCTGGAAAAAAAATATTTTTTAAAGTTTGTAAAAACACAAGTTAGTTTTTTTTACTCAATATGACAGTATAACTGTCATACTAAATATGAAAGTTAAATAGACATATCTCCAAAACCAAACTTGCAGTCTGTCTAAAAATGCCTGTAATATTGAATCTATGTGAGTTTTACCAGAATCAGGTATTTTGGTAAGGTTTACAAATACAAAAATTCTGTTTTACTCATAATGACAGTATAACTGCCACAATCAAAATGACAGTTATTTAAACATAACTCCTAAACCAAACATGCTAAATGGCTAATAATGCCTAGAGAAAGGAATCTTTGTGACTTTTACTGAGAAAAAAAGAATTTGTAAGGTTTATAAAGACACAAGTTAGTTTTTTTTACTCAATATGATGGTATAACTGTCATACTAAATATAAAAGTTATATAAACATAACTCCAAAACCAAACATGCATTATGTCTGAAAATTATTGTTATATTGTATCTATGTGAGTTTAACCAGAATCAGGTATTTAGGTAAGGTTTACATATACACAAATTAGGTTTTACTCATAATGACAGTATAACTGCCTCATTCAAAATGACAGTTATGTAAACATAACTCCTAAACCACTCATGCAAAATGGTTAATAAATCCTGAAAAATTAGTTTTTTTTACTCAATATGACAGTACTACTGTCATACTAAATGTGAAAGTTATATAAATATAACCCCAAAACCAAACATGCATTATGTCTAAAAATGCCTGTTATATTGTATCCATGTGAGTTTTACTAGAATACGTTGTTTTTGTAAGTTTTGCATATACAAAATACTGGTTTTACTCACTATGACAGTATACTCTCACATTCAATCTGACAGTTATTTAAACATAACTCCTAAACCACACATGCAAATTGGTTAATAATGCCTGGAGAAATGTATCTTTGTGAGTTTTACTTAATATGACAATATAAATGTCATACTAAATATTAAAGTTATATAAACATAACTCCAAAACCAAACATGCAATCCGTCTAAAAATGCCTGTAATATTGAATCTATGTGAGTTTAACTAGAATCAGGTATGTTGGTAAGGTTTACAAATACAACAATTAGGTTTTACTCATAATGACGGATAACTGCCACGTTCAAAATGACAGTTATTTAAACATAACTTCCTACCACACATGCAAAAATGCTAATAATGCCTAAAACAATGCATCCTTGTGAGTTTTACTCGAACATATGCTTTTTTAAGGCTTGCAATTACAAAAAGTAGTTGTTTACTCAATATGACAGCAAAGTTCTTAAAATCCTCTAATAATGCGGAAAAAGCAATACAAATGTTTTTCAACATAATTCCTAAACCAAACATGCAAAATTTCTAATAAAGCCTGTAGACATGTGTCTTTGTTAGTTTTACTAGGAAACATATATTTTGTAAGGTTTGCAAAGTTGCAAGTTAGTTTTTTTAATTCAATATGACTGTATAACTTTCATACTAAATATGAAAGTTACATAATTCCAAAACTAAACATGCATTATGTTTAAAAATGCCTAAAATATTGTATCTATGTGAGTTTTACCAGAATCAGGTAATTTGGTAAGGTTTACAAATACAAAAATTAGGTTTTACTCATAATGACAGTATAACTTCTCTAATCAATTTGACATTTATTTAAACATAACTTCCTAACCACACATGCAAAAAGGCTAATAAAGCCTAAAACAATGCAGCCTTTGTGAGTTTTACTCGAAACATATGCTTTTTAAGACTGGCAATTACAAAAAGTTGTTTTTTTGCTCAATATGACTGTGATGTTTTTAAAATCCTGATATAATGCGAAAAAAGCAATACAAGAGTTTTTCAACATAATTCCTAAACCAAACATGCATTATGTCTTAAAATGCCTATAATATTGTATCCAGGTGAGTTTTATTAGAATCATTTGTTTTTGTAAGGTTTGCAAATACAACATTTTGGTTTTACTCACTATGACAGTATACTGTCACATTCAATCTAAAGTTAAAAGTTAAAGTACCAATGATTGTCACACACACACTAGGTGTGGCGAGATTATTCTCTGCATTTGACCCATCACCCTTGATCACCCCCTGGGAGGTGAGGGGAGCAGTGGGCAGCAGCGGTGGCCGCGCCCGGGAATCATTTTGGTGATTTAACCCCCAATTCCAACCCTTGATGCTGAGTGCCAAGCAGGGAGGTAATGGGTCCCATTTTTATAGTCTTTGGTATGACTCGGCCAGGGTTTGAACTCACAACCTACCGATCTCAGGGCGGACACTCCAACCACTAGGCCACTGAGTAGGTAAGTCTGACTGTTATTTAAACATAAATTCTAAACCACAGATTCAAAATGACTAATAATGCCTGGAGAAATTTATTTTTGTGAGTTTTACTGGAAAAAAAAATATTTTGTAAGGTTTGTTTGGACATAAGTTAGTTTTTTTTACTCAATATGATGGTATAACTGTCTTACTAAATTTGAAAGTTGTATAAACATAACTTCAAAACCAAACATGCAATCCGTCTAAAAATGCCTGTAGTATTGAATCTATGTGAGTTTTACCAGAATCCGGTATTTTGGTAAGGCTTACAAATACAAAAATTAGGTTTTACCCATATTGACAGTATAACTGCCACGTTCAAAATGACAGTTACTTAAACATAACTCCTAAACCAAACATGCTAAATGGCTAATAATGACTGGAGAAATGCATCTTTGTGAGTTTTACTGAAAAAAAAAGTTAGTTTTTACTCTATATGACAGTATAACTGTCATACTAAATGTAAAATGTATATAAACAAAACTCCAAAACCAAACATGCATTATGTCTAAAAATGCCTGTAACATTGTATCCATGTGAGTTTTACTAGAATCAGTTGTTTTTTTAAGGTTTGCAAATACAAAATATTGGTTTTACTCACTATGACAGTATGTTGTCACATTCAATCTGGCAGATATTTAAACATAACTCCTAAACCACACATACAAAATGACTAATAATGCCTGGGGAAATGTATCTTTGTGAGTTTTACTGAAAAAAAACAAAAAAAATTGTAAGGTTTGTAAAGACACAAGTTAGTTTTTTTTACTGAATATGACAGTATAACTGTCATACTAAATATGAAAGTTATATAAACATAACTCCAAAACCAAGGTTTGCAAATACAAAATATTGGTTTTACTCACTATGACAGTATGTTGTCACACTCAATATGACAGTTATTTAAATATAACTCCTAAACCACGCATGCAAAATGGCTAATAATGCTTGGAAAAATGTATATTTGTGAGTTTTACTGGAAAAAAAAAATTGTAAGGTTTGTAAAGACAGAAGTTATTTTTTTTACTCAATATGACATTATAACTGTCATACTAAATGTAAAAGTTATATAAACTTACTCCAAAACCAAACATGCATTATATCTAAAAATGCCTGTAATTTTGTGTCTATGTGAGTTTTACTAGAACCAGTTGTTTTTGTAAGGTTTGCAAATACAAAATATTGGTTTTACTCACTATGACAGTATACTGATGTCATATTGAGTAAAAAAAAAAAAAAAACTTTTTATTTAATATGACAAACCTTACAAAATATTTTTTTCCAGAAAAATTCACAGAGATACATTTCTCCAGGCATTAATAGTCATTTTGAATGTGTGGTTTAGGAGTTATGTTTAAATAACTGTCAGATTGAATGTGACAGTATACTGTCATAGTGAGTATAAACAATATTTTGTATTTGCAAAACTTACAAAAACAACTGATTCTAGTAAAACTCACATGGATACATCATTTCAGGCATTTTTAGACAACATGCATGTTTGGTTTTGGAGTTACGTTTATATAACTTTTCCATTAAGTATGACAGTTATACTGTCATTTTGAGTTAAAAAAAACTCTTTACAAACCTTAAATTTTTTTTCCCAGTAAAACTCACAAAGATACATTTCTCCAGGCATTAATAGCCATTTAGCATGTTTTGTTTAGGAGTTATGTTTAGAAAAACTGTCATTTTGAATGTGGTAGTTATCTGTCATTATGATTAAAACCTATTTTTTTTATTTGTAATCCTTACCAAAATACCTGATTCTGGTAAAACTCACATAGATACAATATTACAGGCATTTTTAGACATAATGCATGTTTGGTTTTGGAGTTATGTGTATATACATTTTTCCAGGCATTATTAGCCATTAATCATGTTTGGTTTAGGAGTTATGTTTAAATAACCGTCATATCAAATAATGCAGTTTTACTGTCATTATGAGTAAAATCCAAGTTTTGTATTTGTAAACCTTACCAAAATACCTGATTTTGGTAAAACTCACATAGATTCAATATTACAGGCATTTTTAGACGGATTGCAAGTTATGTTTTCGAGTTATGTGAATATAACTTTCATATTTAGTATGACAGTTATACTGTCAAATTGAGTAAAAAATAACAAACTTGTAATTTTACAAACCTTACAAAATATTTTTTTTCCAGTAAAATTCACAGAGATACATTTTTCCAGGCATTATTAGTCATTTTGCATGTGTGGTTTAGGAGTTATGTTTAAATAGCTGTCAGATTGAATGTGACAGTATACTGTCATAGTGAGTAAAACCAATATTTTGTATTTGCAAAACTTACAAAAACAACTGATTCTAGTAAAACTCACATGGATACAATATTACAGGCATTTTTAGACATAATGCATGTTTGGTTTTGGAGTTATGTTTATACTACTTTTACATTTAGTATGACAGTTATACTGTCCATCCATCCATCCATTTTCTACCGCTTATTCCCTTCTCAGCTACAATCAGGCGGAAGGCGGGGTACACCCTGGAAAAGTCGCCACCTCATCATAATAAGTAAAACAAACTAAATTGTTTCTTTACAATCCTTACAAAATATGTTTTTCCAGTAATCTCACAAAGATACATTTCTCCAGGCATTATAGCCATTTTGCATATGTGGTTTGGTAGTTATGTTTAAATAACTGTCAAATTGAATGTGACAGTATACTATCATGGTGAGTAAAACCAATATTTTGTATTTGCAAACCTTACTACAACAATTGATTTTAGTAAAACTCGCATGGATAGAAAATTACAGGCATTTTTTAACATAATGCATGTTTGGTTTTGGAGTTATGTTTATAAAACTTTTATATTTAGTATGACAGTTATACCATCCTATTGAGTAAAAAAAAAAAAAACTTGTGTCTTTATAAACCTTACAAAAAAAAATGTTTCCTGTAAAACTCACAAAGATACATTTCTCCAGGCATAATTAGCCATTTATCATGTTTGGTTTAGGAGTTATGTTTAAATAACTGTCATATTGAGTGTGGCAGTTATACTGTCATTATGAGTAAAACCTATTTTTTGTATTTGTAAACTTTACCAAAATACCTGATTCTGGTAAAACCCACATCGATACAATATTACAGGATTTTTTAGACATAAAGCATGTTTGGTTTTGGAGTTATGTTTAGATAACTTTCATATTTAGTATGAAAGTTATACCATAATATTGAGTAAAAAACAAAAACTAATTTGTATCTTTACAAACCTTACAAAATATTGTTTTCCAGTAAAATTCACAAATATACCTTTCTCCAGGCATTATTAGTCATTTTGCATTTGTGTTTTAGGAGTTATGTTCAATTAACTGTCATATTGAGTGTGGCAGTTATACTGTCACTATGAGTAAAACCTAATTTTTGTTTTTGTAAACCTTACCAAAATACCTGATTCTGATAAAACTCACATATATTCAATATTACAGGCATTTTTAGACGGATTGCATATTTGGTTTTGGAGTTGTGTTTATATAACTTTCATATATAGTATGACAGCTATACTGTTAAATTGTGTAAAAAAAAAACTAACTCGTGTCTTTACCAAAATACCTGATTCTGGTAAAACTCATGTAGATTTAATATTACAGGCAGTTTAAGACGGATTGCAAGTTTGGTTTAGGAGTTAGTTTTTGGAATTATGTTTATATTAATTTTATATTTAGTTTGACAGTTATACCATCATATTCAGTAAAAAAAAATAACTTTTGTCTTTACAAACATTACAAAATAGTTTTTTCTAGTAAAATTCACAAAGATACATTTCTCCAGGCAATATTAGTTATTTAGCATGTTTGGTTTAGGAGTTGTGTTTAAATAACTGTTATTTTGAATATGGCAGTTATACTGTCATTATGAGTAAAACCCAAGTTTTGTATTTGTAAACCTTACCAAAATACCTGATTCTGGTGAAACTCAAATAGATTCAATATTACAGGCAGTTTAAGACGGATTGCAAGTTTGGTTTAGGAGTTTGGTTTTGGAATGATGTTTATATTACTTTTATATTTAGTTTGACAGTTAAACCATCATATTGAGTAAAAAAAAAAAAACTTTTGTCTTTACAAACCTTACAAAATATTTTTTTCTAGTAAAACTCACAAAGATACAATTCTCCAGGCATTATTAGCCATTTTGCATGTGTAAATTAGGAGTTATGTTAACATAACCGTCATATTGAGGGCGGCAGTTATACTGTCATTATGAGTAAAACCTAATTTTTGTATTTATAAACCTTACCAAAATTCCTTATTCTGGTAAAACTCACATAGATACAATATTACAGGCATTTTTAGACATAATCCATGTTTGGTTTTGGAGTTATGTTGACATACATTTTTCCAGGCATTATTAGCTATTTATCATGTTTGGTTTAGGAGTTATGTTTAAATAACTGTTATTTTGAATATGGCAGTTATACTGTCATTATGAGTAAAACCCAATTTTTGTATTTGTAAACCTTACCAAAATACCAGATTCTGGTAAAACTCACATAGATTCAATATTACAGGAAGTTGAAGACAGATTGCAAGTTTGGTTTTGGAGTTATGTTTATTTAACTTTCATATTTAGTATGACAGTTATACTGTCATATTAAGTAAAAAAAACTAACTTGTTTCTTTACAAACCTTATAAAAAAAAAAAAATTTCCAGAAAAACTCACAAAGATAAATTTTTCCAGGCATTATTAGCCATTTTGTAATTGTGGTTTAGGAGTTACAGTATGTTTAAATAACTGTCAGATTGAATGTGACAGTATACTGTCATAGTGAGTAAAACCTATTTTTTTGTATTTATAAACCTTACCAAAATTCCTTATTCTGGTAAAACTCACATACATACAATATTACAGGCATTTTTAGACATAATCCATGTTTGGTTTTGGAGTTATGTTGACATACATTTTTCCAGGCATTATTAGCTATTTATCATGTTTGGTTTAGGAGTTATGTTTAAATAACTGTTATTTTGAATATGGCATTTATACTGTCATTATGAGTAAAACCCAATTTTTGTATTTGTAAACCTTACCAAAATACCAGATTCTGGTAAAACTCACATAGATTCAATATTACAGGAAGTTGAAGACAGATTGCAAGTTTGGTTTTGGAGTTATGTTTATTTAACTTTCATATTTAGTATGACAGTTATACTGTCATATTAAGTAAAAAAAACTAACTTGTTTCTTTACAAACCTTATAAAAAATAAAAAAAATTCCAGAAAAACTCACAAAGATAAATTTTTCCAGGCATTATTAGCCATTTTGTAATTGTGGTTTAGGAGTTACAGTATGTTTAAATAACTGTCAGATTGAATGTGACAGTATACTGTCATAGTGAGTAAAACCTATTTTTTTGTATTTATAAACCTTACCAAAATTGTCTAATTCTGGTAAAAATCACATAGATACAATATTGCAGGCATTTTTAGACATAATGCATGTTTGGTTTTGGAGTTATGTTTATAAAACTTTTATATTTAGTATGACAGTTATACCATCCTATTGAGTAAAAAAAAAATAACTTGTGTCTTTATAAACCTTACAAAAAAAAATGTTCCCAGTAAAACTCACAAAGATACATTTCTCCAGGCATAATTAGCCATTTATCATGTTTGGTTTAGGAGTTATGTTTAAATAACTGTCATATTGAGTGTGGCAGTTATACTGTCATTATGAGTAAAACCTATTTTTTGTATTTGTAAACTTTACCAAAATACCTGATTCTGGTAAAACCCACATTGATACAATATTACAGGAATTTTTAGACATAAAGCATGTTTGGTTTTGGAGTTATGTTTATATAACTTTCATATTTAGTATGAAAGTTTTACCATAATATTGAGTAAAAAACAAAAACTAATTTGTATCTTTACAAACCTTACAAAATATTGTTTTCCAGTAAAATTCACAAATATACCTTTCTCCAGGCATTATTAGTCATTTTGCATTTGTGTTTTAGGAGTTATGTTCAATTAACTGTCATATTGAGTGTGGCAGTTATACTGTCACTATGAGTAAAACCTAATTTTTGTTTTTGTAAACCTTACCAAAATACCTGATTCTGATAAAACTCACATATATTCAATATTACAGGCATTTTTAGACGGATTGCATATTTGGTTTTGGAGTTGTGTTTATATAACTTTCATATATAGTATGACAGCTATACTGTTAAATTGTGTAAAAAAAAAAACTAACTCGTGTCTTTACCAAAATACCTGATTCTGGTAAAACTCATATAGATTTAATATTACAGGCAGTTTAAGACGGATTTCTAAGTTTGGTTTAGGAGTTAGTTTTTGGAATTATGTTTATATTAATTTTATATTTAGTTTGACAGTTATACCATCATATTCAGTAAAAAAAAATAACTTTTGTCTTTACAAACATTACAAAATAGTTTTTTTCACGTAAAATTCACAAAGATACATTTCTCCAGGCAATATTAGTTATTTAGCATGTTTGGTTTAGGAGTTGTGTTTAAATAACTGTTATTTTGAATATGGCAGTTATACTGTCATTATAAGTAAAACCCAATTTTTGTATTCGTAAACCTTACCTAAATACCTGATTCTGGTAAAACTCACATAGATTCAATATTACAGGCATTTTTAGACGTATTGCAAGTTTGGTTTTGGAGTTATGTTTATTTAACTTTCATATTTAGTATGACAGTTATACTGTCATATTAAGTAAAAAAAACTAACTTGTGTCTTTACAAACTTTATAAAATATTTTTTTTTCCAGGAAAACTCACAAAGATACATTTCTCCAGGCATTATTAGCCATTTTGTATTTGTGGTTTAGGAGTTATGTTTAAATAACTGTCAGATTGAATGTGACAGTATACTGTCATTATGAGTAAAACCTAATTTTTGTATTTGTAAACCTTACCAAAAATACCTGATTCTGGTAAAAATCACATAGATACAATATTGCAGGCATTTTTAGACATAATGCATGTTTGGTTTTGGAGTTATGTTTATACAACTTTCATATTTAGTATGACAGTTCTACCATCATATTGAGTAGAAGAAAAAAAAACTTGTGTCTTTATAAACCTTACAATTTTTTTCTCCCCAAAACTCACAAAGATACATTTCTCCAGGCATAATTAGCCATTTATCATGTTTGGTTTCGGAGTTATCTTTAAATAACTGTCATATTGAGTGTGGCAGTTATTGTATTGTGTGTCATTATAAAAACAAAACTATTTTTTGTATTTGTATACCTTACCAAAATACCTGGTTCTGGTAAAACCCACACCGATACAATATTACAGGAATTTTTAGACATAAAGCATGTTTGGTTTTGGAGTTATGTTTATATAACTTTCATATTTAGTATGACAGTTATACCATCATATTGAGTAAAAAAAACCTAATTTGTTTCTTTACAAATCTTACAAAATATTGTTTTCCAGTAAAATTCACAAATATACATTTGTCTAGGCATTATTAGTCATTTTGCATTTGTGTTTTAGGAGTTATGTTTAATTAACTGTCATATTGAGTGTGGCATTTATATTGTCACTATGAGTAAAACCTAATTTTTGCATTCGTAAACCTTACCAAAATACCTGAATCTGATAAAACTCACATATATTCAATATTACAGGCATTTTTAGACGGATTGCATATTTGGTTTTGGAATTATGTTTATATAACTTTCATATATAGTATGACAGCTAAACTGTTAAATTGTGTAAAAAAAAAAACTAACTTGTGTCTTTACAAACCTTACAAAATATTTTTTCCAGTAAAACTCACAAAGATACATTCCTCAAGGCATTATTAGCCATTTTGTCAGTATACTGTCATTATGAGTAAAACTAATATTTTGTATTTGTAAACCTTACAAAAACAACTGATTATAGTAAAACTCACATTGATACAAAATTATAAGCATTTTTAAACACAATGCATGTTTGGTGGCAGTCAATGTGGCAGTTATACTGTCATTATGAGTAAAACCTAATTTTTGTAATTGTAAACCTTACCAAAATACCTGATTCTGGTAAACCTCACATAGATACAATATTACAGGCATTTTTAGACATAATGTATGTTTGGTTTTGGAGTTATATTTATATAACTTTCATATTTAGTATGACAGTATACCATCATATTAAATAAAAAAAACTAACTTGTGTCTTTATAAACCTTACAAAATATTGTTTTCCAGTAAAATTCACAAATATACATTTCTCTAGGCATTATTAGTCATTTTGCATTTGTGTTTTAGGAGTTATGTTTAAATAACTGTCATATTGAGTCTGGCAGTTATACTGTCACTATGAGTAAAACCTAATTTTTTGATTTGTAAACCTTACCAAAATACCTGATTCTGAACAAACTTACATATAATAAATATTACAGACATTTTTAGACGGATTGCATGTTTGGGTTTGGAGTTATGTTTATAAAACTAAGTATGACAGCTATACTGTAAAATTAAGTAAAAAAACAACAACTAACGTATGTGTTTACAAACCTTACAAAATATTTGTTTCAGTAAAATTCACAAATATACATTCCTCCAGGCATTATTAGCCATTTTGTCAGATTGATTGTGACAGTAAACTCTCATTATGAGTAAAACTAATATTTTGTATTTGTAAAGCTTACAAAAACAACTGATTCTAGTAAAACTCACATGGATACAAAATTATAAGCATTTTTAGACATAATGCATGTTTGGTTTTGGAGTTATGTTTAAATAATTGTCATATTGAATGTGGCAGTATACTGTCATTATGAGTAAAACCTAACGTTTATATTTGTCAACCTTACCAAAATACCTGATTCTGGTAAAACTCAAAAAGATACAATATTACAGGCATTTTCAGACTAAATGCATTTTGGTTTTGGAGTTATGTGTATATAACTTTCATATTTAGTATGACAGTTATACCATCATATTAAATAAAATTAAAAAACGTGTGTCTTTATAATCCTTACACATTATTTTTTTCCAGTAAAACTCACAAAGACACATTTCTCCAGGCATTATTAGTCATTTATCATGTTTGGTTTAGGAGTCATTTTTAAATAACTGTCATATCAAATGTTGCAGTTATACTGTCATTATGAGTAAAACATAAGTTTTGTATTTGTAAACCTTACCAAAATACCTGATTCTGGCAAAACTCACATAGATTTAATATAACAGGCAGTTTAAGACATATTGCAAGTTTGGTTTAGGAGTTTGGTTTTGGAATTATGTTTATCTAACTTTCATCTTTAGTATGACAGTCATCATATTGAGTAAAAAAAACAAATAACATTTTTCTTTACAAACCTTACAAAATATTTTTTTTCTAGTAAAACTCACAAAGATTCATTTCTCCAGGCATTATTAGCCATTTAGCATATTTGGTTTAGGAGTTAAGTTTAAATAACTGTTATTTTGAATATGGCAGTTATACTGTCATTATGAGTAAAACCCAATTTTTGTATTTGTAAACCATACCAAAATAACTGATTCTGGTAAAACTAACATATATTCAATATTACAGGCATTTTTAGACGGATTTGCAAGTTTGGTTTTGGTGTTATATTTATTCAACTTTCATATTTAGTATGACAGTATACTGTCATATTGAGTAAAAAAAAGCTAACTTGTGTCTTTACAAAACTTACAAACTTTTTTTTTCCTGTAAAACTTACAAAGATACATTTCTCCAGGCAATATTTGACATTTTGCTTATGGTTTAGGAGTTATGTTTAAATAACAGTCAGATTGAATATGACAGTATACTGTCATAATAGTTTTTTACTCAATATGCCAGCAATGTTCTTAAAATCCTGAGATAATGCAAAAAAAGCAAAAAATATGTTTTTTAACATAAATCCTACACCAAACATGCAACATGTCTGATAATGCCTGAAGACATGTATCTTTGTTAGTTTTACTAGAAAAATGTATCTTTTGTAAGTTTTGCAACGACGCAAGTTAGTTTTTTTAATTCAATATAACATTATAACTGTCAAACTGAATGTAAAAGTTATATAAAAATAACTCCAAAACTTAACATGCATTATGTCTAAAAATAACTAAAATATTGTATCTATGTGAATTTTACCAGATTAAGGTAATTTGGTAAGGTTTACAAATACAAAAATTGGGTTTTTGTCATAATGACAAGATAACTGCTACATTCAATTTGACAGTTATTTAAACATAACTTCCTAACCACACATGCAAATAGGCTAATAAAGCCTAAAACAATGCATCCTTGTTAGTTTTACTCGAAACATATGCTATTTTAAGGCTTGCAAACACAAAAAGTAGTTTTTTACTCATTATGACAGTGATGTTCTTAAAATCCTGAGATAATGCGAAATAAGCAATAAAAATGTTTTTCAACATAATTCCTACACCAAACATGCAACATGTCTAATAATGCTTGAATATATGCATCTTTGTTAGTTTTACTAGAAAAATTTTCTTTTGTAAGTTTTGCATAGAGGCAAGTTAGTTTTTTCAATTCAATAAACAGTATAACTGTCAAACCAAATATGAAAGTTATATAAACATAACTCCAAAATTGAACATGTTTTATGTGTAAAAATGCCTAAAATATTGTATCTATGTGAGTTTTACAAGAATCAGTTAATTTGGTAAGGAGTACAATTACATATATTAGGGGTTTACTCATAATGACAGATAACTGCTACATTCAATTTGACAGTTATTTAAACATAACTTCCTAACCACACATGCAAAATAGGCTAATAAAGCCTAAAACAATGCATCCTTGTGAGTTTTACTCGAAACATATGCTATTTTAAGGCTTGCAAACACAAAAAGTAGTTTTTTATTAATTATGACAGTAATTTTCTTAAAATCCTGAGATAATGCGAAATAAGCAACAAAAATGTTTTTCAACATAATTCCTACACCAAACATGCAACATGTCTAATAATACTTAGAGATATGTATCTTTGTTAGTTTTACTAGAAACATTATATTTTGTAAGTTTTGCAAAGAGGCAAGTTAGTTTTTTTAATTCAATATTACAGTATAACTGTCATACCAAATATGAAATATATATAAACATAACTCCAAAATTGAACATGCATTATGTCTAAAAATGCCTGTAATATTGTATCTATGTGAGTAACACCAGAATCAGGTAATTTGGTAAGGTTTACAAATACGAAAATTGTTTTTTTTCATAATGACAGTATAACTGCTACATTCAATTTGACTGTTATTTAAACATAACTTCCTAATCACACATGCAAATAGGTTAATAAAGCCTAAAACAATGCATCCTTGTGAGTTTTACTCGAAACATTTGCTATTTTAAGGCTTGCAAACACAAAAATTAGTTTTTTACTCATTAAGACATTAATGTTCTTAAAATAATGAGATAATGCGAAATAAGCAATAAAAATGTTTTTCAACATAATTCCTACACCAAACATGCAACATGTCTAATAATGCATGAATATATGCATCTTTGTTAGTTTTACTAGAAACATTTTCTTTTGTAAGTTTTGCAAAGAGACAAATTCGTTTTTTTAATTCAATATGACAGTATAACTGTCATACCAAATATGAAAGTTATATAAACATAAATCCAAAACTGAACATGCATTATGTCTAAAAATAACTAACATATTCTATCTATGTGAGTTTTACAAGAATCAGTTCATTTGGTAAGGTGTACAATTACAAACATTAGGGGTTTACTCGTAATGACAGTTAACTGTTAAGTTCAATTTGACTGTTATTTAAACATAACTCCCTAACCACACATGCAAAATAGTTTAATAAAGCCTAAAACAATGCATCTTTTTGAGTTTTACTCGAAACATATGCTATTTTAAGGCTTGCAAACACAAAAAGTAGTTTTTTAATCATTATGACAGTAATGTTCTTAAAATCCTGAGATAATGCGAAATAAGCAATAAAAATGTTTTTCAACATAATTCCTACACCAAACATGCAACATGTCTAATAATGCGTGAAGATATGTATCTTTGTTAGTTTTACTAGAAAAATTATCTTTTGTAAGTTTTACAAAGAGGCAAGTTAGTTTTTTAATTCAATATAACAGTATAACTATCATACCAAATATGAAATATATATAAACATAACTCCAAAATTGAACATGCATTATGTCTAAAAATGCCTAAAATATTGTATCTATGTGATTTAGACCAGAATAAGGTAATTTGGTAAGGTTTACAAATACAAAAGTTGTTTTTTTTCATAATGACAGATAACTGCTACATTCAATTTGACTGTTATTTAAACATAACTTCATAACCACACATGCAAAATAGGCTAATAAAGCCTAAAACAATGCATCCTTGTGAGTTTTAGTCAAAACATATGCTATTTTAAGGCTTGCAAACACAAAAAGTAGTTTTTTACTCATTATGACAGTAATGTTCTTAAAATCCTGAGATAATGCGAAATAAGCAATAAAAATGTTTTTCTACATAATTCCTACACCAAACATGCAACATGTCTAATAACGCCTGGATACATGTATCCTTGTTAGTTTCACTAGAAAACATATCTTTTGTAACTTTTGCAATGAAGCAAGTTAGTTTTTTTAAATTCAATATGACAGCATAACTGTCATACCAAATGTAAAAGTTATATAAACATAACTCCAAAACTGAACTTGCATTATGTCTAAAAATGCCTGTAATATTGTATCTATGTGAGTTACACAAGAATCAGGTAATTTGGTAAGGTTTACAAATACAAAAATTGTTTTTTTTCATAATGACTAACTACTACATTCAACTAAACTGTTATTTAAACATAACTTCATAATCACACATGCAAATAGGTTAATGAAGCCTAAAACAATGCATCTTTTTGAGTTTTACTCGAAACATATGCTATTTTAAGGCTTGCAAACACAAAAAGTAGTTTTTTAATCATTATGACAGTAATGTTCTTAAAATCCTGAGATAATGCGAAATAAGCAATAAAAATGTTTTTTAAAGTAATTCCTACACCAAACATGTTACATGTCTAATAATGCGTGAAGATATGTATCTTTGTTAGTTTTACTAGAAAAAATATCTTTTGTAAGTTTTGCAAAGAGGCAAGTTAGTTTTATTTAATTCAATATGACAGTATAACTGTCATACCAAATGTGAAATATATATAATCATAACTCCAAAATTGAACATGCATTTTGTCTAAAAATGCCTAAAATATTGTATCTATGTGAGTTACACCAGAATCGGGTATTTTGGTAAGGTTTACAAATACAAAAGTTTTTTTTTCATAATGACAGTTAACTGCTACATTCAATTTGACTGTTATTTAAAAAAAACTTCCTAATCACACATGCAAATAGGTTAATAAAGCCTAAAACAATACATCTTTGTGAGTTTTACTCGAAACATTTGCTATTTTAAGGTTTGCAAACACAAAAAGTAGTTTTTTACTCATTATGACAGTAATGTTCTTAAAATCCTGAGATAATGCGAAATAAGCAATAAAAATGTTTTTCAACATAATTCCTACACCAAACATGCAACATGTCTAATAATGCGTGAAGATATGCATCTTTGTTAGTTTTACTAGAAAAATTATCTTTTGTAAGTTTTGCAAAGAGGCAAGTTAGTTTTTTTAATTCAATATGACAGTAAAACTGTAATACCAAATATGAAAGTTATAAAAACACAACTCCAAAATTGAACATGCATTATGTCTAAAAATGCCTAGAATATTGTATCTATGTGAGTTTTACAAGAATCAGTTAATTTGGTTAGGTGTACAATTACATAAATTAGGGGTTTACTCATAATGACAGATAACTGCTACATTCAATTTGACAGTTATTTAAACATAACTTCCTAACCACACATGCAAAATAGGCTAATAAAGCCTAAAACAATGCATCCTTGTGAGTTTTACTCGAAACATATGCTATTTTAAGGCTTGCAAACACAAAAAGTAGTTTTTTACTCATTATGACAGTAATTTTCTTATAATCCTGAGATAATGCGAAATAAGCAACAAAAATGTTTTTCAACATAATTCCTACACCAAACATGCAACATGTCTAATAATACTTAGAGATATGTATCTTTGTTAGTTTTACTAGAGACATTATATTTTGTAAGTTTTGCAAAGAGGCAAGTTAGTTTTTTTAATTCAATATTACAGTATAACTGTCATACCAAATAAGAAATATATATAAACATAACTCCAAAATTGAACATGCATTATGTCTAAAAATGCCTGTAATATTGTATCTATGTGAGTAACACCAGAATCAGGTAATTTGGTAAGGTTACAAATACGAAAATTGTTTTTTTTCATAATGACAGTATAACTGCTACATTCAATTTGACTGTTATTTAAACAAAACTTCCTAATCACACATGCAAATAGGTTAATAAAGCCTAAAACAATGCATCCTTCTGAGTTTTACTCGAAACATTTGCTATTTTAAGGCTTGCAAACACAAAAATTAGTTTTTTACTCATTAAGACATTAATGTTCTTAAAATAATGAGATAATGCGAAATAAGCAATAAAAATTTTTTTCAACATAATTCCTACACCAAACATGCAACATGTCTAATAATGCATGAATATATGCATCTTTGTTAGTTTTACTAGAAACATTTTCTTTTGTAAGTTTTGCAAAGAGACAAATTCGTTTTTTTAATTCAATATGACAGTATAACTGTCATACCAAATATGAAAGTTATATAAACATAAATCCAAAACTGAACATGCATTTTGTCTAAAAATGCCTAAAATATTGTATCTATGTGAGTTACACCAGAATCGGGTATTTTGGTAAGGTTTACAAATACAAAAGTTTTTTTTTTCATAATGACAGTTAACTGCTACATTCAATTTGACTGTTATTTAAACAAAACTTCCTAATCACACATGCAAATAGGTTAATAAAGCCTAAAACAATACATCTTTGTGAGTTTTACTCGAAACATTTGCTATTTTAATGTTTGCAAACACAAAAAGTAGTTTTTTACTCATTATGACAGTAATGTTCTTAAAATCCTGAGATAATGCGAAATAAGCAATAAAAATGTTTTTTAAAGTAATTCCTACACCAAACATGTTACATGTCTAATAATGCGTGAAGATATGCATCTTTGTTAGTTTTACTAGAAAAATTATCTTTTGTAAGTTTTGCAAAGAGGCAAGTTAGTTTTTTTAATTCAATATGACAGTAAAACTGTAATACCAAATATGAAAGTTATAAAAACACCACTCCAAAATTGAACATGCATTATGTCTAAAAATGCCTAGAATATTGTATCTATGTGAGTTTTACAAGAATCAGTTAATTTGGTAAGGTGTACAATTACATAAATTAGGGGTTTACTCATAATGACAGATAACTGCTACATTCAATTTGACAGATATTTAAACATAACTTCCTAACCACACATGCAAAATAGGCTAATAAAGCCTAAAACAATGCGTCCTTGTGAGTTTTAGTCAAAACATATGCTATTTAAAGGTTTGCAAACACAAAAAGTAGTTTTTTACTCATTATGACAGTAATGTTCTTAAAATCCTGAGATAATGCGAAATAAGCAATAAAAATGTTTTCCATCACAATTCCTAAACCAAACATGCAACATGTCTAATAACGCCTGGATACATGTATCCTTGTTAGTTTCACTAGAAAACATATCTTTTGTAACTTTTGCAATGACGCAAGTTAGTTTTTTTAATTCAATATGACAGCATAACTGTCATACCAAATGTAAAAGTTATATAAACATAACTCCAAAACTGAACATGCATTATGTCTAAAAATGCCTGTAATATTGTATCTATGTGAGTTTTACCAGAATCAGGTAATTTGGTAAGGTTTACAAATACAAAAATTAGGGTTTACTCATAATGACAGATAACTGCTACATTCAATTTGACAGTTATTTAAACATAACTTCCTAACTACACATGCAATTGGCTAATACAGCCTAAAACAGTGCCTCCTTGTGAGTTTTACTCGAAACATATGCTTTTTTAAGGCTTGCAAACACTAAAAGTAATTTTTTACTCAATATGACAGTAATGTTCTTAAAATCCTGAGATAATGCGAAATAAGCAATAAAAATGTTTTTCAACATAATTCCTACACTAAACATGCAACATATCTAATAATGCCTGAAGACATTTATCTTTGTTAGTTTTACTAGAAAAATTATCTTTTGTAAGTTTTGCAGAGAGGCAAGTTAGTTTTTTTAATTCAATATGACAGTATAACTGTCATACCAAATATGAAATATATATTACATAACTCCAAAACTGAACATGCATTATGTCTAAAAATGCCTAAAATATTGTATCTATGTGAGTTTTACAAGAATCAGTTAATCAGTTGTATTGTTAATTTTACCAGAATCAGGTATTTTTGTTAAGGTTTACAAATACAAAAATTAGGTTTTACTCATAATGACGATATAACTGCCACGTTTAACAAGACAGGTATTTAAACATAATTCCTAAACCACAAATGCAAAATGGCTAATAATGCCTGGAGCAATGTATCTTTATGAGTTTTCCTGGAAAAAAAAATTGTAAGGTTTGTAAAGACACAAGTTAGTATTTTACTTAATATGACAGTATAACTGGTATACTAAATATAAAAGTGAAATAAACATAACTCCAAAACCAAACTTGCAATACGTCTAAAAATGCCTGTAATATTGTATCTATGTGAGTTTTACCAGAATCAGTTTTTTTGGTAAGGTTTACATATACACAAATTTGGTTTTACTCATAAATGACAGTATAACTGCCACATTTAATATGACAGTTATGTAAACATAACTCCTATACCACACATGCAAAATGGTTAATAATGCCTGGAGAAATGTATATTTGTGAGTTTTACTGGAAAAAACGAATTTGTAAGGTTTATAAAGATACAGGTTAAATGTTTTACTCAATATGATGATATAACTGTCATACTAAATATGAAAGTTATTTAGGTAAGGTAAGGTTTACAAATACAAAATATTAGTTTTACTCATAATGACAGTATACTGACAAAATGGCTAATAATGCCTTGAGGAATGTATCTTTGTGAGTTTTACTGGAAAAAATATTTTGTAAGGTTTGTAAAGACACAAGTTAGTTTTTTTTTACACAATTTAACAGTTTATCCGTCATACTATGTATAAATAAATGATAAATGGGTTGTACTTGTATAGCGCTTTTCTACCTTCAAGGTACTCAAAGCGCTTTGACACTACTTCCACATGTACCCATTCACACACACATATTCACACACTGATGGAGGGAGCTGCCATGCAAGGCGCTAACCAGCACCCATCAGGAGCAAGGGTGAAGTGTCTTGCTCAGGACACAACGGACATGACGAGGTTGGTACTAGGTGGGGATTGAACCAGGGACCCTCGGGTCGCGCACGGCCATTCTTCCACTGCGCCACGCAGTGAAAGTTATATAAACATAATTCCAAAACCAAATATGCAATCCGTCTAAAAATGCCTGTAATATTGAATATATGTGAGTTTTATCAGATTCAGGTATTTTGGTAAGGTTTACGAATACAAAAATTAGGTTTTACTCATAGTGACAATATAACTGCCACACTCAATATGACAGTTAATTAAACATAACTCCTAAAACACAAATGCAAAATGACTAATAATGCCTCGAGAAATGTATATTTGTGAATTTTACTGGAAAACAATATTTTGTAAGATTTGTAAAGATACAAATTACTTTTTTTTTACTCAATATGATGGTATAACTGTCATACTAGATATGAAAGTTAAATAGACATAACTCCAAAACTAAACTTGCAATACGTCTAAAAATGCCTGTAATATTGAATCTATGTGAGTTTTACCAGAATCAGGTATTTAGGTAAGGTTTACAAATACAAAAATTGGGTTTTACTCATAATGACTGTATAACTGCCATATTCAAAATAACAGTTATTTAAACACAACTCCTAAACCAAACATGCTAAATGGCTAATAATGCCTGGAGAAATGTATCTTTGTGAATTTTACTAGAAAAAACTATTTTGTAAGGTTTGTAAGGACAAAAGTATTTTTTTTTTACTGAATATGATGGTATAACTGTCAAACTAAATATAAAATTAATATAAACATAATTCCAAAAACAAAGTCCTAAACCAAATTTGCAATCCGTCTTAAACTGCCTGTAATATTGAATCTATATGAGTTTTACCTGAATCAGGTATTTTGGTAAAGACACGAGTTAGTTTTTTTTTTTTTACATAATTTAACAGTATAGCTGTCATACTATATATTAAAGTTATATAAACACAACTCCAAAACCAAATATGCAATCCGTCTAAAAATGCCTGTAATATTGAATATATGTGAGTTTTTTCAGAATCAGGTATTTTGGTAAGGTTTACAAAAACAAAAATTAGGTTTTACTCATAGTGACAGTATAACTGCCATACTCAATATGACAGTTAATTACTCCTAATAACTCCTAAAACACAAATGCAAAATGACTAATAATGCCTAGAGAAAGGTATATTTGTGAGTTTTACTGGAAAACAATATTTTGTAAGGTTTGTAAAGATACAAAATATTTGTTGTTTTTTACTCAATATGATGGTATAACTTTCATACTAAATATGAAAGTTATATAAACATAACTCCAAAACCAAACATGCTTTATGTTTAAAAATTCCTGTAATATTGTATCGATGTGGGTTTAACCAGAATCAGGTATTATGCCTAGAGAAATGTATCTTTGTGAGTTTTACTGGGAAACCTTTTTTTTGTAAGGTTTATAAAGACACAAGTTTTTTTTTTTTACTCAATATGATGATATAACTGTCATACTAAATATAAAAGTTGTAAAAACATAACTCCAAAACCAAACATGCATTATGTCTAAAAATGCCTGCAATATTGTATCTATGTGATTTTTACCAGAATCAGGTATTTTTGGGAAGGTTTACAAATACAAAAATTAGGTTTTACTCACTATGACAGTATACTGTCACATTCAATCTGACAGTTATTTAAACATACTGTAACTCCTAAATCACAATTACAAAATGGCTAATAATGCTTGGAAAAATGTATCTTAGTGAGTTTTCTTGGAAAAAAAACAATTTTTTATAAGGTTTGTAAAGAAACAAGTTAGTTTTTTTACTTAATATGACAGTATAACTGTCATACTAAATGTAAAAAAATTATAAACATAACTCCAAAACCAAACATGCATTATATCTAAAAATGCCTGTAATATTGTATTCATGTGAGTTTAACTAGAATCAGTTGTTTTTGTAAGGTTTGCAAATACAAAATATTGGTTTTACTCACTATGACAGTATACTGTCACATTCAATCTGACAGTTATTTAAACATAACTCCTAAACCAAACATGTTTTATGTCTAAAAAATCCTGTAATATTGTATCTATATGAGTTTTATCAGAATAAGTAAGGTTTACAAATACAAAAAATAGGTTTTACTCATAATGACAATATAACTGCCACACTCAACATGACAGTTATTTAAACATAATTCCTAAACCAAACATGATAAATGGCTAATAATGCCTGGAGAAATCTATCTTTGTGATTTTTACTAGAAAAAACTATTTTGTAAGGTTTTTTAAAGACAAAAGTTAGTTTTTTTTTTACTCAATATGATGGTATAACTGTCATACTAAATATGAAAGTTATATAAACATAATTCCAAAACCAAACTCCTAAACCAAACTTGCAATATGTCTTAAAGTTAAAGTTAAAGCTAAAGTACCAATGATTGTCACACACACACTAGGTGTGGCGAAATTATTCTCTGCATTTGACCCATCACCCTTGATCACCCCCTGGGAGGTGAGGGGAGCAGTGGGCAGCAGCGGTGGCTGCGCCCGGGAATCATTTTGGTGATTTAACCCCCAATTCCAACCCTTGATACTGAGTGCCAAGCAGGGAGGTAATGGGTCCCATTTTTATAGTCTTTGGTATGACTCGGCCGGGATTTGAACTCCCAACCTACCGATCTCAGGACGGACACTCTAACTACTAGGCCACTGAGTAGGTAAAACTGCCTGTAATATTTTATCTATGTGAGTTTTACCGGAATCAGGTATTTTGGTAAGGTTTACAAATACAAAACTTGGGTTTTACTCATAATGACAGTATAACTGCAATATTTGATATGACAGTTATTTATACACAACTCCTAAACCAAACATGCTAAATGGCTAATAATACCTGGACAAATGTATCTTTGTGAATTTTACTAGAAAAAAATATTTTGTAAGGTTTGTAAAGAAAAAAGTTATTTTTTTTACTGAATATGATGGTATAACTGTCAAACTAAATATACAATTATTATAAACATAATTCCAAAAACAAACTCCAAACCAAACTTGCAATCCGTCTTAAACTGCCTGTAATATTGAATCTATATGAGTTTTACCAGAATCAGGTATTTTGGTAAGGTTTACAAATACAAAACTTGGGTTTTACGCATAATGACAGTATAACTGCATTATTTGATATGACAGTTATTTAAACATAACTCCTAAACAAAACATGATAAATGGCTAATAATGCCTGGAAAAATGTATATAAACATAACTCCAAAACCAAACATGCAATCCGTCTAAAAATGCCTGTAATATTGAATCTATGTGAGTTTAACCAGAATCAGGTATTTTGGTAAGGTTTATAAATACAAAAATTAGGTTTTACTCATAATGACAGTATAACTGCAACGTTCAAAATGACAGTTATTTAAACATAATTCCTAAACCACACATACAAAATGACTAATAACGCCTGGATGTATCTTTGTGAGTTTTATTGAAAAAAAAAAATATATATTTTGTAAGGTTTGTAAAGACGCAAGTTAGTTTTTTTTACTTAATATGACAGTGTAACTGTCATACTAAATATGAAAGTTATAAAAACATAACTCCAAAACCAAACATGCATTATGTCTAAAAATGCCTGTAATATTGTATCTATGTGAGTTTTACTACAATCAGGTTTACAAATACAAAAATAAGGTTTTACTCATAATGACAGTATAACTGCCACACTCAATATGACAGTTATTTAAATATAACTCCTAAACCACACATGCAAAATGGCTAATAATGCTTGGAAAAAATTGTAAGGTTTGTAAAACAAGTTATTGTTTTTACTCAATATGACATTATAACTGTCATACTAAATGTAAAAGTTATATAAACATAACTCCAAAACCAAACATGCATTATATCTACAAATAACTTTAATATTGTATCCATGTGAGTTTTACTAGAATCAGTTGTTTTTGTAAGGTTTGCAAATACAAAATACTGGTTTTACTCATAATGACAGAATGACTGCCACATTGACTGCCACCAAACATGTATTGTGTTTAAAAATGCTTATAATTTTGTATCCATGTGAGTTTTACTATAATCAGTTGTTTTTGTAAGGTTTACAAATACAAAATATTAGTTTTACTCATAATGACAGTATACTGACAAAATGGCTAATAATGCCTTGAGGAATGTATCTTTGTGATTTTTACTGGAAAAAATATTTTGTAAGGTTTGTAAAGACACAAGTTAGTTTTTTTTTACACAATTTAACAGGTTAGCTGTCATACTATATATGAAAGTTATATAAACATAATTCCAAAACAAAATATGCAATCCGTCTAAAAATGCCTGTAATATTGAATATATGTGAGTTTTATCAGATTCAGGTATTTTGGTAAGGTTTACAAATACAAAAATTAGGTTTTACTCATAGTGACAATATAACTGCCACACTCAATATGACAGTTAATTAAACATAACTCCTAAAACACAAATGCAAAATGACTAATAATGCCTAGAGAAATGGATATTTGTGAATTTTACTAGAAAACAATATTTTGTAAGATTTGTAAAGATACAAATTACTTTTTTTTTACTCAATATGATGGAATAACTGTCATACTAGATATGAAAGTTATATAAACATAACTCCAAAACCAAACATGCTTTATGTCTAAAAATTCCTGTAATATTGTATTGGTGTGGGTTTTACCAGAATCAGGTACTTTGGTAAGGTTTACAAATACAAAAATTAGGTTTTACTCATAATGACAGTATACTGTCACATTCAATCTGACAGTTATTTAAACATAACTCCTAAACCACAAATACAAAATGGCTAATAATGCCTGGAGAAATGTATCTTTGTGAGTTTTCCTGAAAAAAAAAAAAATAAATTTTATAAGGTTTGTAAAGACACAAGTTAGTTTTTTTTTTACTTAGTATGACAGTATAACTGTCATACTAAATATGAAAGTTAAATAAACCTAACTCCAAAACCAAACTTGCAATATGTCTAAAAATGCCTGTAATATTGAATCTATGTGAGTTTTACCAGAATCAGGTATTTAGGTAAGTTTTACAAATACAAAAATTGGGTTTTACTCATAATAACAGTATAACTGCCATATTCAAAATAACAGTTATTTAAACACAACTCCTAAACCAAACATGCTAAATGGCTAATAATGCCTGGAGAAATGTATCTTTGTGAATTTTACTAGAAAAAACTATTTTGTAAGGTTTGTAAATAAAAAAGTCATTTTTTTTACTGAATATGATGGTATAACTCTCAAACTAAATTAAAAATTAATATAAACATAATTCCAAAACCAAACTCCTAAACCAAACTTGCAATATGTCTTAAATTGCCTGTAATATTTAATCTATGTGAGTTTTACCAGAATCAGGTATTTTGGTAAGGTTTACAAATACAAAATTTGGCTTATACTCATAATGACAGTATAAATGCAACATTTGATATGACAGTTATTTAAACATAAGTCATAGATTAAACATGATAAATGGCTATTAAAGCCTGGAGAAATGTATCAGTGTGAGTTTTACTGGAAACAAATAATTTGTAAGGTTTATAAAGACATACGTTAGTTTTTTTTTTATTTAATATGATGGTATAACTGTCATACTAAATATAAATGATAAATGATAAATGGGTTGTACTTGTATAGCGCTTTTCTACCTTCAAGGTACTCAAAGCGCTTTGACACTACTTCCACATTTACACATTCACACACACATTCACAGACTGATGGAGGGAGCTGCCATGCAAGGCGCTAACCAGCACCCATCAGGAGCAAGGGTGAAGTGTCTTGCCCAGGACACAACGGACATGACGAGGTTGGTACTAGGTGGGGATTGAACCAGGGACCCTCGGGTCTCGCACGGCCATTCTGCCACTGCGCCACGCCGTCCCTAAATATGACAGTTATATAAATAAAACTCCAAAACCAAACATACATTATGTTTAAAAATGCCTGTAATATTGTATCTATGTGAGTTTTACCAGAATCAGGTATTTTAGTAAGGTTTACATTACAAAAATTAGGTTTTACTCATAATGACAGAATAACTGCCACATTGACTGCCACCAAACATGTATTGTGTTTAAAAATGCTTATAATTTTGTATCCATGTGAGTTTTACTATAATCAGTTGTTTTTGTAAGGTTTACAAATACAAAATATTAGTTTTACTCATAATGACAGTATACTTAAAAATGGCTAATAATGCCTTGAGGAATGTATCTTTGTGATTTTTACTGGAAAAAATATTTTGTAAGGTTTGTAAAGACACAAGTTAGTTTTTTTTACACAATTTATCAGTTTAGCTGTCATACTATATATGAAAGTTATATAAACATAATTCCAAAACCAAATATGCAATCCGTCTAAAAATGCCTGTAATATTGAATATATGTGAGTTTTATCAGATTCAGGTATTTTGGTAAGGTTTACGAATACAAAAATTAGGTTTTACTCATAGTGACAATATAACTGCCACACTCAATATGACAGTTAATTAAACATAACTCCTAAAACACAAATGCAAAATGACTAATAATGCCTAGAGAAATGTATATTTGTGAATTTTACTGGAAAACAATATTTTGTAAGATTTGTAAAGATACAAATTACTTTTTTTTTTACTCAATATGATGGTATAACTGTCATACTAGATATGAAAGTTATATAAACATAACTCCAAAACCAAACATTCTTTATGTCTAACAATTCCTGTAATATTGTATCGGTGTGGGTTTTACCAGAATCAGGTATTTTGGTAAGGTTTACAAATACAAAAAATAGGTTTTTATTTATAATGACAAACAATACAATAATTGCCACACTCAATATGACAGTTATTTAAACATAACTCCTAAACCAAACATGATAAATGGCTAATTATGTCTGGAGAATTGAATCTTTGTGAGTTTTGGGGGGAAAAAAATTGTAAGGTTTATAAAGACACAAGTTTTTTGTTTTTTTTTACTCAATATGATGGTATAACTGTCATACTAAATATGAAAGTTGTATAAACATAACTCCAAAACCAAACATGCATTATGTCTAAAAATGCCTGCAATATTGTATCTATGTGATTTTTACCCGAATCAGGTATTTTTGGTAAGGTTTACAAATACAAAAATTAGGTTTTACTCATAATGACAGTATACTGTCACATTCAATCTGACAGTTATTTAAACATAACTCCTAAACCACAAATACAAAATGGCTAAAAATGCCTGGAGAAATGTATCTTTGTGAGTTTTCCTGGAAAAAAAAAATAAAAAAAATTATAAGGTTTGTAAAGACACAAGTTAGTTTTTTTTACTTAATATGACAGTATAACTGTCATACTAAATATGAAAGTTAAATAAACATAACTCCAAAACCAAACTTCCAATACGTCTAAAAATGCCTGTAATATTGAATCTATGTGAGTTTTACCAGAATCAGGTATTTAGGTAAGGTTTACAAATACAAAAATTGGGTTTTACTCATAATAACAGTATAACTGCCATATTCAAAATAACAGTTATTTAAACACAACTCCTAAACCAAACATGCTAAATGGCTAATAATGCCTGGAGAAATGTATCTTTGTGAATTTTACTAGAAAAAAATATTTTGTAAGGTTTGTAAAGACAAAAGTTTTTTTTTTTTACTGAATATGATGGTATAACTGTCAAACTAAATATAAAATTAATATAAACATAATTCCAAAGACAAGCTCCTAAACCAAACTTGCAATCCGTCTTAAACTGCCTGAAATATTGAATCTATATGAGTTTTACCGGAATCAGGTATTTTGGTAAAGACACGAGTTAGTTTTTTTTTTTACACAATTTAACAGATAGCTGTCATACTATATATGAAAGTTATATAAACACAACTCCAAAACCAAATATGCAATCCGTCTAAAAATGCCTGTAATATTGAATATATGTGAGTTTTATCAGAATCAGGTATTTTGGTAAGGTTTACAAAAACAACAATTAGGTTTTACTCATAGTGACAGTATAACTGCCACACTCAATATGACAGTTAATTACTCCTAATAACTCCTAAAACACAAATGCAAAATGACTAAAAATGCCTAGAGAAAGGTTAATTTGTGAGTTTTATTGGAAAACAATATTTTGTAAGGTTTGTAAAGATACAAAATATTTGTTGTTTTTTACTCAATATGATGGTATAACTTTCATACTAAATATGAAAGTTATATAAACATAACTCCAAAACCAAACATGCTTTATGTCTAAAAATTCCTGTGATATTGTATCGATGTGGGTTTAACCAGAATCAGGTATTTTGGTAAGGTTTACAAATAGAAAAAATAGATTTTACTCATAATGACAGTATAACTGCCACACTCAATATGACAGTTGTTTAAACATAACTCCTAAACCAAACATGATAAATGGCTAATTATGCCTAGAGAAATGTATCTTTGAGTTTCACTGGAAAAAAATTTTTTGTAAGGTTTATAAAGACACAAGTTATTTTTTTCTGACTCTAAAAGACGGTATAACATATATATATATATATATATATATATATATATATATATACATATATATACATATATATATGTCATAATAAATGGAAAAGTTATATAAACATAACTCCAAAACCAAACATGCATTATATCTAAAAATGCCTGTAATTTTGTATCCATGTGAGTTTTACTAGAATCAGTTGTTTTTGTAAGGTTTGCAAATACAAAATATTGGTTTTACTCACTATGACAGTATACTGCTGTCATATTGAGTAAAAAAAAAAAAACGTGTCATAACAAACCTTAAAAAATATTTTTTTCCAGAAAAATTCACAGAGATACATTTCTCCAGGCATTATTAGTCTTTTTGAATGTGTAGTTTAGGAGTTATGTTTAAATAACTGTCAGATTGAATGTGACAGTATACTGTCATAGTGAGTATAACCAATATTTTGTATTTGCAAAACTTACAAAAACAACTGATTCTAGTAAAACTCACATGGATACATCATTTCAGGCATTTTTAGACAAAATGCATGTTTGGTTTTGGAGTTATGTTATGTTTATATAACTTTTCCATTTAGTATGACAGTTATACTGTCTAACTAACTTGTGTCTTTACAAACCTTACTTTTTTTTTTCCAGTAAAACTAACAAAGATGCATTTCTCCAGGCTTTATTAGCCATTTAGCATGTTTTGTTTAGGAGTTATGTCATTTTGAATGTGGCAGTTATCCGTCATTATGAGTAAAACCTAATTTTTTTTATTTGTAATCCTTACCAAAATACCTGATTCTGGTAAAAATCACATATATTCAATATTACAGACATTTTTAGACAGATTGCAAGTTTGGTTTTGGAGTTATGTTTATATAACTTTCAAATTTAGTAAGACAGTTATACTATCATATTGAGTAAAAAAAAACTAACTTATGTCTATACAAACCTTACAAAATATTTGTTTCCGGTAAAACTCACAAAAATACATTTCTCCAGGCATTATTAGTCATCTGTGGTTTAGAATTTATGTTTAAATAACAGGCAGATTGAATGTGACAGTATACTGTCATAGTAGTTTTTTACTTAATATGCCAGTAATGTTCTTAAAATCCTGAGATAATGCGAAAAAAGCAATACAAATATTTTTCAACATAATTCCTACACCAAACATGCAACATGTCTAATAATGCCTGAAGACATGTATCTTTGTTAGCTTTACTAGAAAATGTATCTTTTGTAAGTTTTGCAACGACGCAAGTTAGTTTTTTTAATTCAATATAACAGTATAACTGTCAAACTAAATGTAAAAGTTATATAAACATAACTCCAAAACTGAACATGCATTTTGTCTAAAAATGCCTAAAATATTGTATCTATGTGAGTTTTACCAGAATCAGGTAATTTGGTAAGGTTTGCAAATACAAAATATTGGTTTTACTCACTATGACAGTATACTGCTGTCATATTGAGTAAAAAAATACTATAAAACTTGTGTTATAACAAACCTTACAAAATATTTTTTCCAGAAAAATACACTGAGATACATTTCTCCCGGCATTATTAGTCATTTTGAATGTGTGGTTTAGGAGTTATGTTTAAATAAGTGTCGGATCGAATGTGACAGTATACTGTCATAGTGAGTAAAAACAATATTTTGTATTTGCAAAACTTACAAAAACTTCTGATTCTAGTAAAACTCACATGGATACATCATTTCAGGCATTTTTAGACATAATGCATGTTTGGTTTTGGAGTTATGTTTATATAACTTTTCCATTTATTATGACAGTTATACTGTCTTTTTGAGTTAGAAAAAACTAACTTGTGTCTTTACAAACCTTACCAGTAAAACTCACAAAGATACATTTCTCCAGGCATTATTAGCCATTTAGCATGTTTTGTTTAGGAGTTATGTTCAAAAAAATGTGGCGGTTATCCGTCATTATGAGTAAAACCGAATTTTTGTATTTGTAATCCTTACCAAAATACCTGATTCTGGTAAAAATCACATATATTCAATATTACAGCCATTTTTTTACGAATTGCAAGTTATGGATGGATGGATGGAAGTTTGGTTTTGGAGTTATGTTTATAAAACTTTCATATTCAGTATGACAGTTATACCATCATATTGAGTTAAAAAAAACAACAGTATCTTTACAGACCTTACAAAATATTTTTTTCCAGTAAAAATCACAACGATACATTTTTCCACGCAATATTTGTCATTTTGCATGTGTGTTTTAGGAGTTATGTTACTGTCATATTGAGCGTGGCAGTTTTACTGTCATTTTGAGTAAAACCTAATTTTGGTATTTAAACCTTACCAAAATACCTGATTCTGATAAAACTCACATATATTTAATATTACAGGCATTTTTTAAATGGATTGCATGTTTGGTTTTTAGAGTTTGGTTTTGGAGTTATGTTTCTATAACTTTTTTATTTAGTTTGACAGTTACACCGTCATATTGAGTAAAAAAACTTGTGTCTTTGCAAACCTTACAAAAGATCATTACTCTAGTAAAACTAACAAAGATACATTTCTCCAGAATTAATAGCCATTTTCATGTGTCGTTTATGAGTTATGTTTAAATAACTGTCATATTGAGTGTGGCACTTATAATGTCACTATCAGTAAAACCTATTTTTTTATTTGTCAACCTTACCAAAATACCTCATTTTGGTAAAACTCACATAGATTCTATATTACAGACATTTTTAGACGGATTGCAAGTTTGGTTTTGGAGTCATGTTTATATATTTTTTTGCATGTAGTATGACAGTTATACTGTCATATTGAGTAAAAAAAATAAAATATTTGTCCTAGTACAACTATGTCTCCAGGCATTATTAGCCATTTTGCATGTGTGGTTTAAGAGTTATGTTTACATAACTGTCAGATTGAATTTGACAGTATACTGTCATAGTGAGTAAAACCTAATTTTTGTATTTGTAAACCTTACCAAAATACCTGATTCTGGTAAAACTCATATAGATTCAATATTACAGACAGTTTAAGACGGATTGCAAGTTTAGTTTAGGAGTTTGGTTTTGGAATGATTTATATATTACTTTTGTATTTAGTTTGACAGTTATACCATCATATTGAGTAAAAAAAACAAAAATGTTTGTCTTTACAAACCTTACAAAATATTGTTTTCGAGTAAAACTCACAAAGATACATTTCTCCAGGCATTATTAGCTATTTAGCATGTTTGGATTAGGAGTTATGTTTTAATAACTGTTATTTTGAATATGGCAGTTATACTGTCATTATGAGTAATACCCAATTTTTGTATTTGTAAACCTTACCAAAATACCTGATTCTGGTAAAACTCACATAGATTCAATATTACAGGCATTTTTAGACGTATTGCAAGTTTGGTTTTGGAGTTATGTTTATTTAACTTTCATATTTAGTATGACAGTTATATTGTCATATTAAGTAAAAAAAAAATAACTTGTGTCTTTACAAACCTTATACATTTGTAATTTTTTTTCCAGGAAAACTCACAAAGATACATTTCTCCAGGCATTATTAGCCATTTTGTATTTGTGGTTTAGGAGTTACAGTAAGTTTAAATAACTGTCAGATTGAATGTGACAGTATACTGTCATAGTGAGTAAAACCTAAATTTTGTATTTATAAAGCTTACCAAAATACCTGATTCTGGTAAAACTCACATAGATACAATATTACAGGCATTTTTAGACATAATGCATGTTTGGTTTTGGAGTTATGTTTATAAAAATTTCTCCAGGCATTATTAGCCATTTATCATTTTTGGATTAGGAGTCGAAGACCTCCATGACGAATAAAAATAAAGGACCCAGATTTCCCTCGCCCGGACGCGGGTCACCGGGGCCCCCCTCTAGAGCCAGGCCCGGAGGTGGGGCACGATGGCGAGCGCCTGGTGGCCGGGCCTGTCCCCATGGGGCCCGGCCGGGCACAGCCCGAAGAGGCAACGTGGGTCCCCCCTCCAATGGGCTCACCACCCATAGCAGGGGCCATAGAGGTCGGGTGCATTGTGAGCTGGGTGGCAGCCGACGGCAGGGCACTTGGCGGTCCGATCCTCGGCTACAGAAGCTAGCTCTTGGGACGTGGAACGTCACCTCGCTGGGGGGGAAGGAGCCTGAGCTAGTGCGCGAGGTTGAGAAGTTCCGGCTAGATATAGTCGGACTCACTTCGACGCACAGCAAGGGCTCTGGAACCAGTTCTCTCGAGAGGGGCTGGACTCTCTTCCACTCTGGCGTTGCCGGCAATGAGAGGCGACGGGCTGGGGTGGCAATTCTTGTTGCCCCCCGGCTCAGAGCCTGCACGTTGGAGTTCAACCCGGTGGACGAGAGGGTAGCTTCCCTCCGCCTTCGGGTGGGGGGACGGGTCCTGACTGTGGTTTGCGCTTACACGCCAAACCGCAGCTCAGAGTACCCACCCTTTTTGGATTCGCTCGAGGGAGTACTTGAGAGTGCTCCCCCGGGTGATTCCCTCGTTCTACTGGGGGACTTCAATGCTCATGTTGGCAGCGACAGTGAAACCTGGAGATGCGTGATTGGGAAGAATGGCCGCCCGGATCTGAACCCGAGTGGTGTTCTTTTATTGGACTTTTGTGCCCGTCACAGATTGTCCATAATGAACACCATGTTCGAACATAAGGGTGTCCATATGTGCACTTGGCACCAGGACACCCTAGGCCGCAGTTCCATGATCGACTTTGTAGTTGTGTCATCGGATTTGCGGCCTCATGTTTTGGACACTCGGGTGAAGAGAGGGGCGGAGCTTTCAACCGATCACCACCTGGTGGTGAGTTGGCTGCGATGGTGGGGGAGGATGCCGGACAGACCTGGCAGGCCCAAACGCATTGTGAGGGTTTGCTGGGAACGTCTGGCAGAGTCTCCTGTCAGAGAGAGTTTCAATTCCCACCTCCGGAAGAACTTTGAACATGTCACGAGGGAGGTGCTGGACATTGAGTCCGAGTGGACCATGTTCCGCGCCTTTATTGTCGAGGCAGCTGATTGGAGCTGTGGCCGCAAGGTAGTTGGTGCCTGTCGTGGCGGTAATCCTAGAACCCGTTGGTGGACACCGGCGGTGAGGGATGCCGTCAAGCTGAAGAAGGAGTCCTATCGGGTTCTTTTGGCTCATAGGACTCCTGAGGCAGCGGACAGGTACCGACAGGCCAAGCGGTGTGCGGCTTCAGCGGTTGCGGAGGCAAAAACTCGGACATGGGAGGAGTTCGGGGAAGCCATGGAAAACGACTTCCGGACGGCTTCGAAGCGATTCTGGACCACCATCCGTCGTCTCAGGAAGGGGAAGCAGTGCACTATCAACACCGTGTATGGTGAGGATGGTGTTCTGCTGACCTCGACTGCGGATGTTGTGGATCGGTGGAGAGAATACTTCGAAGACCTCCTCAATCTCACCAACACGTCTTCCTATGAGGAAGCAGTGCCTGGGGAATCTGTGGTGGGCTCTTCTATTTCTGGGGCTGAGGTTGCCGAGGTAGTTAAAAAGCTCCTCGGTGGCAAGGCCCCGGGGGTGGATGAGATCCGCCCAGAGTTCCTTAAGGCTCTGGATGCTGTGGGGCTGTCTTGGTTGACAAGACTCTGCAGCATCGCGTGGACATCGGGGGCGGTACCTCTGGATAGGCAGACCGGGGTGGTGGTTCCTCTCTTTAAGAAGGGGAACCGGAGGGTGTGTTCTCACTATCGTGGGATCACACTCCACAGCCTTCCCGGTAAGGTCTATTCAGGTCTACTGGAGAGGAGGCTACGCCGGATAGTCGAACCTCGGATTCAGGAGGAACAGTGTGGTTTTCGTCCTGGTCGTGGAACTGTGGACCAGCTCTATACTCTCGGCAGGGTCCTTGAGGGTGCATGGGAGTTTGCCCAACCAGTCTACATGTGTTTTGTGGACTTGGAGAAGGCATTCGACCATGTCCCTCGGGAAGTCCTGTGGGGAGTGCTCAGAGAGTGTGGGGTATCGGACTGTCTGATTTTGGCGGTCCGCTCCCTGTATGATCAGTGTCAGAGCTTGGTCCGCATTGCCGGCAGTAAGTCGGATCCATGGATGGATGGATGGATGGATTAGGAGTTATGTTTAAATAACTGTCATATCAAATTAACTAACAAAGATGCATATATTCACGCATTATTAGACATGTTGCTTGTTTGGTGTAGGAATTATGTTGAAAAACATTTTATTGCTTATTTCACATTATCTCATTATTTTAAGAACATTAATGTTTTAATGAGTAAAAAACTACTTTTTGTGTTTGCAAGCCTTAAAATAGCAAATGTTTCGAGTAAAACTCACATGGATGCATTGTTTTAGGCTTTTTTAGCCTATTTTGCAAGTGTGGTTAGGAAGTTATGTTTAAATAACTGTCAAATTGAATGTAGCAGTTATCTGTCATTATAATTTATGTAATTGTACACCTTACCAAATTTACTGATTCTTGTAAAACTCACATAGATACAATAATTTAGGCATTTTTAGACATAATGTATGTTTAGTTTTGGAGTTATGTTTATATAACTTTCATATTTATCATTTATTTATTTATTTATATTTGGTATGACAGTTATACTGTCATATTGAATTAAAAAAACTAACTTGCCTCTTTGCAAAACTTACAAAAGATAATTTTTCTAGTAAAACTAACAAAGATCCATGTCTTCCGGCATTATTAGACATGTTGCATGTTTGATGTAGGACTTATCTGAAAAAAATATTTTTTTTGCTTATTTCGAATTATCTCAGGATTTTAAGAACATTACTGTCATAATGAGTAAAAAACTACTTTTTGTGTTTGCAAGCCTTAAAATAGCAAATGTTTCGAGTAAAACTCACAAGAGTGCATTGTTTTAGGCTTCATTAACCTATTTGCATGTGTGATTAGGAAGTTTTGTTTAAATAACAGTCAAATTGAATGTAGCAGTTATACTGTCATTATGAAAAAAAACTATTTTCGTATTTGTAAACCTTACCAAATTACCTGATTCTGGTGTAACTCACATAGATACAATATTTTAGGCATTTTTAGACATAATGCATGTTTAGTTTTGGAGTTATGTTTATATATATTTCATATTTGGTATGACAGTTATACTGTCATATTGAATTAAAAAAACTAACTTGCCTCTTTGCAAAACTTACAAAAGATAATGTTTCTAGTAATACTAACAAAGATACATATCTTCACGTATTATTAGACATGTTGCATGTTTGGTGTAGGAATTATGTTGAAAAACATTTTTATTGCTTATTTCGCATTATCTCAGGATTTTAAGAACATTACTGTCATAATGAGTAAAACACTACTTTTTGTGTTTGCAAGCCTTAAAATAGCGTATGTTTCGAGTAAAACTAACAAGGATGCATTGTTTTAGGCTTTATTAGCCTATTTTGCATGTGTGGTTAGGAAGTTATGTTTAAATAACTGTCAAATTGAATGTAGCAGTTATCTGTCATTATGAGTAAACCCCTAATTTATGTAATTGTACTCCTTACCAAATTAACTGATTCTTGTAAAACTCACATAGATACAATATTTTATGCATTTTTACACATAAAACATGTTCAATTTTGGAGTTATGTTTATATAACTTTCATATTTGGTTTGACAGTTATACTGTCATATTGAATTAAAAAAACTAACTTGCCTCTTTGCAAAACTTACAAAAGAAAATGTTTCTAGTAAAACTAACAAAGATGCATATCTTCAAGCATTATTAGACATGTTGCATGTTTGGTGTAGGAATTATGTTGAAAAACATTTTTATTGCTTATTTCGCATTATCTCAGGATTTTAAGAACATTACTGTCATAATGAGTAAAAAACTACTTTTTGTGTTTGCAAGCCTTAAAATAGCAAATGTTTCGAGTAAAACTCACAAGGATGCATTGTTTTAGGCTTTATTAACCTATTTGCATGTGTGATTAGGAAGTTTTGTTTAAATAACAGTCACATTGAATGTAGCAGTTATACTGTCATTATGAAAAACAACAATTTTCGTATTTGTAAACCTTACCAAATTACCTGATTCTGGTGTAACTCACTTAGATACAATATTACAGGCATTTTTAGACATAATGCATGTTTAGTTTTGGAGTAATGTTTATATATATTTCATATTTGGTATGACAGTTATACTGTCATATTGTATTAAAAAAACTAACTTGAGTCTTTGTAAAACTTACAAATGATAATTTTTCTAGTAAAACTAACGAAGATACATGTCTTCAGGCATTATTAGACATGTTGCATGTTTGATGTAGGAAATATCTGAAAAACATTTTTATTGCTTATTTCGCATTATCTCAGGATTTTAAGAACATTACTGTCATAATGAGTAAACAACTACTTTTTGTGTTTGCAAGCCTTAAAACAGCATATGTTTCGAGTAAAACTCACAAAGATGCATTGTTTTAGGCTTTACTAGCCTATTTTGCATGTGTGGTTATGAAGTTATGTTTAAATAACTGTAAAATTGAATGTAGCAGTTATCTGTCATGATGAGTAAACCCCTAATTTATGTAATTGTACACCTTTCCAAATTAACTGATTCTTGTAAAACTCACATAGATACAATATTTAGGCATTTTAGACATAATTCATGTTTAGTTTTGGAATAATGTTTACATAACTTTCATATTTGGTATGACAGTTATACTGTCATATTGAATTAAAAAAACTAACTTGCCTCTTTGCAAAACTTACAAATGATAATTTTTCTAATAAAACTAACAAAGATACATGTCTTCAGGCATTATTAGACATGTTGCATGTTTGATGTAGGAAATATCTGACAAACATTTTTATTGCTTATTTCGCATTATCTCAGGATTTTAAGAACATTATTGTCATAATGAGTAAAAAACGACTTTTTGTGTTTGCAAACCTTAAAATAGCAAATATTTCGAGTAAAACTCACAAGAATGCATAGTTTTAGGCTTTATTAACCTATTTGCATGTGTGATTAGGAAGTTTTGTTTAAATAACAGTCAAATTGAATGTAGCAGATATACTGTCATTATGACAAAAAACAATTTTCGTATTTGTAAACCTTACCAAATTACCTGATTCTGGTGTAACTCACATAGATACAATATTTTAGGCATTTTTAGACATAATGCATGTTCAGTTTTGGAGTTATGTTTATATAACTTTCATATTTGGTATGACAGTTATACTGTCATATTGTATTAAAAAAACTAACTTGAGTCTTTGTAAAACTTACAAAAGATATTTTTTCTAGTATAACTAACAAAGATACATGTATCCAGGCATTATTAGACATGTTGCATGTTTGGTGTAGGAATTATGATGAAAAACATTTTTATTGCTTATTTCGCATTATCTCAGGATTTTAAGAACATTACCGTCATAATGAGTAAAAAACTACTTTTTGTGTTTGCAAGCCTTAAAATAGCATGTTTCGAGTAAAACTCACAAGGATGCATTGTTTTAGGCTTTATTAGCCTATTTGCATGTGTGGTTAGGAAGTTAGGTTTAAATAACTGTAAAATTGAATATAGCAGTTATACTGTCATTATGACAAAAACCCAATTTTTGTATTTGTAAACCTTACCAAATTACCTTAATCTGGTAAAATTCACATAGATACAATATTTTAGTTATTTTTAGACATAATGCATGTTCAGTTTTGGAGTTATGTTTATATAACTTTTACATTCAGTTTGACAGTTATACTGTTATATTGAATTAAAAAAACTAACTTGCGTCGTTGCAAAACTTACAAAAGATACATTTCCTAGTAAAACTAACAAAGATACATGTCTTCAGGCATTATTAGACATGTTGCATGTTTGGTGTAGGATTTATGTTGAAAAACATTTTTTTTGCTTTTTTTGCATTATCTCAGGAATTTAAGAACATTGCTGGCATATTGAGTAAAAAACTATTATGACAGTATACTGTCATATTCAATCTGACTGTTATTTAAACATAACTCCTAAACCATAAGCAAAATGTCAAATATTGCCTGGAGAAATGTATCTTTGTAAGTTTTACAGGAAAAAAAAAGTTTGTAAGTTTTGTAAAGACACAAGTTAGCTTTTTTTTTTACTCAATATGACAGTATAACTGTCATACTAAATATGAAAGTTGAATAAATATAACACCAAAACCAAACTTGCAATATGTCTTAAACTGCCTGTTATATTGAATATATGTGAGTTTTGCCAGAATCAGGTATTTTGGTAAGGTTTACAAATACAAAACATGTGTTTTACTCATAATGACAGTATAACTGCAACATTTGATATGACAGTTATTTAAAAATGACTCCTAAACCAAACATGATAAATGACTAATAATGCCTGGAGAAATGTGTCTTTGTGAGTTTTACTGGAAAAAAATAATGTGTAAGGATTATAAAGACACAAGTTTTTTGTTTTTTTTTAATATGATGGTATAACTGTCATACTAAATATGAAAGTTATATACACATAACTCCAAAACCAAAATGCATTTAGTCTGAAAATGCCTGTAATATTGTATCTTTTTGAGTTTTACCAGAATCAGGTATTTTGGTAAGGTTGACAAATACAAACGTTAGGTTTTACTCATAATGACAGTATACTGCCACATTCAATATGACAATTATTTAAACATAACTCCAAAACCAAACATGCATTATGTCTAAAAATGCTTAAAATTTTGTATCCATGTGAGTTTTACTAGAATCAGTTTTTTTTGTAAGGTTTACAAATATAAAATATTAGTTTTACTCATAATGAGAGTTTACTGTCACAATCAATCTGACAAAATGGCTAATAATGCCTGGAGGAATGTATATTTGTGAATTTTACTGAAACAAATATTTTGTAAGGTTTGTAAACACATACGTTAGTTGTTTTTTTTACTTAATTTTACAGTATAGCTGTCATACTATATATGAAAGTTTTATAAACATAACTCCAAAACCAAACATGCAATCCGTCTAAAAATGTCTGTAATATTTATTATATGTAAGTTTGATCAGAATCAGGTATTTTGGTAAGGTTTACAAATCAAAAATTTAGGTTTTACTCATAGTGACAGTTTAACTGCCAGACTCAATATGACAGTTATTTAAACATAACTCCTAAAACACAAATGCAAAATGACTAATAATGCCTAGAGAAATGTATATTTGTGAATTTTACTGTAAAAACAATATTTTGTAAGGTTTATAAAGACACAAGTTAGTTTTTTTTATTTAATATGATGGTATAACTGTCATACTAAATATGAAAGTTATATAAATATAACTCCAAAACCAAACATACATTATGTCTAAAAATGCCTGTAATATTGTATCTATGTGAGGTTTACCAGAATCAGGTATTTTGGTAAGGTTTACAATTACAAAAATTAGGTTTTACTCATAATGACAGTATAACTGCCACATTGACTGCCACCAAACATGCATTGTGTTTAAAAATGCTTATAATTTTGTATCAATGTGAGTTTTACTATAATCAGTTGTTTTTGTAAGTTTTACAAATACAAAATATTAGTTTTACTCATAATGACAGTATACTGACAAAATGGCTAATAATGCCTTGAGGAATGTATCTTTGTGAGTTTTACTGGAAACAATATTTTGTAAGGTTTGTAAAGACACAAGTTAGTTTTTTTTTTACACAATTTAACAGTTTAGCTGTCATACTATATATGAAAGTTATATAAACATAATTACAAAACTACTATGCAATCCGTCTAAAAATGCCTGTAATATTGAATATATGTGAGTTTTATCAGATTCAGGTATTTTGGTAAGGTTTACGAATACAAAAATTAGGTTTTACTCATAGTGACAATATAACTGCCACACTCAATATGACAGTTAATTAAACATAACTCCTAAAACACAAATGCAAAATGACTAATAATGCCTAGACAAATGTATATTTGTGAATTTTACTGGAAAACAATATTTTGTAAGATTTGTAAAGATACAAATTAGTTTTTTTTTACTCAATATGAAAGTTATATAAACATAAGTGAAAGTGAAAGTTAAAGTACCAATGATTGTCACATATACACTAGGTGTGGCGAGATTATTCTCTGCATTTGACCCATCACCCTTGATCACCCCCTGGGAGGTGAGGGGAGCAGTGGGCAGCAGCGGTGGCCGCACCCGGGAATCATTTTGGTGATTTGACCCCCAATTCCAACCCTTGATGCTGAGTGCCAAGCAGGGAGGTAATGGGTCCCATTTTTTTATAGTCTTTGGTATGACCCGGCCGGGGGTTTGAACTCACAACCTACCGATCTCGGGGCGGACACTCTAACCACTAGGCCACTGAGAAAGTTATATAAATATAACTCCAAAACCAAACATGCTTTATGTCTAAAAATTCCTGTAATATTGTATCGGTGTGGGTTTTACCAGAACCAGGTATTTTGGTAAGGTTTACAAATACAAAAAATAGTTTTGTTTTTATAATGACACACAATACAATAACTGCCACACTCAATATGACAGTTATTTAAAGATAACTCCGAAACCAAACATGATAAATGGCTAATTATGCCTGGAGAAATGTATCTTTGTGAATTTTGGGAAGAAAAAAATTGTAAGGTTTATAAAGACACAAGTTGTTTTTTTTTCTACTCAATATGATGGTAGAACTGTAATACTAAATATGAAAGTTGTATAAACATAACTCCAAAACCAAACATGCATTATGTCTAAAAATGCCTGCAATATTGTATCTATGTGATTTTTACCAGAATCAGGTATTTTTGGTAAGGTTTACAAATACAAAAATTAGGTTTTACTCATAATGACAGTATACTGTCACATTCAATCTGACAGTTATTTAAACATAACTCCTAAACCACAAATACAAAATGGCTAATAATGCCTGGAGAAATGTATCTTTGTGAGTTTTCCTGGAAAAAAAAATATTTTATAAGGTTTGTAAAGACACAAGTTAGTTTATTTTACTTAATATGACAGTATAACTGTCATACTAAATATGAAAGTTAAATAAACATAACTCCAAAACCAAACTTGCAATACGTCTAAAAATGCCTGTAATATTGAATCTATGTGAGTTTTACCAGAATCAGGTATTTAGGTAAGGTTTACAAATACAAAAATTGGGTTTTACTTATAATGACAGTATAACTGCCATATTCAAAATAACAGTTAAACACAACTCCTAAACCAAACATGCTAAATAACTAATATTGCCTGGAGAAATGTATCTTGGTGAATTTTACTAGAAAAAAACTATTTTGTAATGTTTGTAAAGACAAAAGTAATTTTTTTTTACTGAATATGATGGTATAACTGTCAAACTAAATATAAAATTAATATAAACATAATTCCAAAAACTAACTCCTAAACCAAACTTGCAATCCGTCTTAAACTGCCTGTAATATTAAATCTATATGAGTTTTACCAGAATCAGGTATTTTGGTAAAGACACGAGTTAGTTTTTTTTTTTACACAATCTAACAGTATAGCTGTCATACTATATATGAAAGTTATATAAACACAACTCCAAAACCAAATATGCAATCCGTCTAAAAATGCCTGTAATATTGAATATATGTGAGTTTTATCAGAATCAGGTATTTTGGTAAGGTTTACAAAAACAAAAATTAGGTTTTACTCATAGTGACAGTATAACTGCCACACTCAATATGACAGTTAATTAAACATAACTCCTAAAACACAAATGCAAAATGACTAATAATGCCTGGAGAAAGGTATATTTGTGAATTTTACTGGAAAACAATATTTTGTAAGGTTTGTAAAGATACAAATTAGTTTTTGTTTTTTACTCAATATTATGGTATAACTTTCATACTAAATATGAAAGTTATATAAACATAACTCCAAAACCAAACATGCTTTATGTCTAAAAATTCCTGTAATATTGTATCGATGTGGGTTTTACCAGAATCAGGTATTTTGGTAAAGTTTACAAATACAAAAAATAGGTTTTACTCATAATGACAGTATAACTGCCACACTCAATATGACAGTTATTTAAACATAACTCCTAAACCAAACATGATAAATGGGTAATTATGCCTGGAGAAATGTATCTTTGTGAGTTTTACTGGGAACATTTTTTTTTCTAAGGTTTATAAAGACACAAGTTATTTTTTTTTACTCAATAGGATGGTATAACTGTCATACTAAATATAAAAGTTTTATAAACATAACTCCAAAACCAAACATGCATTATGTCTAAAAATGCCTGCAATATTGTATCTATGTGATTTTTACCAGAATTAGGCAATTTTGGTAAGGTTTATAAATACAATAAATAGGTTTTACTCACTATGACAGTATACTGTCACATTCAATCTGACAGTTATTTAAACATACTGTAACTCCTAAACCACAATTACAAAATGGCTAATAATGCCTGGAAAAATGTATCTTTGTGAGTTTTTTTGGAATTTTTTTTTTTTTTTATAAGGTTTGTAAAGAAGCAAGTTAGTTTTTTTTACTTAATATGACAGTATAACTGTCATACTAAATATGAAAGTTAAATAAACATAACTCCAAAACCAAACTTGCAATCTGTCTTAAACTTCCTGTAATATTGAATCTATGTGAGTTTTACCAGAATCTGGTATTTTGGTAAGGTTTACAAATACAAAAATTGGGTTTTACTCATAATGACAGTATAACTGCCATATTCAAAATAACAGTTATTTAAACATAACTCCTAAACCAAACATGATAAATAGCTAATAATGCCTGGAAAAATGTATATAAACATAACTCCAAAACCAAACATGGATTATGTCTAAAAATGCCTGTAATATTGTATCTATGTGAGTTTTACCAGAATAAGGAATTTTGGTAAGGTTTATAAATACAAAAATTAGGTTTTACTCATAATGACAGTATAACTGCCGCCCTCAATATGATGGTTATGTTAACATAACTCCTAAACCACACATGCAAAATGGCTAATAATGCCTGGAGAATTGTATCTTTGTGAGTTTTACTAGAAAAAAATATTTTGTAAGGTTTGTAAAGACAAAAGTTTTGTTTTTTTTACTCAATATGATGGTTTAACCGTCAAACTAAATATAAAAGTAATATAAACATCATTCCAAAACCAAACTCCTAAAGCAAACTTGCAATCCGTCTTAAACTGCCTGTAATATTGAATCTATATGAGTTTCACCAGAATCAGGTATTTTGGTAAGGTTTACAAATACAAAACTTGGGTTTTACTCATAATGACAGTATAACTGCATTATTTGATATGACAGTTATTTAAACATAACTCCTAAACCAAACATGATAAATAGCTAATAATGCCTGGAAAAATTTATATAAACATAACTCCAAAACCAAACATGGATTATGTCTAAAAATGCCTGTAATATTGTATCTATGTGAGTTTTACCAGAATAAGGAATTTTGGTAAGGTTTATAAATACAAAAATTAGGTTTTACTCATAATGACAGTTTAACTGCCGCCCTCAATATGACGGTTATGTTAACATAACTCCTAAACCACACATGCAAAATGGCTAATAATGCCTGGAGAATTGTATCTTTGTGAGTTTTACTAGAAAAAAATATTTTGTAAGGTTTGTAAAGACAAAAGTTTTTTTTTTTTTACTCAATATGATGGTTTAACCGTCAAACTAAATATAAAAGTAATATAAACATCATTCCAAAACCAAACTCCTAAACCAAACTTGCAATCCGTCTTAAACTGCCTGTAATATTGAATCTATATGAGTTTCACCAGAATCAGGTATTTTGGTAAGGTTTACAAATACAAAACTTGGGTTTTACTCATAATGACAGTATAACTGCATTATTTGATATGACAGTTATTTAAACATAACTCCTAAACCAAACATGATAAATAGCTAATAATGCCTGGAAAAATGTATATAAACATAACTCCAAAACCAAACTTGGATTATGTCTAAAAATGCCTGTAATATTGTATCTATGTGAGTTTTACCAGAATAAAGAATTTTGGTAAGGTTTATAAATACAAAAATTTGGTTTTACTCATAATGACAGTATAACTGCCACCCTCAATATGACGGTTATGTTAACATAACTCCTAAACCACACATGCAAAATGGCTAATAATGCCTGGAGAAATGTATCTTTGTGAGTTTTACAGGGAAAAAAATATTTTGTAAGGTTTGATAAGACACAAAATAGTTTTTTTTATTCAATATGTTTGTATAACTGTCATAATAAATGTAAAAGTTATCCAATACCAAACATGCAATCCGTCTAAAAATGCCTGTAATATTGAATCTATGTGAGTTTTACTAGAATCAGGTATTTTGTTAAGGTTTACAAATACAAAAATTAGGTTTTACTCACTATGACAGTATACTGACACATTCAATCTGCCTGTTATTTAAACACAAATTCTAAACCACAGATGCAAAATGGCTAATAATAACTGGAGAAATGTATTTTTGTGAGTTTTACTGGAAAAAAAATATTTTGTAAGGTTTGTTTAGACACAAATTAGTTTTTTTTTACTCAATATGATGGAAACTTGCTTTATGTCTAAAAAATCCTGTAATATTTTATCCATGTGAGTTTTATCAGAATCAGTTATTTTGGTAATTTTACAAAAACAAAAAATAGGTTTTACTCATAATGACAGTATATCTGCCACACTCAATATGACAGTTATTTAAACATAACTCTAAACCAAACATGGTTAATGGCTAATAATGCCTGGAGAAATGTATCTTTGTGAGTTTTACTGGAAACGTTTTTTTTTAAGGTTTATAAAGACACAAGTTAGTTTTTTTTACTCAATATGACAGTATAACTGTAATACTAAATGTAAAAAATATATAAACATAACTCCAAAACCAAACATGCATTATGTTAAAAAATGCCTGTAATTTTGTATCAATGCGAGTTTTACTAAAATCAATTGTTGTAGTAAGGTTTGCAAATACAAAATATTGGTTTTACTCACCATGATAGTATACTGTCACATTCAATTTTACAGTTATTCAAACATAACTACCAAACCACATATGCAAAATGGCTATAATGCCTGGAGAAATGTATCTTTGTGAGATTACTGGAAAAACATATTTTGTAAGGATTGTAAAGAAACAATTTAGTTTTTTTTACTTAATATGATGAGGTGGCGACTTTTCCAGGGTGTACCCCGCCTTCCGCCTGATTGTAGCTGAGAAGGGAATAAGCGGTAAAAATGGATGGATGGATGGACAGTATAACTGTCATACTAAATGTAAAAGTAGTATAAACATAACTCCAAAACCAAACATGCATTATGTCTAAAAATGCCTGTAATATTGTATCCATGTGAGTTTTACTAGCATCAGTTGTTTTTGTAAGTTTTGCAAATACAAAATATTGGTTTTACTCACTATGACAGAATACTGTCACATTCAATCTGACAGCTATTTAAACATAACTCCTAAACCACACATGCAAAATGACTAATAATGCCTGGAAAAATGTATCTCTGTGAATTTTACTGGAAAAAAATATTTTGTAAGGTTTGTAAAATTACAAGTTTGTTATTTGCTAAATGAGCACTCCCCACAGGACTTCCCGAGGGACACGGTCGAATGCCTTCTCCAAGTCCAGAAAACACATGTAGACCGGTTGGGCAAACTCCCATGCACCCTCAAGGACCCTGCCAAGAGTATAGAGCTGGTCCACAGTTCCACGACCAGGACGAAAACCACACTGTTCCTCCTGAATCCGAGGTTCGACTGACCGGCGTAGCCTCCTCTCCAGTACACCTGAATAGACCTTACCGGGAAGGCTGAGGAGTGTGATCCCACGATAGTTAGAACACACCCTCCGGTTTCCCTTCTTAAAGAGAGGAACCACCTCCCCGGTCTGCCAATCCAGAGGTACCGCCCCCGATGTCCACGCGATGCTGCAGAGTCTTGTCAACCAAGACAGCCCCACAGCATCCAGAGCCTTAAGGAACTCTGGGCGGATCTCATCCACCCCCGGGGCCTTGCCACCGAGGAGCTTTTTAACTACCTCGGCAACCTCAGCCCCAGAAATAGAAGAGCCCACCACAGATTCCCGAGGCACTGCTTCCTCATAGGAAGACGTGTTGGTGAGATTGAGGAGGTCTTCGAAGTATTCTCTCCACCGATCCACAACATCCGCAGTCGAGGTCAGCAGAACACCATCCTCACCATACACGGTGTTGATAGTGCACTGCTTCCCCTTCCTGAGGCGGCGGATGGTGGTCCAGAATCGCTTCGAAGCCGTCCGGAAGTCGTTTTCCATGGCTTCCCCGAACTTCTCCCATGTCCGAGTTTTTGCCTCCACAACCGCTGAAGCCGCACACCGCTTGGCCTGTCGGTACCTGTCCGCTGCCTCAGGAGTCCTATGAGCCAAAAGAACCCGATAGGACTCCTTCTTCAGCTTGACGGCATCCCTCACCGCCGGTGTCCACCAACGGGTTCTAGGATTACCGCCACGACAGGCACCAACTACCTTGCGGCCACAGCTCCAATCAGCTGCCTCGACAATAGAGGCGCGGAACATGGTCCACTCGGACTCAATGTCCAGCACCTCCCTCGTGACATGTTCAAAGTTCTTCCGGAGGTGGGAATTGAAACTCTCTCTGACAGGAGACTCTGCCAGACGTTCCCAACAAACCCTCACAATGCGTTTGGGCCTGCCAGGTCTGTCCGGCATCCTCCCCCACCATCGCAGCCAACTCACCACCAGGTGGTGATCGGTTGAAAGCTCCGCCCCTCTCTTCACCCGAGTGTCCTAAACATGAGGCCGCAAATCCGATGACACAACTACAAAGTCGATCATGGAACTGCGACCTAGGGTGTCCTGGTGCCAAGTGCACATATGGACACCCTTATGTTCGAACATGGTGTTCATTATGGACAATCTGTGACGGGCACAAAAGTCCAATAAAAGAACACCACTCGGGTTCAGATCCGGGCGGCCATTCTTCCCAATCACGCCTCTCCAGGTTTCACTGTCGCTGCCAACATGAGCATTGAAGTCCCCCAGTAGAACGAGGGAATCACCCGGGGGAGCACTCTCAAGTACTCCCTCGAGCGAATCCAAAAAGGGTGGGTACTCTGAGCTGCGGTTTGGCGCGTAAGCGCAAACCACAGTCAGGACCCATCCCCCCACCCGAAGGCGGAGGGAAGCTACCCTCTCGTCCACCGGGTTGAACTCCAACGTGCAGGCTCTGAGCCGGGGGGCAACAAGAATTGCCACCCCAGCCCGTCGCCTCTCATTGCCGGCAACGCCAGAGTGGAAGAGAGTCCATCCCCTCTCGAGAGAACTGGTTCCAGAGCCCTTGCTGTGCGTCGAAGTGAGTCCGACTATATCTAGCCGGAACTTCTCAACCTCGCGCACTAGCTCAGGCTCCTTCCCCCCCCAGCGAGGTGACGTTCCACGTCCCAAGAGCTAGCTTCTGTAGCCGAGGATCGGACCGCCAAGTGCCCTGCCGTCGACTGCCACCCAGCTCACAATGCACCCGACCTCTATGGCCCTTGCTATGGGCGGTGAGCCCATTGGAGGGGGGACCCACGTTGCCTCTTCGGGCTGTGCCCGGCCGGGCCCCATGGGGACCGGCCACCAGGCGCTCGCCATCGTGCCCCACCTCCGGGCCTGGCTCCAGAGGGGGGCCCCGGTGACCCGCGTCCGGGCGAGGGAAATCTGGGTCCTTTATTTTTATTCGACTCCTAATCCAAAAATGATAAATGGCTAATAATGCCTGGAGAAATGTATATAAACATAACTCCAAAACCAAACATGCATTATGTCTAAAAATGCCTGTAATATTGTATCTATGTGAGTTTTACCAGAATCAGGTATTTTGGTAAGCTTTATAAATACAAAATTTAGGTTTTACTCACAGTATACTGTCACATTCAATCTGACAGTTATTTAAACTTACTGTAACTCCTAAACCACAAATACAAAATGGCTAATAATGTCTGGAGAAATGTATCTTTGTGAGTTTTCCTGGAAAAAAAAAAACAAATGTATAAGGTTTGTAAAGACACAAGTTAGTTTTTTTACTTAATATGACAATAAAACTGTCATACTAAATATGAAAGTTAAATAATCATAACTCCAAAACCAAACTTGCAATACGTCTAAAAATGCCTGTAATATTGAATCTATGTGAGTTTTACCAGAATCAGGTATTTTGGTAAGGTTTACAAATACAAAAATTGGGTTTTACTCATACTGCCATATTCAAAATAACAGTTATTAAAACATAACTCCTAATCCAAACATGCTAAATAGCTAATAATGCCTGGAGAAATGTATCTTTGTGAGTTTTACTAGAAAAAAATATTTTGTAAGGTTTGTAAAGACAAACGTTTTTTTTTTTTTTACTCAATATGATGGTATAACTGTCAAACTAAATATAAAAGTAATATACACATCATTCCAAAACCAAACTCCTAAACTAAACTTGCAATCCGTCTTAAACTGTCTGTAATATTGAATCTATATGAGTTTTACCAGAATCAGGTATTTTGGTAAGGTTTATAAATACAAAACTTGGGTTTTACTCATAATGACAGTATAACTGCATTATTTGATATGACAGTTATTTAAACATAACTCCTAAACCAAACATGATAAATAGCTAATAATGCCTGGAAAAATGTATATAAACGTAACTCCAAAACCAAACATGCATTATGTCTAAAAATGCCTGTAATATTGTATCTATGTAAGTTTTACCAGAATCAGGAATTTTGGTAAGGTTTATAAATACAAAAATTTGGTTTTACTCATAATGACAGTATAACTGCCACCCTCAATATGACGGTTATGTTAACATAACTCCTAAACCACACATGCAAAATGGCTAATAATGCCTGGAGAAATGTATCTTTGTGAGTTTTACAGGAAAAACAATATTTTGTAAGGTTTGATAAAACACAAAATAGTTTTTTTTATTCAATATGTTTGTATAACTGTCATAATAAATGTAAAAGTTATATAAACATAACTCCAATACCAAACATGCAATCCGTCTAAAAATGCCTGTAATATTGAATCTATGTGAGTTTTACTAGAATCAGGTATTTTGTTAAGGTTTACAAATACAAAAATTAGGTTTTACTCACTATGACAGTATACTGTCACTTTCAATCTGACTGTTATTTAAACACAAATTCTAAACCACAGATACAAAATGGCTAATAATAACTGGAGAAAAGTATTTTTGTGAGTTTTACTGGAAAAAAAACATTTTGTAAGGTTTGTATAGACACAAGTTAGTTTTTTTTACTCAATATGATGGAAAAATGCTTTATGTCTAAAAAATCCTGTAATATTTTATCCATGTGAGTTTTATCAGAATCAGTTATTTTGGTAATTTTACAAATACAAAAAATAGGTTTTACTCATAATGACAGTATATCTGCCACACTCAATATGACAGGTATTTAAACATAACTCTACACCAAACATGGTTAATGGCTAATAATGCATGGAGAAATGTATCTTTGTGAGTTTTACTGGAAAAACATTTTTCTTAAGGTTTATAAAGACACAAGTTAGTTTTTTTTACTCAATATGACAGTATAACTGTAATACTAAATGTAAAAAATATATAAACATAACTCCAAAACCAAAAATGCATTGCTTAAAAATGCCTGTAATTTTGTATCCATGCGAGTTTTACTAAAATCAATTGTTGTAGTAAGGTTTGCAATTACAAAATATTGGTTTTACTCACCATGATAGTATACTGTCACATTCAATTTGACATTTATTTAAACATAACTACCAAACCACACATGCAAAATGGCTATAATGCCTGGAGAAATGTATCTTTGTGAGATTACTGGAAAAACATATTTTGTAAGGTTTGTAAAGAAACAATTTAGTTTTTTTTACTTAATATGGATGGATGGATGACAGTTATACTGTCCAACCATCCATCCATTTTCTACCGCTTATTCCCTTTTGGGGTCGCGGGGGGGCGCTGGAGCCTATCTCAGCTACAATCGGGCGGAAGGCGGTGTACACCCTGGACAAGTCCCCCCCTCATCGCAGGGCGTATAACTGTGATACTAAATGTAAAAGTAGTATAAACATAACTCCAAAACCAAACATGCATTATGTCTAAAAATGCCTGTAATATTGTATCCATGTGAGTTTTTCTAGAATCAGTTGTTTTTGTAAGTTTTGCAAATACAAAATATTGGTTTTACTCACTATGACAGTATACTGTCACATTTAATCTGACAGCTATATAAACATAACTCCTAAACCACACATGCAAAATGACTAATAATGCCTGGAAAAATGTATCTCTGTGAATTTTACTGGAAAAAAAATATTTTGTAAGGTTTGTAAAATTACAAGTTTGTTATTTTTTACTCAATTTGACAGTATAACTGTCATACTAAATATGAAAGTTGTATACACACAACTCTAAAACCAAACTTGCAATCCGTCTAAAAATGTCTGTAATATTGAATCTATGTGAGTTTTACCAAAATCATGTATTTTAGTAAGGTTTACAAATACAAAAATTAGGTTTTACTCAAAATGACAGTATAACTGCCACACTCAATATGACAGTTTTTTAAACATAACTCCTAAAAAACAAATGCAAAATGACTAATAATGCCTGGAAAAATGTATCTTTGTGAATTTTAATGAAAAAAAATATTTTGTAAGGTTTGTAAAGACACAAATTAGTTGTTTTTTTTACTTAATATGATAGTATAACTGTCATATTAAATATGAAAGTTATATGAACATAACTCCAAAACCAAACATGTTTTATGTCTAAAAATTCCTGTAATATTGTATCTATGTGAGTTTTACCAGAATCAGGTATTTTGGTAAGGTTTACTAATACAAAAAATAGGTTTTACTAATAATGACAAGATAACTGCCACATTTAACATGAACAGGTATTTAAACATAATTCCTAAACCAAACATGATAAATGGCTAATAATGCCTGGAGAAATGTATCGTTGTGAGTTTTACAGGAAAAAAATAATTTGTAAGGTTTATAAAGACACAATGTAGTTTTGTTTTACTCAATATGATGGTATAACCGTCATACTAAATATGAAAGTTATATAAACATAACTCCAAAAACAAACATGAATTGTGTCTAAAAATACCTGTAATATTGTATCTATGTGAGTTTTACCAGAATCAGGTATTTTGGTAAGGTTTACAAATACAAAAATTAGGTTTTACTCACTATGACAGTATACTGTCACATTCAATCTGACAGTTATGTAAACATAACTCTTAAACCACACATGCAAAATTGCTAATAATGCCTGGAGACATGTATCTTTGTGAGTTGTACTAGGACAAATATTTTGTAAGGTTTGTAAAGACCCACGTTTGTTTTTTTTACTCAATATGACAGTATAACTGTCATACTACATGCAAAAAAATATATAAACATGACTCCAAAACCAAACTTGCAATCCGTCTAAAAATGTCTGTAATATAGAATCTATGTGAATTTTACCAAAATGAGGTATTTTGGTAAGGTTGACAAATAAAAAAATAGGTTTTACTGATAGTGACATTATAAGTGCCACACTCAATATGACAGTTATTTAAACATAACTCATAAACGACACATGAAAATGGCTATTAATTCTGGAGAAATGTATCTTTGTTAGTTTTACTAGAGTAATGATCTTTTGTAAGGTTTGCAAAGACACAAGTTTTTTTACTCAATATGACGGTATAACTGTCAAACTAAATAAAAAAGTTATAGAAACATAACTCCAAAACCAAACTCTAAAAACCAAACATGCAATCCATTTAAAAATGCCTGTAATATTAAATATATGTGAGTTTTATCAGAATCAGGTATTTTGGTCAGGTTTAAAATACCAAAATTAGGTTTTACTCATAATGACAGTAAAACTGCCACGCTCAATATGACAGTTATTTAAACATAACTCCTAAAACACACATGCAAAATGACAAATATTGCGTGGAAAAATGTATCGTTGTGATTTTTCCTGGAAAAAAATATTTTGTAAGGTTTGTAAAGATACTGTTTTTTTTTAACTCAATATGATGGTATAACTGTCATACTGAATATGAAAGTTTTATAAACATAACTCCAAAACCAAACTTGCAATTCGTAAAAAAATGGCTGTAATATTGAATATATGTGAATTTGACCAGAATCAGGTATTTTGGTAAGGATTACAAATACAAAAATGAGGTTTTACTCATAATGACGGATAACCGCCACATTTGTTTTAACATAACTCCTAAACAAAACATGCTAAATGGCTAATAATGCCTGGAAAAATGTATCTTTGTGAGTTTTACTGGAAAAAAAAAATTTGTAAGGTTTCTAAAGACACAAGTTAATTTTTTCTGACTCAAAAAGACGGTATAACTGTCATAATAAATGGAAAAGTTATATAAACATAAAATGCCTGTAATTTTGTATCCATGTGAGTTTTACTAGAATCAGTTGTTTTTGTAAGGTTTGCAAATACAAAATATTGGTTTTACTCACTATGACAGTATACTGCTGTCATATTGAGTAAAAAAAAAAAAAAACTTGTGTCATAACAAACCTTAATAATGCCTGGAGAAATGTATCTTTGTGAGTTTTACTGGTAAGGTTTGTAAAGACACAAGTTAGTTTTTTCTAACTCAAAAAGACAGTATAACTGTCATAATAAATGGAAAAGTTATATAAACATAACTCCAAAACCAAACAGGCTTTATTACTAAAAATGCCTGAAATGATGTATCCATGTGAGTTTTACTAGAATCAGTTGTTTTTGTAAGTTTTGCAAATACAAAATATTGTTTTAACTCACTATGACAGTATACTGTCACATTCGATCCGACAGTTATTTAAACATAACTCCTAAACCACACATTCAAAATGACTAATAATGCCGGGAGAAATGTATCTCTGTGAATTTTTCTGGAAAAAATATTTTGTAAGGTTTGTTATAACACAAGTTAGGTATTTTTTTACTCAATATGACAGCAGTATACTGTCATAGTGAGTAAAACCAATATTTTGTATTTGCAAACCTTACCAAATTACCTGATTCTGGTAAAACTCACATAGATACAATATTTTAGGCATTTTTAGACATAATGCATGTTCATTTTTGGAGTTATGTTTATATAACTTTTACATTTAGTTTGACAGTTATACTGTTATATTGAATTAAAAAAACTAACTTGCGTTGTTGCAAAACTTACAAAAGATACATTTTCTAGTAAAGCTAACAAAGATACATGTCTTCAGGCATTATTAGACATGTTGCATGTTTGGTGTAGGAATTATGTTGAAAAATATTTGTATTGCTTTTTTCGCATTATCTCAGGATTTTAAGAACATTACTGGCATATTAAGTAAAAAACTACTATGACAGTATACTGTCACATTCAATCTGCCTGTTATTTAAACATAAATTCTAAACCACAGATGGCTAATAATGCCTGGAGAAATGTATTTTTGTGAGTTTTACCGGAAAAAAATATTTTGTAAGGTTTTTATAGACATAAGTTAGTTTTTTTTACTCAATATGATAGTATAACTGTCTTACTAAGTTTGAAAGTTATATAAACATAACTCCAAAACCAAACTTGCAATCTGTCTAAAAATGTCTGTAATATTGAATATATGTGATTTTTACCAGAATCAGGTATTTTGTTAAGGATTACATATACAAAAATTAGGTTTTACTCATAATGACGGATAACTGCCACATTCGAAATGACATAACTCCTAAACAAAACATGCTAAATGGCTAATAAAGCCTGGAGAAATGTATCTTTGTGAGTTTTACTGGAAAAAAAAAAAAAGTAAGGTTTGTAAAGACACAAGTTAGTTAGACAGTATAACTGTCATACTAAATGGAAAAGTTATATAAACATAACTCCAAAACCAAACATGCTTTTTGTCTAAAAATGCCTGAAATGATGTAGCCATGTGAGTTTTACTAGAATCAGTTGTTTTTGTAAGTTTTGCAAATACAAAATATTGGTTATACTCACTATGACAGTATACTGTCACATTCAATCTGACAGTTATTTAAACATAACTCCTAAACTACACATTCAAAAAGACTAATAATGCCTGGAGAAATGTATCTCTGTGAATTTTTCTGGAAAAAAATATTTTTTAAGGTTTGTTATGACACAAGTTTTTTTTTTTTTTTTACTCAATGTGACAGCAGTATACTGTCATAGTGAGTAAAACCAATATTTTGTATTTGCAAACCTTACAAAAACAACTGATTCTAGTAAAACTCACATGGATACAAAATTACAGGCATTTTATGTTTATATAACTTTTCCATTTATTATGACAGTAATACCGTCTTTTTGAGTCAGAAAAAACTAACTTGTGTCTTTAGAAACCTTACAAATTTTTTTTTTCCAGTAAAACTCACAAAGATACATTTCTCCAGGCATTATTAGCCAATTAGCATGTTTTGTTTAGGAGTTATGTTCAAAAAAATGTGGCGGTTATCCGTCATTATGAGTAAAACCTAACTTTTGTATTTGTAATCCTTACCAAAATACCTGATTCTGGTAAAAATCACATCGATACAATATTGCAGGCATTTTTAGACATAATGCATGTTTGGTTTTGGAGTTATGTTTTTACAACTTTTATATTTAGTATGACAGTATACCATCATATTGAGTAAAAAAAATAACTTGTGTCTTTATAAACCTTACAAAAAAAATGTTTCCCAGTAAAACTCACAAAGATACATTTCTCTAGGCATTATTAGCCATTTATCATGTTTGGTTTAGGAGTTATGTTTAGACAACTGTCATATTGAGTGTGGCAGTTATACTGTCATTATGAGTAAAATCTATTTTGTGTATTTGTAAACCTTACCAAAATACCTGATTCTGGTTAAACCCACATCGATACAATATTACAGGAATTTTTAGACATAAAGCATGTTTGGTTTTGGAGTTATGTATATATAACTTTCATATTAAGTATGAAAGTTATACCATCATATTGAGTAAAAAACAACAAATATTTTGTATCTTTACAAACCTTACAAAATATTGTTTTCCAATAAAACTCACAAATATACCTTTCTATAGGCATTATTCGTCATTTTGCATTTGTGTTTTAGGAGTTATTAGGAGTAATTAACTGTCATATTGAGTGTGGCAGATATACTGTCACTATGAGTAAAACCTAATTTTTGTTTTTGTAAACCTTACCAAAATACGTGATTCTGATAAAACTCACATATATTCAATATTACAGGCATTTTTAGACGTATTGGAAGTTTGGTTTTGGAGTTATGTTTATTTAACTTTCATATTTAGTATGACAGTTATACTGTCATATTAAGTAAAAAAAACTAACTTGTGTCTTTACAAACCTTATAATTTTTTTTTTTTTTTTTTCAGGAAAACTCACAAAGATACATTTCTCCAGGCATTATTAGCCATTTTGTATTTGTGGTTTAGGAGTTATGTTTAAATAACTGTCAGATTGAATGTGACAGTATACTGTCATTATGAGTAAAACCTAATTTTTGTATTTGTAAACCTTACCAAAAATACCTGATTCGGGTAAAAATCACATTGATACAATATTGCAGGCATTTTTAGACATAATGCATGTTTGGTTTTGGAGTTATGTTTATACAACTTTCATATTTAGTATGACAGTTATACCATCATATTGAGTAAAAAAAAAAAAAAACTTGTCTCTTTATAAACCTTACAATTTTTTCCCCCCCAAAACTCACAAAGATACAATTCTCCAGGCATAATTAGCCATTTATCATGTTTGGTTTAGGAGTTATGTTTAAATAACTGTCATATTGAGTGTGGCAGTTATTGTATTGTGTGTCATTATAAATAAAAACCTATTTTTTGTATTTGTAAACCTTACCAAAATACCTGATACAATATTACAGGAATTTTTAGACATAAAGCATGTTTGGTTTTGAAGTCATGGTTATATAACTTTCATATCTAGTATGACAGTTATACCATCATATTGAGTAAAAAAAAAGTAATTTGTATCTTTACAAATCTTACAAAATATTGTTTTCCAGTAAAATTCACAAATATACATTTCTTTAGGCATTATTAATCATTTTGCATTTGTGTTTTAGGAGTTATGTTTAATTAACTGTCATATTGAGTGTGGCAGTTATATTGTCACTATGAGTAAAACCTAATTTTTGTATTCGTAAACCTTACCAAAATACCTGAATCTGATAAAACTCACATATATTCAATATTACAGGCATTTTTAAACGGATTGCATATTTGGTTTTGGAATTATGTTTATATAACTTTCATATATAGTATGACAGCTAAACTGTTAAATTGTGTAAAAAAAACTAACTTGTGTCTTTATAAACCTTACAAAATATTTTTTCCAGTAAAACTCACAAAGATACATTCCTCAAGGCATTATTAGCCATTTTGTCAGTATACTGTCATTATGAGTAAAACTAATATTTTGTATTTGTAAACCTTACAAAAACAACTGATTATAGTAAAACTCACATGGATACAATATTACAGTTATTTTTAGATATAATGCATGTTTGGTTTTGGAGTTATGTTTATATAACTTTTACATTTAGTATGACAGTTATAATGTCATATTGAGTAAAAACAATAACTTGTCTTACAAACCTTACAATTTTTTCCAAGCATTATTAGCCATTTTGCATGTGTGGTTTAGGAGTTATATTTAAATAACTGTCATATTGAGTGTGGCAGTTATACTGTCATTATGAGTAAAACCTTATTTTTGTATTTGTAAACCTTACCAAAATACCTGATTGTAGTAAAACTCACATAGATACAATTTTATAGGTTTAGGAGTTATGTTTAAATAACTGTCATATTGAGTGTGGCAGTTATACTGTCATTATGAGTAAAACCTATTTTTTGTATTTGTAAACTTTACCAAAATACCTGATTCTGGTAAAACCCACATTGATACAATATTACAGGAATTTTTAGACATAAAGCATGTTTGGTTTTGGAGTTATGTTTATATAACTTTCATATTTAGTATGAAAGTTTTACCATAATATTGAGTAAAAAACAAAAACTAATTTGTATCTTTACAAACCTTACAAAATATTGTTTTCCAGTAAAATTCACAAATATACCTTTCTCCAGGCATTATTAGTCATTTTGCATTTGTGTTTTAGGAGTTATGTTCAATTAAATGTCATATTGAGTGTGGCAGTTATACTGTCACTATGAGTAAAACCTAATTTTTGTTTTTGTAAACCTTACCAAAATACCTGATTCTGATAAAACTCACATATATTCAATATTACAGGCATTTTTAGACGGATTGCATATTTGGTTTTGGAGTTGTGTTTATATAACTTTCATATATAGTATGACAGCTATACTGTTAAATTGTGTAAAAAAAAAAACTAACTTGTGTCTTTACCAAAATACCTGATTCTGGTCAAACTCATATAGATTTAATATTACAGGCAGTTTAAGACGGATTGCAAGTTTGGTTTAGGAGTTAGTTTTTGGAATTATGTTTATATTAATTTTATATTTAGTTTGACAGTTATACCATCATATTCAGTAAAAAAAAATAACTTTTGTCTTTACAAACATTACAAAATAGTTTTTTCTAGTAAAATTCACAAAGATACATTTCTCCAGGCAATATTAGTTATTTAGCATGTTTGGTTTAGGAGTTGTGTTTAAATAACTGTTATTTTGAATATGGCAGTTATACTGTCATTATGAGTAAAACCCAAGTTTTGTATTTGTAAACCTTACCAAAATACCTGATTCCGGTGAAACTCATATAGATTCAATATTACAGGCAGTTTAAGACGGATTGCAAGTTTGGTTTAGGAGTTTGGTTTTGGAATGATGTTTATATTACTTTTATATTTAGTTTGACAGTTAAACCATCATATTGAGTAAAAAAAAAAAAAACTTTTGTCTTTACAAACCTTACAAAATATTTTTTTCTAGTAAAACTCACAAAGATACAATTCTCCAGGCATTATTAGCCATTTTGCATGTGTAGTTTAGGAGTTATGTTAACATAACCGTCATATTGAGGGCGGCAGTTATACTGTCATTATGAGTCAAACCTAATTTTTGTATTTATAAACCTTACCAAAATTCCTTATTCTGGTAAAACTCACATAGATACAATATTACAGGCATTTTTAGACATAATCCATGTTTGGTTTTGGAGTTATGTTTACATACATTTTTCCAGGCATTATTAGCTATTTATCATGTTTGGTTTAGGAGTTATGTTTAAATAACTGTTATTTTGAATATGGCAGTTATACTGTCATTATGAGTAAAACCCAATTTTTGTATTTGTAAACCTTACCAAAATACCAGATTCTGGTAAAACTCACATAGATTCAATATTACAGGAAGTTGAAGACAGATTGCAAGTTTGGTTTTGGAGTTATGTTTATTTAACTTTCATATTTAGTATGACAGTTATACTGTCATATTAAGTAAAAAAAAAAACTAACTTGTTTCTTTACAAACCTTATAAAAAAAAAAAAAAATTCCTGAAAAACTCACAAAGATACATTTTTCCAGGCATTATTAGCCATTTTGTAATTGTGGTTTAGGAGTTACAGTATGTTTAAATAACTGTCAGATTGAATGTGACAGTATACTGTCATAGTGAGTAAAACCTATTTTTTGTATTTATAAACCTTACCAAAATTGCCTAATTCTGGTAAAACTCACATAGATTCAATATTACAGGCATTTTTAGACGTATTGCAAGTTTGGTTTTGGAGTTATGTTTATTTAACTTTCATATTTAGTATGACAGTTATACTGTCATATTAAGTAAAAAAAATTAACTTGTGTCTTTACAAACCTTATAAAAAAAAATTTTTTCCAGGAAAACTCACAAAGATACATTTCTCCAGGCATTATTAGCCATTTTGTATTTGTGGTTTAGGAGTTATGTTTAAATAACTGTCAGATTGAATGTGACAGTATACTGTCATTATGAGTAAAACCTAATTTTTGTATTTGTAAACCTTACCAAAAATACCTGATTCTGGTAAAAATCACATAGATACAATATTGCAGGCATTTTTAGACATAATGCATGTTTGGTTTTGGAGTTATGTTTATACAACTTTCATATTTAGTATGACAGTTCTACCATCATATTAAGTAGAAAAAAAAAAAACTTGTGTCTTTATAAACCTTACAATTTTTTTCTCCCCAAAACTCACAAAGATACATTTCTCCAGGCATAATTAGCCATTTATCATGTTTGGTTTCGGAGTTATCTTTAAATAACTGTCATATTGAGTGTGGCAGTTATTGTATTGTGTGTCATTATAAAAACAAAACTATTTTTTGTATTTGTATACCTTACCAAAATACCTGGTTCTGGTAAAACCCACACCGATACAATATTACAGGAATTTTTAGACATAAAGCATGTTTGGTTTTGGAGTTATGTTTATATAACTTTCATAATTAGTATGACAGTTATACCATCATATTGAGTAAAAAAAACCTAATTTGTTTCTTTACAAATCTTACAAAATATTGTTTTCCAGTAAAATTCACAAATATACATTTCTCTAGGCATTATTAGTCATTTTGCATTTGTGTTTTAGGAGTTATGTTTAATTAACTGTCATATTGAGTGTGGCAGTTATATTGTCACTATGAGTAAAACCTAATTTTTGCATTCGTAAACCTTACCAAAATACCTGAATCTGATAAAACTCACATATATTCAATATTACAGGCATTTTTAGACGGATTGCATATTTGGTTTTGGAATTATGTTTATATAACTTTCATATATAGTATGACAGCTAAACTGTTAAATTGTGTAAAAAAAAAACTAACTTGTGTCTTTACAAACCTTACAAAATATTTTTTCCAGTAAAACTCACAAAGATACATTCCTCAAGGCATTATTAGCCATTTTGTCAATATACTGTCATTATGAGTAAAACTAATATTTTGTATTTGTAAAACTTACAAAAACAACTGATTATAGTAAAACTCACATTGATACAAAATTATAAGCATTTTTAAACACAATGCATGTTTGGTGACAGTCAATGTGGCAGTTATACTGTCATTATGAGTAAAACCTAATTTTTGTAATTGTAAACCTTACCAAAATACCTGATTCTGGTAAACCTCACATAGATACAATATTACAGGCATTTTTAGACATAATGTATGTTTGGTTTTGGAGTTATATTTATATAACTTTCATATTTAGTATGACAGTATACCATCATATTAAATAAAAAAAACTAACTTGTGTCTTTATAAACCTTACAAAATATTGTTTTCCAGTAAAATTCACAAATATACATTTCTCTAGGCATTATTAGTCATTTTGCATTTGTGTTTTAGGAGTTATGTTTAAATAACTGTCATATTGAGTCTGGCAGTTATACTGTCACTATGAGTAAAACATAATTTTTTGATTTGTTAACCTTACCAAAATACCTGATTCTGATAAAACTTACATATAATAAATATTACAGACATTTTTAGACGGATTGCATGTTTGGGTTTGGAGTTATGTTTATAAAACTTTCATATATAGTATGACAGCTATACTGTAAAATTAAGTTAAAAAAAAAACAACTAACGTATGTGTTTACAAACCTTACAAAATATTTGTTTCAGTAAAATTCACAAATATACATTCCTCCAGGCATTATTAGCCATTTTGTCAGATTGATTGTGACAGTAAACTCTCATTATGAGTAAAACTAATATTTTGTATTTGTAAACCTTACAAAAACAACTGATTCTAGTAAAACTCACATGGATACAAAATTATAAGCATTTTTAGACATAATGCATGTTTGGTTTTGGAGTTATGTTTAAATAATTGTCATATTGAATGTGGCAGTATACTGTCATTATGAGTAAAACCTAACGTTTATATTTGTCAACCTTACCAAAATACCTGATTCTGGTAAAACTCAAAAAGATACAATATTACAGGCATTTTCAGACTAAATGCATTTTGGTTTTGGAGTTATGTGTATATAACTTTCATATTTAGTATGACAGTTATACCATCATATTAAATAAAATAAAAAAACGTGTGTCTTTATAATCCTTACACATTATTTTTTTCCAGTAAAACGCACAAAGACAAATTTCTCCAGGCATTATTAGTCATTTATCATGTTTGGTTTAGGAGTCATTTTTAAATAACTGTCATATCAAATGTTGCAGTTATACTGTCATTATGAGTAAAACACAAGTTTTGTATTTGTAAACCTTACCAAAATACCTGATTCTGGCAAAACTCACATAGATTCAATATAACAGGCAGTTTAAGACATATTGCAAGTTTGGTTTAGGAGTTTGGTTTTGGAATTATGTTTATCTAACTTTCATCTTTAGTATGACAGTCATCATATTGAGTAAAAAAAACAAATAACTTTTTTCTTTACAAACCTTACAAAATATTTGTTTTCTAGTAAAACTCACAAAGATTCATTTCTCCAGGCATTATTAGCCATTTAGCATATTTGGTTTAGGAGTTAAGTTTAAATAACTGTTATTTTGAATATGGCAGTTATACTGTCATTATGAGTAAAACACAATTTTTGTATTTGTAAACCATACCAAAATAACTGATTCTGGTAAAACTAACATACAGGTAAAAGCCAGTAAATTAGAATATTTTGAAAAACTTGATTTATTTCAGTAATTGCATTCAAAAGGTGTAACTTGTACATTATATTTATTCATTGCACACAGACTGATGCATTCAAATGTTTATTTCATTTAATTTTGATGATTTGAAGTGGCAACAAATGAAAATCCAAAATTCCGTGTGTCACAAAATTAGAATATTACTTAAGGCTAATACACAAAAGGGATTTTTAGAAATGTTGGCCAACTGAAAAGTATGAAAATGAAAAATATGAGCATGTACAATACTCAATACTTGGTTGGAGCTCCTTTTGCCTCAATTACTGCGTTAATGCGGCGTGGCATGGAGTCGATGAGTTTCTGGCACTGCTCAGGTGTTATGAGAGCCCAGGTTGCTCTGATAGTGGCCTTCAACTCTTCTGCGTTTTTGGGTCTGGCATTCTGCATCTTCCTTTTCACAATACCCCACATATTTTCTATGGGGCTAAGGTCAGGGGAGTTGGCGGGCCAATTTAGAACAGAAATACCATGGTCCGTAAACCAGGCACGGGTAGATTTTGCGCTGTGTGCAGGCGCCAAGTCCTGTTGGAACTTGAAATCTCCATCTCCATAGAGCAGGTCAGCAGCAGGAAGCATGAAGTGCTCTAAAACTTGCTGGTAGACGAATGCGTTGACCCTGGATCTCAGGAAACAGAGTGGACCGACACCAGCAGATGACATGGCACCCCAAACCATCTCTGATGGTGGAAACTTTACACTAGACTTCAGGCAACGTGGATCCTGTGCCTCTCCTGTCTTCCTCCAGACTCTGGGACCTCGATTTACAAAGGAAATGCAAAATTTGCATGGTCGGGTGATGGTTTGGGGTGCCATGTCATCTGCTGGTGTCGGTCCACTCTGTTTCCTGAGATCCAGGGTCAACGCAGCCGTCTACCAGCAAGTTTTAGAGCACTTCATGCTTCCTGCTGCTGACCTGCTCTATGGAGATGGAGATTTCAAGTTCCAACAGGACTTGGCGCCTGCACACAGCGCAAAATCTACCTGTGCCTGGTTTACGGACCATGGTATTTCTGTTCTAAATTGGCCCGCCAACTCCCCTGACCTTAGCCCCATAGAAAATCTGTGGGGTATTGTGAAAAGGAAGATGCAGAATGCCAGACCCAAAAACGCAGAAGAGTTGAAGGCCACTATCAGAGCAACCTGGGCTCTCATAACACCTGAGCAGTGCCAGAAACTCATCGACTCCATGCCACGCCGCATTAACGCAGTAATTGAGGCAAAAGGAGCTCCAACCAAGTATTGAGTATTTTACATGCTCATATTTCTCATTTTCATACTTTTCAGTTGGCCAACATTTCTAAAAATCCCTTTTTTGTATTAGCCTTAAGTAATATTCTAATTTTGTGACACACGGAATTTTGGATTTTCATTTGTTGCCACTTCAAATCATCAAAATTAAATGAAATAAACATTTGAATGCATCAGTCTGTGTGCAATGAATCAATATAATGTATAAGTTACACCTTTTGAATGCAATTACTGAAATAAATCAAGTTTTTCAAAATATTCTAATTTACTGGCTTTTACCTGTATATTCAATATTACAGGCATTTTTAGACGGATTTGCAAGTTGTGGTTTTGGTGTTATATTTATTCAACTTTCATATTTAGTATGACAGTTATACTGTCATATTGAGTAAAAAAAAGCTAACTTGTGTCTTTACAAAACTTACCAACTTTTTTTTTCCTGTAAAACTTACAAAGATACATTTCTCCAGGCAATATTTGACATTTTGCTTATGGTTTAGGAGTTATGTTTAAATAACAGTCAGATTGAATATGACAGTATACTGTCATAATAGTTTTTTACTCAATATGCCAGCATTGTTCTTAAAATCCTGAGATAATGCAAAAAAAGCAAAAAAAATGTTTTTCAACATAAATCCTACACCAAACATGCAACATGTCTAATAATGCCTGAAGACATGTATCTTTATTAGTTTTACTAGAAAATGTATCTTTTGTAAGTTTTGCAACGACGCAAGTTAGTTTTTTTAATTCAATATAACAGTATAACTGTCAAACTGAATGTAAAAGTTATATAAACATAACTCCAAAACTGAACATGCATTGTGTCTAAAAATAACGAAAATATTGTATCTATGTGAATTTTACCAGATTAAGGTAATTTGGTAAGGTTTACAAATACAAAAATTGGGTTTTTGTCATAATGACAGATAACTGCTACATTCAATTTGACAGTTATTTAAACATATCTTCCTAACCACACATGCAAAATAGGCTAATAAAGCCTAAAACAATGCATCCTTGTGAGTTTTACTCGAAACATTTGCTATTTTAAGGCTTGCAAACACAAAAAGTAGTTTTTTACTCATTATGACAGTAATGTTCTGAAAATCCTGAGATAATGCGAAATAAGCAATAAAAATGTTTTTCAACATAATTCCTACACCAAACATGCAACATGTCTAATAATACTTAAAGATATGTATCTTTGTTAGTTTTACTAGAAACAATATCTTTTGTAAGTTTTGCAAAGAGGCAAGTTAGTTTTTTTATTTCAATATTACAGTATAACTGTCATACCAAATATGAAATATATATAAACATAACTCCAAAATTGAACATGCATTATGTCTAAAAATGAACTAAAATATTGTATCTATGTGAGTTACACCAGAATCAGGTAATTTGGTAAGGTTTACAAATACGAAAAATTTTTTTTTTCATAATGACAGTATAACTGCTACATTCAATTTGACTGTTATTTAAACAAAACTTCCTAATCACACATGCAATTAGGTTAATAAAGCCTAAAACAATGCATCCTTGTGAGTTTTACTCGAAACATTTGCTATTAAAAGGCTTGCAAACACAAAAAGTAGTTTTTTACTCATTATGACAGTAATGTTCTTAAAATCCTGAGATAATGCGAAATAAGCAATAAAAATGTTTTTCAACATAATTCCTACACCAAACATGCAACATGTCTAATAATGCTTGAAGATATGCATCTTTGTTAGTTTTACTAGAAACATTTTCTTTTGTAAGTTTTGCAAAGAGGCAAGTTAGTTTTTCAATTCAATATGAGAAGTATAACTGTCAAACCAAATATGAAAGTTATATAAACATAACTCAAAAACTAAACATGCATTATGTCTAAAAATGCCTAGATTATTGTATCTATGTGAGTTTTACAAGAATCAGTAAATTTGGTAAGGTGTACAATTACATAAAATAGGGGTTTACTCATAATGACAGATAACTGCTACATTCAATTTGACAGTTATTTAAAGATAACTTCCTAACCACACTTGCAAAATAGGCTAATGAAGCCTAAAACAATGCATCCATGTGAGTTTTACTTGAAACATTTGCTATTTCAAGGCTTGCAAACACAAAAAGTAGTTTTTTTTCTCATTATGACAGTAATGTTCTTGAAATCCTGAGATAATGCGAAATAAGCAATAAACATTTTTTTCAACATAATTCCTACACCAAACACGCAACATGTCTAATAATGCTTGATGATATGCATCTTTGTTAGTTTTACTAGAAACATTTTCTTTTGTAAGTTTTGCAAAGAGGCAAGTTAGTTTTTTCAATTCAATATGAGAAGTATAACTGTCAAACCAAATATGAAAGTTATATAAACATAACTCCAAAATTGAACATGTATTATGTGTAAAAATGCCTAAAATATTGTATCTATGTGAGTTTTACAAGAATCAGTTAATTTGGTAAGGAGTACAATTACATAAATTAGGGGTTTACTCATAATGACAGATAACTGCTACATTCAATTTGACAGTTATTTAAACATATCTTCCTAATCACACATGCAAATAGGTTAATAAAGCCTAAAACAATGCATCCTTGTGAGTTTTACTCGAAACATTTGCTATTAAAAGGCTTGCAAACACAAAAAGTAGTTTTTTACTCATTATGACAGTAATGTTCTGAAAATCCTGAGATAATGCGAAATAAGCAATAAAAATGTTTTTCAACATAATTCCTACACCAAACATGCAACATGTCTAATAATACTTAAAGATATGTATCTTTGTTAGTTTTACTAGAAACATTATCTTTTGTAAGTTTTGCAAAGAGGCAAGTTAGTTTTTTTATTTCAATATTACAGTATAACTGTCATACCAAATATGAAATATATATAATCATAACTCCAAAATTGAACATGCATTATGTCTAAAAATGCCTGTAATATTGTATATATGTGGGTTACACCAGAATCAGGTAATTTGGTAAGGTTTACAAATACGAAAAATGTTTTTTTTCATAATGACAGTATAACTGCTACATTCAATTTGACTGTTATTTAAACAAAACTTCCTAATCACACATGCAATTAGGTTAATAAAGCCTAAAACAATGCATCCTTGTGAGTTTTACTCGAAACATTTGCTATTAAAAGGCTTGCAAACACAAAAAGTAGTTTTTTACTCATTATGACAGTAATGTTCTTAAAATCCTGAGATAATGCGAAATAAGCAATAAAAATGTTTTTCAACATAATTCCTACACCAAACATGCAACATGTCTAATAATGCTTGAAGATATGCATCTTTGTTAGTTTTACTAGAAACATTTTCTTTTGTAAGTTTTGCAAAGAGGCAAGTTAGTTTTTCAATTCAATATGAGAAGTATAACTGTCAAACCAAATATGAAAGTTATATAAACATAACTCAAAAACTAAACATGCATTATGTCTAAAAATGCCTAGATTATTGTATCTATGTGAGTTTTACAAGAATCAGTAAATTTGGTAAGGTGTACAATTACATAAAAAAGGGGTTTACTCATAATGACAGATAACTGCTACATTCAATTTGACAGTTATTTAAAGATAACTTCCTAACCACACTTGCAAAATAGGCTAATAAAGCCTAAAACAATGCATCCTTGTGAGTTTTACTCGAAACATATGCTATTTTAAGGCTTGCAAACACAAAAAGTAGTTTTTTACTCATTATGACAGTAATGTTCTTAAAATCCTGAGATAATGCGAAATAAGCAATAAAAATGTTTTTTAACATAATTCCTACACCAAACATGTTACATGTCTAATAATGCGTGAAGATATGTATCTTTGTTAGTTTTACTAGAAAAATTATCTTTTGTAAGTTTTGCAAAGAGGCAAGTTAGTTTTATTTAATTCAATATGACAGTATAACTGTCATACCAAATATGAAATATATATAATCATAACTCCAAAAATTGAACATGCATTTTGTCTAAAAACGCCTAAAATATTGTATCTATGTGAGTTACACCAGAATCAGGTAATTTGGTAAGGTTTACAAATACAAAAGTTGTTTTTTTTCATAATGACAGTTAACTGCTACATTCAATTTGACTGTTATTTAAACAAAACTTCCTAATCACACATGCAAATAGGTTAATAAAGCCTAAAACAATACATCCTTGTGAGTTTTACTCGAAACATTTGCTATTTTAAGGCTTGCAAACACAAAAAGTAGTTTTTTACTCATTATGACAGTAATGTTCTTAAAATCCTGAGATAATGCGAAATAAGCAATAAAAATGTTTTTCAACATAATTCCTACACCAAACATGCAACATGTCTAATAATGCTTGAAGATATGCATCTTTGTTAGTTTTACTAGAAAAATTATCTTTTGTAAGTTTTGCAAAGTGGCAAGTTAGTTTTTTTAATTCAATATGACAGTATAACTAACTGTCATACCAAATATGAAAGTTATATAAACATAACTCCAAAAATGAACATGCATTATGTCTAAAAATAACTAACATATTCTATCTATGTGACTTTACAAGAATCAGTTCATTTGGTAAGGTGTACAATTACAAACATTAGGGGTTTACTCGTAATGACAGTTAACTGTTAAGTTCAATTTGACTGTTATTTAAACATAACTCCCTAACCACACATGCAAAATAGGTTAATAAAGCCTAAAACAATGCATCTTTTTGAGTTTTACTCGAAACATATGCTATTTTAAGGCTTGCAAACACAAAAAGTAGTGTTTTAATCATTATGACAGTAATGTTCTTAAAATCCTGAGATAATGCGAAATAAGCAATAAAAATGTTTTTTAACATAATTCCTACACCAAACATGTTACATGTCTAATAATGCGTGAAGATATGTATCTTTGTTAGTTTTACTAGAAAAATTATCTTTTGTAAGTTTTGCAAAGAGGCAAGTTAGTTTTATTTAATTCAATATGACAGTATAACTGTCATACCAAATATGAAATATATATAATCATAACTCCAAAATTGAACATGCATTTTGTCTAAAAACGCCTAAAATATTGTATTTATGTGAGTTACACCAGAATCAGGTAATTTGGTAAGGTTTACAAATACAAAAGTTTTTTTTTTTCATAATGACAGTTAACTGCTACATTCAATTTGACTGTTATTTAAACAAAACTTCCTAATCACACATGCAAATAGGTTAATAAAGCCTAAAACAATACATCCTTGTGAGTTTTACTCGAAACATTTGCTATTTTAAGGTTTGCAAACACAAAAAGTAGTTTTTTACTCATTATGACAGTAATGTTCTTAAAATCCTGAGATAATGCGAAATAAGCAATAAAAATGTTTTTCAACATAATTCCTACACCAAACATGCAACATGTCTAATAATGCTTGAAGATATGCATCTTTGTTAGTTTTACTAGAAAAATTATCTTTTGTAAGTTTTGCAAAGAGGCAAGTTAGTTTTTTTAATTCAATATGACAGTATAACTGTCATACCAAATATGAAAGTTATATAAACATAACTCCAAAACTGAACATGCATTATGTCTAAAAATAACTAACATATTCTATCTATGTGAGTTTTACAAGAATCAGTTCATTTGGTAAGGTGTACAATTACAAACATTAGGGGTTTACTCGTAATTAAAGTTAACTGTTAAGTTCAATTTGACTGTTATTTAAACATAACTCCCTAACCACACATGCAAAATAGGTTAATAAAGCCTAAAACAATGCATCTTTTTGAGTTTTACTCGAAACATATGCTATTTTAAGGCTTGCAAACACAAAAAGTAGTTTTTTAATCATTATGACAGTAATGTTTTAAAATCCTGAGATAATGCGAAATAAGCAATAAAAATGTTTTTCAACATAATTCCTACACCAAACATGCAACATGTCTAATAATGCGTGAAGACATGGATCTTTGTTGGTTTTACTAGAAAAATTATCTTTTGTAAGTTTTGCAAAGAGGCAAGTTAGTTTTTTAATTAAATATGACAGTATAACTGTCATACCAAATATGAAATATATATAAACATAACTCCAAAATTGAACATGCATTATGTCTAAAAATGCCTAAAATATTGTATCTATATGATTTAGACCAGAATAAGGTAATTTGGTAAGGTTTACAAATACAAAAGTTGTTTTTTTTCCATAATGACAGATACTGCTACATTCAATTTGACTGTTATTTAAACATAACTTCATAACCACACATGCAAAATAGGCTAATAAAGCCTAAAACAATGCATCCTTGTGAGTTTTAGTCAAAACATATGCTATTTTAAGGCTTGCAAACACAAAAAGTAGTTTTTTACTCATTATGACAGTAATGTTCTTAAAATCCTGAGATAATGCGAAATAAGCATTAAAAATGTTTTTCATCACAAATCCTACACCAAACATGCAACATGTCTAATAACGCCTGGATACATGTATCCTTGTTAGTTTCACTAGAAAACATATCTTTTGTAACTTTTGCAATGACGCAAGTTAGTTTTTTTAAATTCAATATGACAGCATAACTGTCATACCAAATGTAAAAGTTATATAAACATAACTCCAAAACTGAACTTGCATTATGTCTAAAAATGCCTGTAATATTGTATCTATGTGAGTTACACAAGAATCAGGTAATTTGGTAAGGTTTACAAATGCAAAAATTGTTTTTTTTCATAATGACTAACTACTACATTCAACTAAACTGGTATTTAAACATAACTTCATAATCACACATGCAAATAGGTTAATGAAGCCTAAAACAATGCATCTTTTTGAGTTTTACTCGAAACATATGCTATTTTAAGGCTTGCAAACACAAAAAGTAGTTTTTTAATCATTATGACAGTAATGTTCTTAAAATCCTGAGATATTGCGAAATAAGCAATAAAAATGTTTTTTTAAGTAATTCCTACACCAAACATGTTACATGTCTAATAATGCGTGAATATATGTATCTTTGTTAGTTTTACTAGAAAAAATATCTTTTGTAAGTTTTGCAAAGAGGCAAGTTAGTTTTATTTAATTCAATATGACAGTATAACTGTCATACCAAATATGAAAGTTATATAAACATAACTCCAAAACTGAACATGCATTATGTCTAAAAATAACTAACATATTCTATCTATGTGAGTTTTACAAGAATCAGTTCATTTGGTAAGGTGTACAATTACAAACATTAGGGGTTTACTCGTAATGACAGTTAACTGTTAAGTTCAATTTGACTGTTATTTAAACATAATTCCCTAACCACACATGCAAAATAGGTTAATAAAGCCTAAAACAATGCATCTTTTTGAGTTTTACTCGAAACATATGCTATTTTAAGGCTTGCAAACACAAAAAGTAGTTTTTTAATCATTATGACAGTAATGTTTTAAAATCCTGAGATAATGCGAAATAAGCAATAAAAATGTTTTTCAACATAATTCCTACACCAAACATGCAACATGTCTAATAATGCGTGAAGACATGGATCTTTGTTGGTTTTACTAGAAAAATTATCTTTTGTAAGTTTTGCAAAGAGGCAAGTTAGTTTTTTAATTAAATATGACAGTATAACTGTCATACCAAATATGAAATATATATAAACATAACTCCAAAATTGAACATGCATTATGTCTAAAAATGCCTAAAATATTGTATCTATGTGATTTAGACCAGAATAAGGTAATTTGGTAAGGTTTACAAATACAAAAGTTGTTTTTTTTCCATAATGACAGATACTGCTACATTCAATTTGACTGTTATTTAAACATAACTTCATAACCACACATGCAAAATAGGCTAATAAAGCCTAAAACAATGCATCCTTGTGAGTTTTAGTCAAAACATATGCTTTTTTAAGGCTTGCAAACACAAAAAGTAGTTTTTTACTCATTATGACAGTAATGTTCTTAAAATCCTGAGATAATGCGAAATAAGCATTAAAAATGTTTTTCATCACAAATCCTACACCAAACATGCAACATGTCTAATAACGCCTGGATACATGTATCCTTGTTAGTTTCACTAGAAAACATATCTTTTGTAACTTTTGCAATGACGCAAGTTAGTTTTTTTAAATTCAATATGACAGCATAACTGTCATACCAAATGTAAAAGTTATATAAACATAACTCCAAAACTGAACTTGCATTATGTCTAAAAATGCCTGTAATATTGTATCTTTGTGAGTTACACAAGAATCAGGTAATTTGGTAAGGTTTACAAATACAAAAATTGTTTTTTTTCATAATGACTAACTACTACATTCAACTAAACTGTTATTTAAACATAACTTCATAATCACACATGCAAATAGGTTAATGAAGCCTAAAACAATGCATCTTTTTGAGTTTTACTCGAAACATATGCTATTTTAAGGCTTGCAGACACAAAAAGTAGTTTTTTAATCATTATGACAGTAATGTTCTTAAAATCCTGAGATAATGCGAAATAAGCAATAAAAATGTTTTTTTAAGTAATTCCTACACCAAACATGTTACATGTCTAATAATGCGTGAATATATGTATCTTTGTTAGTTTTACTAGAAAAAATATCTTTTGTAAGTTTTGCAAAGAGGCAAGTTAGTTTTATTTAATTCAATATGACAGTATAACTGTCATACCAAATATGAAAGTTATATAAACATAACTCCAAAACTGAACATGCATTATGTCTAAAAATAACTAACATATTCTATCTATGTGAGTTTTACAAGAATCAGTTCATTTGGTAAGGTGTACAATTACAAACATTAGGGGTTTACTCGTAATGACAGTTAACTGTTAAGTTCAATTTGACTGTTATTTAAACATAACTCCCTAACCACACATGCAAAATAGGTTAATAAAGCCTAAAACAATGCATCTTTTTGAGTTTTACTCGAAACATATGCTATTTTAAGGCTTACAAACACAAAAAGTAGTTTTTAATCATTATGACAGTAATGTTCTTAAAATCCTGAGATAATGCGAAATAAGCAATAAAAATGTTTTTCAACATAATTCCTACACCAAACATGCAACATGTCTAATAATGCGTGAAGACATGGATCTTTGTTGGTTTTACCAGAAAATATATCTTTTGTAAGTTTTGCAAAGAGGCAAGTTAGTTTTTTAATTCAATATGACAGTATAACTGTCATACCAAATATGAAATATATATAATCATAACTCCAAAATTGAACATGCATTTTGTCTAAAAACGCCTAAAATATTGTATCTATGTGAGTTACACCAGAATCAGGTAATTTGGTAAGGTTTACAAATACAAAAGTTGTTTTTTTTCATAATGACAGTTAACTGCTACATTCAATTTGACTGTTATTTAAACAAAACTTCCTAATCACACATGCAAATAGGTTAATAAAGCCTAAAACAATACATCCTTGTGAGTTTTACTCGAAACATTTGCTATTTTAAGGTTTGCAAACACAAAAAGTAGTTTTTTACTCATTATGACAGTAATGTTCTTAAAATCCTGAGATAATGCGAAATAAGCAATAAAAATGTTTTTCAACATAATTCCTACACCAAACATGCAACATGTCTAATAATGCGTGAAGATATGCATCTTTGTTAGTTTTACTAGAAAAATTATCTTTTGTAAGTTTTGCAAAGAGGCAAGTTAGTTTTATTTAATTCAATATGACAGTATAACTGTCATACCAAATATGAAAGTTATATAAACATAACTCCAAAACTGAACATGCATTATGTCTAAAAATAACTAACATATTCTATCTATGTGAGTTTTACAAGAATCAGTTCATTTGGTAAGGTGTACAATTACAAACATTAGGGGTTTACTCGTAATGACAGTTAACTGTTAAGTTCAATTTGACTGTTATTTAAACATAATTCCCTAACCACACATGCAAAATAGGTTAATAAAGCCTAAAACAATGCATCTTTTTTAGTTTTACTCGAAACATATGCTATTTTAAGGCTTGCAAACACAAAAAGTAGTTTTTTAATCATTATGACAGTAATGTTTTAAAATCCTGAGATAATGCGAAATAAGCAATAAAAATGTTTTTCAACATAATTCCTACACCAAACATGCAACATGTCTAATAATGCGTGAAGACATGGATCTTTGTTGGTTTTACTAGAAAAATTATCTTTTGTAAGTTTTGCAAAGAGGCAAGTTAGTTTTTTAATTAAATATGACAGTATAACTGTCATACCAAATATGAAATATATATAAACATAACTCCAAAATTGAACATGCATTATGTCTAAAAATGCCTAAAATATTGTATCTATGTGATTTAGACCAGAATAAGGTAATTTGGTAAGGTTTACAAATACAAAAGTTGTTTTTTTTCCATAATGACAGATACTGCTACATTCAATTTGACTGTTATTTAAACATAACTTCATAACCACACATGCAAAATAGGCTAATAAAGCCTAAAACAATGCATCCTTGTGAGTTTTAGTCAAAACATATGCTTTTTTAAGGCTTGCAAACACAAGAAGTAGTTTTTTACTCATTATGACAGTAATGTTCTTAAAATCCTGAGATAATGCGAAATAAGCATTAAAAATGTTTTTCATCACAAATCCTACACCAAACATGCAACATGTCTAATAACGCCTGGATACATGTATCCTTGTTAGTTTCACTAGAAAACATATCTTTTGTAACTTTTGCAATGACGCAAGTTAGTTTTTTTAAATTCAATATGACAGCATAACTGTCATACCAAATGTAAAAGTTATATAAACATAACTCCAAAACTGAACTTGCATTATGTCTAAAAATGCCTGTAATATTGTATCTTTGTGAGTTACACAAGAATCAGGTAATTTGGTAAGGTTTACAAATACAAAAATTGTTTTTTTTCATAATGACTAACTACTACATTCAACTAAACTGTTATTTAAACATAACTTCATAATCACACATGCAAATAGGTTAATGAAGCCTAAAACAATGCATCTTTTTGAGTTTTACTCGAAACATATGCTATTTTAAGGCTTGCAAACACAAAAAGTAGTTTTTTAATCATTATGACAGTAATGTTCTTAAAATCCTGAGATAATGCGAAATAAGCAATAAAAATGTTTTTTTAAGTAATTCCTACACCAAACATGTTACATGTCTAATAATGCGTGAATATATGTATCTTTGTTAGTTTTACTAGAAAAAATATCTTTTGTAAGTTTTGCAAAGAGGCAAGTTAGTTTTATTTAATTCAATATGACAGTATAACTGTCATACCAAATATGAAAGTTATATAAACATAACTCCAAAATTGAACATGCATTATGTCTAAAAATAACTAACATATTCTATCTATGTGAGTTTTACAAGAATCAGTTCATTTGGTAAGGTGTACAATTACAAACATTAGGGGTTTACTCGTAATGACAGTTAACTGTTAAGTTCAATTTGACTGTTATTTAAACATAACTCCCTAACCACACATGCAAAATAGGTTAATAAAGCCTAAAACAATGCATCTTTTTGAGTTTTACTCGAAACATATGCTATTTTAAGGCTTGCAAACACAAAAAGTAGTTTTTAATCATTATGACAGTAATGTTCTTAAAATCCTGAGATAATGCGAAATAAGCAATACAAATGTTTTTCAACATAATTCCTACACCAAACATGCAACATGTCTAATAATGCGTGAAGACATGGATCTTTGTTGGTTTTACTAGAAAATATATCTTTTGTAAGTTTTGCAAAGAGGCAAGTTAGTTTTTTAATTCAATATGACAGTATAACTGTCATACCAAATATGAAATATATATAATCATAACTCCAAAATTGAACATGCATTTTGTCTAAAAACGCCTAAAATATTGTATCTATGTGAGTTACACCAGAATCAGGTAATTTGGTAAGGTTTACAAATACAAAAGTTGTTTTTTTTCATAATGACAGTTAACTGCTACATTCAATTTGACTGTTATTTAAACAAAACTTCCTAATCACACATGCAAATAGGTTAATAAAGCCTAAAACAATACATCCTTGTGAGTTTTACTCGAAACATTTGCTATTTTAAGGTTTGCAAACACAAAAAGTAGTTTTTTACTCATTATGACAGTAATGTTCTTAAAATCCTGAGATAATGCGAAATAAGCAATAAAAATGTTTTTCAACATAATTCCTACACCAAACATGCAACATGTCTAACAATGCGTGAAGATATGCATCTTTGTTAGTTTTACTAGAAAAATTATCTTTTGTAAGTTTTGCAAAGAGGCAAGTTAGTTTTTTTAATTCAATATGACAGCATAACTGTCATACCAAATGTAAAAGTTATATAAACATAACTCCAAAACTGAACATGCATTATGTCTAAAAATGCCTGTAATATTGTATCTATGTGAGTTTTACGAGAATCAGGTAATTTGGTAAGGTTTACAAATACAAAAATTAGGGTTTACTCATAATGACAGATAACTGCTACATTCAATTTGACAGTTATTTAAACATAACTTCCTAACCACACATGCAATTGGCTAATACAGCCTAAAACAGTGCCTCCTTGTGAGTTTTACTCGAAACATATGCTTTTTTAAGGCTTGCAAACACTAAAAGTAATTTTTTACTCAATATGACAGTAATGTTCTTAAAATCCTGAGATAATGCGAAATAAGCAATAAAAATGTTTTTCAACATAATTCCTACACTAAACATGCAACATATCTAATAATAGGGACGGCGTGGCGCAGTGGAAGAATGGCCGTGCGCGACCCGAGGGTCCCTGGTTCAATCCCCACCTAGTACCAACCTCGTCATGTCCGTTGTGTCCTGAGCAAGACACTTCACCCTTGCTCCTGATGGGTGCTGGTTAGCGCCTTGCATGGCAGCTCCCTCCATCAGTGTGTGAATGTGTGTGTGAATGGGTAAATGTGGAAGTAGTGTCAAAGCGCTTTGAGTACCTTGAAGGTAGAAAGCGCTATACAAGTACAACCCAATGCCTGAAGACATTTATCTTTGTTAGTTTTACTAGAAAAACTATCTTTTGTAAGTTTTGCAGAGAGGCAAGTTAGTTTTTTTAATTCAATATGACAGTATAACTGTCATACCAAATATAAAATATATATTACATAACTCCAAAACTGAACATGCATTATGTCTAAAAATGCCTAAAATATTGTATCTATGTGAGTTTTACAAGAATCAGTTAATCAGTTGTATTGTTAATTTTACCAGAATCAGGTATTTTTGTTAAGGTTTACAAATACAAAAGTTAGGTTTTACTCATAATGACGATATAACTGCCACGTTTAACAAGACAGGTATTTAAACATAATTCCTAAACCACAAATGCAAAATGGCTAATAATGCCTGGAACAATGTATCTTTGTGAGTTTTCCTGGAAAAAAAAATTGTAAGGTTTGTAAAGACACAAGTTAGTATTTTACTTAATATGACAGTATAACTGGTATACTAAATATAAAAGTGAAATAAACATAACTCCAAAACCAAACTTGCAATACGTCTAAAAATGCCTGTAATATTGTATCTATGTGAGTTTTACCAGAATCAGTTTTTTTGGTAAGGTTTACATATACACAAATTTGGTTTTACTCATAAATGACAGTATAACTGCCACATTTAATATGACAGTTATGTAAACATAACTCCTATACCACACATGCAAAATGGTTAATAATGCCTGGAGAAATGTATATTTGTGAGTTTTACTGGAAAAAACGAATTTGTAAGGTTTATAAAGATACAGGTTAAATGTTTTACTCAATATGATGATATAACTGTCATACTAAATATGAAAGTTATTTAGGTAAGGTAAGGTTTACAAATACAAAATATTAGTTTTACTCATAATGACAGTATACTGACAAAATGGCTAATAATGCCTTGAGGAATGTATCTTTGTGAGTTTTACTGGAAAAAATATTTTGTAAGGTTTGTAAAGACACAAGTTAGTTTTTTTTTACACAATTTAACAGTTTATCCGTCATACTATGTATAAATGAATGATAAATGGGTTGTACTTGTATAGCGCTTTTCTACCTTCAAGGTACTCAAAGCGCTTTGACACTACTTCCACATTTACCCATTCACACACACATATTCACACACTGATGGAGGGAGCTGCCATGCAAGGCGCTAACCAGCACCCATCAGGAGCAAGGGTGAAGTGTCTTGCTCAGGACACAACGGACATGACGAGGTTGGTACTAGGTTGGCGATTGAACCAGGGACCCTCGGGTCGCGCACGGCCAGTCTTCCACTGCGCCACGCAGTGAAAGTTATATAAACATAATTCCAAAACCAAATATGCAATCCGTCTAAAAATGCCTGTAATATTGAATATATGTGAGTTTTATCTGATTCAGGTATTTTGGTAAGGTTTACGAATACAAAAATTAGGTTTTACTCATAGTGACAATATAACTGCCACACTCAATATGACAGTTAATTAAACATAACTCCTAAAACACAAATGCAAAATGACTAATAATGCCTCGAGAAATGTATATTTGTGAATTTTACTGGAAAACAATATTTTGTAAGATTTGTAAAGATACAAATTACTTTTTTTTTACTCAATATGATGGTATAACTGTCATACTAGATATGAAAGTTAAATAGACATAACTCCAAAACTAAACTTGCAATACGTCTAAAAATGCCTGTAATATTGAATCTATTTGAGTTTTACCAGAATCAGGTATTTAGGTAAGGTTTACAAATACAAAAATTGGGTTTTACTCATAATGACTGTATAACTGCCATATTCAAAATAACAGTTATTTAAACACAACTCCTAAACCAAACATGCTAAATGGCTAATAATGCCTGGAGAAATGTATCTTTGTGAATTTTACTAGAAAAAACTATTTTGTAAGGTTTGTAAGGACAAAAGTATTTTTTTTTTACTGAATATGATGGTATAACTGTCAAACTTGATATAAAATTAATATAAACATAATTCCAAAAACAAAGTCCTAAACCAAACTTGCAATCCGTCTTAAACTGCCTGTAATATTGAATCTATATGAGTTTTACCTGAATCAGGTATTTTGGTAAAGACACGAGTTAGTTTTTTTTTTTTTACATAATTTAACAGTATAGCTGTCATACTATATATTAAAGTTATATAAACACAACTCCAAAACCAAATATGCAATCCGTCTAAAAATGCCTGTAATATTGAATATATGTGAGTTTTTTCAGAATCAGGTATTTTGGTAAGGTTTACAAAAACAAAAATTAGGTTTTACTCATAGTGACAGTATAACTGCCATACTCAATATGACAGTTAATTTCTCCTAATAACTCCTAAAACACAAATGCAAAATGACTAATAATGCCTAGAGAAAGGTATATTTGTGAGTTTTACTGGAAAACAATATTTTGTAAGGTTTGTAAAGATACAAAATATTTGTTGTTTTTTACTCAATATGATGGTATAACTTTCATACTAAATATGAAAGTTATATAAACATAACTCCAAAACCAAACATGCTTTATGTTTAAAAATTCCTGTAATATTGTATCGATGTGGGTTTAACCAGAATCAGGTATTATGCCTAGAGAAATGTATCTTTGTGAGTTTTACTGGGAAACCTTTTTTTTGTAAGGTTTATAAAGACACAAGTTTTTTTTTTTTACTCAATATGATGATATAACTGTCATACTAAATATAAAAGTTGTAAAAACATAACTCCAAAACCAAACATGCATTATGTCTAAAAATGCCTGCAATATTGTATCTATGTGATTTTTACCAGAATCAGGTATTTTTGGGAAGGTTTACAAATACAAAAATTAGGTTTTACTCACTATGACAGTATACTGTCACATTCAATCTGACAGTTATTTAAACATACTGTAACTCCTAAATCACAATTACAAAATGGCTAATAATGCTTGGAAAAATGTATCTTAGTGAGTTTTCTTGGAAAAAAAACAATTTTTTATAAGGTTTGTAAAGAAACAAGTTAGTTTTTTTTACTTAATATGACAGTATAACTGTCATACTAAATGTAAAAAAATTATAAACATAACTCCAAAACCAAACATGCATTATATCTAAAAATGCCTGTAATATTGTATTCATGTGAGTTTAACTAGAATCAGTTGTTTTTGTAAGGTTTGCAAATACAAAATATTGGTTTTACTCACTATGACAGTATACTGTCACATTCAATCTGACAGTTATTTAAACATAACTCCTAAACCAAACATGTTTTATGTCTAAAAAATCCTGTAATATTGTATCTATATGAGTTTTATCAGAATAAGTAAGGTTTACAAATACAAAAAATAGGTTTTACTCATAATGACAATATAACTGCCACACTCAACATGACAGTTATTTAAACATAATTCCTAAACCAAACATGATAAATGGCTAATAATGCCTGGAGAAATCTATCTTTGTGATTTTTACTAGAAAAAACTATTTTGTAAGGTTTTTTAAAGACAAAAGTTAGTTTTTTTTTTACTCAATATGATGGTATAACTGTCATACTAAATATGAAAGTTATATAAACATAATTCCAAAACCAAACTCCTAAACCAAACTTGCAATATGTCTTAAAGTTAAAGTTAAAGCTAAAGTACCAATGATTGTCACACACACACTAGGTGTGGCGAAATTATTCTCTGCATTTGACCCATCACCCTTGATCACCCCCTGGGAGGTGAGGGGAGCAGTGGGCAGCAGCGGTGGCTGCGCCCGGGAATCATTTTGGTGATTTAACCCCCAATTCCAACCCTTGATACTGAGTGCCAAGCAGGGAGGTAATGGGTCCCATTTTTATAGTCTTTGGTATGACTCGGCCGGGATTTGAACTCCCAACCTACCGATCTCAGGACGGACACTCTAACTACTAGGCCACTGAGTAGGTAAAACTGCCTGTAATATTTTATCTATGTGAGTTTTACCGGAATCAGGTATTTTGGTAAGGTTTACAAATACAAAACTTGGGTTTTACTCATAATGACAGTATAACTGCAATATTTGATATGACAGTTATTTAAACACAACTCCTAAACCAAACATGCTAAATGGCTAATAATGCCTGGACAAATGTATCTTTGTGAATTTTACTAGAAAAAAATATTTTGTAAGGTTTGTAAAGAAAAAAGTTATTTTTTTTACTGAATATGATGGTATAACTGTCAAACTAAATATACAATTATTATAAACATAATTCCAAAAACAAACTCCAAACCAAACTTGCAATCCGTCTTAAACTGCCTGTAATATTGAATCTATATGAGTTTTACCAGAATCAGGTATTTTGGTAAGGTTTACAAATACAAAACTTGGGTTTTACGCATAATGACAGTATAACTGCATTATTTGATATGACAGTTATTTAAACATAACTCCTAAACAAAACATGATAAATGGCTAATAATGCCTGGAAAAATGTATATAAACATAACTCCAAAACCAAACATGCAATCCGTCTAAAAATGCCTGTAATATTGAATCTATGTGAGTTTAACCAGAATCAGGTATTTAGGTAAGGTTTATAAATACAAAAATTTGGTTTTACTCATAATGACAGTATAACTGCAACGTTCAAAATGACAGTTATTTAAACATAATTCCTAAACCACACATACAAAATGACTAATAACGCCTGGATGTATCTTTGTGAGTTTTATTGAAAAAAAAATATATATATTTTGTAAGGTTTGTAAAGACGCAAGTTAGTTTTTTTTACTTAATATGACAGTGTAACTGTCATACTAAATATGAAAGTTATAAAAACATAACTCCAAAACCAAACATGCATTATGTCTAAAAATGCCTGTAATATTGTATCTATGTGAGTTTTACTACAATCAGGTTTACAAATACAAAAATAAGGTTTTACTCATAATGACAGTATAACTGCCACACTCAATATGACAGTTATTTAAATATAACTCCTAAACCACACATGCAAAATGGCTAATAATGCTTGGAAAAAATTGTAAGGTTTGTAAAACAAGTTATTGTTTTTACTCAATATGACATTATAACTGTCATACTAAATGTAAAAGTTATATAAACATAACTCCAAAACCAAACATGCATTATATCTACAAATAACTTTAATATTGTATCCATGTGAGTTTTACTAGAATCAGTTGTTTTTGTAAGGTTTGCAAATACAAAATACTGGTTTTACTCATAATGACAGAATGACTGCCACATTGACTGCCACCAAACATGTATTGTGTTTAAAAATGCTTATAATTTTGTATCCATGTGAGTTTTACTATAATCAGTTGTTTTTGTAAGGTTTACAAATACAAAATATTAGTTTTACTCATAATGACAGTATACTGACAAAATGGCTAATAATGCCTTGAGGAATGTATCTTTGTGATTTTTACTGGAAAAAACATTTTGTAAGGTTTGTAAAGACACAAGTTAGTTTTTTTTTACACAATTTAACAGGTTAGCTGTCATACTATATATGAAAGTTATATAAACATAATTCCAAAACAAAATATGCAATCCGTCTAAAAATGCCTGTAATATTGAATATATGTGAGTTTTATCAGATTCAGGTATTTTGGTAAGGTTTACAAATACAAAAATTAGGTTTTACTCATAGTGACAATATAACTGCCACACTCAATATGACAGTTAATTAAACATAACTCCTAAAACACAAATGCAAAATGACTAATAATGCCTAGAGAAATGTATATTTGTGAATTTTACTAGAAAACAATATTTTGTAAGATTTGTAAAGATACAAATTACTTTTTTTTTACTCAATATGATGGAATAACTGTCATACTAGATATGAAAGTTATATAAACATAACTCCAAAACCAAACATGCTTTATGTCTAAAAATTCCTGTAATATTGTATTGGTGTGGGTTTTACCAGAATCAGGTACTTTGGTAAGGTTTACAAATACAAAAATTAGGTTTTACTCATAATGACAGTATACTGTCACATTCAATCTGACAGTTATTTAAACATAACTCCTAAACCACAAATACAAAATGGCTAATAATGCCTGGAGAAATGTATCTTTGTGAGTTTTCCTGAAAAAAAAAAAAAAAAATTTTATAAGGTTTGTAAAGACACAAGTTAGTTTTTTTTTTACTTAGTATGACAGTATAACTGTCATACTAAATATGAAAGTTAAATAAACCTAACTCCAAAACCAAACTTGCAATATGTCTAAAAATGCCTGTAATATTGAATCTATGTGAGTTTTACCAGAATCAGGTATTTAGGTAAGTTTTACAAATACAAAAATTGGGTTTTACTCATAATAACAGTATAACTGCCATATTCAAAATAACAGTTATTTAAACACAACTCCTAAACCAAACATGCTAAATGGCTAATAATGCCTGGAGAAATGTATCTTTGTGAATTTTACTAGAAAAAACTATTTTGTAAGGTTTGTGAATAAAAAAGTCATTTTTTTTACTGAATATGATGGTATAACTCTCAAACTAAATTAAAAATTAATATAAACATAATTCCAAAACCAAACTCCTAAACCAAACTTGCAATATGTCTTAAATTGCCTGTAATATTTAATCTATGTGAGTTTTACCAGAATCAGGTATTTTGGTAAGGTTTACAAATACAAAATTTGGCTTATACTCATAATGACAGTATAAATGCAACATTTGATATGACAGTTATTTAAACATAAGTCTTAGATTAAACATGATAAATGGCTATTAATGCCTGGAGAAATGTATCAGTGTGAGTTTTACTGGAAACAAATAATTTGTAAGGTTTATAAAGACATACGTTAGTTTTTTTTTTTATTTAATATGATGGTATAACTGTCATACTAAATATAAATGATAAATGATAAATGGGTTGTACTTGTATAGCGCTTTTCTACCTTCAAGGTACTCATAGCGCTTTGACACTACTTCCACATTTACACATTCACACACACATTCACAGACTGATGGAGGGAGCTGCCATGCAAGGCGCTAACCAGCACCCATCAGGAGCAAGGGTGAAGTGTCTTGCCCAGGACACAACGGACATGACGAGGTTGGTACTAGGTGGGGATTGAACCAGGGACCCTCGGGTCTCGCACGGCCATTCTGCCACTGCGCCACGCCGTCCCTAAATATGACAGTTATATAAATAAAACTCCAAAACCAAACATACATTATGTTTAAAAATGCCTGTAATATTGTATCTATGTGAGTTTTACCAGAATCAGGTATTTTAGTAAGGTTTACATTACAAAAATTAGGTTTTACTCATAATGACAGAATAACTGCCACATTGACTGCCACCAAACATGTATTGTGTTTAAAAATGCTTATAATTTTGTATCCATGTGAGTTTTACTATAATCAGTTGTTTTTGTAAGGTTTACAAATACAAAATATTAGTTTTACTCATAATGACAGTATACTTAAAAATGGCTAATAATGCCTTGAGGAATGTATCTTTGTGATTTTTACTGGAAAAAATATTTTATAAGGTTTGTAAAGACACAAGTTAGTTTTTTTTACACAATTTATCAGTTTAGCTGTCATACTATATATGAAAGTTATATAAACATAATTCCAAAACCAAATATGCAATCCGTCTAAAAATGCCTGTAATATTGAATATATGTGAGTTTTATCAGATTCAGGTATTTTGGTAAGGTTTACGAATACAAAAATTAGGTTTTACTCATAGTGACAATATAACTGCCACACTCAATATGACAGTTAATTAAACATAACTCCTAAAACACAAATGCAAAATGACTAATAATGCCTAGAGAAATGTATATTTGTGAATTTTACTGGAAAACAATATTTTGTAAGATTTGTAAAGATACAAATTACTTTTTTTTTTACTCAATATGATGGTATAACTGTCATACTAGATATGAAAGTTATATAAACATAACTCCAAAACTAAACATTCTTTATGTCTAAAAATTCCTGTAATATTGTATCGGTGTGGGTTTTACCAGAATCAGGTATTTTGGTAAGGTTTACAAATACAAAAAATAGGTTTTTATTTATAATGACAAACAATACAATAACTGCCACACTCAATATGACAGTTATTTAAACATAACTCCTAAACCAAACATGATAAATGGCTAATTATGTCTGGAGAATTGAATCTTTGTGAGTTTTGGGGGGAAAAAAATTGTAAGGTTTATAAAGACACAAGTTTTTTGTTTTTTTTTACTCAATATGATGGTATAACTGTCATACTAAATATGAAAGTTGTATAAACATAACTCCAAAACCAAACATGCATTATGTCTAAAAATGCCTGCAATATTGTATCTATGTGATTTTTACCCGAATCAGGTATTTTTGGTAAGGTTTACAAATACAAAAATTAGGTTTTACTCATAATGACAGTATACTGTCACATTCAATCTGACAGTTATTTAAACATAACTCCTAAACCACAAATACAAAATGGCTAAAAATGCCTGGAGAAATGTATCTTTGTGAGTTTTCCTGGAAAAAAAAAATAAAAAAAATTATAAGGTTTGTAAAGACACAAGTTAGTTTTTTTTACTTAATATGACAGTATAACTGTCATACTAAATATGAAAGTTAAATAAACATAACTCCAAAACCAAACTTCCAATACGTCTAAAAATGCCTGTAATATTGAATCTATGTGAGTTTTACCAGAATCAGGTATTTAGGTAAGGTTTACAAATACAAAAATTGGGTTTTACTCGTAATAACAGTATAACTGCCATATTCAAAATAACAGTTATTTAAAAACAACTCCTAAACCAAACATGCTAAATGGCTAATAATGCCTGGAGAAATGTATCTTTGTGAATTTTACTAGAAGAAAATATTTTGTAAGGTTTGTAAAGACAAAAGTTTTTTTTTTTTACTGAATATGATGGTATAACTGTCAAACTAAATATAAAATTAATATAAACATAATTCCAAAAACAGCTCCTAAACCAAACTTGCAATCCGTCTTAAACTGCCTGAAATATTGAATCTATATGAGTTTTACCGGAATCAGGTATTTTGGTAAAGACACGAGTTAGTTTTTTTTTTTACACAATTTAACAGATAGCTGTCATACTATATATGAAAGTTATATAAACACAACTCCAAAACCAAATATGCAATCCGTCTAAAAATGCCTGTAATATTGAATATATGTGAGTTTTATCAGAATCAGGTATTTTGGTAAGGTTTACAAAAACAACAATTAGGTTTTACTCATAGTGACAGTATAACTGCCACACTCAATATGACAGTTAATTACTCCTAATAACTCCTAAAACACAAATGCAAAATGACTAAAAATGCCTAGAGAAAGGTTAATTTGTGAGTTTTATTGGAAAACAATATTTTGTAAGGTTTGTAAAGATACAAAATATTTGTTGTTTTTTACTCAATATGATGGTATAACTTTCATACTAAATATGAAAGTTATATAAACATAACTCCAAAACCAAACATGCTTTATGTCTAAAAATTCCTGTGATATTGTATCGATGTGGGTTTAACCAGAATCAGGTATTTTGGTAAGGTTTACAAATAGAAAAAATAGATTTTACTCATAATGACAGTATAACTGCCACACTCAATATGACAGTTGTTTAAACATAACTCCTAAACCAAACATGATAAATGGCTAATTATGCCTAGAGAAATGTATCTTTGAGTTTCACTGGAAAAAAATTTTTTGTAAGGTTTATAAAGACACAAGTTATTTTTTTCTGACTCAAAAAGACGGTATAACATATATATATATATATATATATATATATATATATATACATATATATATGTCATAATAAATGGAAAAGTTATATAAACATAACTCCAAAACCAAACATGCATTATATCTAAAAATGCCTGTAATTTTGTATCCATGTGAGTTTTACTAGAATCAGTTGTTTTTGTAAGGTTTGCAAATACAAAATATTGGTTTTACTCAGTATGACAGTATACTGCTGTCATATTGAGTAAAAAAAAAAAAACGTGTCATAACAAACCTTAAAAAATAGTTTTTTCCAGAAAAATTCACAGAGATACATTTCTCCAGGCATTATTAGTCTTTTTGAATGTGTAGTTTAGGAGTTATGTTTAAATAACTGTCAGATTGAATGTGACAGTATACTGTCATAGTGAGTATAACCAATATTTTGTATTTGCAAAACTTACAAAAACAACTGATTCTAGTAAAACTCACATGGATACATCATTTCAGGCATTTTTAGACAAAATGCATGTTTGGTTTTGGAGTTATGTTATGTTTATATAACTTTTCCATTTAGTATGACAGTTATACTGTCTAACTAACTTGTTTCTTTACAAACCTTACTTTTTTTTTTTCCAGTAAAACTAACAAAGATGCATTTCTCCAGGCTTTATTAGCCATTTAGCATGTTTTGTTTAGGAGTTATGTCATTTTGAATGTGGCAGTTATCCGTCATTATGAGTAAAACCTAATTTTTTTATTTGTAATCCTTACCAAAATACCTGATTCTGGTAAAAATCACATATATTCAATATTACAGCCATTTTTTTACGAATTGCAAGTTTGGTTTTGGAGTCATATTCAGTATGACAGTTATACCATCATATTGAGTTAAAAAAAACAACAGTATCTTTACAGACCTTACAAAATATTTTTTTCCAGTAAAAATCACAACGATACATTTTTCCACGCAATATTTGTCATTTTGCATGTGTGTTTTAGGAGTTATGTTACTGTCATATTGAGCGTGGCAGTTTTACTGTCATTTTGAGTAAAACCTAATTTTGGTATTTAAACCTTACCAAAATACCTGATTCTGATAAAACTCACATATATTTAATATTACAGGCATTTTTAAATGGATTGCATGTTTGGTTTTTAGAGTTTGGTTTTGGAGTTATGTTTCTATAACTTTTTTATTTAGTTTGACAGTTATACCGTCATATTGAGTAAAAAAACTTGTGTCTTTGCAAACCTTACAAAAGATCATTACTCTAGTAAAACTAACAAAGATACATTTCTCCAGAATTAATAGCCATTTTCATGTGTCGTTTATGAGTTATGTTTAAATAACTGTCATATTGAGTGTGGCACTTATAATGTCACTATCAGTAAAACCTATTTTTTTATTTGTCAACCTTACCAAAATACCTCATTTTGGTAAAACTCACATAGATTCTATATTACAGACATTTTTAGACGGATTGCAAGTTTGGTTTTGGAGTCATGTTTATATATTTTTTTGCATGTAGTATGACAGTTATACTGTCATATTGAGTAAAAAAAATAAAATATTTGTCCTAGTACAACTATGTCTCCAGGCATTATTAGCCATTTTGCATGTGTGGTTTAAGAGTTATGTTTACATAACTGTCAGATTGAATTTGACAGTATACTGTCATAGTGAGTAAAACCTAATTTTTGTATTTGTAAACCTTACCAAAATACCTGATTCTGGTAAAACTCATATAGATTCAATATTACAGACAGTTTAAGACGGATTGCAAGTTTAGTTTAGGAGTTTGGTTTTGGAATGATTTATATATTACTTTTGTATTTAGTTTGACAGTTATACCATCATATTGAGTAAAAAAAACAAAAATGTTTGTCTTTACAAACCTTACAAAATATTGTTTTCGAGTAAAACTCACAAAGATACATTTCTCCAGGCATTATTAGCTATTTAGCATGTTTGGATTAGGAGTTATGTTTTAATAACTGTAATTTAAAATATGGCAGTAATACTGTCATTATGAGTAATACCCAATTTTTGTATTTGTAAACCTTACCAAAATACCTGATTCTGGTAAAACTCACATAGATTCAATATTACAGGCATTTTTAGACGTATTGCAAGTTTGGTTTTGGAGTTATGTTTATTTAACTTTCATATTTAGTATGACAGTTATATTGTCATATTAAGTAAAACAAAAATAACTTGTGTCTTTACAAACATTATACATTTGTAATTTTTTTTCCAGGAAAACTCACAAAGATACATTTCTCCAGGCATTATTAGCCATTTTGTATTTGTGGTTTAGGAGTTACAGTAAGTTTAAATAACTGTCAGATTGAATGTGACAGTATACTGTCATAGTGAGTAAAACCTAAATTTTGTATTTATAAAGCTTACCAAAATACCTGATTCTGGTAAAACTCACATAGATACAATATTACAGGCATTTTTAGACATAATGCATGTTTGGTTTTGGAGTTATGTTTATAAAAATTTCTCCAGGCATTATTAGCCATTTATCATTTTTGGATTAGGAGTCGAAGACCTCCATGACGAATAAAAATAAAGGACCCAGATTTCCCTCGCCCGTACGCGGGTCACCGGGGCCCCCCTCTAGAGCCAGGCCCGGAGGTGGGGCACGATGGCGAGCGCCTGGTGGCCGGGCCTGTCCCCATGGGGCCCGGCCGGGCACAGCCCGAAGAGGCAACGTGGGTCCCCCCTCCAATGGGCTCACCACCCATAGCAGGGGCCATAGAGGTCGGGTGCATTGTGAGCTGGGTGGCAGCCGACGGCAGGGCACTTGGCGGTCCGATCCTCGGCTACAGAAGCTAGCTCTTGGGACGTGGAACGTCACCTCGCTGGAGGGGAAGGAGCCTGAGCTAGTGCGCGAGGTTGAGAAGTTCCGGCTAGATATAGTCGGACTCACTTCGACGCACAGCAAGGGCTCTGGAACCAGTTCTCTCGAGAGGGGCTGGACTCTCTTCCACTCTGGCGTTGCCGGCAATGAGAGGCGACGGGCTGGGGTGGCAATTCTTGTTGCCCCCCGGCTCAGAGCCTGCACGTTGGAGTTCAACCCGGTGGACGAGAGGGTAGCTTCCCTCCGCCTTCGGGTGGGGGGACGGGTCCTGACTGTGGTTTGCGCTTACACGCCAAACCGCAGCTCAGAGTACCCACCCTTTTTGGATTCGCTCGAGGGAGTACTTGAGAGTGCTCCCCCGGGTGATTCCCTCGTTCTACTGGGGGACTTCAATGCTCATGTTGGCAGCGACAGTGAAACCTGGAGAGGCGTGATTGGGAAGAATGGCCGCCCGGATCTGAACCCGAGTGGTGTTCTTTTATTGGACTTTTGTGCCCGTCACAGATTGTCCATAATGAACACCATGTTCGAACATAAGGGTGTCCATATGTGCACTTGGCACCAGGACACCCTAGGCCGCAGTTCCATGATCGACTTTGTAGTTGTGTCATCGGATTTGCGGCCTCATGTTTTGGACACTCGGGTGAAGAGAGGGGCGGAGCTTTCAACCGATCACCACCTGGTGGTGAGTTGGCTGCGATGGTGGGGGAGGATGCCGGACAGACCTGGCAGGCCCAAACGCATTGTGAGGGTTTGCTGGGAACGTCTGGCAGAGTCTCCTGTCAAAGAGAGTTTCAATTCCCACCTCCGGAAGAACTTTGAACATGTCACGAGGGAGGTGCTGGACATTGAGTCCGAGTGGACCATGTTCCGCGCCTCTATTGTCGAGGCAGCTGATTGGAGCTGTGGCCGCAAGGTAGTTGGTGCCTGTCGTGGCGGTAATCCTAGAACCCGTTGGTGGACACCGGCGGTGAGGGATGCCGTCAAGCTGAAGAAGGAGTCCTATCGGGTTCTTTTGGCTCATAGGACTCCTGAGGCAGCGGACAGGTACCGACAGGCCAAGCGGTGTGCGGCTTCAGCGGTTGCGGAGGCAAAAACTCGGACATGGGAGGAGTTCGGGGAAGCCATGGAAAACGACTTCCGGACGGCTTCGAAGCGATTCTGGACCACCTCCGCCGCCTCAGGAAGGGGAAGCAGTGCACTATCAACACCGTGTATGGTGAGGATGGTGTTCTGCTGACCTCGACTGCGGATGTTGTGGATCGGTGGAGAGAATACTTCGAAGACCTCCTCAATCTCACCAACACGTCTTCCTATGAGGAAGCAGTGCCTGGGGAATCTGTGGTGGGCTCTTCTATTTCTGGGGCTGAGGTTGCCGAGGTAGTTAAAAAGCTCCTCGGTGGCAAGGCCCCGGGGGTGGATGAGATCCGCCCAGAGTTCCTTAAGGCTCTGGATGCTGTGGGGCTGTCTTGGTTGACAAGACTCTGCAGCATCGCGTGGACATCGGGGGCGGTACCTCTGGATAGGCAGACCGGGGTGGTGGTTCCTCTCTTTAAGAAGGGGAACCGGAGGGTGTGTTCTAACTATCGTGGGATCACACTCCTCAGCCTTCCCGGTAAGGTCTATTCAGGTCTACTGGAGAGGAGGCTACGCCGGATAGTCGAACCTCGGATTCAGGAGGAACAGTGTGGTTTTCGTCCTGGTCGTGGAACTGTGGACCAGCTCTATACTCTCGGCAGGGTCCTTGAGGGTGCATGGGAGTTTGCCCAACCAGTCTACATGTGTTTTGTGGACTTGGAGAAGGCATTCGACCGTGTCCCTCGGGAAGTCCTGTGGGGAGTGCTCAGAGAGTGTGGGGTATCGGACTGTCTGATTTTGGCGGTCCGCTCCCTGTATGATCAGTGTCAGAGCTTGGTCCGCATTGCCGGCAGTAAGTCGGATCCATGGATGGATGGATGGATGGATTAGGAGTTATGTTTAAATAACTGTCATATCAAATGTTGCAGTTATACTGTCATTATGAGTAAAACCCAAGTTTTGTATTTGTAAACCTTACCAAAATACCTGAATCTGGTAAAACTCACATAGATTCAATATTACAGGCAGTTTAAGACAGATTGCAAGTTCAGTTTAGGAGTTCCATCCATCCATCCATCCATCTTCTTCCGCTTATCCGAGGTCGGGTCGCGGGGGCAGCAGCCTAAGCAGGGAAGCCCAGACTTCCCTCTCCCCAGCCACTTCGTCCAGCTCCCCAAGGCGTTCCCAGGCCAGCCGGGAGACATAGTCTTCCCAACGTGTCCTGGGTCTTCCCCGCGGCCTCCTACCGCCACCCGAACGCCTAGGGAGGCGTTCGGGTGGCATCCTGACCAGATGCCCGAACCACCTCATCTGGCTCCTCTCGATGTGGAGGAGCAGCGGCTTTACTTTGAGCTCCTCCCGGATGGCAGAGCTTCTCACCCTATCTCTAAGGGAGAGCCCCGCCACCCGGCGGAGGAAACTCATTTCGGCCGCTTGTACCCGTGATCTTGTCCTTTCGGTCATAACCCAAAGCTCATGACCATAGGTGAGGATGGGAACGTAGATCGACCGGTAAATTGAGAGCTTTGCCTTCCGGCTCAGCTCCTTCTTCACCACAACGGATCGATACAGCGTCCGCATTACTGAAGACGCCGCACCGATCCGCCTGTCGATCTCACGATCCACTCTTCCCTCACTCGTGAACAAGACTCCGAGGTACTTGAACTCCTCCACTTGGGGCAAGATCTCCTCCCCAACCCGGAGCCATCACCCTTTTCCGGGCGAGAACCATGGACTTGGAGGTGCTGATTCTCATCCCAGTCGCTTCACACTCAGCTGCGAACCGATCCAGTGAGAGCTGAAGATCCTGGCCAGATGAAGCCATCAGGACCACATCATCTGCAAAAAGCAGAGACCTAATCCTGCAGCCACCAAACCAGATCCCCTCAACGCCATGACTGCGCCTAGAAATTCTGTCCATAAAAGTTATGAACAGAATCGGTGACAAAGGGCAGCCTTGGCGGAGTCCAACCCTGACTGGAAACGTGTCCGACTTACTACCGGCAATGCGGACCAAGCTCTGGCACTGATCATACAGGGAGCGGACTGCCACAATCAAACAGTCCGATACCCCGTACTCTCTGAGCACTCCCCACAGGACTTCCCAAGGGACACGGTCGAATGCCTTCTCCAAGTCCACAAAACACATGTAGACTGGTTGGGCAAACTCCCATGCACCCTCAAGGACCCTGCGGAGAGTATAGAGCTGGTCCACAGTTCCACGACCAGGACGAAAACCACACTGTTCCTCCTGAATCTGAGGTTTGACTATCCGGCGTAGCCTCCTCTCCAGTACACCTGAATAGACCTTACCGGGAAGGCTGAGGAGTGTGATCCCACGATAGTTAGCACACACCCTCCGGTTCCCCTTCTTAAAGAGAGGAACCACCACCCTGGTCTGGTTTAGGAGTTTGGTTTTGGAATTATGTTTATATAACTTTCATATTTAGCATGACAGTTATACCATCATATTGAGTAAAAAAAAAATAACTTTTGTCTTTACAAACCTTACAAAATATTTTTTTCTAGTAAAAATCACAAAGATACATTTCTCCAGGCATTATTAACCATTTTGCATGTGTGGTATAGGAGTTATGTTTACATAACTGTCATATTAAATGTGGCAGTTATACTGTCATTATGAGTAAAACCAAATTTGTGTATATGTAAACCTTACCAAAATACCTGTTTCTGGTAAAACTCACATAGATACAATACTAAAGGCATTTTTAGACATAATGCATGTTTGGTTTTGGAGTTATGTTTGTATACATTTCTCCAGTTATTAATAGCCATTTAGCATGTTTTGTTCAGGAGTTATGTTTAAATAACTGTTATTTTGAACATGGCAGTTATACTGTCATTATGAGTAAAACCTAAATTTTGTATTTATAAACCTTACCAAAATACCTGATTCTGGTAAAACTCACATACATACAATATTACAGGCATTTTTAGACATAATGCATGTTTGGTTTTGGAGTTATGTTTATATACATTTTTCCAGGCATTATTAGCCATTTATCATGTTTGGTTTAGGAGTTATGTTTAAATAACTGTCATATCAAATAATGCAGTTATACTTTCATTATGAGTAAAACCCAAGTTTTGTATTTGTAAACCTTACCAAAATACCTGATTTTGGTAAAACTCATATAGATTCAATATTACGGCAGTTTAAGACGGATTGCAAGTTTTGTTTTGGAGTTATGTTTATATTACTTTTATATTTAGTGTGACAGTTATACCATCATACTGAGTGTAAAAAAAAAAACTTTTGTCTTTACAAACCTTACAAAGTATTTTTTTCTAGTAAAACTCACAAAGATACATTTCTCCAGGCATAATTAGCCATTTATTACTGTCATAATGAGTAAAAAAATACTTTTTGTGTTTGCAAGCCTTAAAATAGCAAATGTTTCGAGTAAAACTCACATAGATGCATTGTTTTAGGCTTTATTAACGTATTTGCATATGTCATTAGGAAGTTTTGTTTAAATAACAGTCAAATTGAATGTAGCAGCTATACTGTCATTATGAAAAAAAAAAACAATTTTTGTATTTGTAAACCTTACCAAATTACCTGATTCTGGTGAAACTCACAAAGATACAATATTACAGGCATTTTTAGACATAATGCATGTTCAGTTTTGGAGCTATGTTTATATAACTTTCATATTTGGTATGACAGTTATACTGTCATATTGAATTGAAAAAACGAATTTGTCTCTTTGCAAAACTTACAAAAGAAAATGTTTCTAGTAAATCTAACAAAGATGCATATATTCACGCATTATTAGACATGTTGCATGTTTGGTGCAGGAATTATGTTGAAAAACATTTTTATTGCTTATTTCGCATTATCTCATTATTTTAAGAACATTAATGTCTTAATGAGTAAAAAACTACTTTTTGTGTTTGCAAGCCTTAAAATAGCAAATGTTTCGAGTAAAACTCACATGGATGAATTGTTTTAGGCTTTATTAGCCTATTTTGCAAGTGTGGTTAGGAAGTTATGTTTAAATAACTGTCAAATTGAATGTAGCAGTTATCTGTCATTATAATTTATGTAATTGTACACCTTACCAAATTTACTGATTCTTGTAAAACTCACATAGATACAATAATTTAGGCATTTTTAGACATAATGCATGTTTAGTTTTGGAGTTATGTTTATATAACTTTCATAGTTATAATTTATTTATTTATTTATATTTGGTATGACAGTTATACTGTCATATTGAATTAAAAAAACTAACTTGCCTCTTTGCAAAACTTACAAAAGATAAATTTTTCTAGTAAAACTAACAAAGATCCATGTCTTCCGGCATTATTAGACATGTTGCATGTTTGATGTAGGACTTATCTGAAAAAAATATTTGTTTTGCTTATTTCGAATTATCTCAGGATTTTAAGAACATTACTGTCATAATGAGTAAAAAACTACTTTTTGTGTTTGCAAGCCTTAAAATAGCAAATGTTTCGAGTAAAACTCACAAGAATGCATTGTTTTAGGCTTCATTAACCTATTTGCATGTGTGATTAGGAAGTTTTGTTTAAATAACAGTCAAATTGAATGTAGCAGTTATACTGTCATTATGAAAAAAAACAATTTTCGTATTTGTAAACCTTACCAAATTACCTGATTCTGGTGTAACTCACATAGATACAATATTTTAGGCATTTTTAGACATAATGCATGTTCAGTTTTGGAGTTATGTTTATATATATTTCATATTTGGTATGACAGTTATACTGTCATATTGAATTAAAAAAACTAACTTGCCTCTGCAAAACTTACAAAAGATAATGTTTCTAGTAAAACTAACAAAGATACATATCTTAACGTATTATTAGACATGTTGCATGTTTGGTGTAGGAATTATGTTGAAAAACATTTTTATTGCTTATTTCGCATTATCTCAGGATTTTAAGAACATTACTGTCATAATGAGTAAAACACTACTTTTTGTGTTTGCAAGCCTTAAAATAGCGTATGTTTAGAGTAAAACTAACAAGGATGCATTGTTTTAGGCTTTATTAGCCTATTTTGCATGTGTGGTTAGGAAGATATGTTTAAATAACTGTCAAATTGAATGTAGCAGTTATCTGTCATTATGAGTAAACCCCTAATTTATGTAATTGTACTCCTTACCAAATTAACTGATTCTTGTAAAACTCACATAGATACAATATTTTATGCATTTTTACACATAATACATGTTCAATTTTGGAGTTATGTTTATATAACTTTCATATTTGGTTTGACAGTTATACTGTCATATTGAATTAAAAAAACTAACTTGCCTTTTTGCAAAACTTACAAAAGAAAATGTTTCTAGTAAAACTAACAAAGATGCATATCTTCAAGCATTATTAGACATGTTGCATGTTTGGTGTAGGAAATATGTTGAAAAACATTTTTATTGCTTATTTCGCATTATCTCAGGATTTTAAGAACATTACTGTCATAATGAGTAAAAAACTACTTTTTGTGTTTGCAAGCCTTAAAATAGCAAATGTTTCGAGTAAAACTCACAAGGATGCATTGTTTTAGGCTTTATTAACCTATTTGCATGTGTGATTAGGAAGTTTTGTTTAAATAACAGTCACATTGAATGTAGCAGTTATACTGTCATTATGAAAAACAACAATTTTCGTATTTGTAAACCTTACCAAATTACCTGATTCTGGTGTACCTCACATAGATACAATATTACAGGCATTTTTAGACATAATGCATGTTTAGTTTTGGAGTAATGTTTATATATATTTCATATTTGGTATGACAGTTATACTGTCATATTGAATTAAAAAAACTAACTTGCCTCTTTGCAAAACTTACAAATGATAATTTTTCTAGTAAAACTAACAAAGATACATGTCTTCAGGCATTATTAGACATGTTGCATGTTTGATGTAGGAAATATCTGAAAAACATTTTTATTGCTTATTTCGCATTATCTCAGGATTTTAAGAACATTACTGTCATAATGAGTAAACAACTACTTTTTGTGTTTGCAAGCCTTAAAACAGCATATGTTTCGAGTAAAACTCACAAAGATGCATTGTTTTTGGCTTTACTAGCCTATTTTGCATGTGTGGTTATGAAGTTATGTTTAAATAACTGTAAAATTGAATGTAGCAGTTATCTGTCATGATGAGTAAACCCCTAATTTATGTAATTGTACACCTTTCCAAATTAACTGATTCTTGTAAAACTCACATAGATACAATATTTAGGCATTTTAGACATAATTCATGTTTCGTTTTGGAGTTATGTTTATACAACTTTCATATTTGGTATGACAGTTATACTGTCATATTGAATTAAAAAAACTAACTTGCCTCTTTGCAAAACTTACAAATGGTAATTTTTCTAGTAAAACTAACAAAGATACATGTCTTCAGGCATTATTAGACATGTTGCATGTTTGATGTAGGAAATATCTGAAAAACATTTTTAATGCTTATTTCGCATTATCTCAGGATTTTAAGAACATTACTGTCATAATGAGTAAAAAACTACTTTTTGTGTTTGCAAACCTTAAAATAGCAAATATTTCGAGTAAAACTCACAAGAATGCATAGTTTTAGGCTTTATTAACCTATTTGCATGTGTGATTAGGAAGTTTTGTTTAAATAACAGTCAAATTGAATGTAGCAGATATACTGTCATTATGAAAAAAAACAATTTTCGTATTTGTAAACCTTACCAAATTACCTGATTCTGGTGTAACTCACATAGATACAATATTTTAGGCATTTTTAGACATAATGCATGTTCAGTTTTGGAGTTATGTTTATATAACTTTCATATTTGGTATGACAGTTATACTGTCATATTGTATTAAAAAAACTAACTTGAGTCTTTGTAAAACTTACAAAAGATATTTTTTCTAGTATAACTAACAAAGATACATGTATCCAGGCATTATTAGACATGTTGCATGTTTGGTGTAGGAATTATGATGAAAAACATTTTAATTGCTTATTTCGCATTATCTCAGGATTTTAAGAACATTACCGTCATAATGAGTAAAAAACTACTTTTTGTGTTTGCAAGCCTTAAAATAGCATGTTTCGAGTAAAACTCACAAGGATGCATTGTTTTAGGCTTTATTAGCCTATTTGCATGTGTGGTTAGGAAGTTATGTTTAAATAACTGTAAAATTGAATATAGCTGTTATACTGTCATTATGACAAAAACCCAATTTTTGTATTTGTAAACCTTACCAAATTACCTTAATCTGGTAAAATTCACATAGATACAATATTTTAGTTATTTTTAGACATAATGCATGTTCAGTTTTGGAGTTATGTTTATACAACTTTTACATTCAGTTTGACAGTTATACTGTTATATTGAATTAAAAAAACTAACTTGCGTCGTTGCAAAACTTACAAAAGTTACATTTTCTAGTAAAACTAACAAAGATACATGTCTTCAGGCATTATTAGACATGTTGCATGTTTGGTGTAGGATTTATGTTGAAAAACATTTTTTTTGCTTTTTTTGCATTATCTCAGGATTTTAAGAACATTGCTGGCATATTGAGTAAAAAACTATTATGACAGTATACTGTCATATTCAATCTGACTGTTATTTAAACATAACTCCTAAACCATAAGCAAAATGTCAAATATTGCCTGGAGAAATGTATCTTTGTAAGTTTTACAGGGAAAAAAAAGTTTGTAAGTTTTGTAAAGACACAAGTTAGCTTTTTTTTCCCTCAATATGACAGTATAACTGTCATACTAAATATGAAAGTTGAATAAATATAACACCAAAACCAAACTTGCAAATCCGTCTAAAAATGCCTGTAATATTGAATATATGTTAGTTTTACCAGAATCAGTTATTTTGGTATGGTTTACAAATACAAAAATTGGGTTTTACTCATAATGACAGTATAACTGCCATATTCAAAATAACAGTTATTTAAACATAACTCCTAAACCAAATATGCTAAATGGCTAATAATGCCTGGAGAAATGAATCTTTGTGAGTTTTACTAGAAAAAAAATTTTTTGTAAGGTTTGTAAAGAAAAAAGTTATTTATTTTTTTTACTCAATATGATGACTGTCATACTAAATATGAAAGTTAGATAAACATAATTCCAAAACCAAACTCCTAAACCAAACTTGCAATATGTCTTAAACTGCCTGTTATATTGAATCTATGTGAGTTTTGCCAGAATCAGGTATTTTGGTAAGGTTTACAAATACAAAACTTGTGTTTTACTCATAATGACAGTATAACTGCAACATTTGATATGACAGTTATTTAAAAATGACTCCTAAACCAAACATGATAAATGACTAATAATGCCTGGAGAAATGTGTCTTTGTGAGTTTTACTGGAAAAAAATAATGTGTAAGGATTATAAAGACACAAGTTTTTTTTGTTTTTTTTAATATGATGGTATGACTGTCATACTAAATATGAAAGTTATATACACATAACTCCAAAACCAAAATGCATTTAGTCTGAAAATGCCTGTAATATTGTATCTTTTTGAGTTTTACCAGAATCAGGTATTTTGGTAAGGTTGACAAATACAAACGTTAGGTTTTACTCATAATGACAGTATACTGCCACATTCAATATGACAATTATTTAAACATAACTCCAAAACCAAACATGCATTATGTCTAAAAATGCTTAAAATTTTGTATCCATGTGAGTTTTACTAGAATCAGTTGTTTTTGTAAGGTTTACAAATATAAAATATTAGTTTTACTCATAATGAGAGTTTACTGTCACAATCAATCTGACAAAATGGCTAATAATGCCTGGAGGAATGTATATTTGTGAATTTTACTGAAACAAATATTTTGTAAGGTTTGTAAACACATACGTTAGTTGTTTTTTTTTTTACTTAATTTTACAGTATAGCTGTCATACTATATATGAAAGTTTTATAAACATAACTCCAAAACCAAACATGCAATCCGTCTAAAAATGTCTGTAATATTTATTATATGTAAGTTTGATCAGAATCAGGTATTTTGGTAAGGTTTACAAATCAAAAAATTAGGTTTTACTCATAGTGACAGTATATCTGCCAGACTCAATATGACAGTTATTTAAACATAACTCCTAAAACACAAATGCAAAATGACTAATAATGCCTAGAGAAATGTATATTTGTGAATTTTACTGGAAAACAATATTTTGTAAGGTTTATAAAGACACAAGTTATTTTTTTTTATTTAATATGATGGTATAACTGTCATACTAAACATGAAAGTTATATAAATATAACTCCAAAACCAAACATACATTATGTCTAAAAATGCCTGTAATATTGTATCTATGTGAGGTTTACCAGAATCATGTATTTTGGTAAGGTTTACAATTACAAAAATTAGGTTTTACTCATAATGACAGTATAACTGCCACATTGACTGCCACCAAACATGCATTGTGTTTAAAAATGCTTATAATTTTGTATCAATGTGAGTTTTACTATAATCAGTTGTTTTTGTAAGTTTTACAAATACAAAATATTAGTTTTACTCATAATGACAGTATACTGACAAAATGGCTAATAATGCCTTGAGGAATGTATCTTTGTGAGTTTTACTGGAAAAAATATTTTGTAAGGTTTGTAAAGACACAAGTTAGTTTTTTTTTTTACACAATTTAACAGTTTAGCTGTCATACTATATATGAAAGTTATATAAACATAATTCCAAAACCAAATATGCAATCCGTCTAAAAATGCCTGTAATATTGAATATATGTGAGTTTTATCAGATTCAGGTATTTTGGTAAGGTTTACGAATACAAAAATTAGGTTTTACTCATAGTGACAATATAACTGCCACACTCAATATGATAGTTAATTAAACATAACTCCTAAAACACAAATGCAAAATGACTAATAATGCCTAGACAAATGTATATTTGTGAATTTTACTGGAAAACAATATTTTGTAAGATTTGTAAAGATACAAATTAGTTTTTTTTTACTGAATATGATGGTATAACTGTCATACTAAATATGAAAGTTATATAAACATAAGTGAAAGTTAAAGTTAAAGTACCAATGATTGTCACACACACACTAGGTGTGGCGAGATTATTCTCTGCATTTGACCCATCACCCTTGATCACCCCCTGGGAGGTGAGGGGAGCAGTGGGCAGCAGCGGTGGCTGTGCCCGGGAATCATTTTGGTGATTTAACCCCCAATTCCAACCCTTGATGCTGAGTGCCAAGCAGGGAGGTAATGGGTCCCATTTTTTTATAGTCTTTGGTATGACCCGGCCGGGGTTTGAACTCACAACCTACCGATCTCAGGGCGGACACTCTAACCACTAGGCCACTGAGAAAGTTATATAAACATAACTCCAAAACCAAACATGCTTTATGTCTAAAAATTCCTGTAATATTGTATCGGTGTGGGTTTTACCAGAACCAGGTATTTTGGTAAGGTTTACAAATACAAAAAATAGTTTTGTTTTTATAATGACACACAATACAATAACTGCCACACTCAATATGACAGTTATTTAAAGATAACTCCGAAACCAAACATGATAAAAGGCTAATTATGCCTGGAGAAATGTATCTTTGTGAGTTTTGGGAAGAAAAAAATTGTAAGGTTTATAAAGACACAAGTTGTTTTTTTTTGTACTCAATATGATGGTAGAACTGTCATACTAAATATGAAAGTTGTATAAACATAACTCCAAAACCAAACATGCATTATGTCTAAAAATGCCTGCAATATTGTATCTATGTGATTTTTACCAGAATCAGGTATTTTTGGTAAGGTTTACAAATACAAAAATTAGGTTTTACTCATAATGACAGTATACTGTCACATTCAATCTGACAGTTATTTAAACATAACTCCTAAACCACAAATACAAAATGGCTAATAATGCCTGGAGAAATGTATCTTTGTGAGTTTTCCTGGAAAAAAAAATATTTTATAAGGTTTGTAAAGACACAAGTTAGTTTTTTTTTACTTAATATGACAGTATAACTGTCATACTAAATATGAAAGTTAAATAAACATAACTCCAAAACCAAACTTGCAATAAGTCTAAAAATGCCTGTAATATTGAATCTATGTGAGTTTTACCAGAATCAGGTATTTAGGTAAGGTTTACAAATACAAAAATTGGGTTTTACTTATAATGACAGTATAACTGCCATATTCAAAATAACAGTTATTTAAACACAACTCCTAAACCAAACATGCTAAATAACTAATATTGCCTGGAGAAATGTATCTTGGTGAATTTTACTAGAAAAAAACTATTTTGTAATGTTTGTAAAGACAAAAGTTTTTTTGTTTTACTGAATATGATGGTATAACTGTCAAACTAAATATAAAATTAATATAAACATAATTCCAAAAACTAACTCCTAAACCAAACTTGCAATCCGTCTTAAACTGCCTGTAATATTAAATCTATATGAGTTTTACCAGAATCAGGTATTTTGGTAAAGACACGAGTTAGTTTTTTTTTTTTACACAATTTAACAGTATAGCTGTCATACTATATATGAAAGTTATATAAACACAACTCCAAAACCAAATATGCAATCCGTCTAAAAATGCCTGTAATATTGAATATATGTGAGTTTTATCAGAATCAGGTATTTTGGTAAGGTTTACAAAAACAAAAATTAGGTTTTACTCATAGTGACAGTATAACTGCCACACTCAATATGACAGTTAATTAAACATAACTCCTAAAACACAAATGCAAAATGACTAATAATGCCTGGAGAAAGGTATATTTGTGAATTTTACTGGAAAACAATATTTTGTAAGGTTTGTAAAGATACCAATTAGTTTTTGTTTTTTACTCAATATTATGGTATAACTTTCATACTAAATATGAAAGTTATATAAACATAACTCCAAAACCAAACATGCTTTATGTCTAAAAATTCCTGTAATATTGTATCGATGTGGGTTTTACCAGAATCAGGTATTTTGGTAAAGTTTACAAATACAAAAAATAGGTTTTACTCATAATGACAGTATAACTGCCACACTCAATATGACAGTTATTTAAACATAACTCCTAAACCAAACATGATAAATGGCTAATTATGCCTGGAGAAATGTATCTTTGTGAGTTTTACTGGGAACATTTTTTTTTGTAAGGTTTATAAAGACACAAGTTTTTTTTTTTTTACTCAATAGGATGGTATAACTGTCATACTAAATATAAAAGTTTTATAAACATAACTCCAAAACCAAACATGCATTATGTCTAAAAATGCCTGCAATATTGTATCTATGTGATTTTTACCAGAATTAGGCAATTTTGGTAAGGTTTATAAATACAATAAATAGGTTTTACTCACTATGACAGTATACTGTCACATTCAATCTGACAGTTATTTAAACATACTGTAACTCCTAAACCACAATTACAAAATGGCTAATAATGCCTGGAAAAATTTATCTTTGTGAGTTTTTTTGGAATTTTTTTTTTTTTTTATAAGGTTTGTAAAGAAGCAAGTTAGTTTTTTTTACTTAATATGACAGTATAACTGTCATACTAAATATGAAAGTTAAATAAACATAACTCCAAAACCAAACTTGCAATCTGTCTTAAACTTCCTGTAATATTGAATCTATGTGAGTTTTACCAGAATCTGGTATTTTGGTAAGGTTTACAAATACAAAAATTGGGTTTTACTCATAATGACAGTATAACTGCCATATTCAAAATAACAGTTATTTAAACATAACTCCTAAACCAAACATGATAAATAGCTAATAATGCCTGGAAAAATGTATATAAACATAACTCCAAAACCAAACATGGATTATGTCTAAAAATGCCTGTAATATTGTATCAATGTGAGTTTTACCAGAATAAGGAATTTTGGTAAGGTTTATAAATACAAAAATTAGGTTTTACTCATAATGACAGTATAACTGCCGCCCTCAATATGATGGTTATGTTAACATAACTCCTAAACCACACATGCAAAATGGCTAATAATGCCTGGAGAATTGTATCTTTGTGAGTTTTACTAGAAAAAAATATTTTGTAAGGTTTGTAAAGACAAAAGTTTTTTTTTTTTTACTCAATATGATGGTTTAACCGTCAAACTAAATATAAAAGTAATATAAACATCATTCCAAAACCAAACTCCTAAACCAAACTTGCAATCCGTCTTAAACTGCCTGTAATATTGAATCTATATGAGTTTCACCAGAATCAGGTATTTTGGTAAGGTTTACAAATACAAAACTTGGGTTTTACTCATAATGACAGTATAACTGCATTATTTGATATGACAGTTATTTAAACATAACTCCTAAACCAAACATGATAAATAGCTAATAATGCCTGGAAAAATGTATATAAACATAACTCCAAAACCAAACATGGATTATGTCTAAAAATGCCTGTAATATTGTATCTATGTGAGTTTTACCAGAATAAGGAATTTTGGTAAGGTTTATAAATACAAAAATTAGGTTTTACTCATAATGACAGTATAACTGCCGCCCTCAATATGACGGTTATGTTAACATAACTCCTAAACCACACATGCAAAATGGCTAATAATGCCTGGAGAATTGTATCTTTGTGAGTTTTACTAGAAAAAAATATTTTGTAAGGTTTGTAAAGACAAAAGTTTTTTTTTTTTTACTCAATATGATGGTTTAACCGTCAAACTAAATATAAAAGTAATATAAACATCATTCCAAAACCAAACTCCTAAACCAAATATGCAATCCGTCTTAAACTGCCTGTAATATTGAATCTATATGAGTTTCACCAGAATCAGGTATTTTGGTAAGGTTTACAAATACAAAACTTGGGTTTTACTCATAATGACAGTATAACTGCATTATTTGATATGACAGTTATTTAAACATAACTCCTAAACCAAACATGATAAATAGCTAATAATGCCTGGAAAAATGTATATAAACATAACTCCAAAACCAAACATGGATTATGTCTAAAAATGCCTGTAATATTGTATCTATGTGAGTTTTACCAGAATAAAGAATTTTGGTAAGGTTAATAAATACAAAAATTTGGTTTTACTCATAATGACAGTATAACTGCCACCCTCAATATGATGGTTATGTTAACATAACTCCTAAACCACACATGCAAAATGGCTAATAATGCCTGGAGAAATGTATCTTTGTGAGTTTTACAGGGAAAAAAAATATTTTGTAAGGTTTGATAAGACACAAAATAGTTTTTTTTATTCAATATGTTTGTATAACTGTCATAATAAATGTAAAAGTTATATAAACATAACTCCAATACCAAACATGCAATCCGTCTAAAAATGCCTGTAATATTGAATCTATGGGAGTTTTACTAGAATCAGGTATTTTGTTAAGGTTTACAAATACAAAAATTAGGTTTTACTCACTATGACAGTATACTGTCACATTCAATCTGCCTGTTATTTAAACACAAATTCTAAACCACAGATGCAAAATGGCTAATAATAACTGGAGAAATGTATTTTTGTGAGTTTTACTGGAAAAAAAATATTTTGTAAGGTTTGTTTAGACACAAGTTAGTTTTTTTTACTCAATATGATGGAAACATGCTTTATGTCTAAAAAATCCTGTAATATTTTATCCATGTGAGTTTTATCAGAATCAGTTATTTTGGTAATTTTACAAAAACAAAAAATAGGTTTTACTCATAATGACAGTATATCTGCCACACTCAATATGACAGTTATTTAAACATAACTCTAAACCAAACATGGTTAATGGCTAATAATGCCTGGAGAAATGTATCTTTGTGAGTTTTACTGGAAACGGTTTTTTTTAAGGTTTATATAGACACAAGTTAGTTTTTTTTAATCAATATGACAGTATAACTGTAATACTAAATGTAAAAAATATATAAACATAACTCCAAAACCAAACATGCATTTTGTTAAAAAATGCCTGTAATTTTGTATCAATGCGAGTTTTACTAAAATCAATTGTTGTAGTAAGGTTTGCAAATACAAAATATTGGTTTTACTCACCATGATAGTATACTGTCACATTCAATTTTACAGTTATTCAAACATAACTACCAAACCACATATGCAAAATGGCTATAATTCCTGGAGAAATGTATCTTTGTGAGATTACTGGAAAAACATATTTTGTAAGGATTGTAAAGAAACAATTTAGTTTTTTTTACTTAATATGATGAGGTGGCGACTTTTCCAGGGTGTACCCCGCCTTCCGCCTGATTGTAGCTGAGAAGGGAATAAGCGGTAGAAAATGGATGGATGGATGGACAGTATAACTGTCATACTAAATGTAAAAGTAGTATAAACATAACTCCAAAACCAAACATGCATTATGTCTAAAAATGCCTGTAATATTGTATCCATGTGAGTTTTACTAGCATCAGTTGTTTTTGTAAGTTTTGCAAATACAAAATATTGGTTTTACTCACTATGACAGAATACTGTCACATTCAATCTGACAGCTATTTAAACATAACTCCTAAACCACACATGCAAAATGACTAATAATGCCTGGAAAAATGTATCTCTGTGAATTTTACTGGAAAAAAATATTTTGTAAGGTTTGTAAAATTACAAGTTTGTTATTTTTTACTCAATTTGACAGTATAACTGTCATACTAAATATGAAAATTATATACACATTACTCTAAAACCAAACTTGCAATCCGTCTAAAAATGCCTGTAATATTGAATCTATGTGAGTTTTACCAAAATCAGGTATTTTGGTAAGGTTTACAAATACAAAACTTGGGTTTTACTCATAATGACAGTATAACTGCATTATTTGATATGACGGTTATTTAAACATAACTCCTAAACCAAACATGATTAATGGCTAATAATGCCTGGAAAAATGTATATAAACATAACTCCAAAACCAAACATGCATTATGTCTAAAAATGCCTGTAATATTGTATCTATGTGAGTTTTATCGGAATCAGGTATTTTGGTAAGGATTACAAATAAAAAAAATAGGTTTTAATCATAATGACGGATAACTACCACATTCAAAATGACAGTTTTTCTAAACATAACTCCTAAACAAAACATGCTAAATGGCTATTAATGCCTGGAGAAATGTATCTTTGTGAGTTTTACTGGGAAAAACAATTTAAGGTTTGTAAAGAGTTTTTTTTAACTCAAAATGACAGTGTAATCAGTCATACTTAATGGAAAAGTTATATAAACGTAACTCCAAAACCAAACATGCATGTTGTCTAAAAATGCCTGAAATGATGTAGCCATGTGAGTTTTACTAGAATCAATTGTTTTTGTAAGTTTTGCAAATACAAAATATTGGTTATACTCACTATGACAGTATACTGTCACATTCAATCTGACAGTTATTTAAACATAACTCCTAAACCACACATTCAAAATGACTATTAATGCCTGGACAAATGTATCTCTGTGAATTTTTCTGGAAAAAAATATTTTGTAAGGTTTGTCATATTAAATACAAAGTTTTTTGTTTTTTTACTCAATATGACATCAGTATACTGTCATAGTGAGTAAAACCAATATTTTGTATTTGCAAACCTTACAAAAACAACTGATTCTAGTAAAACTCACATAGACACAAAATTACAGGCATTTTTAGATATAATGCATGTTTGGTTTTGGAGTTAAGTTTATATAACTTTTACATTTAGTATGACAGTTATAATGTCATATTGAGTAAAAAAAATAACTTCTGTCTTTTCAAACATTACAATTTTTTTTTTCCAGTAAAACTCACAAATAGACATTTTTCCAAGCATTATTAGCCATTTTGCATGTGTGGTTTAGGAGTTATATTTAAATAACTGTCATATTGAGTGTGACAACATACTGTCATAGTGAGTAAAACCAATATTTTGTATTTGCAAACCTTGGTTTCGGAGTTATGTTTATATAACTTCCATATTTAGTATGACAGTTATACTGTCATATTGAGTAAAACAAACTAACTTGTGTCTTTACAAACCTTACAATGTTTTTGTTTTTTTTTCAGTAAAACTCACAAAGATACATTTCCCCAGGCATTATTAGTCATTTTGTATGTGTGGTTTAGGAGTTATGTTTAAATATCTGCCAGATTGAATGTGACAACATACTGTCATAGTGAGTAAAACCAATATTTTGTATTTGCAAACCTTAAAAAAACAACTGATTCTAGTAAAACTCACATGGATACAATGTTACAGGCATTTTTAGACATAATGCATGTTTGGTTTTGGAGTTTTGTTTATATACATTTTACATTTAGTATGACAGTTATACTGTCATATAGAGTAAAAACTAACTTTTTTTTCAGTAAAACTCACAAAGATGCATTTCTCCAGTCATTATTAGCCATTTAGCATGTTTGGTTTAGGAGTTATGTTTAAGTAACTGTCATTTTGAACGTGGCAGTTATACTGTCAATATGGGTAAAACCATCCATCCATCCATCTTCTTCTGCTTATCCGAGGTCGGGTCGCGGGGGCAGCAGCTTAAGCAGGGAAGCCCAGACTTCCCTCTCCCCAGCCACTTCGTCCAGCTCCTCCCTGGGGATCCCGAGGCGTTCCCAGGCCAGCCGGGAGAGATAGTCTTCCCAGCGTGTCCTGGGTCTTCCCCGTGGCCTCCAACCGGTCGGACGTGCCCGAAACACCTTCCTAGGGAGGCGTTCGGGTGGCATCCTAACCAGATGCCCGAACCACCTCATCTGGCTCCTCTCGATGTGGAGGAGCAGCGGCTTTACTTTGAGCTCCCCCCGGATGACAGAGCTCCTCACCCTATCTCTAAGGGAGAGCCCCGCCACTCGGCGGAGGAAACTCATTTCGGCCGCTTGTACCCGTGATCTTGTCCTTTCGGTCATGACCCAAAGCTCATGACCATAGGTGAGGATGGGAACATAGATCGACCGGTAAATCGAGAGCTTTGCCTTCCGGCTCAGCTCCTTCTTCACCACAACGGATCGATACAGCGTCCGCATTACTAAAGACGCCGCACCAATCCGCCTGTCGATCTCACGATCCACTCTTCCCCCACTCGTGAACAAGACTCCGAGGTACTTGAACTCCTCCACTTGGGGCAAGATCTCCTCCCCAACCCGGAGATGGCACTCCACCCTTTTCCGGGAGAGAACCATGGACTCGGACTTGGAGGTGCTGATTCCCATCCCAGTCGCTTCACACTCGGCTGCGAACCGATCCAGCGATAGCTGAAGATCTTGGCCAGAGGAAGCCATCAGGACCACATCATCTGCAAATAGCAGAGACCTAATCCTGCAGCCACCAAACCAGATCCCCTCAACGCCTTGACTGCGCCTAGAAATTCTGTCCATAAAGGTTATGAACAGAATCGGTGACAAAGGGCAGCCTTGGCGGAGTCCAACCCTCACTGGAAACGTGTCCGACTTACTGCCGGCAATGCGGACCAAGCTCTGGCACTGATTATACAGGGAGCGAACTGCCACAATAAGACAGTCCGTTACCCCATACTCTCTGAGCACTCCCCACAGGACTTCCTGGTCGAATGCCTTCTCCAAGTCCACAAAGCACATGTAGACTGGTTGGGCAAACTCCCATGCACCCTCAAGGACCCTGCCGAGAGTATATAGCTGGTCCACAGTTCCACGACCAGGACGAAAACCACACTGTTCCTCCTGAATCCGAGGTTCGACTATCCGGCGTAGCCTCCTCTCCAGTACACCTGAATAGACCTTACCGGGAAGGCTGAGGAGTGTGATCCCACGATAGTTGGAACACACCCTCCGGTTCCCCTTCTTAAAGAGAGGAACCACCAACCCGGTCTGCCAATCCAGAGGTACCGCCCCCGATGTCCACGCGATGTTGCAGAGTCTTGTCAACCAAGACAGCCCCACAACATCCAGAGCCTTAAGGAACTCCGGGCGGATCTCATCCACCCCCGGGGCCTTGCCACCGAGGAGCTTTTTAACTACCTCGGCAACCTCAGCCCCAGAAATAGGAGAGCCCACCACAGATCCCCCAGGCCCTGCTTCCTCATAGGAAGACGTGCTGGTAGGATTGAGGAGGTCTTCGAAGTATTCCCTCCACCGATCCACAACATCCGCAGTCGAGGTCAGCAAAGCACCATCCCCACCATACACGGTGTTGACACTGCACTGCTTCCCCTTCCTGAGGCGGCGGATGGTGGTCCAGAATTGCTTCGAAGCCGTCCGGAAGTCTTTTTCCATGGCCTCCCCGAACTCCTCCCATGTCCGAGTTTTTGCCTCCGCGACCGCTGAAGCCGCACACCGCTTGGCCTGTCGGTACCTGTCTGCTGCCTCAGGAGTCCCATGAGCCAAAAGAACCCGATAGGACTCCTTCTTCAGCCTGACGGCATCCCTCACCGCCGGCGTCCACCAACGGGTTCTAGGATTACCGCCACGACAGGCACCAACTACCTTGCGGCCACAGCTCCAATCGGCCGCCTCGACAACAGAGGTACGGAACATCGTCCACTCGGACTCAATGTCCAGCACCTCCCTCGTGACATGTTCAAAGTTCTTCCGGAGGTGGGAATTGAAACTCTCTCTGACAGGAGACTCTACCAGGCGATCCCAGCAAACCCTCATAATGCGTTTGGGCTTGCCAGGTCTGTCCGGCATCCTCCCCCACCATCGCAGCCAACTCACCACCAGGTGGTGATCGGTAGAAAGCTCCGCCCCTCTCTTCACCCGAGTGTCCAAAACATGAGACTGCAAATCCGATGACACAACTACAAAGTCGATCATGGAACTGCGGCCTAGGGTGTCCTGGTGCCAAGTGCACATATGGACACCCTTATGTTTGAACATGGTGTTTGTTATCGACAATCTGTGACGAGCACAAAAGTCCTATAACAGAACACCACTCGGGTTCAGATCCGGGCGGCCATTCTTCCCAATCACACCTCTCCAGGTTTCACTGTCGCTGCCAACATGAGCGTTGAAGTCCCCCAGTAGAACGAGGGAATCACCCGGGGGAGCACTCTCCAGTACTCCCTCGAGTGAATCCAAAAAGAGTGGGTACTCTGAGCTGCCGTTTGGCGCGTAAACGCAAACAACAGTCAGGACCCGTCCCCCCACCCGAAGGCGGAGGGAAGCTACCCTCTCGTCCACCGGGTTGAACTCCAACGTGCAGGCTCTGAGCCGGGGGGCAACAAGAATTGCCACCCCAGCCCGTCGCCTCTCACTGCCGGCAACGCCAGAGTGGAAGAGAGTCCAGCCCCTCTCAAGAGAAGTGGTTCCAGAGCCCTTGCTGTGCGTCGAAGTGAGTCCGACTATATCTTGCCGGAACTTCTCAACCTCACGCACTAGCTCAGGCTCCTTCCCCCCCAGCGAAGTGACGTTCCACGTCCCAAGAGCCAGCTTATGTAGCCGAGGATCGGACCGCCAAGCGCCCTGCCCTCGGCTGCCGCCCAGCTCACACTGCACCCGACCTCTATGACCCCTGCTATGAGTGGTGAGCCCATTGGAGGGGGGACCCACGTTGCCTCTTCGGGCTGTGCCCGGCCGGGCCCCATGGGGACAGGCCCGGCCACCAGGCGCTCGCCATCGTGCCCCACCTCCGGGCCTGGCTCCAGAGGGGGGCCCCGGTGACCCGCGTCCGGGCGAGGGAAATCTGGGTCCTATGTTTGTGTTCTTCATTGAGGTCTTCGAGCTGCTCTTTGTCTGATCCCCTCACCTAGGACCAGTTGCCCTACCAGGAGGCATAGAAACCCCCGGACAACATAGATCCTAGGATCATTGGGACACGCAAACTCCTCTACCACGGTAAGGTGGCAGCTCAGAGAGGAGATGGGTAAAACCTAATTTTTGTATTTGTAAGCCTTACCAAAATACTTGATTCTGGTAAAACTCACATAGATTCAATACTAAAGGCATTTTTAGACGGATTGCATGTTTGGTTTTGAAGTTATGTTTATACAACTTTCAAATTTAGTAAGACAGTTATACCATCATATTGAGTAAAAAAAACTAACTTATGTCCAAACAAACCTTACAAAATATTTTTTTTTCCAGTAAAACTCACAAAAATAAATTTCTCCAGGCATTATTAGTCATTTTGAATCTGTGGTTTAGAATTTATGTTTAAATAACAGTCAGATTGAATGTGACAGTATACTGTCATAGTGAGTAAAACCAAAATGTTGTATTTGCAAACCTTACAAAAACAAATGATTCTACTAAAACTCACCTGGATACAATATTATAGGCATTTTAAGACATAATGCATGTTTGGTTTAGGAATTATGTTGAAAAACTCTTGTATTGCTTTTTTCGCATTATATCAGGATTTTAAAAACATCACTGTCATATTGAGCAAAAAAACTACTTTTTGTAATTGCAAGCCTTAAAAAGTATATGTTTCGAGTAAAACTCACAAGGCTGCATTGTTTTAGGCTTTATTAGCCTATTTGCATGTGTGGTTAGGAAGTTATGTTTAAATAAATGTCAAATTGATTAGAGAAGTTATACTGTCATTATGAGTAAAACCTAATTTTTGTATTTGTAAACCTTACCAAATTACCTGATTCTGGTAAAACTCACATAGATACAATATTTTAGGCATTTTTAAACATAATGCATGTTTAGTTTTGGAATTATGTAACTTTCATATTTAGTATGAAAGTTATACAGTCATATTGAATTAAAAAAACTAACTTGTGTCTTTATAAACCTTACAAAATATATGTTTCCTAGTAAAACTAACAAAGACACATGTCTACAGGCTTTATTAGAAATTTTGCATGTTTGGTTTAGGAATTATGTTGAAAAACATTTGTATTGCTTTTTCCGCATTATAAGAAGATTTTAAGAACATTGCTGTCATATTGAGTAAACAACTACTTTTTGTAATTGCAAGCCTTAAAAAAGCATATGTTCGAGTAAAACTCACAAGGATGCATTGTTTTAGGCATTATTAGCATTTTTGCATGTGTGGTAGGAAGTTATGTTTAAATAACTGTCATTTTGAATGTGGCAGTTATCCGTCATTATGAGTAAAACCTAATTGTTGTATTTGTAAACCTTACCAACATACCTGATTCTAATTAAACTCACATAGATTCAATATTACAGGCATTTCTAGACGGATTGCATGTTTGGTTTTGGAGTTATGTTTATATAACTTTAATATTTAGTATGACATTTATATTGTCATATTAAGTAAAACTCCAGGCATTATTAACCAATTTGCATGTGTGGTTTAGGAGTTATGTTTAAATAACTGTCAGATTGAATGTGAGTAAAACCAGTATTTTGTATATGCAAAACTTACAAAAACAACTTATTCTAGTAAAACTCCCATGGATACAATATAACAGGCATTTTTAGACATAATGCATGTTTGGTTTTGGGGTTATATTTATATAACTTTCACATTTAGTATGACAGTATTACTGTCATATTGAGTAAAAAAAACAAATTTTTCAGGATTTATTAACCATTTTGCATGAGTGGTTTAGGAGTTATGTTTACATAACTGTCATTTTGAATGAGGCAGTTATACTGTCATTATGAGTAAAACCTAATTTGTGTATATGTAAACCTTACCTAAATACCTGATTCTGGTTAAACTCACATAGATACAATATTGCAGGCATTTTTAGACATAATGCATGTTTGGTTTTGGAGTTATGTTTATATAACTTTCATATTTAGTATGACAGTTATACCATCATATTGAGTAAAAAAAAACTAATTTGTATCTTTACAAATCTTACAAAATATTGTTTTCCAGTAAAATTCACAAATATACATTTCTCTAGGCATTATTAGTAATTTTGCATTTGTGTTTTAGGAGTTATGTTTAATTAACTGTCATATTGAGTGTGGCAGTTATATTGTCACTATGAGTAAAACCTAATTTTTGTACTCGTAAACCTTACCAAAATACCTGAATCTGATAAAACTCACATATATTCAATATTACAGGCATTTTAGACGGATTGCATATTTGGTTTTGGAATATAACTTTCATATATAGTATGACAGCTAAACTGTTAAATTGTGTAAAAAAAAAAACTAACTTGTGTCTTTACAAACCTTACAAAATATTTTTTCCAGTAAAACTCACAAAGATACATTCCTCAAGGCATTATTAGCCATTTTGTCAGTATACTGTCATTATGAGTAAAACTAATATTTTGTATTTGTAAACCTTACCAAAATACCTGATTCTGGTAAAAATCACATAGATACAAAAGTACAGGCATTTTTAGACATAATGCATGTTTGGTTTTGGAGTTATGTTTATACAACTTTCATATTTAGTATGACAGTTATATCATTATATTGAGTAAAAAAAAATAACTCGTGTCTTTATAATCCTTACATTTTTTTTTCTTCCAGTAAAACTCAGAAAGATACATTTCTCCAGGCATTATTAGTCATTTATCATGTTTGGTTTAGGAGTGGGAGGAGTTCGGGGAGGCCATGGAAAAAGACTTCCGGACGGCTTCGAAGCAATTCTGGACCACCATCCGCCGCCTCAGGAAGGGGAAGCAGTGCACTATCAACACCGTGTATGGTGGGGATGGTGCTCTGCTGACCTCGACTGCGGATGTTGTGGATCGGTGGAGGGAATACTTCGAAGACCTCCTCAATCCTACCAGCACGTCTTCCTATAAGGAAGCAGGGCCTGGGGAATCTATGGTGGGCTCTCCTATTTCTGGGGCTGAGGTTGCCGAGGTAGTTAAAAAGCTCCTCGGTGGCAAGGCCCCGGGGGTGGATGAGATCCGCCCGGAGTTCCTTAAGGCTCTGGATGTTGTGGGGCTGTCTTGGTTGACAAGACTCTGCAACATCGCGTGGACATCGGGGGCGGTACCTCTGGATTGGCAGACCGGGGTGGTGGTTCCTCTCTTTAAGAAGGGGAACCGGAGGGTGTGTTCTAACTATCGTGGGATCACACTCCTCAGCCTTCCCGGTAAGGTCTATTCAGGTCTACTGGAGAGGAGGCTACGCCGGATAGTCGAACCTCGGATTCAGGAGGAACAGTGTGGTTTTCGTCCTGGTCGTGGAACTGTGGACCAGCTCTATACTCTCGGCAGGGTCCTTGAGGGTGCATGGGAGTTTGCCCAACCAGTCTACATGTGTTTTGTGGACTTGGAGAAGGCATTCGACCGTGTCCCTCGGGAAGTCCTGTGGGGAGTGCTCAGAGAGTGTGGGGTATCGGACTGTCTGATTTTGGCGGTCCGCTCCCTGTATGATCAGTGTCAGAGCTTGGTCCGCATTGCTGGCAGTAAGTCGGATCCATGGATGGATGGATGGATGGATTAGGAGTTATGTTTAAATAACTGTCGTATCAAATGTTGCAGTTAGACTGTCATTATGAGTAAAACCCAAGTTTTGTATTTGTAAACCTTACCAAAATACCTGAATCTGGTAAAACTCACATAGATTCAATATTACAGGCAGTTTAAGACAGATTGCAAGTTTGGTTTAGGAGTTCCATCCATCCATCCATCCATCCATCTTCTTCCGCTTATCCGAGGTCGGGTCGCGGGGGCAGCAGCCTAAGCAGGGAAGCCCAGACTTCCCTCTCCCCAGCCACTTCGTCCAGCTCCCCAAGGCGTTCCCAGGCCAGCCGGGAGACATAGTCTTCCCAACGTGTTCTGGGTCTTCCCTGCGGCCTCCTACCGCCACCCGAACGCCTAGGGAGGCGTTCGAGTGGCATCCTGACCAGATGCCCGAACCACCTCATCTGGCTCCTCTCGATGTGGAGGAGCAGCGGCTTTACTTTGAGCTCCTCCCGGATGGCAGAGCTTCTCACCCTATCTCTAAGGGAGAGCCCCGCCACCCGGCGGAGGAAACTCATTTCGGCCGCTTGTACCCGTGATCTTGTCCTTTCGGTCATAACCCAAAGCTCATGACCATAGGTGAGGATGGGAACGTAGATCGACCGGTAAATTGAGAGCTTTGCCTTCCGGCTCAGCTCCTTCTTCACCACAACGGATCGATACAGCGTCCGCATTACTGAAGACGCCGCACCGATCCGCCTGTCGATCTCACGATCCACTCTTCCCTCACTCGTGAACAAGACTCCGAGGTACTTGAACTCCTCCACTTGGGGCAAGATCTCCTCCCCAACCCGGAGCCATCACCCTTTTCCGGGCGAGAACCATGGACTTGGAGGTGCTGATTCTCATCCCAGTCGCTTCACACTCAGCTGCGAACCGATCCAGTGAGAGCTGAAGATCCTGGCCAGATGAAGCCATCAGGACCACATCATCTGCAAAAAGCAGAGACCTAATCCTGCAGCCACCAAACCAGATCCCCTCAACGCCATGACTGCGCCTAGAAATTCTGTCCATAAAAGTTATGAACAGAATCAGTGACAAAGGGCAGCCTTGGCGGAGTCCAACCCTGACTGGAAACGTGTCCGACTTACTACCGGCAACGCGGACCAAGCTCTGGCACTGATCATACAGGGAGCGGACTGCCACAATCAGACAGTCCGATACCCCGTACTCTCTGAGCACTCCCCACAGGACTTCCCAAGGGACACGGTCGAATGCCTTCTCCAAGTCCACAAAACACACACTGGTTGGGCAAACTCCCATGCACCCTCAAGGACCCTGCCGAGAGTATAGAGCTGGTCCACAGTTCCACGACCAGGACGAAAACCACACTGTTCCTCCTGAATCTGAGGTTCGACTATCCGGCGTAGCCTCCTCTCCAATACACCTGAATAGACCTTACCGGGAAGGCTAAGGAGTGTGATCCCACGATAGTTAGAACACACCCTCCGGTTCCCCTTCTTAAAGAGAGGAACCACCACCCTGGTCTGGTTTAGGAGTTTGGTTTTGGAATTACGTTTATATAACTTTCATATTTAGCATGACAGTTATACCATCATATTGAGTAAAAAAAAAATAACTTTTGTCTTTACAAACCTTACAAAATATTTTTTTCTAGTAAAAATCACAAAGATACATTTCTCCAGGCATTATTAACCATTTTGCATGTGTGGTATAGGAGTTATGTTTACATAACTGTCATATTAAATGTGGCAGTTATACTGTCATTATGAGTAAAACCAAATTTGTGTATATGTAAACCTTACCAAAATACCTGTTTCTGGTAAAACTCACATAGATACAATACTAAAGGCATTTTTAGACATAATGCATGTTTGGTTTTGGAGTTATGTTTGTATACATTTCTCCAGTTATTAATAGCCATTTAGCATGTTTTGTTCAGGAGTTATGTTTAAATAACTGTTATTTTGAATATGGCATTTATAGTGTCATTATGAGTAAAACCTAAATTTTGTATTTATAAACCTTACGAAAATACCTGATTCTGGTAAAACTCACATACAAACAATATTACAGGCATTTTTAGACATAATGCATGTTTGGTTTTGGAGTTATGTTTATATACATTTTTCCAGGCATTATTAGCCATTTATCATGTTTGGTTTAGGAGTTATGTTTAAATAACTGTCATATCAAATAATGCAGTTATACTTTCATTATGAGTAAAACCCAAGTTTTGTATTTGTAAACCTTACCAAAATACCTGATTCTGGTAAAACTCATATAGATTCAATATTACAGGCAGTTTAAGACGGATTGCAAGTTTTGTTTTGGAGTTATGTTTATATTACTTTTATATTTAGTGTGACAGTTATACCATCATATTGAGTGAAAAAAAAAAAATTTGTCTTTACAAACCTTACAAAGTATTTTTTTCTAGTAAAACTCACAAAGATACATTTCTCCAGGCATAATTAGCCATTTATTACTGTCATAATGAGTAAAAAACTACTTTTTGTGTTTGCAAGCCTTAAAATAGCAAATGTTTCGAGTAAAACTCACATAGATGCATTGTTTTAGGCTTTATTAACGTATTTGCATGTGTGATTAGGAAGTTTTGTTTAAATAACAGTCAAATTGAATGTAGCAGTTATACTGTCATTATGAAAAAAAAACAATTTTTGTATTTGTAAACCTTACCAAATTACCTGATTCTGGTGAAACTCACAAAGATACAATATTACAGGCATTTTTAGACATAATGCATGTTCAGTTTTGGAGTTATGTTTATATAACTTTCATATTTGGTATGACAGTTATACTGTCATATTGAATTGAAAAAACGAATTTGTCTCTTTGCAAAACTTACAAAAGAAAATGTTTCTAGTAAAACTAACAAAGATGCATATATTCACGCATTATTAGACATGTTGCTTGTTTGGTGTAGGAATTATGTTGAAAAACATTTTATTGCTTATTTCGCATTATCTCATTATTTTAAGAACATTAATGTTTTAATGAGTAAAAAACTACTTTTTGTGTTTGCAAGCCTTAAAATAGCAAATGTTTCGAGTAAAACTCACATGGATGCATTGTTTTAGGCTTTTTTAGCCTATTTTGCAAGTGTGGTTAGGAAGTTATGTTTAAATAACTGTCAAATTGAATGTAGCAGTTATCTGTCATTATAATTTATGTAATTGTACACCTTACCAAATTTACTGATTCTTGTAAAACTCACATAGATACAATAATTTAGGCATTTTTAGACATAATGTATGTTTAGTTTTGGAGTTATGTTTATATAACTTTCATATTTATCATTTATTTATTTATTTATATTTGGTATGACAGTTATACTGTCATATTGAATTAAAAAAACTAACTTGCCTCTTTGCAAAACTTACAAAAGATAATTTTTCTAGTAAAACTAACAAAGATCCATGTCTTCCGGCATTATTAGACATGTTGCATGTTTGATGTAGGACTTATCTGAAAAAAATATTTTTTTTGCTTATTTCGAATTATCTCAGGATTTTAAGAACATTACTGTCATAATGAGTAAAAAACTACTTTTTGTGTTTGCAAGCCTTAAAATAGCAAATGTTTCGAGTAAAACTCACAAGAGTGCATTGTTTTAGGCTTCATTAACCTATTTGCATGTGTGATTAGGAAGTTTTGTTTAAATAACAGTCAAATTGAATGTAGCAGTTATACTGTCATTATGAAAAAAAACTATTTTCGTATTTGTAAACCTTACCAAATTACCTGATTCTGGTGTAACTCACATAGATACAATATTTTAGGCATTTTTAGACATAATGCATGTTTAGTTTTGGAGTTATGTTTATATATATTTCATATTTGGTATGACAGTTATACTGTCATATTGAATTAAAAAAACTAACTTGCCTCTTTGCAAAACTTACAAAAGATAATGTTTCTAGTAAAACTAACAAAGATACATATCTTCACGTATTATTAGACATGTTGCATGTTTGGTGTAGGAATTATGTTGAAAAACATTTTTATTGCTTATTTCGCATTATCTCAGGATTTTAAGAACATTACTGTCATAATGAGTAAAACACTACTTTTTGTGTTTGCAAGCCTTAAAATAGCGTATGTTTCGAGTAAAACTAACAAGGATGCATTGTTTTAGGCTTTATTAGCCTATTTTGCATGTGTGGTTAGGAAGTTATGTTTAAATAACTGTCAAATTGAATGTAGCAGTTATCTGTCATTATGAGTAAACCCCTAATGTATGTAATTGTACTCCTTACCAAATTAACTGATTCTTGTAAAACTCACATAGATACAATATTTTATGCATTTTTACACATAAAACATGTTCAATTTTGGAGTTATGTTTATATAACTTTCATATTTGGTTTGACAGTTATACTGTCATATTGAATTAAAAAAACTAACTTGCCTCTTTGCAAAACTTACAAAAGAAAATGTTTCTAGTAAAACTAACAAAGATGCATATCTTCAAGCATTATTAGACATGTTGCATGTTTGGTGTAGGAATTATGTTGAAAAACATTTTTATTGCTTATTTCGCATTATCTCAGGATTTTAAGAACATTACTGTCATAATGAGTAAAAAACTACTTTTTGTGTTTGCAAGCCTTAAAATAGCAAATGTTTCGAGTAAAACTCACAAGGATGCATTGTTTTAGGCTTTATTAACCTATTTGCATGTGTGATTAGGAAGTTTTGTTTAAATAACAGTCACATTGAATGTAGCAGTTATACTGTCATTATGAAAAACAACAATTTTCGTATTTGTAAACCTTACCAAATTACCTGATTCTGGTGTAACTCACTTAGATACAATATTACAGGCATTTTTAGACATAATGCATGTTTAGTTTTGGAGTAATGTTTATATATATTTCATATTTGGTATGACAGTTATACTGTCATATTGTATTAAAAAAACTAACTTGAGTCTTTGTAAAACTTACAAATGATAATTTTTCTAGTAAAACTAACGAAGATACATGTCTTCAGGCATTATTAGACATGTTGCATGTTTGATGTAGGAAATATCTGAAAAACATTTTTATTGCTTATTTCGCATTATCTCAGGATTTTAAGAACATTACTGTCATAATGAGTAAACAACTACTTTTTGTGTTTGCAAGCCTTAAAACAGCATATGTTTCGAGTAAAACTCACAAAGATGCATTGTTTTAGGCTTTACTAGCCTATTTTGCATGTGTGGTTATGAAGTTATGTTTAAATAACTGTAAAATTGAATGTAGCAGTTATCTGTCATGATGAGTAAACCCCTAATTTATGTAATTGTACACCTTTCCAAATTAACTGATTCTTGTAAAACTCACATAGATACAATATTTAGGCATTTTAGACATAATTCATGTTTAGTTTTGGAATAATGTTTACATAACTTTCATATTTGGTATGACAGTTATACTGTCATATTGAATTAAAAAAACTAACTTGCCTCTTTGCAAAACTTACAAATGATAATTTTTCTAATAAAACTAACAAAGATACATGTCTTCAGGCATTATTAGACATGTTGCATGTTTGATGTAGGAAATATCTGACAAACATTTTTATTGCTTATTTCGCATTATCTCAGGATTTTAAGAACATTATTGTCATAATGAGTAAAAAACGACTTTTTGTGTTTGCAAACCTTAAAATAGCAAATATTTCGGGTAAAACTCACAAGAATGCATAGTTTTAGGCTTTATTAACCTATTTGCATGTGTGATTAGGAAGTTTTGTTTAAATAACAGTCAAATTGAATGTAGCAGATATACTGTCATTTTGACAAAAAACAATTTTCGTATTTGTAAACCTTACCAAATTACCTGATTCTGGTGTAACTCACATAGATACAATATTTTAGGCATTTTTAGACATAATGCATGTTCAGTTTTGGAGTTATGTTTATATAACTTTCATATTTGGTATGACAGTTATACTGTCATATTGTATTAAAAAAACTAACTTGAGTCTTTGTAAAACTTACAAAAGATATTTTTTCTAGTATAACTAACAAAGATACATGTATCCAGGCATTATTAGACATGTTGCATGTTTGGTGTAGGAATTATGATGAAAAACATTTTTATTGCTTTTTTCGCATTATCTCAGGATTTTAAGAACATTACCGTCATAATGAGTAAAAAACTACTTTTTGTGTTTGCAAGCCTTAAAATAGCATGTTTCGAGTAAAACTCACAAGGATGCATTGTTTTAGGCTTTATTAGCCTATTTGCATGTGTGCTTAGGAAGTTAGGTTTAAATAACTGTAAAATTGAATATAGCAGTTATACTGTCATTATGACAAAAACCCAATTTTTGTATTTGTAAACCTTACCAAATTACCTTAATCTGGTAAAATTCACATAGATACAATATTTTAGTTATTTTTAGACATAATGCATGTTCAGTTTTGGAGTTATGTTTATATAACTTTTACATTCAGTTTGACAGTTATACTGTTATATTGAATTAAAAAAACTAACTTGCGTCGTTGCAAAACTTACAAAAGATACATTTCCTAGTAAAACTAACAAAGATACATGTCTTCAGGCATTATTAGACATGTTGCATGTTTGGTGTAGGATTTATGTTGAAAAACATTTTTTTTGCTTTTTTTGCATTATCTCAGGAATTTAAGAACATTGCTGGCATATTGAGTAAAAAACTATTATGACAGTATACTGTCATATTCAATCTGACTGTTTTTTAAACATAACTCCTAAACCATAAGCAAAATGTCAAATATTGCCTGGAGAAATGTATCTTTGTAAGTTTTACAGGAAAAAAAAAGTTTGTAAGTTTTGTAAAGACACAAGTTAGCTTTTTTTTTTACTCAATATGACAGTATAACTGTCATACTAAATATGAAAGTTGAATAAATATAACACCAAAACCAAACTTGCAAATCCGTCTAAAAATGCCTGTAATATTGAATATATGTTAGTTTTACCAGAATCAGTTATTTTGGTATGGTTTACAAATACAAAAATTGGGTTTTACTCATAATGACAGTATAACTGCCATATTCAAAATAACAGTTATTTAAACATAACTCCTAAACCAAATATGCTAAATGGCTAATAATGCCTGGAGAAATGAATCTTTGTGAGTTTTACTAGAAAAAAAATATTTTGTAAGGTTTGTAAAGAAAAAAGTTATTTGTTTTTTTTACTCAATATGATGACTGTCATACTAAATATGAAAGTTAGATAAACATAATTCCAAAACCAAACTCCTAAACCAAACTTGCAATATGTCTTAAACTGCCTGTTATATTGAATCTATGTGAGTTTTGCCAGAATCAGGTATTTTGGTAAGGTTTACAAATACAAAACATGTGTTTTACTCATAATGACAGTATAACTGCAACATTTGATATGACAGTTATTTAAAAATGACTCCTAAACCAAACATGATAAATGACTAATAATGCCTGGAGAAATGTGTCTTTGTGAGTTTTACTGGAAAAAAATAATGTGTAAGGATTATAAAGACACAAGTTTTTTTGTTTTTTTTTAATACGATGGTATAACTGTCATACTAAATATGAAAGTTATATACACATAACTCCAAAACCAAAATGCATTTAGTCTGAAAATGCCTGTAATATTGTATCTTTTTGAGTTTTACCAGAATCAGGTATTTTGGTAAGGTTGACAAATACAAACGTTAGGTTTTACTCATAATGACAGTATACTGCCACATTCAATATGACAATTATTTAAACATAACTCCAAAACCAAACATGCATTATGTCTAAAAATGCTTAAAATTTTGTATCCATGTGAGTTTTACTAGAATCAGTTTTTTTTGTAAGGTTTACAAATATAAAATATTAGTTTTACTCATAATGAGAGTTTACTGTCACAATCAATCCGACAAAATGGCTAATAATGCCTGGAGGAATGTATATTTGTGAATTTTACTGTAACAAATATTTTGTAAGGTTTGTAAACACATACGTTAGTTGTTTTTTTTACTTAATTTTACAGTATAGCTGTCATACTATATATGAAAGTTTTATAAACATAACTCCAAAACCAAACATGCAATCCGTCTAAAAATGTCTGTAATATTTATTATATGTAAGTTTGATCAGAATCAGGTATTTTGGTAAGGTTTACAAATCAAAAATTTAGGTTTTACTCATAGTGACAGTTTAACTGCCAGACTCAATATGACAGTTATTTAAACATAACTCCTAAAACACAAATGCAAAATGACTAATAATGCCTAGAGAAATGTATATTTGTGAATTTTACTGGAAAACAATATTTTGTAAGGTTTATAAAGACACAAGTTAGTTTTTTTTATTTAATATGATGGTATAACTGTCATACTAAATATGAAAGTTATATAAATAGAACTCCAAAACCAAACATACATTATGTCTAAAAATGCCTGTAATATTGTATCTATGTGAGGTTTACCAGAATCAGGTATTTTGGTATGGTTTACAATTACAAAAATTAGGTTTTACTCATAATGACAGTATAACTGCCACATTGACTGCCACCAAACATGCATTGTGTTTAAAAATGCTTATAATTTTGTATCAATGTGAGTTTTACTATAATCAGTTGTTTTTGTAAGTTTTACAAATACAAAATATTAGTTTTACTCATAATGACAGTATACTGACAAAATGGCTAATAATGCCTTGAGGAATGTATCTTTGTGAGTTTTACTGGAAACAATATTTTGTAAGGTTTGTAAAGACACAAGTTAGTTTTTTTTACACAATTTAACAGTTTAGCTGTCATACTATATATGAAAGTTATATAAACATAATTACAAAACCACTATGCAATCCGTCTAAAAATGCCTGTAATATTGAATATATGTGAGTTTTATCAGATTCAGGTATTTTGGTAAGGTTTACGAATACAAAAATTAGGTTTTACTCATAGTGACAATATAACTGCCACACTCAATATGACAGTTAATTAAACATAACTCCTAAAACACAAATGCAAAATGACTAATAATGCCTAGACAAATGTATATTTGTGAATTTTACTGGAAAACAATATTTTGTAAGATTTGTAAAGATACAAATTAGTTTTTTTTTACTCAATATGATGGTATAACTGTCATACTAAATATGAAAGTTATATAAACATAAGTGAAAGTTAAAGTTAAAGTACCAATGATTGTCACACACACACTAGGTGTGGCGAGATTATTCTCTGCATTTGACCCATCACCCTTGATCACCCCCTGGGAGGTGAGGGGAGCAGTGGGCAGCAGCGGTGGCCGCACCCGGGAATCATTTTGGTGATTTAACCCCCAATTCCAACCCTTGATGCTGAGTGCCAAGCAGGGAGGTAATGGGTCCCATTTTTTTATAGTCTTTGGTATGACCCGGCCGGGGGTTTGAACTCACAACCTACCGATCTCAGGGCGGACACTCTAACCACTAGGCCACTGAGAAAGTTATATAAACATAACTCCAAAACCAAACATGCTTTATGTCTAAAAATTCCTGTAATATTGTATCGGTGTGGGTTTTACCAGAACCAGGTATTTTGGTAAGGTTTACAAATACAAAAAATAGTTTTGTTTTTATAATGACACACAATACAATAACTGCCACACTCAATATGACAGTTATTTAAAGATAACTCCGAAACCTGAAACATGATAAATGGCTAATTATGCCTGGAGAAATGTATCTTTGTGAATTTTGGGAAGAAAAAAATTGTAAGGTTTATAAAGACACAAGTTGGTTTTTTTTCTACTCAATATGATGGTAGAACTGTCATACTAAATATGAAAGTTGTATAACCATAACTCCAAAACCAAACATGCATTATGTCTAAAAATGCCTGCAATATTGTATCTATGTGATTTTTACCAGAATCAGGTATTTTTGGTAAGGTTTACAAATACAAAAATTAGGTTTTACTCATAATGACAGTATACTGTCACATTCAATCTGACAGTTATTTAAACATAACTCCTAAACCACAAATACAAAATGGCTAATAATGCCTGGAGAAATGTATCTTTGTGAGTTTTCCTGGAAAAAAAAATATTTTATAAGGTTTGTAAAGACACAAGTTAGTTTATTTTACTTAATATGACAGTATAACTGTCATACTAAATATGAAAGTTAAATAAACATAACTCCAAAACCAAACTTGCAATACGTCTAAAAATGCCTGTAATATTGAATCTATGTGAGTTTTACCAGAATCAGGTATTTAGGTAAGGTTTACAAATACAAAAATTGGGTTTTACTTATAATGACAGTATAACTGCCATATTCAAAATAACAGTTATTTAAACACAACTCCTAAACCAAACATGCTAAATAACTAATATTGCCTGGAGAAATGTATCTTGGTGAATTTTACTAGAAAAAAACTATTTTGTAATGTTTGTAAAGACAAAAGTAATTTTTTTTTACTGAATATGATGGTATAACTGTCAAACTAAATATAAAATTAATATAAACATAATTCCAAAAACTAACTCCTAAACCAAACTTGCAATCCGTCTTAAACTGCCTGTAATATTAAATCTATATGAGTTTTACCAGAATCAGGTATTTTGGTAAAGACACGAGTTAGTTTTTTTTTTTACACAATCTAACAGTATAGCTGTCATACTATATATGAAAGTTATATAAACACAACTCCAAAACCAAATATGCAATCCGTCTAAAAATGCCTGTAATATTGAATATATGTGAGTTTTATCAGAATCAGGTATTTTGGTAAGGTTTACAAAAACAAAAATTAGGTTTTACTCATAGTGACAGTATAACTGCCACACTCAATATGACAGTTAATTAAACATAACTCCTAAAACACAAATGCAAAATGACTAATAATGCCTGGAGAAAGGTATATTTGTGAATTTTACTGGAAAACAATATTTTGTAAGGTTTGTAAAGATACAAATTAGTTTTTGTTTTTTACTCAATATTATGGTATAACTTTCATACTAAATATGAAAGTTATATAAACATAACTCCAAAACCAAACATGCTTTTTTTTTTAAAATTCCTGTAATATTGTATCGATGTGGGTTTTACCAGAATCAGGTATTTTGGTAAAGTTTACAAATACAAAAAATAGGTTTTACTCATAATGACAGTATAACTGCCACACTCAATATGACAGTTATTTAAACATACTGTAACTCCTAAACCACAATTACAAAATGGCTAATAATGCCTGGAAAAATGTATCTTTGTGAGTTTTTTTGGAATTTTTTTTTTTTTTTATAAGGTTTGTAAAGAAGCAAGTTAGTTTTTTTTACTTAATATGACAGTATAACTGTCATACTAAATATGAAAGTTAAATAAACATAACTCCAAAACCAAACTTGCAATCTGTCTTAAACTTCCTGTAATATTGAATCTATGTGAGTTTTACCAGAATCTGGTATTTTGGTAAGGTTTACAAATACAAAAATTGGGTTTTACTCATAATGACAGTATAACTGCCATATTCAAAATAACAGTTATTTAAACATAACTCCTAAACCAAACATGATAAATAGCTAATAATGCCTGGAAAAATGTATATAAACATAACTCCAAAACCAAACATGGATTATGTCTAAAAATGCCTGTAATATTGTATCTATGTGAGTTTTACCAGAATAAGGAATTTTGGTAAGGTTTATAAATACAAAAATTAGGTTTTACTCATAATGACAGTATAACTGCCGCCCTCAATATGATGGTTATGTTAACATAACTCCTAAACCACACATGCAAAATGGCTAATAATGCCTGGAGAATTGTATCTTTGTGAGTTTTACTAGAAAAAAATATTTTGTAAGGTTTGTAAAGACAAAAGTTTTGTTTTTTTTACTCAATATGATGGTTTAACCGTCAAACTAAATATAAAAGTAATATAAACATCATTCCAAAACCAAACTCCTAAACCAAACTTGCAATCCGTCTTAAACTGCCTGTAATATTGAATCTATATGAGTTTCACCAGAATCAGGTATTTTGGTAAGGTTTACAAATACAAAACTTGGGTTTTACTCATAATGACAGTATAACTGCATTATTTGATATGACAGTTATTTAAACATAACTCCTAAACCAAACATGATAAATAGCTAATAATGCCTGGAAAAATTTATATAAACATAACTCCAAAACCAAACATGGATTATGTCTAAAAATGCCTGTAATATTGTATCTATGTGAGTTTTACCAGAATAAGGAATTTTGGTAAGGTTTATAAATACAAAAATTAGGTTTTACTCATAATGACAGTTTAACTGCCGCCCTCAATATGACGGTTATGTTAACATAACTCCTAAACCACACATGCAAAATGGCTAATAATGCCTGGAGAAATGTATCTTTGTGAGTTTTACAGGGAAAAAAATATTTTGTAAGGTTTGATAAGACACAAAATAGTTTTTTTTATTCAATATGTTTGTATAACTGTCATAATAAATGTAAAAGTTATCCAATACCAAACATGCAATCCGTCTAAAAATGCCTGTAATATTGAATCTATGTGAGTTTTACTAGAATCAGGTATTTTGTTAAGGTTTACAAATACAAAAATTAGGTTTTACTCACTATGACAGTATACTGACACATTCAATCTGCCTGTTATTTAAACACAAATTCTAAACCACAGATGCAAAATGGCTAATAATAACTGGAGAAATGTATTTTTGTGAGTTTTACTGGAAAAAAAATATTTTGTAAGGTTTGTTTAGACACAAGTTAGTTTTTTTTACTCAATATGATGGAAACTTGCTTTATGTCTAAAAAATCCTGTAATATTTTATCCATGTGAGTTTTATCAGAATCAGTTATTTTGGTAATTTTACAAAAACAAAAAATAGGTTTTACTCATAATGACAGTATATCTGCCACACTCAATATGACAGTTATTTAAACATAACTCTAAACCAAACATGGTTAATGGCTAATAATGCCTGGAGAAATGTATCTTTGTGAGTTTTACTGGAAACGTTTTTTTTTAAGGTTTATAAAGACACAAGTTAGTTTTTTTTACTCAATATGACAGTATAACTGTAATACTAAATGTAAAAAATATATAAACATAACTCCAAAACCAAACATGCATTATGTTAAAAAATGCCTGTAATTTTGTATCAATGCGAGTTTTACTAAAATCAATTGTTGTAGTAAGGTTTGCAAATACAAAATATTGGTTTTACTCACCATGATAGTATACTGTCACATTCAATTTTACAGTTATTCAAACATAACTACCAAACCACATATGCAAAATGGCTATAATGCCTGGAGAAATGTATCTTTGTGAGATTACTGGAAAAACATATTTTGTAAGGATTGTAAAGAAACAATTTAGTTTTTTTTACTTAATATGATAAGGTGGCGACTTTTCCAGGGTGTACCCCGCCTTCCGCCTGATTGTAGCTGAGAAGGGAATAAGCGGTAAAAATGGATGGATGGATGGACAGTATAACTGTCATACTAAATGTAAAAGTAGTATAAACATAACTCCAAAACCAAACATGCATTATGTCTAAAAATGCCTGTAATATTGTATCCATGTGAGTTTTACTAGCATCAGTTGTTTTTGTAAGTTTTGCAAATACAAAATATTGGTTTTACTCACTATGACAGAATACTGTCACATTCAATCTGACAGCTATTTAAACATAACTCCTAAACCACACATGCAAAATGACTAATAATGCCTGGAAAAATGTATCTCTGTGAATTTTACTGGAAAAAAATATTTTGTAAGGTTTGTAAAATTACAAGTTTGTTATTTGCTAAATGAGCACTCCCCACAGGACTTCCCGAGGGACACGGTCGAATGCCTTCTCCAAGTCCAGAAAACACATGTAGACCGGTTGGGCAAACTCCCATGCACCCTCAAGGACCCTGCCAAGAGTATAGAGCTGGTCCACAGTTCCACGACCAGGACGAAAACCACACTGTTCCTCCTGAATCCGAGGTTCGACTGACCGGCGTAGCCTCCTCTCCAGTACACCTGAATAGACCTTACCGGGAAGGCTGAGGAGTGTGATCCCACGATAGTTAGAACACACCCTCCGGTTTCCCTTCTTAAAGAGAGGAACCACCTCCCCGGTCTGCCAATCCAGAGGTTCCCACCCTGATGTCCACGCGATGCTGCAGAGTCTTGTCAACCAAGACAGCCCCACAGCATCCAGAGCCTTAAGGAACTCTGGGCGGATCTCATCCACCCCCGGGGCCTTGCCACCGAGGAGCTTTTTAACTACCTCGGCAACCTCAGCCCCAGAAATAGAAGAGCCCACCACAGATTCCCCAGGCACTGCTTCCTCATAGGAAGACGTGTTGGTGAGATTGAGGAGGTCTTCGAAGTATTCTCTCCACCGATCCACAACATCCGCAGTCGAGGTCAGCAGAACACCATCCTCACCATACACGGTGTTGATAGTGCACTGCTTCCCCTTCCTGAGGCGGCGGATGGTGGTCCAGAATCGCTTCGAAGCCGTCCAGAAGTCGTTTTCCATGGCTTCCCCGAACTTCTCCCATGTCCGAGTTTTTGCCTCCACAACCGCTGAAGCCGCACACCGCTTGGCCTGTCGGTACCTGTCCGCTGCCTCAGGAGTCCTATGAGCCAAAAGAACCCGATAGGACTCCTTCTTCAGCTTGACGGCATCCCTCACCGCCGGTGTCTACCAACGGGTTCTAGGATTACCGCCACGACAGGCACCAACTACCTTGCGGCCACAGCTCCAATCAGCTGCCTCGACAATAGAGGCGCGGAACATGGTCCACTCGGACTCAATGTCCAGCACCTCCCTCGTGACATGTTCAAAGTTCTTCCGGAGGTGGGAATTGAAACTCTCTCTGACAGGAGACTCTGCCAGACGTTCCCAACAAACCCTCACAATGCGTTTGGGCCTGCCAGGTCTGTCCGGCATCCTCCCCCACCATCGCAGCCAACTCACCACCAGGTGGTGATCGGTTGAAAGCTCCGCCCCTCTCTTCACCCGAGTGTCCTAAACATGAGGCCGCAAATCCGATGACACAACTACAAAGTCGATCATGGAACTGCGACCTAGGGTGTCCTGGTGCCAAGTGCACATATGGACACCCTTATGTTCGAACATGGTGTTCATTATGGACAATCTGTGACGGGCACAAAAGTCCAATAAAAGAACACCACTCGGGTTCAGATCCGGGCGGCCATTCTTCCCAATCACGCCTCTCCAGGTTTCACTGTCGCTGCCAACATGAGCATTGAAGTCCCCCAGTAGAACGAGGGAATCACCCGGGGGAGCACTCTCAAGTACTCCCTCGAGCGAATCCAAAAAGGGTGGGTACTCTGAGCTGCGGTTTGGCGCGTAAGCGCAAACCACAGTCAGGACCCATCCCCCCACCCGAAGGCGGAGGGAAGCTACCCTCTCGTCCACCGGGTTGAACTCCAACGTGCAGGCTCTGAGCCGGGGGGCAACAAGAATTGCCACCCCAGCCCGTCGCCTCTCATTGCCGGCAACGCCAGAGTGGAAGAGAGTCCATCCCCTCTCGAGAGAACTGGTTCCAGAGCCCTTGCTGTGCGTCGAAGTGAGTCCGACTATATCTAGCCGGAACTTCTCAACCTCGCGCACTAGCTCAGGCTCCTTCCCCCCCCAGCGAGGTGACGTTCCACGTCCCAAGAGCTAGCTTCTGTAGCCGAGGATCGGACCGCCAAGTGCCCTGCCGTCGACTGCCACCCAGCTCACAATGCACCCGACCTCTATGGCCCTTGCTATGGGCGGTGAGCCCATTGGAGGGGGGACCCACGTTGCCTCTTCGGGCTGTGCCCGGCCGGGCCCCATGGGGACCGGCCACCAGGCGCTCGCCATCGTGCCCCACCTCCGGGCCTGGCTCCAGAGGGGGGCCCCGGTGACCCGCGTCCGGGCGAGGGAAATCTGGGTCCTTTATTTTTATTCGACTCCTAATCCAAAAATGATAAATGGCTAATAATGCCTGGAGAAATGTATATAAACATAACTCCAAAACCAAACATGCATTATGTCTAAAAATGCCTGTAATATTGTATCTATGTGAGTTTTACCAGAATCAGGTATTTTGGTAAGCTTTATAAATACAAAATTTAGGTTTTACTCACAGTATACTGTCACATTCAATCTGACAGTTATTTAAACTTACTGTAACTCCTAAACCACAAATACAAAATGGCTAATAATGTCTGGAGAAATGTATCTTTGTGAGTTTTCCTGGAAAAAAAATAACAAATGTATAAGGTTTGTAAAGACACAAGTTAGTTTTTTTTACTTAATATGACAATAAAACTGTCATACTAAATATGAAAGTTAAATAATCATAACTCCAAAACCAAACTTGCAATACGTCTAAAAATGCCTGTAATATTGAATCTATGTGAGTTTTACCAGAATCAGGTATTTTGGTAAGGTTTACAAATACAAAAATTGGGTTTTACTCATACTGCCATATTCAAAATAACAGTTATTAAAACATAACTCCTAATCCAAACATGCTAAATAGCTAATAATGCCTGGAGAAATGTATCTTTGTGAGTTTTACTAGAAAAAAATATTTTGTAAGGTTTGTAAAGACAAACATTTTTTTTTTTTTTACTCAATATGATGGTATAACTGTCAAACTAAATATAAAAGTAATATACACATCATTCCAAAACCAAACTCCTAAACTAAACTTGCAATCCGTCTTAAACTGTCTGTAATATTGAATCTATATGAGTTTTACCAGAATCAGGTATTTTGGTAAGGTTTATAAATACAAAACTTGGGTTTTACTCATAATGACAGTATAACTGCATTATTTGATATGACAGTTATTTAAACATAACTCCTAAACCAAACATGATAAATAGCTAATAATGCCTGGAAAAATGTATATAAACGTAACTCCAAAACCAAACATGCATTATGTCTAAAAATGCCTGTAATATTGTATCTATGTAAGTTTTACCAGAATCAGGAATTTTGGTAAGGTTTATAAATACAAAAATTTGGTTTTACTCATAATGACAGTATAACTGCCACCCTCAATATGACGGTTATGTTAACATAACTCCTAAACCACACATGCAAAATGGCTAATAATGCCTGGAGAAATGTATCTTTGTGAGTTTTACAGGAAAAACAATATTTTGTAAGGTTTGATAAAACACAAAATAGTTTTTTTTATTCAATATGTTTGTATAACTGTCATAATAAATGTAAAAGTTATATAAACATAACTCCAATACCAAACATGCAATCCGTCTAAAAATGCCTGTAATATTGAATCTATGTGAGTTTTACTAGAATCAGGTATTTTGTTAAGGTTTACAAATACAAAAATTAGGTTTTACTCACTATGACAGTATACTGTCACTTTCAATCTGACTGTTATTTAAACACAAATTCTAAACCACAGATACAAAATGGCTAATAATAACTGGAGAAAAGTATTTTTGTGAGTTTTACTGGAAAAAAAATATTTTGTAAGGTTTGTATAGACACAAGTTAGTTTTTTTTACTCAATATGATGGAAAAATGCTTTATGTCTAAAAAATCCTGTAATATTTTATCCATGTGAGTTTTATCAGAATCAGTTATTTTGGTAATTTTACAAATACAAAAAATAGGTTTTACTCATAATGACAGTATATCTGCCACACTCAATATGACAGGTATTTAAACATAACTCTACACCAAACATGGTTAATGGCTAATAATGCATGGAGAAATGTATCTTTGTGAGTTTTACTGGAAAAACATTTTTCTTAAGGTTTATAAAGACACAAGTTAGTTTTTTTTACTCAATATGACAGTATAACTGTAATACTAAATGTAAAAAATATATAAACATAACTCCAAAACCAAAAATGCATTGCTTAAAAATGCCTGTAATTTTGTATCCATGCGAGTTTTACTAAAATCAATTGTTGTAGTAAGGTTTGCAATTACAAAATATTGGTTTTACTCACCATGATAGTATACTGTCACATTCAATTTGACATTTATTTAAACATAACTACCAAACCACACATGCAAAATGGCTATAATGCCTGGAGAAATGTATCTTTGTGAGATTACTGGAAAAACATATTTTGTAAGGTTTGTAAAGAAACAATTTAGTTTTTTTTACTTAATATGGATGGATGGATGACAGTTATACTGTCCAACCATCCATCCATTTTCTACCGCTTATTCCCTTTTGGGGTCGCGGGGGGGCGCTGGAGCCTATCTCAGCTACAATCGGGCGGAAGGCGGTGTACACCCTGGACAAGTCCCCCCCTCATCGCAGGGCGTATAACTGTGATACTAAATGTAAAAGTAGTATAAACATAACTCCAAAACCAAACATGCATTATGTCTAAAAATGCCTGTAATATTGTATCCATGTGAGTTTTTCTAGAATCAGTTGTTTTTGTAAGTTTTGCAAATACAAAATATTGGTTTTACTCACTATGACAGTATATTGTCACATTTAATCTGACAGCTATATAAACATAACTCCTAAACCACACATGCAAAATGACTAATAATGCCTGGAAAAATGTATCTCTGTGAATTTTACTGGAAAAAAAATATTTTGTAGGGTTTGTAAAATTACAAGTTTGTTATTTTTTACTCAATTTGACAGTATAACTGTCATACTAAATATGAAAGTTATATACACACAACTCTAAAACCAAACTTGCAATCCGTCTAAAAATGTCTGTAATATTGAATCTATGTGAGTTTTACCAAAATCATGTATTTTAGTAAGGTTTACAAATACAAAAATTAGGTTTTACTCAAAATGACAGTATAACTGCCACACTCAATATGACAGTTTTTTAAACATAACTCCTAAAAAACAAATGCAAAATGACTAATAATGCCTGGAAAAATGTATCTTTGTGAATTTTAATGAAAAAAAATATTTTGTAAGGTTTGTAAAGACACAAATTAGTTTTTTTTTACTTAATATGATAGTATAACTGTCATATTAAATATGAAAGTTATATGAACATAACTCCAAAACCAAACATGTTTTATGTCTAAAACTTCCTGTAATATTGTATCTATGTGAGTTTTACCAGAATCAGGTATTTTGGTAAGGTTTACTAATACAAAAAATAGGTTTTACTAATAATGACAAGATAACTGCCACATTTAACATGAACAGGTATTTAAACATAATTCCTAAACCAAACATGATAAATGGCTAATAATGCCTGGAGAAATGTATCGTTGTGAGTTTTACAGGAAAAAAATAATTTGTAAGGTTTATAAAGACACAATGTAGTTTTGTTTTACTCAATATGATGGTATAACCGTCATACTAAATATGAAAGTTATATAAACATAACTCCAAAAACAAACATGAATTGTGTCTAAAAATACCTGTAATATTGTATCTATGTGAGTTTTACCAGAATCAGGTATTTTGGTAAGGTTTACAAATACAAAAATTAGGTTTTACTCACTATGACAGTATACTGTCACATTCAATCTGACAGTTATGTAAACATAACTCTTAAACCACACATGCAAAATTGCTAATAATGCCTGGAGACATGTATCTTTGTGAGTTGTACTAGGACAAATATTTTGTAAGGTTTGTAAAGACCCACGTTTGTTTTTTTTACTCAATATGACAGTATAACTGTCATACTACATGCAAAAAAATATATAAACATGACTCCAAAACCAAACTTGCAATCCGTCTAAAAATGTCTGTAATATAGAATCTATGTGAGTTTTACCAAAATGAGGTATTTTGGTAAGGTTGACAAATAAAAAAATAGGTTTTACTGATAGTGACATTATAAGTGCCACACTCAATATGACAGTTATTTAAACATAACTCATAAACGACACATGAAAATGGCTATTAATTCTGGAGAAATGTATCTTTGTTAGTTTTACTAGAGTAATAATCTTTTGTAAGGTTTGCAAAGACACAAGTTTTTTTACTCAATATGACGGTATAACTGTCAAACTAAATAAAAAAGTTATAGAAACATAACTCCAAAACCAAACTCTAAAAACCAAACATGCAATCCATTTAAAAATGCCTGTAATATTAAATATATGTGAGTTTTATCAGAATCAGGTATTTTGGTAAGGTTTAAAATACCAAAATTAGGTTTTACTCATAATGACAGTAAAACTGCCACGCTCAATATGACAGTTATTTAAACATAACTCCTAAAACACACATGCAAAATGACAAATATTGCGTGGAAAAATGTATCGTTGTGATTTTTACTGGAAAAAAATATTTTGTAAGGTTTGTAAAGATACTGTTTTTTTTTTAACTCAATATGATGGTATAACTGTCATACTGAATATGAAAGTTTTATAAACATAACTCCAAAACCAAACTTGCAATTCGTAAAAAAAATGGCTGTAATATTGAATATATGTGAATTTTACCAGAATCAGGTATTTTGGGAAGGATTACAAATACAAAAATGAGGTTTTACTCATAATGACGGATAACCGCCACATTTGTTTTAACATAACTCCTAAACAAAACATGCTAAATGGCTAATAATGCCTGGAAAAATGTATCTTTGTGAGTTTTACTGGAAAAAAAAAATTTGTAAGGTTTCTAAAGACACAAGTTAATTTTTTCTGACTCAAAAAGACGGTATAACTGTCATAATAAATGGAAAAGTTATATAAACATAAAATGCCTGTAATTTTGTATCCATGTGAGTTTTACTAGAATCAGTTGTTTTTGTAAGGTTTGCAAATACAAAATATTGGTTTTACTCACTATGACAGTATACTGCTGTCATATTGAGTAAAAAAAAAAAAAAACTTGTGTCATAACAAACCTTAATAATGCCTGGAGAAATGTATCTTTGTGAGTTTTACTGGTAAGGTTTGTAAAGACACAAGTTAGTTTTTTCTAACTCAAAAAGACAGTATAACTGTCATAATAAATGGAAAAGTTATATAAACATAACTCCAAAACCAAACAGGCTTTATTACTAAAAATGCCTGAAATGATGTATCCATGTGAGTTTTACTAGAATCAGTTGTTTTTGTAAGTTTTGCAAATACAAAATATTGTTTTAACTCACTATGACAGTATACTGTCACATTCGATCCGACAGTTATTTAAACATAACTCCTAAACCACACATTCAAAATGACTAATAATGCCGGGAGAAATGTATCTCTGTGAATTTTTCTGGAAAAAATATTTTGTAAGGTTTGTTATAACACAAGTTAGGTATTTTTTTACTCAATATGACAGCAGTATACTGTCATAGTGAGTAAAACCAATATTTTGTATTTGCAAACCTTACCAAATTACCTGATTCTGGTAAAACTCACATAGATACAATATTTTAGGCATTTTTAGACATAATGCATGTTCATTTTTGGAGTTATGTTTATATAACTTTTACATTTAGTTTGACAGTTATACTGTTATATTGAATTAAAAAAACTAACTTGCGTTGTTGCAAAACTTACAAAAGATACAATTTCTAGTAAAGCTAACAAAGATACATGTCTTCAGGCATTATTAGACATGTTGCATGTTTGGTGTAGGAATTATGTTGAAAAATATTTGTATTGCTTTTTTCGCATTATCTCAGGATTTTAAGAACATTACTGGCATATTAAGTAAAAAACTACTATGACAGTATACTGTCACATTCAATCTGCCTGTTATTTAAACATAAATTCTAAACCACAGATGGCTAATAATGCCTGGAGAAATGTATTTTTGTGAGTTTTACCGGAAAAAAATAATTTGTAAGGTTTTTATAGACATAAGTTAGTTTTTTTTACTCAATATGATAGTATAACTGTCTTACTAAGTTTGAAAGTTATATAAACATAACTCCAAAACCAAACTTGCAATCTGTCTAAAAATGTCTGTAATATTGAATATATGTGATTTTTACCAGAATCAGGTATTTTGTTAAGGATTACATATACAAAAATTAGGTTTTACTCATAATGACGGATAACTGCCACATTCGAAATGACATAACTCCTAAACAAAACATGCTAAATGGCTAATAAAGCCTGGAGAAATGTATCTTTGTGAGTTTTACTGGAAAAAAAAAAAAAGTAAGGTTTGTAAAGACACAAGTTAGTTAGACAGTATAACTGTCATACTAAATGGAAAAGTTATATAAACATAACTCCAAAACCAAACATGCTTTTTGTCTAAAAATGCCTGAAATGATGTAGCCATGTGAGTTTTACTAGAATCAGTTGTTTTTGTAAGTTTTGCAAATACAAAATATTGGTTATACTCACTATGACAGTATACTGTCACATTCAATCTGACAGTTATTTAAACATAACTCCTAAACTACACATTCAAAAAGACTAATAATGCCTGGAGAAATGTATCTCTGTGAATTTTTCTGGAAAAAAATATTTTTTAAGGTTTGTTATGACACAAGTTTTTTTTTTTTTTTTTACTCAATGTGACAGCAGTATACTGTCATAGTGAGTAAAACCAATATTTTGTATTTGCAAACCTTACAAAAACAACTGATTCTAGTAAAACTCACATGGATACAAAATTACAGGCATTTTATGTTTATATAACTTTTCCATTTATTATGACAGTAATACCGTCTTTTTGAGTCAGAAAAAACTAACTTGTGTCTTTAGAAACCTTACAAATTTTTTTTTTCCAGTAAAACTCACAAAGATACATTTCTCCAGGCATTATTAGCCATTTAGCATGTTTTGTTTAGGAGTTATGTTCAAAAAAATGTGGCGGTTATCCGTCATTATGAGTAAAACCTAACTTTTGTATTTGTAATCCTTACCAAAATACCTGATTCTGGTAAAAATCACATCGATACAATATTGCAGGCATTTTTAGACATAATGCATGTTTGGTTTTGGAGTTATGTTTTTACAACTTTTATATTTAGTATGACAGTTATACCATCATATTGAGTAAAAAAAATAACTTGTGTCTTTATAAACCTTACAAAAAAAATGTTTCCCAGTAAAACTCACAAAGATACATTTCTCTAGGCATAATTAGCCATTTATCATGTTTGGTTTAGGAGTTATGTTTAGACAACTGTCATATTGAGTGTGGCAGTTATACTGTCATTATGAGTAAAATCTATTTTGTGTATTTGTAAACCTTACCAAAATACCTGATTCTGGTTAAACCCACATCGATACAATATTACAGGAATTTTTAGACATAAAGCATGTTTGGTTTTGGAGTTATGTATATATAACTTTCATATTAAGTATGAAAGTTATACCATCATATTGAGTAAAAAACAACAAATATTTTGTATCTTTACAAACCTTACAAAATATTGTTTTCCAATAAAACTCACAAATATACCTTTCTATAGGCATTATTCGTCATTTTGCATTTGTGTTTTAGGAGTTATTAGGAGTAATTAACTGTCATATTGAGTGTGGCAGATATACTGTCACTATGAGTAAAACCTAATTTTTGTTTTTGTAAACCTTACCAAAATACGTGATTCTGATAAAACTCACATATATTCAATATTACAGGCATTTTTAGACGTATTGGAAGTTTGGTTTTGGAGTTATGTTTATTTAACTTTCATATTTAGTATGACAGTTATACTGTCATATTAAGTAAAAAAAACTAACTTGTGTCTTTACAAACCTTATAATTTTTTTTTTTTTTTTTTTCAGGAAAACTCACAAAGATACATTTCTCCAGGCATTATTAGCCATTTTGTATTTGTGGTTTAGGAGTTATGTTTAAATAACTGTCAGATTGAATGTGACAGTATACTGTCATTATGAGTAAAACCTAATTTTTGTATTTGTAAACCTTACCAAAAATACCTGATTCGGGTAAAAATCACATTGATACAATATTGCAGGCATTTTTAGACATAATGCATGTTTGGTTTTGGAGTTATGTTTATACAACTTTCATATTTAGTATGACAGTTATACCATCATATTGAGTAAAAAAAAAAAAAAACTTGTGTCTTTATAAACCTTACAATTTTCCCCCCCCAAAACTCACAAAGATACAATTCTCCAGGCATAATTAGCCATTTATCATGTTTGGTTTAGGAGTTATGTTTAAATAACTGTCATATTGAGTGTGGCAGTTATTGTATTGTGTGTCATTATAAATAAAAACCTATTTTTTGTATTTGTAAACCTTACCAAAATACCTGATACAATATTACAGGAATTTTTAGACATAAAGCATGTTTGGTTTTGAAGTCATGTTTATATAACTTTCATATCTAGTATGACAGTTATACCATCATATTGAGTAAAAAAAAAGTAATTTGTATCTTTACAAATCTTACAAAATATTGTTTTCCAGTAAAATTCACAAATATACATTTCTTTAGGCATTATTAATCATTTTGCATTTGTGTTTTAGGAGTTATGTTTAATTAACTGTCATATTGAGTGTGGCAGTTATATTGTCACTATGAGTAAAACCTAATTTTTGTATTCGTAAACCTTACCAAAATACCTGAATCTGATAAAACTCACATATATTCAATATTACAGGCATTTTTAAACGGATTGCATATTTGGTTTTGGAATTATGTTTATGTAACTTTCATATATAGTATGACAGCTAAACTGTTAAATTGTGTAAAAAAAACTAACTTGTGTCTTTATAAACCTTACAAAATATTTTTTCCAGTAAAACTCACAAAGATACATTCCTCAAGGCATTATTAGCCATTTTGTCAGTATACTGTCATTATGAGTAAAACTAATATTTTGTATTTGTAAACCTTACAAAAACAACTGATTATAGTAAAACTCACATGGATACAATATTACAGTTATTTTTAGATATAATGCATGTTTGGTTTTGGAGTTATGTTTATATAACTTTTACATTTAGTATGACAGTTATAATGTCATATTGAGTAAAAACAATAACTTGTCTTACAAACCTTACAATTTTTTCCAAGCATTATTAGCCATTTTGCATGTGTGGTTTAGGAGTTATATTTAAATAACTGTCATATTGAGTGTGGCAGTTTTACTGTCATTATGAGTAAAACCTTATTTTTGTATTTGTAAACCTTACCAAAATACCTGATTGTAGTAAAACTCACATAGATACAATTTTATAGGTTTAGGAGTTATGTTTAAATAACTGTCATATTGAGTGTGGCAGTTATACTGTCATTATGAGTAAAACCTATTTTTTGTATTTGTAAACTTTACCAAAATACCTGATTCTGGTAAAACCCACATTGATACAATATTACAGGAATTTTTAGACATAAAGCATGTTTGGTTTTGGAGTTATGTTTATATAACTTTCATATTTAGTATGAAAGTTTTACCATAATATTGAGTAAAAAACAAAAACTAATTTGTATCTTTACAAACCTTACAAAATATTGTTTTCCAGTAAAATTCACAAATATACCTTTCTCCAGGCATTATTAGTCATTTTGCATTTGTGTTTTAGGAGTTATGTTCAATTAACTGTCATATTGAGTGTGGCAGTTATACTGTCACTATGAGTAAAACCTAATTTTTGTTTTTGTAAACCTTACCAAAATACCTGATTCTGATAAAACTCACATATATTCAATATTACAGGCATTTTTAGACGGATTGCATATTTGGTTTTGGAGTTGTGTTTATATAACTTTCATATATAGTATGACAGCTATACTGTTAAATTGTGTAAAAAAAAAAACTAACTTGTGTCTTTACCAAAATACCTGATTCTGGTCAAACTCATATAGATTTAATATTACAGGCAGTTTAAGACGGATTGCAAGTTTGGTTTAGGAGTTAGTTTTTGGAATTATGTTTATATTAATTTTATATTTAGTTTGACAGTTATACCATCATATTCAGTAAAAAAAAATAACTTTTGTCTTTACAAACATTACAAAATAGTTTTTTCTAGTAAAATTCACAAAGATACATTTCTCCAGGCAATATTAGTTATTTAGCATGTTTGGTTTAGGAGTTGTGTTTAAATAACTGTTATTTTGAATATGGCAGTTATACTGTCATTATGAGTAAAACCCAAGTTTTGTATTTGTAAACCTTACCAAAATACCTGATTCCGGTGAAACTCATATAGATTCAATATTACAGGCAGTTTAAGACGGATTGCAAGTTTGGTTTAGGAGTTTGGTTTTGGAATGATGTTTATATTACTTTTATATTTAGTTTGACAGTTAAACCATCATATTGAGTAAAAAAAAAAAAAAACTTTTGTCTTTAAAAAACCTTACAAAATATTTTTTTCTAGTAAAACTCACAAAGATACAATTCTCCAGGCATTATTAGCCATTTTGCATGTGTAGTTTAGGAGTTATGTTAACATAACCGTCATATTGAGGGCGGCAGTTATACTGTCATTATGAGTCAAACCTAATTTTTGTATTTATAAACCTTACCAAAATTCCTTATTCTGGTAAAACTCACATAGATACAATATTACAGGCATTTTTAGACATAATCCATGTTTGGTTTTGGAGTTATGTTTACATACATTTTTCCAGGCATTATTAGCTATTTATCATGTTTGGTTTAGGAGTTATGTTTAAATAACTGTTATTTTGAATATGGCAGTTATACTGTCATTATGAGTAAAACCCAATTTTTGTATTTGTAAACCTTACCAAAATACCAGATTCTGGTAAAACTCACATAGATTCAATATTACAGGAAGTTGAAGACAGATTGCAAGTTTGGTTTTGGAGTTATGTTTATTTAACTTTCATATTTAGTATGACAGTTATACTGTCATATTAAGTAAAAAAAACTAACTTGTTTCTTTACAAACCTTATAAAAAAAAAAAAAAATTCCAGAAAAACTCACAAAGATAAATTTTTCCAGGCATTATTAGCCATTTTGTAATTGTGGTTTAGGAGTTACAGTATGTTTAAATAACTGTCAGATTGAATGTGACAGTATACTGTCATAGTGAGTAAAACCTATTTTTTGTATTTATAAACCTTACCAAAATTGCCTAATTCTGGTAAAAATCACATAGATACAATATTACAGGCATTTTTAGACATAATCCATGTTTGGTTTTGGAGTTATGTTTACATACATTTATCCAGGCATTATTAGCTATTTATCATGTTTGGTTTAGGAGTTATGTTTAAATAACTGTTATTTTGAATATGGCAGTTATACTGTCATTATGAGTAAAACCCAATTTTTGTATTTGTAAACCTTACCAAAATACCAGATTCTGGTAAAACTCACATAGATTCAATATTACAGGAAGTTGAAGACAGATTGCAAGTTTGGTTTTGGAGTTATGTTTATTTAACTTTCATATTTAGTATGACAGTTATACTGTCATATTAAGTAAAAAAAAACTAACTTGTTTCTTTACAAACCTTATAAAAAAAAAAAAAATTCCTGAAAAACTCACAAAGATACATTTTTCCAGGCATTATTAGCCATTTTGTAATTGTGGTTTAGGAGTTACAGTATGTTTAAATAACTGTCAGATTGAATGTGACATTATACTGTCATAGTGAGTAAAACCTATTTTTTGTATTTATAAACCTTACCAAAATTGCCTAATTCTGGTAAAAATCACATAGATACAATATTGCAGGCATTTTTAGACATAATGCATGTTTGGTTTTGGAGTTATGTTTATAAAACTTTTATATTTAGTATGACAGTTATACCATCCTATTGAGTAAAAAAAAAATAACTTGTGTCTTTATAAACCTTAAAAAAAAAATGTTCCCAGTAAAACTCACAAAGATACATTTTTCCAGTCATAATTAGCCATTTATCATGTTTGGTTTAGGAGTTATGTTTAAATAACTGTCATATTGAGTGTGGCAGTTATACTGTCATTATGAGTAAAACCTATTTTTTGTATTTGTAAACTTTACCAAAATACCTGATTCTGGTAAAACCCACATTGATACAATATTACAGGAATTTTTAGACATAAAGCATGTTTGGTTTTGGAGTTATGTTTATATAACTTTCATATTTAGTATGAAAGTTTTACCATAATATTGAGTAAAAAACAAAAACTAATTTGTATCTTTACAAACCTTACAAAATATTGTTTTCCAGTAAAATTCACAAATATACCTTTCTCCAGGCATTATTAGTCATTTTGCATTTGTGTTTTAGGAGTTATGTTCAATTAACTGTCATATTGAGTGTGGCAGTTATACTGTCACTATGAGTAAAACCTAATTTTTGTTTTTGTAAACCTTACCAAAATACCTGATTCTGATAAAACTCACATATATTCAATATTACAGGCATTTTTAGACGGATTGCATATTTGGTTTTGGAGTTGTGTTTATATAACTTTCATATATAGTATGACAGCTATACTGTTAAATTGTGTAAAAAAAAAAACTAACTTGTGTCTTTACCAAAATACCTGATTCTGGTCAAACTCATATAGATTTAATATTACAGGCAGTTTAAGACGGATTGCAAGTTTGGTTTAGGAGTTAGTTTTTGGAATTATGTTTATATTAATTTTATATTTAGTTTGACAGTTATACCATCATATTCAGTAAAAAAAAATAACTTTTGTCTTTACAAACATTACAAAATAGTTTTTTCTAGTAAAATTCACAAAGATACATTTCTCCAGGCAATATTAGTTATTTAGCATGTTTGGTTTAGGAGTTGTGTTTAAATAACTGTTATTTTGAATATGGCAGTTATACTGTCATTATGAGTAAAACCTATTTTTTGTATTTGTAAACTTTACCAAAATACCTGATTCTGGTAAAACCCACATTGATACAATATTACAGGAATTTTTAGACATAAAGCATGTTTGGTTTTGGAGTTATGTTTATATAACTTTCATATTTAGTATGAAAGTTTTACCATAATATTGAGTAAAAAACAAAAACTAATTTGTATCTTTACAAACCTTACAAAATATTGTTTTCCAGTAAAATTCACAAATATACCTTTCTCCAGGCATTATTAGTCATTTTGCATTTGTGTTTTAGGAGTTATGTTCAATTAACTGTCATATTGAGTGTGGCAGTTATACTGTCACTATGAGTAAAACCTAATTTTTGTTTTTGTAAACCTTACCAAAATACCTGATTCTGATAAAACTCACATATATTCAATATTACAGGCATTTTTAGACGGATTGCATATTTGGTTTTGGAGTTGTGTTTATATAACTTTCATATATAGTATGACAGCTATACTGTTAAATTGTGTAAAAAAAAAAAACTAACTCGTGTCTTTACCAAAATACCAGATTCTGGTAAAACTCATATAGATTTAATATTACAGGCAGTTTAAGACGGATTGCAAGTTTGGTTTAGGAGTTAGTTTTTGGAATTATGTTTATATTAATTTTATATTTAGTTTGACAGTTATACCATCATATTCAGTAAAAAAAAATAACTTTTGTCTTTACAAACATTACAAAATAGTTTTTTCTAGTAAAATTCACAAAGATACATTTCTCCAGGCAATATTAGTTATTTAGCATGTTTGGTTTAGGAGTTGTGTTTAAATAACTGTTATTTTGAATATGGCAGTTATACTGTCATTATGAGTAAAACCCAAGTTGTGTATTTGTAAACCTTACCAAAATACCTGATTCTGGTGAAACTCATATAGATTCAATATTACAGGCAGTTTAAGACGGATTGCAAGTTTGGTTTAGGAGTTTGGTTTTGGAATGATGTTTATATTACTTTTATATTTAGTTTGACAGTTAAACCATCATATTGAGTAAAAAAAAAAAAACTTTTGTCTTTACAAACCTTACAAAATATTTTTTTCTAGTAAAACTCACAAAGATACAATTCTCCAGGCATTATTAGCCATTTTGCATGTGTAGTTTAGGAGTTATGTTAACATAACCGTCATATTGAGGGCGGCAGTTATACTGTCATTATGAGTAAAACCTAATTTTTGTATTTATAAACCTTACCAAAATTCTTTATTCTGGTAAAACTCACATAGATACAATATTACAGGCATTTTTAGACATAATCCATGTTTGGTTTTGGAGTTATGTTTACATACATTTTTCCAGGCATTATTAGCTATTTATCATGTTTGGTTTAGGAGTTATGTTTAAATAACTGTTATTTTGAATATGGCAGTTATACTGTCATTATGAGTAAAACCCAATTTTTGTATTTGTAAACCTTACCAAAATACCAGATTCTGGTAAAACTCACATAGATTCAATATTACAGGAAGTTGAAGACAGATTGCAAGTTTGGTTTTGGAGTTATGTTTATTTAACTTTCATATTTAGTATGACAGTTATACTGTCATATTAAGTAAAAAAAAACTAACTTGTTTCTTTACAAACCTTATAAAAAAAATAAAAATTCCTGAAAAACTCACAAAGATACATTTTTCCAGGCATTATTAGCCATTTTGTAATTGTGGTTTAGGAGTTACAGTATGTTTAAATAACTGTCAGATTGAATGTGACATTATACTGTCATAATGAGTAAAACCTATTTTTTGTATTTATAAACCTTACCAAAATTGCCTAATTCTGGTAAAAATCACATAGATACAATATTGCAGGCATTTTTAGACATAATGCATGTTTGGTTTTGGAGTTATGTTTATAAAACTTTTATATTTAGTATGACAGTTATACCATCCTATTGAGTAAAAAAAAAATAACTTGTGTCTTTATAAACCTTACAAAAAAAAATGTTCCCAGTAAAACTCACAAAGATACATTTCTCCAGGCATAATTAGCCATTTATCATGTTTGGTTTAGGAGTTATGTTTAAATAACTGTCATATTGAGTGTGGCAGTTATACTGTCCTTATGAGTAAAACCTATTTTTTGTATTTGTAAACTTTACCAAAATACCTGATTCTGGTAAAACCCACATTGATACAATATTACAGGAATTTTTAGACATAAAGCATGTTTGGTTTTGGAGTTATGTTTATATAACTTTCATATTTAGTATGAAAGTTTTACCATAATATTGAGTAAAAAACAAAAACGAATTTGTATCTTTACAAACCTTACAAAATATTGTTTTCCAGTAAAATTCACAAATATACCTTTCTCCAGGCATTATTAGTCATTTTGCATTTGTGTTTTAGGAGTTATGTTCAATTAACTGTCATATTGAGTGTGGCAGTTATACTGTCACTATGAGTAAAACCTAATTTTTGTTTTTGTAAACCTTACCAAAATACCTGATTCTGATAAAACTCACATATATTCAATATTACAGGCATTTTTAGACGGATTGCATATTTGGTTTTGGAGTTGTGTTTATATAACTTTCATATATAGTATGACAGCTATACTGTTAAATTGTGTAAAAAAAAAAAAACTAACTCGTGTCTTTACCAAAATACCTGATCCTGGTAAAACTCATATAGATTTAATATTACAGGCAGTTTAAGACGGATTGCAAGTTTGGTTTAGGAGTTAGTTTTTGGAATTATGTTTATATTAATTTTATATTTAGTTTGACAGTTATACCATCATATTCAGTAAAAAAAATAACTTTTGTCTTTACAAACATTACAAAATAGTTTTTTCTAGTAAAATTCACAAAGATACATTTCTCCAGGCAATATTAGTTATTTAGCATGTTTGGTTTAGGAGTTGTGTTTAAATAACTGTTATTTTGAATATGGCAGTTATACTGTCATTATGAGTAAAACCCAAGTTTTGTATTTGTAAACCTTACCAAAATACCTGATTCCGGTGAAACTCATATAGATTCAATATTACAGGCAGTTTAAGACGGATTGCAAGTTTGGTTTAGGAGTTTGGTTTTGGAATGATGTTTATATTACTTTTATATTTAGTTTGACAGTTAAACCATCATATTGAGTAAAAAAAAAAAAAACTTTTGTCTTTACAAACCTTACAAAATATTTTTTTCTAGTAAAACTCACAAAGATACAATTCTCCAGGCATTATTAGCCATTTTGCATGTGTAGTTTAGGAGTTATGTTAACATAACCGTCATATTGAGGGCGGCAGTTATACTGTCATTATGAGTAAAACCTAATTTTTGTATTTATAAACCTTACCAAAATTCTTTATTCTGGTAAAACTCACAAGGATACAATATTACAGGCATTTTTAGACATAATCCATGTTTGGTTTTGGAGTTATGTTTACATACATTTTTCCAGGCATTATTAGCTATTTATCATGTTTGGTTTAGGAGTTATGTTTAAATAACAGTTATTTTGAATATGGCAGTTATACTGTCATTATGAGTAAAACCCAATTTTTGTATTTGTAAACCTTACCAAAATACCAGATTCTGGTAAAACTCACATAGATTCAATATTACAGGAAGTTGAAGACAGATTGCAAGTTTGGTTTTGGAGTTATGTTTATTTAACTTTCATATTTAGTATGACAGTTATACTGTCATATTAAGTAAAAAAAAAACTAACTTGTTTCTTTACAAACCTTATAAAAAAAAAAAAAATTCCTGAAAAACTCACAAAGATACATTTTTCCAGGCATTATTAGCCATTTTGTAATTGTGGTTTAGGAGTTACAGTATGTTTAAATAACTGTCAGATTGAATGTGACAGTATACTGTCATAGTGAGTAAAACCTATTTTTTGTATTTATAAACCTTACCAAAATTGCCTAATTCTGGTAAAAATCACATAGATACAATATTGCAGGCATTTTTAGACATAATGCATGTTTGGTTTTGGAGTTATGTTTATAAAACTTTTATATTTAGTATGACAGTTATACCATCCTATTGAGTAAAAAAAAAATAACTTGTGTCTTTATAAACCTTACAAAAAAAAATGTTCCCAGTAAAACTCACAAAGATACATTTCTCCAGGCATAATTAGCCATTTATCATGTTTGGTTTAGGAGTTATGTTTAAATAACTGTCATATTGAGTGTGGCAGTTATACTGTCACTATGAGTAAAACCTAATTTTTGTTTTTGTAAACCTTACCAAAATACCTGATTCTGATAAAACTCACATATATTCAATATTACAGGCATTTTTAGACGGATTGCATATTTGGTTTTGGAGTTGTGTTTATATAACTTTCATATATAGTATGACAGCTATACTGTTAAATTGTGTAAAAAAAAAAACTAACTCGTGTCTTTACCAAAATACCTGATTCTGGTAAAACTCATATAGATTTAATATTACAGGCAGTTTAAGACGGATTGCAAGTTTGGTTTAGGAGTTAGTTTTTGGAATTATGTTTATATTAATTTTATATTTAGTTTGACAGTTATACCATCATATTCAGTAAAAAAAAATAACTTTTGTCTTTACAAACATTACAAAATAGTTTTTTTCACGTAAAATTCACAAAAATACATTTCTCCAGGCAATATTAGTTATTTAGCATGTTTGGTTTAGGAGTTGTGTTTAAATAACTGTTATTTTGAATATGGCAGTTATACTGTCATTATAAGTAAAACCCAATTTTTTTATTTGTAAACCTTACCTAAATACCTGATTCTGGTAAAACTCACATAGATTCAATATTACAGGCATTTTTAGACGTATTGCAAGTTTGGTTTTGGAGTTATGTTTATTTAACTTTCATATTTAGTATGACAGTTATACTGTCATATTAAGTAAAAAAAATTAACTTGTGTCTTTACAAACCTTATAAAAAAAATTTTTTTCCAGGAAAACTCACAAAGATACATTTCTCCAGGCATTATTAGCCATTTTGTATTTGTGGTTTAGGAGTTATGTTTAAATAACTGTCAGATTGAATGTGACAGTATACTGTCATTATGAGTAAAACCTAATTTTTGTATTTGTAAACCTTACCAAAAATACCTGATTCTGGTAAAAATCACATAGATACAATATTGCAGGCATTTTTAGACATAATGCATGTTTGGTTTTGGAGTTATGTTTATACAACTTTCATATTTAGTATGACAGTTCTACCATCATATTAAGTAGAAAAAAAAAAAACTTGTGTCTTTATAAACCTTACAATTTTTTTCTCCCCAAAACTCACAAAGATACATTTCTCCAGGCATAATTAGCCATTTATCATGTTTGGTTTCGGAGTTATCTTTAAATAACTGTCATATTGAGTGTGGCAGTTATTGTATTGTGTGTCATTATAAAAACAAAACTATTTTTTGTATTTGTATACCTTACCAAAATACCTGGTTCTGGTAAAACCCACATTGATACAATATTACAGGAATTTTTAGACATAAAGCATGTTTGGTTTTGGAGTTATGTTTATATAACTTTCATATTTAGTATGAAAGTTTTACCATAATATTGAGTAAAAAACAAAAACTAATTTGTATCTTTACAAACCTTACAAAATATTGTTTTCCAGTAAAATTCACAAATATACCTTTCTCCAGGCATTATTAGTCATTTTGCATTTGTGTTTTAGGAGTTATGTTCAATTAACTGTCATATTGAGTGTGGCAGTTATACTGTCACTATGAGTAAAACCTAATTTTTGTTTTTGTAAACCTTACCAAAATACCTGATTCTGATAAAACTCACATATATTCAATATTACAGGCATTTTTAGACGGATTGCATATTTGGTTTTGGAGTTGTGTTTATATAACTTTCATATATAGTATGACAGCTATACTGTTAAATTGTGTAAAAAAAAAAACTAACTTGTGTCTTTACCAAAATACCTGATTCTGGTCAAACTCATATAGATTTAATATTACAGGCAGTTTAAGACGGATTGCAAGTTTGGTTTAGGAGTTAGTTTTTGGAATTATGTTTATATTAATTTTATATTTAGTTTGACAGTTATACCATCATATTCAGTAAAAAAAAATAACTTTTGTCTTTACAAACATTACAAAATAGTTTTTTCTAGTAAAATTCACAAAGATACATTTCTCCAGGCAATATTAGTTATTTAGCATGTTTGGTTTAGGAGTTGTGTTTAAATAACTGTTATTTTGAATATGGCAGTTATACTGTCATTATGAGTAAAACCTATTTTTTGTATTTGTAAACTTTACCAAAATACCTGATTCTGGTAAAACCCACATTGATACAATATTACAGGAATTTTTAGACATAAAGCATGTTTGGTTTTGGAGTTATGTTTATATAACTTTCATATTTAGTATGAAAGTTTTACCATAATATTGAGTAAAAAACAAAAACTAATTTGTATCTTTACAAACCTTACAAAATATTGTTTTCCAGTAAAATTCACAAATATACCTTTCTCCAGGCATTATTAGTCATTTTGCATTTGTGTTTTAGGAGTTATGTTCAATTAACTGTCATATTGAGTGTGGCAGTTATACTGTCACTATGAGTAAAACCTAATTTTTGTTTTTGTAAACCTTACCAAAATACCTGATTCTGATAAAACTCACATATATTCAATATTACAGGCATTTTTAGACGGATTGCATATTTGGTTTTGGAGTTGTGTTTATATAACTTTCATATATAGTATGACAGCTATACTGTTAAATTGTGTAAAAAAAAAAAACTAACTCGTGTCTTTACCAAAATACCAGATTCTGGTAAAACTCATATAGATTTAATATTACAGGCAGTTTAAGACGGATTGCAAGTTTGGTTTAGGAGTTAGTTTTTGGAATTATGTTTATATTAATTTTATATTTAGTTTGACAGTTATACCATCATATTCAGTAAAAAAAAATAACTTTTGTCTTTACAAACATTACAAAATAGTTTTTTCTAGTAAAATTCACAAAGATACATTTCTCCAGGCAATATTAGTTATTTAGCATGTTTGGTTTAGGAGTTGTGTTTAAATAACTGTTATTTTGAATATGGCAGTTATACTGTCATTATGAGTAAAACCCAAGTTGTGTATTTGTAAACCTTACCAAAATACCTGATTCTGGTGAAACTCATATAGATTCAATATTACAGGCAGTTTAAGACGGATTGCAAGTTTGGTTTAGGAGTTTGGTTTTGGAATGATGTTTATATTACTTTTATATTTAGTTTGACAGTTAAACCATCATATTGAGTAAAAAAAAAAAAACTTTTGTCTTTACAAACCTTACAAAATATTTTTTTCTAGTAAAACTCACAAAGATACAATTCTCCAGGCATTATTAGCCATTTTGCATGTGTAGTTTAGGAGTTATGTTAACATAACCGTCATATTGAGGGCGGCAGTTATACTGTCATTATGAGTAAAACCTAATTTTTGTATTTATAAACCTTACCAAAATTCTTTATTCTGGTAAAACTCACATAGATACAATATTACAGGCATTTTTAGACATAATCCATGTTTGGTTTTGGAGTTATGTTTACATACATTTTTCCAGGCATTATTAGCTATTTATCATGTTTGGTTTAGGAGTTATGTTTAAATAACTGTTATTTTGAATATGGCAGTTATACTGTCATTATGAGTAAAACCCAATTTTTGTATTTGTAAACCTTACCAAAATACCAGATTCTGGTAAAACTCACATAGATTCAATATTACAGGAAGTTGAAGACAGATTGCAAGTTTGGTTTTGGAGTTATGTTTATTTAACTTTCATATTTAGTATGACAGTTATACTGTCATATTAAGTAAAAAAAAACTAACTTGTTTCTTTACAAACCTTATAAAAAAAATAAAAATTCCTGAAAAACTCACAAAGATACATTTTTCCAGGCATTATTAGCCATTTTGTAATTGTGGTTTAGGAGTTACAGTATGTTTAAATAACTGTCAGATTGAATGTGACATTATACTGTCATAATGAGTAAAACCTATTTTTTGTATTTATAAACCTTACCAAAATTGCCTAATTCTGGTAAAAATCACATAGATACAATATTGCAGGCATTTTTAGACATAATGCATGTTTGGTTTTGGAGTTATGTTTATAAAACTTTTATATTTAGTATGACAGTTATACCATCCTATTGAGTAAAAAAAAAATAACTTGTGTCTTTATAAACCTTACAAAAAAAAATGTTCCCAGTAAAACTCACAAAGATACATTTCTCCAGGCATAATTAGCCATTTATCATGTTTGGTTTAGGAGTTATGTTTAAATAACTGTCATATTGAGTGTGGCAGTTATACTGTCCTTATGAGTAAAACCTATTTTTTGTATTTGTAAACTTTACCAAAATACCTGATTCTGGTAAAACCCACATTGATACAATATTACAGGAATTTTTAGACATAAAGCATGTTTGGTTTTGGAGTTATGTTTATATAACTTTCATATTTAGTATGAAAGTTTTACCATAATATTGAGTAAAAAACAAAAACGAATTTGTATCTTTACAAACCTTACAAAATATTGTTTTCCAGTAAAATTCACAAATATACCTTTCTCCAGGCATTATTAGTCATTTTGCATTTGTGTTTTAGGAGTTATGTTCAATTAACTGTCATATTGAGTGTGGCAGTTATACTGTCACTATGAGTAAAACCTAATTTTTGTTTTTGTAAACCTTACCAAAATACCTGATTCTGATAAAACTCACATATATTCAATATTACAGGCATTTTTAGACGGATTGCATATTTGGTTTTGGAGTTGTGTTTATATAACTTTCATATATAGTATGACAGCTATACTGTTAAATTGTGTAAAAAAAAAAAAACTAACTCGTGTCTTTACCAAAATACCTGATCCTGGTAAAACTCATATAGATTTAATATTACAGGCAGTTTAAGACGGATTGCAAGTTTGGTTTAGGAGTTAGTTTTTGGAATTATGTTTATATTAATTTTATATTTAGTTTGACAGTTATACCATCATATTCAGTAAAAAAAATAACTTTTGTCTTTACAAACATTACAAAATAGTTTTTTCTAGTAAAATTCACAAAGATACATTTCTCCAGGCAATATTAGTTATTTAGCATGTTTGGTTTAGGAGTTGTGTTTAAATAACTGTTATTTTGAATATGGCAGTTATACTGTCATTATGAGTAAAACCCAAGTTTTGTATTTGTAAACCTTACCAAAATACCTGATTCCGGTGAAACTCATATAGATTCAATATTACAGGCAGTTTAAGACGGATTGCAAGTTTGGTTTAGGAGTTTGGTTTTGGAATGATGTTTATATTACTTTTATATTTAGTTTGACAGTTAAACCATCATATTGAGTAAAAAAAAAAAAAACTTTTGTCTTTACAAACCTTACAAAATATTTTTTTCTAGTAAAACTCACAAAGATACAATTCTCCAGGCATTATTAGCCATTTTGCATGTGTAGTTTAGGAGTTATGTTAACATAACCGTCATATTGAGGGCGGCAGTTATACTGTCATTATGAGTAAAACCTAATTTTTGTATTTATAAACCTTACCAAAATTCTTTATTCTGGTAAAACTCACAAGGATACAATATTACAGGCATTTTTAGACATAATCCATGTTTGGTTTTGGAGTTATGTTTACATACATTTTTCCAGGCATTATTAGCTATTTATCATGTTTGGTTTAGGAGTTATGTTTAAATAACAGTTATTTTGAATATGGCAGTTATACTGTCATTATGAGTAAAACCCAATTTTTGTATTTGTAAACCTTACCAAAATACCAGATTCTGGTAAAACTCACATAGATTCAATATTACAGGAAGTTGAAGACAGATTGCAAGTTTGGTTTTGGAGTTATGTTTATTTAACTTTCATATTTAGTATGACAGTTATACTGTCATATTAAGTAAAAAAAAAACTAACTTGTTTCTTTACAAACCTTATAAAAATAAAAAAAATTCCTGAAAAACTCACAAAGATACATTTTTCCAGGCATTATTAGCCATTTTGTAATTGTGGTTTAGGAGTTACAGTATGTTTAAATAACTGTCAGATTGAATGTGACAGTATACTGTCATAGTGAGTAAAACCTATTTTTTGTATTTATAAACCTTACCAAAATTGCCTAATTCTGGTAAAAATCACATAGATACAATATTGCAGGCATTTTTAGACATAATGCATGTTTGGTTTTGGAGTTATGTTTATAAAACTTTTATATTTAGTATGACAGTTATACCATCCTATTGAGTAAAAAAAAAATAACTTGTGTCTTTATAAACCTTACAAAAAAAAATGTTCCCAGTAAAACTCACAAAGATACATTTCTCCAGGCATAATTAGCCATTTATCATGTTTGGTTTAGGAGTTATGTTTAAATAACTGTCATATTGAGTGTGGCAGTTATACTGTCACTATGAGTAAAACCTAATTTTTGTTTTTGTAAACCTTACCAAAATACCTGATTCTGATAAAACTCACATATATTCAATATTACAGGCATTTTTAGACGGATTGCATATTTGGTTTTGGAGTTGTGTTTATATAACTTTCATATATAGTATGACAGCTATACTGTTAAATTGTGTAAAAAAAAAAACTAACTCGTGTCTTTACCAAAATACCTGATTCTGGTAAAACTCATATAGATTTAATATTACAGGCAGTTTAAGACGGATTGCAAGTTTGGTTTAGGAGTTAGTTTTTGGAATTATGTTTATATTAATTTTATATTTAGTTTGACAGTTATACCATCATATTCAGTAAAAAAAAATAACTTTTGTCTTTACAAACATTACAAAATAGTTTTTTTCACGTAAAATTCACAAAAATACATTTCTCCAGGCAATATTAGTTATTTAGCATGTTTGGTTTAGGAGTTGTGTTTAAATAACTGTTATTTTGAATATGGCAGTTATACTGTCATTATAAGTAAAACCCAATTTTTTTATTTGTAAACCTTACCTAAATACCTGATTCTGGTAAAACTCACATAGATTCAATATTACAGGCATTTTTAGACGTATTGCAAGTTTGGTTTTGGAGTTATGTTTATTTAACTTTCATATTTAGTATGACAGTTATACTGTCATATTAAGTAAAAAAAATTAACTTGTGTCTTTACAAACCTTATAAAAAAAATTTTTTTCCAGGAAAACTCACAAAGATACATTTCTCCAGGCATTATTAGCCATTTTGTATTTGTGGTTTAGGAGTTATGTTTAAATAACTGTCAGATTGAATGTGACAGTATACTGTCATTATGAGTAAAACCTAATTTTTGTATTTGTAAACCTTACCAAAAATACCTGATTCTGGTAAAAATCACATAGATACAATATTGCAGGCATTTTTAGACATAATGCATGTTTGGTTTTGGAGTTATGTTTATACAACTTTCATATTTAGTATGACAGTTCTACCATCATATTAAGTAGAAAAAAAAAAAACTTGTGTCTTTATAAACCTTACAATTTTTTTCTCCCCAAAACTCACAAAGATACATTTCTCCAGGCATAATTAGCCATTTATCATGTTTGGTTTCGGAGTTATCTTTAAATAACTGTCATATTGAGTGTGGCAGTTATTGTATTGTGTGTCATTATAAAAACAAAACTATTTTTTGTATTTGTATACCTTACCAAAATACCTGGTTCTGGTAAAACCCACACCGATACAATATTACAGGAATTTTTAGACATAAAGCATGTTTGGTTTTGGAGTTATGTTTATATAACTTTCATAATTAGTATGACAGTTATACCATCATATTGAGTAAAAAAAACCTAATTTGTTTCTTTACAAATCTTACAAAATATTGTTTTCCAGTAAAATTCACAAATATACATTTCTCTAGGCATTATTAGTCATTTTGCATTTGTGTTTTAGGAGTTATGTTTAATTAACTGTCATATTGAGTGTGGCAGTTATATTGTCACTATGAGTAAAACCTAATTTTTGCATTCGTAAACCTTACCAAAATACCTGAATCTGATAAAACTCACATATATTCAATATTACAGGCATTTTTAGACGGATTGCATATTTGGTTTTGGAATTATGTTTATATAACTTTCATATATAGTATGACAGCTAAACTGTTAAATTGTGTAAAAAAAAAACTAACTTGTGTCTTTACAAACCTTACAAAATATTTTTTCCAGTAAAACTCACAAAGATACATTCCTCAAGGCATTATTAGCCATTTTTTCAATATACTGTCATTATGAGTAAAACTAATATTTTGTATTTGTAAAACTTACAAAAACAACTGATTATAGTAAAACTCACATTGATACAAAATTATAAGCATTTTTAAACACAATGCATGTTTGGTGACAGTCAATGTGGCAGTTATACTGTCATTATGAGTAAAACCTAATTTTTGTAATTGTAAACCTTACCAAAATACCTGATTCTGGTAAACCTCACATTGATACAATATTACAGGCATTTTTAGACATAATGTATGTTTGGTTTTGGAGTTATATTTATATAACTTTCATATTTAGTATGACAGTATACCATCATATTAAATAAAAAAAAACTAACTTGTGTCTTTATAAACCTTACAAAATATTGTTTTCCAGTAAAATTCACAAATATACATTTCTCTAGGCATTATTAGTCATTTTGCATTTGTGTTTTAGGAGTTATGTTTAAATAACTGTCATATTGAGTCTGGCAGTTATACTGTCACTATGAGTAAAACCTAATTTTTTGATTTGTTAACCTTACCAAAATACCTGATTCTGATAAAACTTACATATAATAAATATTACAGACATTTTTAGACGGATTGCATGTTTGGGTTTGGAGTTATGTTTATAAAACTTTCATATATAGTATGACAGCTATACTGTAAAATTAAGTTAAAAAAAAAACAACTAACGTATGTGTTTACAAACCTTACAAAATATTTGTTTCAGTAAAATTCACAAATATACATTCCTCCAGGCATTATTAGCCATTTTGTCAGATTGATTGTGACAGTAAACTCTCATTATGAGTAAAACTAATATTTTGTATTTGTAAACCTTACAAAAACAACTGATTCTAGTAAAACTCACATGGATACAAAATTATAAGCATTTTTAGACATAATGCATGTTTGGTTTTGGAGTTATGTTTAAATAATTGTCATATTGAATGTGGCAGTATACTGTCATTATGAGTAAAACCTAACGTTTATATTTGTCAACCTTACCAAAATACCTGATTCTGGTAAAACTCAAAAAGATACAATATTACAGGCATTTTCAGACTAAATGCATTTTGGTTTTGGAGTTATGTGTATATAACTTTCATATTTAGTATGACAGTTATACCATCATATTAAATAAAATAAAAAAACGTGTGTCTTTATAATCCTTACACATTATTTTTTTCCAGTAAAACTCACAAAGACAAATTTCTCCAGGCATTATTAGTCATTTATCATGTTTGGTTTAGGAGTCATTTTTAAATAACTGTCATATCAAATGTTGCAGTTATACTGTCATTATGAGTAAAACACAAGTTTTGTATTTGTAAACCTTACCAAAATACCTGATTCTGGCAAAACTCACATAGATTCAATATAACAGGCAGTTTAAGACATATTGCAAGTTTGGTTTAGGAGTTTGGTTTTGGAATTATGTTTATCTAACTTTCATCTTTAGTATGACAGTCATCATATTGAGTAAAAAAAACAAATAACTTTTTTCTTTACAAACCTTACAAAATATTTTTTTTCTAGTAAAACTCACAAAGATTCATTTCTCCAGGCATTATTAGCCATTTAGCATATTTGGTTTAGGAGTTAAGTTTAAATAACTGTTATTTTGAATATGGCAGTTATACTGTCATTATGAGTAAAACACAATTTTTGTATTTGTAAACCATACCAAAATAACTGATTCTGGTAAAACTAACATACAGGTAAAAGCCAGTAAATTAGAATATTTTGAAAAACTTGATTTATTTCAGTAATTGCATTCAAAAGGTGTAACTTGTACATTATATTTATTCATTGCACACAGACTGATGCATTCAAATGTTTATTTCATTTAATTTTGATGATTTGAAGTGGCAACAAATGAAAATCCAAAATTCCGTGTGTCACAAAATTAGAATATTACTTAAGGCTAATACACAAAAGGGATTTTTAGAAATGTTGGCCAACTGAAAAGTATGAAAATGAAAAATATGAGCATGTACAATACTCAATACTTGGTTGGAGCTCCTTTTGCCTCAATTACTGCGTTAATGCGGCGTGGCATGGAGTCGATGAGTTTCTGGCACTGCTCAGGTGTTATGAGAGCCCAGGTTGCTCTGATAGTGGCCTTCAACTCTTCTGCGTTTTTGGGTCTGGCATTCTGCATCTTCCTTTTCACAATACCCCACATATTTTCTATGGGGCTAAGGTCAGGGGAGTTGGCGGGCCAATTTAGAACAGAAATACCATGGTCCGTAAACCAGGCACGGGTAGATTTTGCGCTGTGTGCAGGCGCCAAGTCCTGTTGGAACTTGAAATCTCCATCTCCATAGAGCAGGTCAGCAGCAGGAAGCATGAAGTGCTCTAAAACTTGCTGGTAGACGAATGCGTTGACCCTGGATCTCAGGAAACAGAGTGGACCGACACCAGCAGATGACATGGCACCCCAAACCATCTCTGATGGTGGAAACTTTACACTAGACTTCAGGCAACGTGGATCCTGTGCCTCTCCTGTCTTCCTCCAGACTCTGGGACCTCGATTTCCAAAGGAAATGCAAAATTTGCATGGTCGGGTGATGGTTTGGGGTGCCATGTCATCTGCTGGTGTCGGTCCACTCTGTTTCCTGAGATCCAGGGTCAACGCAGCCGTCTACCAGCAAGTTTTAGAGCACTTCATGCTTCCTGCTGCTGACCTGCTCTATGGAGATGGAGATTTCAAGTTCCAACAGGACTTGGCGCCTGCACACAGATCAAAATCCAGCTGTGCCTGGTTTACGGACCATGGTATTTCTGTTCTAAATTGGCCCGCCAACTCCCCTGACCTTAGCCCCATAGAAAATCTGTGGGGTATTGTGAAAAGGAAGATGCAGAATGCCAGACCCAAAAACGCAGAAGAGTTGAAGGCCACTATCAGAGCAACCTGGGCTCTCATAACACCTGAGCAGTGCCAGAAACTCATCGACTCCATGCCACGCCGCATTAACGCAGTAATTGAGGCAAAAGGAGCTCCAACCAAGTATTGAGTATTTTACATGCTCATATTTCTCATTTTCATACTTTTCAGTTGGCCAACATTTCTAAAAATCCCTTTTTTGTATTAGCCTTAAGTAATATTCTAATTTTGTGACACACGGAATTTTGGATTTTCATTTGTTGCCACTTCAAATCATCAAAATTAAATGAAATAAACATTTGAATGCATCAGTCTGTGTGCAATGAATCAATATAATGTATAAGTTACACCTTTTGAATGCAATTACTGAAATAAATCAAGTTTTTCAAAATATTCTAATTTACTGGCTTTTACCTGTATATTCAATATTACAGGCATTTTTAGACGGATTTGCAAGTTGTGGTTTTGGTGTTATATTTATTCAACTTTCATATTTAGTATGACAGTTATACTGTCATATTGAGTAAAAAAAAGCTAACTTGTGTCTTTACAAAACTTACCAACTTTTTTTTTCCTGTAAAACTTACAAAGATACATTTCTCCAGGCAATATTTGACATTTTGCTTATGGTTTAGGAGTTATGTTTAAATAACAGTCAGATTGAATATGACAGTATACTGTCATAATAGTTTTTTACTCAATATGCCAGCATTGTTCTTAAAATCCTGAGATAATGCAAAAAAAGCAAAAAAAATGTTTTTCAACATAAATCCTACACCAAACATGCAACATGTCTAATAATGCCTGAAGACATGTATCTTTATTAGTTTTACTAGAAAATGTATCTTTTGTAAGTTTTGCAACGACGCAAGTTAGTTTTTTTAATTCAATATAACAGTATAACTGTCAAACTGAATGTAAAAGTTATATAAACATAACTCCAAAACTGAACATGCATTGTGTCTAAAAATAACGAAAATATTGTATCTATGTGAATTTTACCAGATTAAGGTAATTTGGTAAGGTTTACAAATACAAAAATTGGGTTTTTGTCATAATGACAGATAACTGCTACATTCAATTTGACAGTTATTTAAACATATCTTCCTAACCACACATGCAAAATAGGCTAATAAAGCCTAAAACAATGCATCCTTGTGAGTTTTACTCGAAACATATGCTATTTTAAGGCTTGCAAACACAAAAAGTAGTTTTTTACTCATTATGACAGTAATGTTCTGAAAATCCTGAGATAATGCGAAATAAGCAATAAAAATGTTTTTCAACATAATTCCTACACCAAACATGCAACATGTCTAATAATACTTAAAGATATGTATCTTTGTTAGTTTTACTAGAAACATTATCTTTTGTAAGTTTTGCAAAGAGGCAAGTTAGTTTTTTTATTTCAATATTACAGTATAACTGTCATACCAAATATGAAATATATATAAACATAACTCCAAAATTGAACATGCATTATGTCTAAAAATGCCTAAAATATTGTATCTATGTGAGTTACACCAGAATCAGGTAATTTGGTAAGGTTTACAAATACGAAAAATGTTTTTTTTCATAATGACAGATAACTGCTACATTCAATTTGACAGTTATTTAAAGATAACTTCCTAACCACACTTGCAAAATAGGCTAATAAAGCCTAAAACAATGCATCCTTGTGAGTTTTACTTGAAACATTTGCTATTTCAAGGCTTGCAAACACAAAAAGTAGTTTTTTACTCATTATGACAGTAATGTTCTTAAAATCCTGAGATAATGCGAAATAAGCAATAAAAATTTTTTTCAACATAATTCCTACACCAAACACGCAACATGTCTAATAATGCTTGATGATATGCATCTTTGTTAGTTTTACTAGAAACATTTTCTTTTGTAAGTTTTGCAAAGAGGCAAGTTAGTTTTTTCAATTCAATATGAGAAGTATAACTGTCAAACCAAATATGAAAGTTATATAAACATAACTCCAAAATTGAACATGTATTATGTGTAAAAATGCCTAAAATATTGTATCTATGTGAGTTTTACAAGAATCAGTTAATTTGGTAAGGAGTACAATTACATAAATTAGGGGTTTACTCATAATGACAGATAACTGCTACATTCAATTTGACAGTTATTTAAACATATCTTCCTAATCACACATGCAATTAGGTTAATAAAGCCTAAAACAATGCATCCTTGTGAGTTTTACTCGAAACATTTGCTATTAAAAGGCTTGCAAACACAAAAAGTAGTTTTTTACTCATTATGACAGTAATGTTCTGAAAATCCTGAGATAATGCGAAATAAGCAATAAAAATGTTTTTCAACATAATTCCTACACCAAACATGCAACATGTCTAATAATACTTAAAGATATGTATCTTTGTTAGTTTTACTAGAAACATTATCTTTTGTAAGTTTTGCAAAGAGGCAAGTTAGTTTTTTTATTTCAATATTACAGTATAACTGTCATACCAAATATGAAATATATACAAACATAACTCCAAAATTGAACATGCATTATGTCTAAAAATGCCTGTAATATTGTATATATGTGAGTTACACCAGAATCAGGTAATTTGGTAAGGTTTACAAATACGAAAAAAAATTTTTTTCATAATGACAGTATAACTGCTACATTCAATTTGACTGTTATTTAAACAAAACTTCCTAATCACTCATGCAATTAGGTTAATAAAGCCTAAAACAATGCATCCTTGTGAGTTTTACTCGAAACATTTGCTATTTTAAGGCTTGCAAACACAAAAAGTAGTTTTTTACTCATTATGACAGTAATGTTCTTAAAATCCTGAGATAATGCGAAATAAGCAATAAAAATGTTTTTCAACATAATTCCTACACCAAACATGCAACATGTCTAATAATGCTTGAAGATATGCATCTTTGTTAGTTTTACTAGAAACATTTTCTTTTGTAAGTTTTGCAAAGAGGCAAGTTAGTTTTTCAATTCAATATGAGAAGTATAACTGTCAAACCAAATATGAAAGTTATATAAACATAACTCAAAAACTAAACATGCATTATGTCTAAAAATGCCTAGATTATTGTATCTATGTGAGTTTTACAAGAATCAGTAAATTTGGTAAGGTGTACAATTACATAAAAAAGGGGTTTACTCATAATGACAGATAACTGCTACATTCAATTTGACAGTTATTTAAAGATAACTTCCTAACCACACTTGCAAAATAGGCTAATAAAGCCTAAAACAATGCATCCTTGTGAGTTTTACTCGAAACATATGCTATTTTAAGTTTTGCAAACACAAAAAGTAGTTTTTAATCATTATGACAGTAATGTTCTTAAAATCCTGAGATAATGCAAAATAAGCAATAAAAATGTTTTTCAACATAATTCCTACACCAAACATGCAACATGTCTAATAATGCGTGAAGACATGGATCTTTGTTGGTTTTACTAGAAAATATATCTTTTGTAAGTTTTGCAAAGAGGCAAGTTAGTTTTTTAATTCAATATGACAGTATAACTGTCATACCAAATATGAAATATATATAATCATAACTCCAAAATTGAACATGCATTTTGTCTAAAAACGCCTAAAATATTGTATCTATGTGAGTTACACCAGAATCAGGTAATTTGGTAAGGTTTACAAATACAAAAGTTGTTTTTTTTCATAATGACAGTTAACTGCTACATTCAATTTGACTGTTATTTAAACAAAACTTCCTAATCACACATGCAAATAGGTTAATAAAGCCTAAAACAATACATCCTTGTGAGTTTTACTCGAAACATTTGCTATTTTAAGGTTTGCAAACACAAAAAGTAGTTTTTTACTCATTATGACAGTAATGTTCTTAAAATCCTGAGATAATGCGAAATAAGCAATAAAAATGTTTTTCAACATAATTCCTACACCAAACATGCAACATGTCTAATAATGCGTGAAGATATGCATCTTTGTTAGTTTTACTAGAAAAATTATCTTTTGTAAGTTTTGCAAAGAGGCAAGTTAGTTTTTTTAATTCAATATGACAGTAAAACTGTCATACCAAATATGAAAGTTATAAAAACATAACTCCAAAATTGAACATGCATTATGTGTAAAATGCCTAGAATATTGAATCTATGTGAGTTTTACAAGAATCAGTTAATTTGGTAAGGTGTACAATTACATAAATTAGGGGTTTACTCATAATGACAGATAACTGCTACATTCAATTTGACAGTTATTTAAACATAACTTCCTAACCACACATGCAAAAGGCTAATACAGCCTAAAGCAGTGCCTCCTTGTGAGTTTTACTCGAAACATATGCTTTTTAAAGGTTTGCAAACACAAAAAGTAGTTTTTTACTCATTATGATAGTAATGTTCTTAAAATCCTGAGATAATGCGAAATAAGCAATAAAAATGTTTTTCACAACAAACATGCAACATGTCTTATAACGCCTGGATACATGTATCCTTGTAATTTCACAAGAAAACATATCTTTTGTAACTTTTGCAATGACGCAAGTTAGTTTTTTTAATTCAATATGACAGCATAACTGTCATACCAAATGTAAAAGTTATATAAACATAACTCCAAAACTGAACATGCATTATGTCTAAAAATGCCTGTAATATTGTATCTATGTGAGTTTTACCAGAATCAGGTAATTTGGTAAGGTTTACAAATACAAAAATTAGGGTTTACTCATAATGACAGAAAACTGCTACATTCAATTTGACAGTTATTTAAACATAACTTCCTAACCACACATGCAAAAGGCTAATACAGCCTAAAGCAGTGCCTCCTTGTGAGTTTTACTCGAAACATATGCTTTTTTAAGGCTTGCAAACACTAAAAGTAATTTTTTACTCAATATGACAGTAATGTTCTTAAAATCCTGAGATAATGCGAAATAAGCAATAAAAATGTTTTTCAACATAATTCCTACACTAAACATGCAACATATCTAATAATGCCTGAAGACATTTATCTTTGTTAGTTTTACTAGAAAAATTATCTTTTGTAAGTTTTGCAGAGAGGCAAGTTAGTTTTTTTAATTCAATATGACAGTATAACTGTCATACCAAATATGAAATATATATTACATAACTCCAAAACTGAACATGCATTATGTCTAAAAATGCCTAAAATATTGTATCTATGTGAGTTTTACAAGAATCAGTTAATCAGTTGTATTGTTAATTTTACCAGAATCAGGTATTGTTAAGGTTTACAAATACAAAAATTAGGTTTTACTCATAATGACAATATAACTGCCACATTTAACAAGACAGGTATTTAAACATAATTCCTAAACCACAAATGCAAAATGGCTAATAATGCCTGGAGCAATGTATCTTTGTGAGTTTTCCTGGAAAAAAAAATTGTAAGGTTTGTAAAGACACAAGTTAGTTTTTTACTTAATATGACAGTATAACTGGTATACTAAATATAAAAGTGAAATAAACATAACTCCAAAACCAAACTTGCAATACGTCTAAAAATGCCTGTAATATTGTATCTATGTGAGTTTTACCAGAATCAGTTTTTTTGGTAAGGTTTACATATACACAAATTTGGTTTTACTCATAAATGACAGTATAACTGCCACAATTAATATGACAGTTATGTAAACATAACTCCTATACCACACATGCAAAATGATTAATAATGCCTGGAGAAATGCATATTTGTGAGTTTTACTGGAAAAAACGAATTTGTAAGGTTTATAAAGATACAGGTTAAATGTTTTACTCAATATGATGATATAACTGTCATACTAAATATGAAAGTTATTTAGGTAAGGTAAGGTTTAAAATACAAAATATTAGTTTTACTCATAATGACAGTATACTGACAAAATGGCTAATAATGCCTTGAGGAATGTATCTTTGTGAGTTTTACTGGAAAAAATATTTTGTAAGGTTTGTAAAGACACAAGTTAGTTTTTTTTTTACACAATTTAACAGTTTATCCGTCATACTATATATAAATAAATGATAAATGGGTTGTACTTGTATAGCGCTTTTCTACCTTCAAGGTACTCAAAGCACTTTGACACTACTTCCACATTTACCCATTCACACACACATATTCACACACTGATGGAGGGAGCTGCCATGCAAGGCGCTAACCAGCACCCATCAGGAGCAAGGGTGAAGTGACTCAGGACACAACGGACATGACGAGGTTGGTACTAGGTGGGGATTGAACCAGGGACCCTCGGGTCGCGCACTGGCCATTCTTCCACTGCGCCATGCAGTGAAAGTTATATAAACATAATTCCAAAACCAAATATGCAATCCGTCTAAAAATGCCTGTAATATTGAATATATGTGAGTTTTATCAGATTCAGGTATTTTGGTAAGGTTTACGAATACAAAAATTAGGTTTTACTCATAGTGACAATATAACTGCCACACTCAATATGACAGTTAATTAAACATAACTCCTAAAACACAAATGCAAAATGACTAATAATGCCTCGAGAAATGTATATTTGTGAATTTTACTGGAAAACAATATTTTGTAAGATTTGTAAAGATACAAATTACTTTTTTTTCACTCAATATGATGGTATAACTGTCATACTAGATATGAAAGTTAAATAAACATAACTCCAAAACAAAACTTGCAATACATCTAAAAATGCCTGTAATATTGAATCTATGTGAGTTTAACCAGAATCAGGTATTTAGGTAAGGTTTACAAATACAAAAATTGGGTTTTACTCATAATGACAGTATAACTGCCATATTCAAAATAACAGTTATTTAAACACAACTCCTAAACCAAACATGCTAAATGGCTAATAATGACTGGAGAAATGTATCTTTGTGAATTTTACTAGAAAAAACTATTTTGTAAGGTTTGTAAGGACAAAAGTTATTTTTTTTTACTGAATATGATGGTATAACTGTCAAACTAAATATAAAATTAATATAAACAAAATTCCAAAAACAAACTCCTAAACCAAACTTGCAATCCGTCTTAAACTGCCTGTAATATTGAATCTATATGAGTTTTACCTGAATCAAGTATTTTGGTAAAGACACGAGTTAGTTTTTTTTTTTTTTACATAATTTAACAGTATAGCTGTCATACTATATATTAAAGTTATATAAACATAACTCCAAAACCAAACATGCATTATATCTAAAAATGCCTGTAATATTGTATTCATGTGAGTTTAACTAGTATCAGTTGTTTTTGTAAGGTTTGCAAATACAAAATATCGGTTTTACTCACTATGACTACTGTCATAGTGAGATTGAATGTGACAGTATACTTACTGTCACATTCAATCTGACAGTTATTTAAACATAACTCCTAAACCAAACATGTTTTATGTCTAAAAATTCCTGTAATATTGTATCTATATGAGTTTTACCAGAATAAGTAAGGTTTACAAATACAAAAAATAGGTTTTACTCATAATGACAATATAACTGCCACACTCAACATGACAGTTATTTAAACATAATTCCTAAACCAAACATGATAAATGGCTAATAATGCCTGGAGAAATCTATCTTTGTGATTTTTACTAGAAAAAACTATTTTGTAAGGTTTTTTAAAGACAAAAGTTAGTTTTTTTTTTACTCAATATGATGTTATATAAAGTTATATAAACATAATTCCAAAACCAAACTCCTAAACCAAACTTGCAATATGTCTTAAAATTAAAGTTAAAGTACCAATGATTGTCACACACACACTAGGTGTGGCGAAATTATTCTCTGCATTTGACCCATCACCCTTGATGGGTCAAATGCATCAAGGGTGATGCATTTGACCCTTGATGCATCAAGGGTCCACTGCTCCCCTCACCCTGGGAGGTGAGGGGAGCAGTGGGCAGCAGCGGTGGCTGCGCCCGGGAATCATTTTGGTGATTTAACCCCCAATTCCAACCCTTGATGCTGAGTGCCAAGCAGGGAGGTAATGGGTCCCATTTTTATAGTCTTTGGTATGACTCGGCCGGGATTTGAACTCCCAACCTACCGATCTCAGGACGGACACTCTAACCACTAGGCCACTGAGTAGGTAAAACTGCCTGTAATATTTTATCTATGTGAGTTTTACCGGAATCAGGTATTTTGGTAAGGTTTACAAATACAAAACTTGGGTTTTATTCATAATGACTGTATAACTGCAATATTTGATATGACAGTTATTTAAACACAACTCCTAAACCAAACATGCTAAATGGCTAATAATGCCTGGACAAATGTATCTTTGTGAATTTTACTAGAAAAAAATATTTTGTAAGGTTTGTAAAGAAAAAAGTTTTTTTTTTTTACTGAATATGATGGTATAACTGTCAAACTAAATATACAATTATTATAAACATAATTCCAAAAACAAACTCCAAACCAGACTTGCAATCCGTCTTAAACTGCCTGTAATATTGAATCTATATGAGTTTTACCAGAATCAGGTATTTTGGTAAGGTTTACAAATACAAAACTTGGGTTTTACGCATAATGACAGTATAACTGCATTATTTGAAATGACAGTTATTTAAACATAACTCCTAAACAAAACATGATAAATGGCTAATAATGCCTGGAAAAATGTATATAAACATAACTCCAAAACCAAACATGCATTATGTCTAAAAATGCCTGTAATATTGTATCTATGTGAGTTTAACCAGAATCAGGTATTTTGGTAAGGTTTATAAATACAAAAATTAGGTTTTACTCATAATGACAGTATAACTGCCACCCTCAAAATGATGGTTATGTAAACATAACTCCTAAACCACACATGCACGATGGCTAATAATGCCTGGAGAAATGTATCTTTGTGAGATTTACAGGGGGGGGGAAAATTGTAAGGTTTGTAAAGACACAAGTTATAACTGTCATAATAAATGTAAAAGTTATATAAACATAACTCCAATACCAAACATGCAATCCGTCTAAAAATGCCTGTAATATTGAATCTCTGTGAGTTTTACTAGAATCAGGTATTTTGTTAAGGTTTACAAATAAAAATATAGGTTTTACTCACTATGACAGTATACTGTCACATTCAATCTGACTGTTATTTAAACATACATTCTAAACCACAAATGCAAAATGGCTAATATTAACTGGAGAAATGTATTTTTGTGAGTTTTACTGGAAAATAAAAAAATTTGTAAGGTTTGTATAGACACAAGTTAGTTTATTTTACTCACTATGATGGAAACATGCTTTATGTCTCAAAAATCCTGTAATATTTTATCAATGTGAGTTTTATCAGAATCAGTTATTTTGGTAATTTTACAAATACTGCCACACTCAAAATGACAGTTATTTAAACATAACTCTAACCAAACATGATTAATGGCTAATAATGCCTGGAGAAATGTATCTTTGTGAGTTTTACTGGAAAAAAAATAATTTTTAAGGTTTATAAAGACACAAGTTAGTTTTTTTTACATAGTATAACTGTAATACTAAATATAAAAAATATATAAACATATATAAACATAACTCCAAAACCAAACATGCTTTATGTCTAAAAATGCCTCAAATATTGTATCCATGTGAGTTTTACTAGAATAAGTTGTTTTTGTAAGGTTTGCAAATACAAAATATTGGTTGTACTCACTTTGACAGTATACTGTCACATTCAGTCTGACAGTTATTTAAACATAACTCCTAAACCACACATACAAAATGACTAATAATGCCTGGAGAAATGTATCTTTGTGAGTTTTACTGGGAAATAATTTTTGTAAGGTTTGTAAAGACACAAGTTAGTTTTTTTTTACTCAATATGACAGTATAACTGTCATACTAAATATGAAAGTTATATAAACATGATTCCAAAACCAAACATGCATTATGTCTTAAAATGCCTGTAATATTGTATCTATGTGAGTTTTACTACAATCAGGTATTTTGGTAAGGTTCACAAATACAAAAATTAAGTTTTACTCATAAAGACAGTATAACTGCCACACGCAAAATGACAGTTATTTAAACATAACTCCTAAACCACACATGCAAAAATGCTAATAATGCCTAAAACAATGTATCCTTGTGAGTTTTCCTCGAACATGTGCTTTTTTAAGGTTTGCAATTACAAAAAGTAGTTTTTTACTCCATATTACAGAATTGTTCTTAAAACCCTTGAATAATGCGGAAAAAGCAATAAAAATAAATTTCAACATAATTCCTAAACCAAACATGCAAAATGTCTAATAAAGCCTGTAGACATGTGTCTTTGTTAGTTTTACTAGGAAAAATATATTTTGTAAGGTTTGCAAAGTTGCAAAAATGCAAGTTTTAATTCATCATGACTGTATAACTTTCATACTAAATATGAAAGTCACATCATTCCAAAACTAAACATGCACCATGTTTAAAAATGCCTAAAATATTGTATCTATGTGAGTTTTACCAGAATCAGCTAATTTGGTAAGGTTTACAAATACAAAAATTAGGTTTTACTCATAATGACAGTATAACTTCTCTAATCAGTTTGACAGTTATTTAAACATAACTTCCTAACCACAAAATCCTGATATAATGCGAAAAAAGCAATAAAATAGTTTTTCAACATAATTCCTAAACCAAACATGCATTATGTCTTAAAATGCCTATAATATTGTATCCAAGTGAGTTTTAGTAGAATCATTTGTTTTTGTAAGGTTTGCAAATACAACATTTTGGTTTTACTCACTATGACAGTATACTGTCACATTCAATCTGACTGTTATTTAAACATAAATTCTAAACCACAGATGCAAAATGGCTAATAATGCCTGGAGAAATGTATTTTTGTGAGTTTTAATGGAAAAAAAATATTTTGTAAGGTTTGTTTGGACACAAGTTAGTTTTTTTACTCAATATGATGGTATAACTGTCTTACTAAATTTGAAAGTTATATAAACATAACTTCAAAACCAAACATGCAATCCGTCTAAAAATGCCTGTAATATTGAATCTATGTGAGTTTTACCAGAAACAGATATTTTGGTAAGGTTTACAAATACAAAAATTAGGTTTTACTCATAATGACAGTATAACTGCAACGTTCAAAATGACAGTTATTTAAACATAATTCCTAAACCACACATACAAAATGACTAATAACGCCTGGATGTATCTTTGTGAGTTTTATTGAAAAAAAAATAAAAATATTTTGTAAGGTTTGTAAAGACACAAGTTAGTTTTTTTACTTAATATGACAGTATAACTGTCATACTAAATATGAAAGTTATATAAACATAACTCCAAAACCAAACATGCATTATGTCTAAAAATGCCTGTAATATTGTATCTATGTGAGTTTTACTACAATCAGGTATTTTGGTAAGGTTTACAAATACAAAAATAAGGTTTTACTCATAATGACAGTATAACTGCCACACTCAATATGACAGTTATTTAAATATAACTCCTAAACCACACATGCAAAATGGCTAATAATGCTTGGAAAAAATTGTAAGGTTTGTAAAACAAGTCATTGTTTTTACTCAATATGACATTATAACTGTCATACTAAATGTAAAAGTTATATAAACATAACTCCAAAACCAAACATGCATTATATCTAAAAATAACTTTAATATTGTATACATGTGAGTTTTACTAGAATCAGTTGTTTTTGTAAGGTTTACAAATACAAAATATTAGTTTTACTCATAATGACAGTATACTGACAAAATGGCTAATAATGCCTGAGGAATGTATCTTTGTGAGTTTTACTGGAAAAAATATTTTGTAAGGTTTGTAAAGAAACAAGTTAGTTTTTTTTACACAATTTAACAGTTTAGCTGTCATACTATATATGAAAGTTATATAAACATAATTCCAAAACCAAATATGCAATCCGTCTAAAAATGCCTGTAATATTGAATCTATGTGAGTTTTACCAGAAACAGATATTTTGGTAAGGTTTACAAATACAAAAATTAGGTTTTACTCATAATGACAGTATAACTGCAACGTTCAAAATGACAGTTATTTAAACATAATTCCTAAACCACACATACAAAATGACTAATAACGCCTGGATGTATCTTTGTGAGTTTTATTGAAAAAAAAATAAAAATATTTTGTAAGGTTTGTAAAGACACAAGTTAGTTTTTTTACTTAATATGACAGTATAACTGTCATACTAAATATGAAAGTTATATAAACATAACTCCAAAACCAAACATGCATTATGTCTAAAAATGCCTGTAATATTGTATCTATGTGAGTTTTACTACAATCAGGTATTTTGGTAAGGTTTACAAATACAAAAATAAGGTTTTACTCATAATGACAGTATAACTGCCACACTCAATATGACAGTTATTTAAATATAACTCCTAAACCACACATGCAAAATGGCTAATAATGCTTGGAAAAAATTGTAAGGTTTGTAAAACAAGTCATTGTTTTTACTCAATATGACATTATAACTGTCATACTAAATGTAAAAGTTATATAAACATAACTCCAAAACCAAACATGCATTATATCTAAAAATAACTTTAATATTGTATACATGTGAGTTTTACTAGAATCAGTTGTTTTTGTAAGGTTTACAAATACAAAATATTAGTTTTACTCATAATGACAGTATACTGACAAAATGGCTAATAATGCCTGAGGAATGTATCTTTGTGAGTTTTACTGGAAAAAATATTTTGTAAGGTTTGTAAAGACACAAGTTAGTTTTTTTTACACAATTTAACAGTTTAGCTGTCATACTATATATGAAAGTTATATAAACATAATTCCAAAACCAAATATGCAATCCGTCTAAAAATGCCTGTAATATTGAATATATGTGAGTTTTATCAGATTCAGGTATTTTGGTAAGGTTTACAAATACAAAAACTAGGTTTTACTCATAGTGACAATATAACTGCCACACTCAATATGACAGTTAATTAAACATAACTCCTAAAACACAAATGCAAAATGACTAATAATGCCTAGAGAAATGTATATTTGTGAATTTTACTAGAAAACAATATTTTGTAAGATTTGTAATGATACAAATTACTTTTTTTTTACTCAATATGATGGAATAACTGTCATACTAGATATGAAAGTTATATAAACATAACTCCAAAACCAAACATGCTTTATGTCAAAAAATTCCTGTAATATTGTATCGGTGTGGGTTTTACCAGAATCAGGTATTTTGGTAAGGTTTACAAATACAAAAATTAGGTTTTACTCATAATGACAGTATACTGTCACATTCAATCTGACAGTTATTTAAACATAACTCCTAAACCACAAATACAAAAAGGCTAATAATGCCTGGAGAAATGTATCTTTGTGAGTTTTCCTGAAAAAAAAAAAAAAAAAAATTATAAGGTTTGTAAAGACACAAGTTAGTTTTTTTTTTACTTAATATGACAGTATAACTGTCATACTTTATATGAAAGTTAAATAAACATAACTCCAAAACCAAACTTGCAATATGTCTAAAAATGCCTGTAATATTGAATCTATGTGAGTTTTAACAGAATCAGGTATTTAGGTAAGTTTTACAAATACAAAAATTGGGTTTTACTCATAATAACAGTATAACTGCCATATTCAAAATAATAGTTATTTAAACACAACTCCTAAACCAAACATGCTAAATGGCTAATAATGCCTGGAGAAATGTATCTTTGTGAATTTTACTAGAAAAAACTATTTTGTAAGGTTTGTAAAGAAAAAAGTTATTTTTTTTACTGAATATGATGGTATAACTCTCAAACTAAATTAAAAATTAATATAAACATAATTCCAAAACCAAACTCCTAAACCAAACTTGCAATATGTCTTAAATTGCCTGTAATATTTAATCTATGTGAGTTTTACCAGAATCAGGTATTTTGGTAAGGTTTACAAATACAAAATTTGGCTTATACTCATAATGACAGTATAAATGCAACATTTGATATGACAGTTATTTAAACATAACTCATAGATTAAACATGATAAATTGCTATTAATGCCTGGAGAAATGTATCAGTGTGAGTTTTACTGGAAACAAATAATTTTATTTAATATGATGGTATAACTGTCACACTAAATATAAATGATAAATGATAAATGGGTTGTACTTGTATAGCGCTTTTCTACCTTCAAGGTACTCAAAGCGCTTTGACACTACTTCCACATTTACACATTCACACACACATTCACAGACTGATGGAGGGAGCTGCCATGCAAGGCGCTAACCAGCACCCATCAGGAGCAAGGGTGAAGTGTCTTGCCCAGGACACAACGGACATGACGAGGTTGGTACTAGGTGGGGATTGAACCAGGGACCCTCGGGTCTCGCACGGCCATTCTGCCACTGCGCCACGCCGTCCCTAAATATGACAGTTATATAAATATAACTCCAAAACCAAACATACATTATGTTTAAAAATGCCTGTAATATTGTATCTATGTGAGTTTTACCAGAATCAGGTATTTTGGTAAGGTTTACAATTACAAAAATTAGGTTTTACTCATAATGACAGAATAACTGCCACATTGACTGCCACCAAACATGTATTGTGTTTAAAAATGCTTATAATTTTGTATCCATGTGAGTTTTACTATAATCAGTTGTTTTTGTAAGGTTTACAAATACAAAATATTAGTGTTACTCATAATGACAGTATACTGACAAAATGGCTAATAATGCCTTGAGGAATGTATCTTTGTGATTTTTACTGGAAAAAATATTTTGTAAGGTTTGTAAAGACACAAGTTAGTTTTTTTTTACACAATTTAACAGTTTAGCTGTCATACTATATATGAAAGTTATATAAACATAATTCCAAAACCAAATATGCAATCCCTCTAAAAATGCCTGTAATATTGAATATATGTGAGTTTTATCAGATTCAGGTATTTTGGTAAGGTTTACGAATACAAAAATTAGGTTTTACCCATAGTGACAATATAACTGCCACACTCAATATGACAGTATTAACATAACTCCTAAAACACAAATGCAAAATGACTAATAATGCCTCGAGAAATGTATATTTGTGAATTTTACTGGAAAACAATATTTTGTAAGATTTGTAAAGATACAAATTACTTTTTTTTTACTCAATATGATGGTATAACTGTCATACTAGATATGAAAGTTAAATAAACATAACTCCAAAACTAAACTTGCAATACGTCTAAAAATGCCTGTAATATTGAATCTATGTGAGTTTAACCAGAATCAGGTATTTAGGTAAGGTTTACAAATACAAAAAGTGGGTTTTACTCATAATGACAGTATAACTGCCATATTCAAAATAACAGTTATTTAAACACAACTCCTAAACCAAACATGCTAAATGGCTAATAATGCCTGGAGAAATGTATCTTTGTGAATTTTACTAGAAAAAACTATTTTGTAAGGTTTGTAAGGACAAAAGTTATTTTTTTTTTACTGAATATGATGGTATAACTGTCAAACTAAATATAAAATTAATATAAACATAATTCCAAAAACAAACTCCTAAACCAAACTTGCAATCCGTCTTAAACTGCCTGTAATATTGAATCTATATGAGTTTTACCTGAATCAGGTTTTTTGGTAAAGACACGAGTTAGTTTTTTTTTTTTTACATAATTTAACAGTATAGCTGTCATACTATATATTAAAGTTATATAAACACAACTCCAAAACCAAATATGCAATCCGTCTAAAAATGCCTGTAATATTGAATATATGTGAGTTTTATCAGAATCAGGTATTTTGGTAAGGTTTACAAAAACAAAAATTTGGTTTTACTCATAGTGACAGTATAACTGCCATACTCAATATGACAGTTAATTACTCCTAATAACTCCTAAAACACAAATGCAAAATGACTAATAATGCCTAGAGAAAGGTATATTTGTGAGTTTTACTGGAAAACAATATTTTGTAAGGTTTGTAAAGATACAAAATATTTGTTGTTTTTTACTCAATATGATGGTATAACTTTCATACTAAATATGAAAGTTATATAAACATAACTCCAAAACCAAACATGCTTTATGTCTAAAAATTCCTGTAATATTGTATCGATGTGGGTTTAACCAGAATCAGGTATTATGCCTAGAGAAATGTATCTTTGTGAGTTTTACTGGGAAACCTTTTTTTTTGTAAGGTTTATAAAGACACAAGTTTTTTTTTTTTACTCAATATGATGGTATAACTGTCATACTAAATATAAAAGTTGTAAAAACATAACTCCAAAACCAACTAAAAATGCCTGCAATATTGTATCTATGTGATTTTTACCAGAATCAGGTATTTTTGGTAAGGTTTACAAATACAAAAATTAGGTTTTACTCACTATGACAGTATACTGTCACATTCAATCTGACAGTTATTTAAACATACTGTAACTCCTAAATCACAATTACAAAATGGCTAATAATGCTTGGAAAAATGTATCTTAGAGAGTTTTCCTGGAAAAAAAACAATTTTTTATAAGGTTTGTAAAGAAACAAGTTAGTTTTTTTACTTAATATGACAGTATAACTGTCATACTAAATGTAAAAAAATTATAAACATAACTCCAAAACCAAACATGCATTATATCTAAAAATGCCTGTAATATTGTATTCATGTGAGTTTAACTAGAATCAGTTGTTTTTGTAAGGTTTGCAAATACAAAATATTGGTTTTACTCACTATGACAGTATACTGTCACATTCAATCTGACAGTTATTTAAACATAACTCCTAAACCAAACATGTTTTATGTCTAAAAATTCCTGTAATATTGTATCTATATGAGTTTTACCAGAATAAGTAAGGTTTACAAATACAAAAAAATAGGTTTTACTCATAATGACAATATAACTGCCACACTCAACATGACAGCTATTTAAACATAATTCCTAAACCAAACATGATAAATGGCTAATAATGCCTGGAGAAATCTATCTTTGTGATTTTTACTAGAAAAAACAATTTTGTAAGGTTTTTTAAAGACAAAAGTTAGTTGTTTTTTTACTCAATGTGATGGTATAACTGTCATACTAAATATGAAAGTTATATAAACATAATTCCAAAACCAAACTCCTAAACCAAACTTGCAATATGTCTTAAAGTTAAAGTTAAAGTACCAATGATTGTCACACACACACCAGGTGTGGCGAAATTATTCTCTGCATTTGACCCATCACCCTTGATCACCCCCTGGGAGGTGAGGGGAGCAGTGCCCGGGAATCATTTTGGTGATTTAACCCCCAATTCCAACCCTTGATGCTGAGTGCCAAGCAGGGAGGTAATGGGTCCCATTTTTATGGTCTTTGGTATGACTCGGCCGGGATTTGAACTCCCAACCTACCGATCTCAGGACGGACACTCTAACCACTAGGCCACTGAGTAGGCAAAACTGCCTGTAATATTTTATCTATGTGAGTTTTACCGGAATCAGGTATTTTGGTAAGGTTTACAAATACAAAACTTGGGTTTTACTCATAATGACAGTATAACTGCAATATTTGATATGACAGTTATTTAAACACAACTCCTAAACCAAACATGCAAAATGGCTAATAATGCCTGGACAAATGTATCTTTGTGAATTTTACTAGAAAAAAATATTTTGTAAGGTTTGTAAAGAAAAAAGTTTTTTTTTTTTTACTGAATATGATGGTATAACTGTCAAACTAAATATACAATTATTATAAACATAATTCCAAAAACAAACTCCAAACCAGACTTGCAATCCGTCTTAAACTGCCTGTAATATTGAATCTATATGAGTTTTACCAGAATCAGGTATTTTGGTAAGGTTTACAAATACAAAACGTGGGTTTTACGCATAATGACAGTAAACTGCATTATTTGATATGACAGTTATTTAAACATAACTCCTAAACAAAACATGATAAATGGCTAATAATGCCTGGAAAAATGTATATAAACATAACTCCAAAACCAAACATGCATTATGTCTAAAAATGCCTGTAATATTGTATCTATGTGAGTTTAACCAGAATCAGGTATTTTGGTAAGGTTTATAAATACAAAAATTAGGTTTTACTCATAATGACAGTATAACTGCCACCCTCAATATGATGGTTATGTAAACATAACTCCTAAACCACACATGCAAGATGGCTAATAATGCCTGGAGAAATGTATCTTTGTGAGATTTACAGGGGGAAAAAAAATTGTAAGGTTTGTAAAGACACAAGTTATAACTGTCATAATAAATGTAAAATTTATATAAACATAACTCCAATACCAAACATACAATCCGTCTAAAAATGCCTGTAATATTGAATCTCTGTGAGTTTTACTAGAATCAGGTATTTTGTTAAGGTTTACAAATAAAAATATAGGTTTTACTCACTATGACAGTATACTGTCACATTCAATCTGACTGTTATTTAAACATACATTCTAAACCACAGATGCAAAATGGCTAATATTAACTGGAGAAATGTATTTTTGTGAGTTTTACTGGAAAATAAAAAATTTTGTAAGGTTTGTATAGACACAAGTTAGTTTATTTTACTCAATATGATGGAAACATGCTTTATGTCCTAAAAATCCTGTAATATTTTATCAATGTGAGTTTTATCATAATCAGTTATTTTGGTAATTTTACAAATACTGCCACACTCAATATGACAGTTATTTAAACATAACTCTAACCAAACATGATTAATGGCTAATAATGCCTGGAGAAATGTATCTTTGTGAGTTTTACTGGAAAAAAAATAATTTTTAAGGTTTATAAAGACACAAGTTAGTTTTTTTTACTCATTATGACAGTATAACTGTAATACTAAATGTAAAAAATATATAAACATATATAAACATAACTCCAAAACCAAACATGCTTTATGTCTAAAAATGCCTGTAATATTGTATCCATGTGAGTTTTACTAGAATACGTTGTTTTTGTAAGGTTTGCAAATACAAAATATTGGTTTTACTCACTTTGACAGTATACTGTCACATTCAGTCTGACAGTTATTTAAACATAACTCCTAAACCACACATACAAAATGACTAATAATGCCTGGAGAAATGTATCTTTGTGAGTTTTACTGGGAAATAATTTTTGTAAGGTTTGTAAAGACACAAGTTAGTTTTTTTTTACTCAATATGACAGTATAACTGAAAGTTATATAAACATGATTCCAAAACCAAACATGCATTATGTCTTAAAATGCCTGTAATATTGTATCTATGTGAGTTTTACTACAATCAGGTATTTTGGTAAGGTTCACAAATACAAAAATTAAGTTTTACTCATAAAGACAGTATAACTGCCACACGCAAAATGACAGTTATTTAAACATAACTCCTAAACCACACATGCAAAAATGCTAATAATGCCTAAAACAATGCATCCTTGTGAGTTTTACTCGACCATGTGCTTTTTTAAGGCTTGCAATTACAAAAAGTAGTTTTTTACTCAATATTACAGAATTGTTCTTAAAATCCTTGAATAATGCGGAAAAAGCAATAAAAATAAATTTCAACATAATTCCTAAACCAAACATGCAAAATGTCTAATAAAGCCTGTAGACATGTGTCTTTGTTAGTTTTACTAGGAAAAATATATTTTGTAAGGTTTGCAAAGTTGCAAAGTTGCAAATTTTAATTCATCATGACTGTATAACTTTCATACTAAATATGAAAGTCACATCATTCCAAAACTAAACATGCACCATGTTTAAAAATGCCTAAAATATTGTATCTATGTGAGTTTTACCAGAATCAGCTAATTTGGTAAGGTTTACAAATACAAAAATTAGGTTTTACTCATAATGACAGTATAACTTCTCTAATCAGTTTGACAGTTATTTAAACATAACTTCCAAACCACAAAATCCTGATATAATGCGAAAAAAGCAATAAAATAGTTTTTCAACATAATTCCTAAACCAAACACATTCAATTGACTGTATGTCTTAAAATGCCTATAATATTGTATCCAAGTGAGTTTTAGTAGAATCATTTGTTTTTGTAAGGTTTGCAAATACAACATTTTGGTTTTACTCACTATGACAGTATACTGTCACATTCAATCTGACTGTTATTTAAACATAAATTCTAAACCACAGATGCAAAATGGCTAATAATGCCTGGAGAAATGTATTTTTGTGAGTTTTAATGGAAAAAAAAATATTTTGTAAGGTTTGTTTGGACACAAGTTAGTTTTTTTACTCAATATGATGGTATAACTGTCTTACTAAATTTGAAAGTTATATAAACATAACTTCAAAACCAAACATGCAATCCGTCTAAAAATGCCTGTAATATTGAGTCTATGTGAGTTTTACCAGAAACAGGTATTTTGGTAAGGTTTACAAATACAAAAATTAGGTTTTACTCATAATGACAGTATAACTGCAACGTTCAAAATGACAGTTATTTAAACATGATTCCTAAACCACACATACAAAATGACTAATAACGCCTGGATGTATCTTTGTGAGTTTTATTGAAAAAAAATATATATATTTTGTAAGGTTTGTAAAGACACAAGTTAGTTTTTTTACTTAATATGACAGTATAACTGTCATACTAAATATGAAAGTTATATAAACATAACTCCAAAACCAAACATGCATTATGTCTAAAAATGCCTGTAATATTGTATCTATGTGAGTTTTACTACAATCAGGTATTTTGGTAAGGTTTACAAATACAAAAATAAGGTTTTACTCATAATGACAGTATAACTGCCACACTCAATATGACAGTTATTTAAATATAACTCCTAAACCACACATGCAAAATGGCTAATAATGCTTGGAAAAAATTGTAAGGTTTGTAAAACAAGTTATTGTTTTTACTCAATATGACATTATAACTGTCATACTAAATGTAAAAGTTATATAAACATAACTCCAAAACCAAACATGCATTATATCTAAAAAAAAAACTTTAATATTGTATCCATGTGAGTTTTACTAGAATCAGTTGTTTTTGTAAGGTTTGCAAATACAAAATACTGGTTTTACTCATAATGACAGAATAACTGCCAGATTGACTGCCACCAAACATGTATTGTGTTTAAAAATGCTTATAATTTTGTATCCATGTGAGTTTTACTATAATCAGTTGTTTTTGTAAGGTTTACGAATACAAAATATTAGTTTTACTCATAATGACAGTATACTGACAAAATGGCTAATAATGCCTTGAGGAATGTATCTTTGTGAGTTTTACTGGAAAAAATATTTTGTAAGGTTTGTAAAGACACAAGTTAGTTTTTTTTACACAATTTAACAGTTTAGCTGTCATACTATATATGAAAGTTATATAAACATAATTCCAAAACAAAATATGCAATCCGTCTAAAAATGCCTGTAATATTGAATATATGTGAGTTTTATCAGATTCAGGTATTTTGGTAAGGTTTACAAATACAAAAATTAGGTTTTACTCTTAGTGACAATATAACTGCCACACTCAATATGACAGTTAATTAAACATAACTCCTAAAACACAAATGCAAAATGACTAATAATGCCTAGAGAAATGTATATTTGTGAATTTTACTAGAAAACAATATTTTGTAAGATTTGTAAAGATACAAATTACTTTTTTTTTTACTCAATATGAATAACTGTCATACTAGATATGAAAGTTATATAAACATAACTCCAAAACCAAACATGCTTTATGTCAAAAAATTCCTGTAATATTGTATCGGTGTGGGTTTTACCAGAATCAGGTATTTTGGTAAGGTTTACAAATACAAAAATTAGGTTTTACTCATAATGACAGTATACTGTCACATTCAATCTGACAGTTATTTAAACATAACTCCTAAACCACAAATACAAAAAGGCTAATAATGCCTGGAGAAATGTATCTTTGTGAGTTTTCCTGAAAAAAAAAAAAAAAAAAAAGAGTTTTGTAAAGACACAAGTTAGTTGTTTTTTTTACTTAATATGACAGTATAACTGTCATACTAAATATGAAAGTTAAATAAACATAACTCCAAAACCAAACTTGCAATATGTCTAAAAATGCCTGTAATATTGAATCTATGTGAGTTTTACCAGAATCAGGTATTTAGGTAAGTTTTACAAATACAAAAATTGGGTTTTACTCATAATAACAGTATAACTGCCATATTCAAAATAATAGTTATTTAAACACAACTCCTAAACCAAACATGCTAAATGGCTAATAATGCCTGGAGAAATGTATCTTTGTGAATTTTACTAGAAAAAACTATTTTGTAAGGTTTGTAAAGAAAAAAGTTATTTTTTTTACTGAATATGATGGTATAACTCTCAAACTAAATTAAAAATTAATATAAACATAATTCCAAAACCAAACTCCTAAACCAAACTTGCAATATGTCTTAAATTGCCTGTAATATTTAATCTATGTGAGTTTTACCAGAATCAGGTATTTTGGTAAGGTTTACAAATACAAAATTTGGCTTATACTCATAATGACAGTATAAATGCAACATTTGATATGACAGTTATTTAAACATAACTCATAGATTAAACATGATAAATGGCTATTAATGCCTGGAGAAATGTATCTTTGTGAATTTTACTAGAAAAAACTATTTTGTAAGGTTTGTAAAGAAAAAAGTTATTTTTTTTACTGAATATGATGGTATAACTCTCAAACTAAATTAAAAATTAATATAAACATAATTCCAAAACCAAACTCCTAAACCAAACTTGCAATATGTCTTAAATTGCCTGTAATATTTAATCTATGTGAGTTTTACCAGAATCAGGTATTTTGGTAAGGTTTACAAATACAAAATTTGGCTTATACCGGTACTCAAAATGACAGTATAAATGCAACATTTGATATGACAGTTATTTAAACATAACTCATAGATTAAACATGATAAATGGCTATTAATGCCTGGAGAAATGTATCAGTGTGAGTTTTACTGGAAACAAATAATTTGTAAGGTTTATAAAGACATACGTTAGTTTTTTTTTTATTTAATATGATGGTATAACTGTCTACTAGAAAAAACTATTTTGTAAGGTTTGTAAGGACAAAAGTTATTTTTTTTTACTGAATATGATGGTATAACTGTCAAACTAAATATAAAATTAATATAAACATAATTCCAAAAACAAACTCCTAAACCAAATTTGCAATCCGTCTTAAACTGCCTGTAATATTGAATCTATATGAGTTTTACCTGAATCAGGTATTTTGGTAAAGACACGAGTTAGTTTTTTTTTTTTTTTTACATAATTTAACAGTATAGCTGTCATACTATATATTAAAGTTATATAAACACAACTCCAAAACCAAAAATGCAATCTGTCTAAAAATGCCTGTAATATTGAATATATGTGAGTTTTATCAGAATCAGGTATTTTGGTAAAGTTTACAAAAACAAAAATTAGGTTTTACTCATAGTGACAGTAAAACTGCCATACTCAATATGACAGTTAATTACTCCTAATAACTCCTAAAACACAAATGCAAAATGACTAATAATGCCTAGAGAAAGGTATATTTGTGAGTTTTACTGGAAAACAATATTTTGTAAGGTTTGTAAAGATACAAAATATTTGTTGTTTTTTACTCAATATGATGGTATAACTTTCATACTAAATATGAAAGTTATATAAACATAACTCCAAAACCAAACATGCTTTATGTCTAAAAATTCCTGTAATATTGTATCGATGTGGGTTTAACCAGAATCAGGTATTATGCCTAGAGAAATGTATCTTTGTGAGTTTTACTGGGAAACCTTTTTTTTGTAAGGTTTATAAAGACACAAGTTTTTTTTTTTTACTCAATATGATGGTATAACTGTCATACTAAATATAAAAGTTGTAAAAACATAACTCCAAAACCAAACATGCATTATGTCTAAAAATGCCTGCAATATTGTATCTATGTTATTTTTACCAGAATCAGGTATTTTTGGTAAGGTTTACAAATACAAAAATTAGGTTTTACTCACTATGACAGTATACTGTCACATTCAATCTGACAGTTATTCAAACATACTGTAACTCCTAAATCACAATTACAAAATGGCTAATAATGCTTGGAAAAATGTATCTTAGTGAGTTTTCCTGGAAAAAAAACAATTTTTTATAAGGTTTGTAAAGAAACAAGTTAGTTTTTTTACTTAATATGACAGTATAACTGTCATACTAAATGTAAAAAAATTATAAACATAACTCCAAAACCAAACATGCATTATATCTAAAAATGCCTGTAATATTGTATTCATGTGAGTTTAACTAGAATCAGTTGTTTTTGTAAGGTTTGCAAATACAAAATATTGGTTTTACTCACTATGACAGTATACTGTCACATTCAATCTGACAGTTATTTAAACATAACTCCTAAACCAAACATGTTTTATGTCTAAAAATTCCTGTAATATTGTATCTATATGAGTTTTACCAGAATAAGTAAGGTTTACGAATACAAAAAATAGGTTTTACTCATAATGACAATATAACTGCCACACTCAACATGACAGTTATGTAAACATAATTCCTAAACCAAACATGATAAATGGCTAATAATGCCTGGAGAAATCTATCTTTGTGATTTTTACTAGAAAAACTATTTTGTAAGGTTTTTTAAAGACAAAAGTTAGTTTTTTTTTTACTCAATATGATGGTATAACTGTCATACTAAATATGAAAGTTATATAAACATAATTCCAAAACCAAACTCCTAAACCAAACTTGCAATATGTCTTAAAGTTAAAGTTAAAGTTAAAGTACCAATGATTGTCACACACACACTAGGTGTGGCGAAATTATTCTCTGCATTTGACCCATCACCCTTGATCACCCCCTGGGAGGTGAGGGGAGCAGTGGGCAGCAGCGGTGGCTGCGCCCGGGAATCATTTTGGTGATTTAACCCCCAATTCCAACCCTTGATGCTGAGTGCCAAGCAGGGAGGTAATGGGTCCCATTTTTATAGTCTTTGGTATGACTCGGCCGGGATTTGAACTCCCAACCTACCGATCTCAGGACGGACACTCTAACCACTAGGCCACTGAGTAGGTAAAACTGCCTGTAATATTTTATCTATGTGAGTTTTACCGGAATCAGGTATTTTGGTAAGGTTTACAAATACAAAACTTGGGTTTTACTCATAATGACAGTATAACTGCAATATTTGATTTGACAGTTATTTAAACACAACTCCTAAACCAAACATGCTAAATGGCTAATAATGCCTGGACAAATGTATCTTTGTGAATTTTACTAGAAAAAAATATTTTGTAAGGTTTGTAAAGAAAAAGTTTTTTTTTTTTTACTGAATATGATGGTATAACTGTCAAACTAAATATACAATTATTATAAACATAATTCCAAAAACAAACTCCAAACCAAACTTGCAATCCGTCTTAAACTGCCTGTAATATTGAATCTATATGAGTTTTACCAGAATCAGGTATTTTGGTAAGGTTTACAAATACAAAACTTGGGTTTTACGCATAATGACAGTATAACTGCATTATTTGATATGACAGTTATTTAAACATAACTCCTAAACAAAACATGATAAATGGCTAATAATGCCTGGAAAAATGTATATAAACATAACTCCAAAATCAAACATGCATTATGTCTAAAAATGCCTGTAATATTGTATCTATGTGAGTTTAACCAGAATCAGGTATTTTGGTAAGGTTTATAAATACAAAAATTAGGTTTTACTCATAATGACAATATAACTGCCACACTCAACATGACAGTTATTTAAACATAATTCCTAAACCAAACATGATAAATGGCTAATAATGCCTGGAGAAATCTATCTTTGTGATTTTTACTAGAAAAAACTATTTTGTAAGGTTTTTTAAAGACAAAAGTTAGTTTTTATTTTACTCAATATGATGGTATAACTGTCATACTAAATATGAAAGTTATATAAACATAATTCCAAAACCAAACTCCTAAACCAAACTTGCAATATGTCTTAAAGTTAAAGTTAAAGTTAAAGTACCAATGATTGTCACACACACACTAGGTGTGGCGAAATTATTCTCTGCATTTGACCCATCACCCTTGATCACCCCCTGGGAGGTGAGGGGAGCAGTGGGCAGCAGCGGTGGCTGCGCCCGGGAATCATTTTGGTGATTTAACCCCCAATTCCAACCCTTGATGCTGAGTGCCAAGCAGGGAGGTAATGGGTCCCATTTTTATAGTCTTTGGTATGACTCGGCCGGGATTTGAACTCCCAACCTACCGATCTCAGGACGGACACTCTAACCACTAGGCCACTGAGTAGGTAAAACTGCCTGTAATATTTTATCTATGTGAGTTTTACCGGAATCAGGTATTTTGGTAAGGTTTACAAATACAAAACTTGGGTTTTACTCATAATGACAGTATAACTGCAATATTTGATATGACAGTTATTTAAACACAACTCCTAAACCAAACATGCTAAATGGCTAATAATGCCTGGACAAATGTATCTTTGTGAATTTTACTAGAAACAATATTTTGTAAGGTTTGTAAAGAAAAAAGTTTTTTTTTTTTACTGAATATGATGGTATAACTGTCAAACTAAATATACAATTATTATAAACATAATTCCAAAAACAAACTCCAAACCAAACTTGCAATCCGTCTTAAACTGCCTGTAATATTGAATCTATATGAGTTTTACCAGAATCAGGTATTTTGGTAAGGTTTACAAATACAAAACTTGGGTTTTACGCATAATGACAGTATAACTGCATTATTTGATATGACAGTTATTTAAACATAACTCCTAAACAAAACATGATAAATGGCTAATAATGCCTGGAAAAATGTATATAAACATAACTCCAAAATCAAACATGCATTATGTCTAAAAATGCCTGTAATATTGTATCTATGTGAGTTTAACCAGAATCAGGTATTTTGGTAAGGTTTATAAATACAAAAATTAGGTTTTACTCATAATGACAATACATTATTAGCTATTTATCATGTTTGGTTTAGGAGTTATGTTTAAATAACTGTTATTTTGAATATGGCAGTTATACTGTCATTATGAGTAAAACCCAATTTTTGTATTTGTAAACCTTACCAAAATACCAGATTCTGGTAAAACTCACATAGATTCAATATTACAGGAAGTTGAAGACAGATTGCAAGTTTGGTTTTGGAGTTATGTTTATTTAACTTTCATATTTAGTATGACAGTTATACTGTCATATTAAGTAAAAAAAACTAACTTGTTTCTTTACAAACCTTATAAAAAACAAAAAAAATTCCAGAAAAACTCACAAAGATAAATTTTTCCAGGCATTATTAGCCATTTTGTAATTGTGGTTTAGGAGTTACAGTATGTTTAAATAACTGTCAGATTGAATGTGACTGTATACTGTCATAGTGAGTAAAACCTATTTTTTGTATTTATAAACCTTACCAAAATTGCCTAATTCTGGTAAAAATCACATAGATACAATATTACAGGCATTTTTAGACATAATCCATGTTTGGTTTTGGAGTTATGTTTACATACATTTATCCAGGCATTATTAGCTATTTATTATGTTTGGTTTAGGAGTTATGTTTAAATAACTGTTATTTTGAATATGGCAGTTATACTGTCATTATGAGTAAAACCCAATTTTTGTATTTGTAAACCTTACCAAAATACCAGATTCTGGTAAAACTCACATAGATTCAATATTACAGGAAGTTGAAGACAGATTGCAAGTTTGGTTTTGGAGTTATGTTTATTTAACTTTCATATTTAGTATGACAGTTATACTGTCATATTAAGTAAAAAAAAACTAACTTGTTTCTTTACAAACCTTATAAAAAAAAAAAAAATTCCTGAAAAACTCACAAAGATACATTTTTCCAGGCATTATTAGCCATTTTGTAATTGTGGTTTAGGAGTTACAGTATGTTTAAATAACTGTCAGATTGAATGTGACATTATACTGTCATAGTGAGTAAAACCTATTTTTTGTATTTATAAACCTTACCAAAATTGCCTAATTCTGGTAAAAATCACATAGATACAATATTGCAGGCATTTTTAGACATAATGCATGTTTGGTTTTGGAGTTATGTTTATAAAACTTTTATATTTAGTATGACAGTTATACCATCCTATTGAGTAAAAAAAAAAAAACTTGTGTCTTTATAAACCTTAAAAAAAAAATGTTCCCAGTAAAACTCACAAAGATACATTTTTCCAGTCATAATTAGCCATTTATCATGTTTGGTTTAGGAGTTATGTTTAAATAACTGTCATATTGAGTGTGGCAGTTATACTGTCATTATGAGTAAAACCTATTTTTTGTATTTGTAAACTTTACCAAAATACCTGATTCTGGTAAAACCCACATTGATACAATATTACAGGAATTTTTAGACATAAAGCATGTTTGGTTTTGGAGTTATGTTTATATAACTTTCATATTTAGTATGAAAGTTTTACCATAATATTGAGTAAAAAACAAAAACTAATTTGTATCTTTACAAACCTTACAAAATATTGTTTTCCAGTAAAATTCACAAATATACCTTTCTCCAGGCATTATTAGTCATTTTGCATTTGTGTTTTAGGAGTTATGTTCAATTAACTGTCATATTGAGTGTGGCAGTTATACTGTCACTATGAGTAAAACCTAATTTTTGTTTTTGTAAACCTTACCAAAATACCTGATTCTGATAAAACTCACATATATTCAATATTACAGGCATTTTTAGACGGATTGCGTATTTGGTTTTGGAGTTGTGTTTATATAACTTTCATATATAGTATGACAGCTATACTGTTATATTGTGTAAAAAAAAAAACTAACTTGTGTCTTTACCAAAATACCTGATTCTGGTCAAACTCATATAGATTTAATATTACAGGCAGTTTAAGACGGATTGCAAGTTTGGTTTAGGAGTTAGTTTTTGGAATTATGTTTATATTAATTTTATATTTAGTTTGACAGTTATACCATCATATTCAGTAAAAAAAAATAACTTTTGTCTTTACAAACATTACAAAATAGTTTTTTCTAGTAAAATTCACAAAGATACATTTCTCCAGGCAATATTAGTTATTTAGCATGTTTGGTTTAGGAGTTGTGTTTAAATAACTGTTATTTTGAATATGGCAGTTATACTGTCCTTATGAGTAAAACCCAAGTTTTGTATTTGTAAACCTTACCAAAATACCTGATTCCGGTGAAACTCATATAGATTCAATATTACAGGCAGTTTAAGACGGATTGCAAGTTTGGTTTAGGAGTTTGGTTTTGGAATGATGTTTATATTACTTTTATATTTAGTTTGACAGTTAAACCATCATATTGAGTAAAAAAAAAAAAAACTTTTGTCTTTACAAACCTTACAAAATATTTTTTTCTAGTAAAACTCACAAAGATACAATTCTCCAGGCATTATTAGCCATTTTGCATGTGTAGTTTAGGAGTTATGTTAACATAACCGTCATATTGAGGGCGGCAGTTATACTGTCATTATGAGTCAAACCTAATTTTTGTATTTATAAACCTTACCAAAATTCCTTATTCTGGTAAAACTCACATAGATACAATATTACAGGCATTTTTAGACATAATCCATGTTTGGTTTTGGAGTTATGTTTACATACATTTTTCCAGGCATTATTAGCTATTTATCATGTTTGGTTTAGGAGTTATGTTTAAATAACTGTTATTTTGAATATGGCAGTTATACTGTCATTATGAGTAAAACCCAATTTTTGTATTTGTAAACCTTACCAAAATACCAGATTCTGGTAAAACTCACATAGATTCAATATTACAGGAAGTTGAAGACAGATTGCAAGTTTGGTTTTGGAGTTATGTTTATTTAACTTTCATATTTAGTATGACAGTTATACTGTCATATTAAGTAAAAAAAAACTAACTTGTTTCTTTACAAACCTTATAAAAAAAAAAAAAATTTCCAGAAAAACTCACAAAGATAAATTTTTCCAGGCATTATTAGCCATTTTGTAATTGTGGTTTAGGAGTTACAGTATGTTTAAATAACTGTCAGATTGAATGTGACAGTATACTGTCATAGTGAGTAAAACCTATTTTTTGTATTTATAAACCTTACCAAAATTGCCTAATTCTGGTAAAAATCACATAGATACAATATTGCAGGCATTTTTAGACATAATGCATGTTTGGTTTTGGAGTTATGTTTATAAAACTTTTATATTTAGTATGACAGTTATACCATCCTATTGAGTAAAAAAAAAATAACTTGTGTCTTTATAAACCTTACAAAAAAAATGTTCCCAGTAAAACTCACAAAGATACATTTCTCCAGGCATAATTAGCCATTTATTATGTTTGGTTTAGGAGTTATGTTTAAATAACTGTCATATTGAGTGTGGCAGTTATACTGTCATTATGAGTAAAACCTATTTTTTGTATTTGTAAACTTTACCAAAATACCTGATTCTGGTAAAACCCACATTGATACAATATTACAGGAATTTTTAGACATAAAGCATGTTTGGTTTTGGAGTTATGTTTATATAACTTTCATATTTAGTATGAAAGTTTTACCATAATATTGAGTAAAAAACAAAAACTAATTTGTATCTTTACAAACCTTACAAAATATTGTTTTCCAGTAAAATTCACAAATATACCTTTCTCCAGGCATTATTAGTCATTTTGCATTTGTGTTTTAGGAGTTATGTTCAATTAACTGTCATATTGAGTGTGGCAGTTATACTGTCACTATGAGTAAAACCTAATTTTTGTTTTTGTAAACCTTACCAAAATACCTGATTCTGATAAAACTCACATATATTCAATATTACAGGCATTTTTAGACGGATTGCATATTTGGTTTTGGAGTTGTGTTTATATAACTTTCATATATAGTATGACAGCTATACTGTTAAATTGTGTAAAAAAAAAAAAACTAACTCGTGTCTTTACCAAAATACCAGATTCTGGTAAAACTCATATAGATTTAATATTACAGGCAGTTTAAGACGGATTGCAAGTTTGGTTTAGGAGTTAGTTTTTGGAATTATGTTTATATTAATTTTATATTTAGTTTGACAGTTATACCATCATATTCAGTAAAAAAAAATAACTTTTGTCTTTACAAACATTACAAAATAGTTTTTTCTAGTAAAATTCACAAAGATACATTTCTCCAGGCAATATTAGTTATTTAGCATGTTTGGTTTAGGAGTTGTGTTTAAATAACTGTTATTTTGAATATGGCAGTTATACTGTCATTATGAGTAAAACCCAAGTTGTGTATTTGTAAACCTTACCAAAATACCTGATTCTGGTGAAACTCATATAGATTCAATATTACAGGCAGTTTAAGACGGATTGCAAGTTTGGTTTAGGAGTTTGGTTTTGGAATGATGTTTATATTACTTTTATATTTAGTTTGACAGTTAAACCATCATATTGAGTAAAAAAAAAAAAACTTTTGTCTTTACAAACCTTACAAAATATTTTTTTCTAGTAAAACTCACAAAGATACAATTCTCCAGGCATTATTAGCCATTTTGCATGTGTAGTTTAGGAGTTATGTTAACATAACCGTCATATTGAGGGCGGCAGTTATACTGTCATTATGAGTAAAACCTAATTTTTGTATTTATAAACCTTACCAAAATTCTTTATTCTGGTAAAACTCACATAGATACAATATTACAGGCATTTTTAGACATAATCCATGTTTGGTTTTGGAGTTATGTTTACATACATTTTTCCAGGCATTATTAGCTATTTATCATGTTTGGTTTAGGAGTTATGTTTAAATAACTGTTATTTTGAATATGGCAGTTATACTGTCATTATGAGTAAAACCCAATTTTTGTATTTGTAAACCTTACCAAAATACCAGATTCTGGTAAAACTCACATAGATTCAATATTACAGGAAGTTGAAGACAGATTGCAAGTTTGGTTTTGGAGTTATGTTTATTTAACTTTCATATTTAGTATGACAGTTATACTGTCATATTAAGTAAAAAAAAACTAACTTGTTTCTTTACAAACCTTATAAAAAAAATAAAAATTCCTGAAAAACTCACAAAGATACATTTTTCCAGGCATTATTAGCCATTTTGTAATTGTGGTTTAGGAGTTACAGTATGTTTAAATAACTGTCAGATTGAATGTGACATTATACTGTCATAATGAGTAAAACCTATTTTTTGTATTTATAAACCTTACCAAAATTGCCTAATTCTGGTAAAAATCACATAGATACAATATTGCAGGCATTTTTAGACATAATGCATGTTTGGTTTTGGAGTTATGTTTATAAAACTTTTATATTTAGTATGACAGTTATACCATCCTATTGAGTAAAAAAAAAATAACTTGTGTCTTTATAAACCTTACAAAAAAAAATGTTCCCAGTAAAACTCACAAAGATACATTTCTCCAGGCATAATTAGCCATTTATCATGTTTGGTTTAGGAGTTATGTTTAAATAACTGTCATATTGAGTGTGGCAGTTATACTGTCCTTATGAGTAAAACCTATTTTTTGTATTTGTAAACTTTACCAAAATACCTGATTCTGGTAAAACCCACATTGATACAATATTACAGGAATTTTTAGACATAAAGCATGTTTGGTTTTGGAGTTATGTTTATATAACTTTCATATTTAGTATGAAAGTTTTACCATAATATTGAGTAAAAAACAAAAACGAATTTGTATCTTTACAAACCTTACAAAATATTGTTTTCCAGTAAAATTCACAAATATACCTTTCCCCAGGCATTATTAGTCATTTTGCATTTGTGTTTTAGGAGTTATGTTCAATTAACTGTCATATTGAGTGTGGCAGTTATACTGTCACTATGAGTAAAACCTAATTTTTGTTTTTGTAAACCTTACCAAAATACCTGATTCTGATAAAACTCACATATATTCAATATTACAGGCATTTTTAGACGGATTGCATATTTGGTTTTGGAGTTGTGTTTATATAACTTTCATATATAGTATGACAGCTATACTGTTAAATTGTGTAAAAAAAAAAAAACTAACTCGTGTCTTTACCAAAATACCAGATTCTGGTAAAACTCATATAGATTTAATATTACAGGCAGTTTAAGACGGATTGCAAGTTTGGTTTAGGAGTTAGTTTTTGGAATTATGTTTATATTAATTTTATATTTAGTTTGACAGTTATACCATCATATTCAGTAAAAAAAAATAACTTTTGTCTTTACAAACATTACAAAATAGTTTTTTCTAGTAAAATTCACAAAGATACATTTCTCCAGGCAATATTAGTTATTTAGCATGTTTGGTTTAGGAGTTGTGTTTAAATAACTGTTATTTTGAATATGGCAGTTATACTGTCATTATGAGTAAAACCCAAGTTTTGTATTTGTAAACCTTACCAAAATACCTGATTCCGGTGAAACTCATATAGATTCAATATTACAGGCAGTTTAAGACGGATTGCAAGTTTGGTTTAGGAGTTTGGTTTTGGAATGATGTTTATATTACTTTTATATTTAGTTTGACAGTTAAACCATCATATTGAGTAAAAAAAAAAAAAACTTTTGTCTTTACAAACCTTACAAAATATTTTTTTCTAGTAAAACTCACAAAGATACAATTCTCCAGGCATTATTAGCCATTTTGCATGTGTAGTTTAGGAGTTATGTTAACATAACCGTCATATTGAGGGCGGCAGTTATACTGTCATTATGAGTAAAACCTAATTTTTGTATTTATAAACCTTACCAAAATTCTTTATTCTGGTAAAACTCACATGGATACAATATTACAGGCATTTTTAGACATAATCCATGTTTGGTTTTGGAGTTATGTTTACATACATTTTTCCAGGCATTATTAGCTATTTATCATGTTTGGTTTAGGAGTTATGTTTAAATAACTGTTATTTTGAATATGGCAGTTATACTGTCATTATGAGTAAAACCCAATTTTTGTATTTGTAAACCTTACCAAAATACCAGATTCTGGTAAAACTCACATAGATTCAATATTACAGGAAGTTGAAGACAGATTGCAAGTTTGGTTTTGGAGTTATGTTTATTTAACTTTCATATTTAGTATGACAGTTATACTGTCATATTAAGTAAAAAAAAAACTAACTTGTTTCTTTACAAACCTTATAAAAAAAAAAAAATTCCTGAAAAACTCACAAAGATATATTTTTCCAGGCATTATTAGCCATTTTGTAATTGTGGTTTAGGAGTTACAGTATGTTTAAATAACTGTCAGATTGAATGTGACAGTATACTGTCATAGTGAGTAAAACCTATTTTTTGTATTTATAAACCTTACCAAAATTGCCTAATTCTGGTAAAAATCACATAGATACAATATTGCAGGCATTTTTAGACATAATGCATGTTTGGTTTTGGAGTTATGTTTATAAAACTTTTATATTTAGTATGACAGTTATACCATCCTATTGAGTAAAAAAAAAATAACTTGTGTCTTTATAAACCTTACAAAAAAAAATGTTCCCAGTAAAACTCACAAAGATACATTTCTCCAGGCATAATTAGCCATTTATCATGTTTGGTTTAGGAGTTATGTTTAAATAACTGTCATATTGAGTGTGGCAGTTATACTGTCACTATGAGTAAAACCTAATTTTTGTTTTTGTAAACCTTACCAAAATACCTGATTCTGATAAAACTCACATATATTCAATATTACAGGCATTTTTAGACGGATTGCATATTTGGTTTTGGAGTTGTGTTTATATAACTTTCATATATAGTATGACAGCTATACTGTTAAATTGTGTAAAAAAAAAAACTAACTCGTGTCTTTACCAAAATACCTGATTCTGGTAAAACTCATATAGATTTAATATTACAGGCAGTTTAAGACGGATTGCAAGTTTGGTTTAGGAGTTAGTTTTTGGAATTATGTTTATATTAATTTTATATTTAGTTTGACAGTTATACCATCATATTCAGTAAAAAAAAAAAACTTTTGTCTTTACAAACATTACAAAATAGTTTTTTTCACGTAAAATTCACAAAAATACATTTCTCCAGGCAATATTAGTTATTTAGCATGTTTGGTTTAGGAGTTGTGTTTAAATAACTGTTATTTTGAATATGGCAGTTATACTGTCATTATAAGTAAAACCCAATTTTTTTATTTGTAAACCTTACCTAAATACCTGATTCTGGTAAAACTCACATAGATTCAATATTACAGGCATTTTTAGACGTATTGCAAGTTTGGTTTTGGAGTTATGTTTATTTAACTTTCATATTTAGTATGACAGTTATACTGTCATATTAAGTAAAAAAAATTAACTTGTGTCTTTACAAACCTTATAAAAAAAATTTTTTTCCAGGAAAACTCACAAAGATACATTTCTCCAGGCATTATTAGCCATTTTGTATTTGTGGTTTAGGAGTTATGTTTAAATAACTGTCAGATTGAATGTGACAGTATACTGTCATTATGAGTAAAACCTAATTTTTGTATTTGTAAACCTTACCAAAAATACCTGATTCTGGTAAAAATCACATAGATACAATATTGCAGGCATTTTTAGACATAATGCATGTTTGGTTTTGGAGTTATGTTTATACAACTTTCATATTTAGTATGACAGTTCTACCATCATATTAAGTAGAAAAAAAAAAAACTTGTGTCTTTATAAACCTTACAATTTTTTTCTCCCCAAAACTCACAAAGATACATTTCTCCAGGCATAATTAGCCATTTATCATGTTTGGTTTCGGAGTTATCTTTAAATAACTGTCATATTGAGTGTGGCAGTTATTGTATTGTGTGTCATTATAAAAACAAAACTATTTTTTGTATTTGTATACCTTACCAAAATACCTGGTTCTGGTAGAACCCACACCGATACAATATTACAGGAATTTTTAGACATAAAGCATGTTTGGTTTTGGAGTTATGTTTATATAACTTTCATAATTAGTATGACAGTTATACCATCATATTGAGTAAAAAAAACCTAATTTGTTTCTTTACAAATCTTACAAAATATTGTTTTCCAGTAAAATTCACAAATATACATTTCTCTAGGCATTATTAGTCATTTTGCATTTGTGTTTTAGGAGTTATGTTTAATTAACTGTCATATTGAGTGTGGCAGTTATATTGTCACTATGAGTAAAACCTAATTTTTGCATTCGTAAACCTTACCAAAATACCTGAATCTGATAAAACTCACATATATTCAATATTACAGGCATTTTTAGACGGATTGCATATTTGGTTTTGGAATTATGTTTATATAACTTTCATATATAGTATGACAGCTAAACTGTTAAATTGTGTAAAAAAAAAACTAACTTGTGTCTTTACAAACCTTACAAAATATTTTTTCCAGTAAAACTCACAAAGATACATTCCTCAAGGCATTATTAGCCATTTTGTCAATATACTGTCATTATGAGTAAAACTAATATTTTGTATTTGTAAAACTTACAAAAACAACTGATTATAGTAAAACTCACATTGATACAAAATTATAAGCATTTTTAAACACAATGCATGTTTGGTGACAGTCAATGTGGCAGTTATACTGTCATTATGAGTAAAACCTAATTTTTGTAATTGTAAACCTTACCAAAATACCTGATTCTGGTAAACCTCACATAGATACAATATTACAGGCATTTTTAGACATAATGTATGTTTGGTTTTGGAGTTATATTTATATAACTTTCATATTTAGTATGACAGTATACCATCATATTAAATAAAAAAAACTAACTTGTGTCTTTATAAACCTTACAAAATATTGTTTTCCAGTAAAATTCACAAATATACATTTCTCTAGGCATTATTAGTCATTTTGCATTTGTGTTTTAGGAGTTATGTTTAAATAACTGTCATATTGAGTCTGGCAGTTATACTGTCACTATGAGTAAAACCTAATTTTTTGATTTGTTAACCTTACCAAAATACCTGATTCTGATAAAACTTACATATAATAAATATTACAGACATTTTTAGACGGATTGCATGTTTGGGTTTGGAGTTATGTTTATAAAACTTTCATATATAGTATGACAGCTATACTGTAAAATTAAGTTAAAAAAAAAACAACTAACGTATGTGTTTACAAACCTTACAAAATATTTGTTTCAGTAAAATTCACAAATATACATTCCTCCAGGCATTATTAGCCATTTTGTCAGATTGATTGTGACAGTAAACTCTCATTATGAGTAAAACTAATATTTTGTATTTGTAAACCTTACAAAAACAACTGATTCTAGTAAAACTCACATGGATACAAAATTATAAGCATTTTTAGACATAATGCATGTTTGGTTTTGGAGTTATGTTTAAATAATTGTCATATTGAATGTGGCAGTATACTGTCATTATGAGTAAAACCTAACGTTTATATTTGTCAACCTTACCAAAATACCTGATTCTGGTAAAACTCAAAAAGATACAATATTACAGGCATTTTCAGACTAAATGCATTTTGGTTTTGGAGTTATGTGTATATAACTTTCATATTTAGTATGACAGTTATACCATCATATTAAATAAAATAAAAAAACGTGTGTCTTTATAATCCTTACACATTATTTTTTTCCAGTAAAACTCACAAAGACAAATTTCTCCAGGCATTATTAGTCATTTATCATGTTTGGTTTAGGAGTCATTTTTAAATAACTGTCATATCAAATGTTGCAGTTATACTGTCATTATGAGTAAAACACAAGTTTTGTATTTGTAAACCTTACCAAAATACCTGATTCTGGCAAAACTCACATAGATTCAATATAACAGGCAGTTTAAGACATATTGCAAGTTTGGTTTAGGAGTTTGGTTTTGGAATTATGTTTATCTAACTTTCATCTTTAGTATGACAGTCATCATATTGAGTAAAAAAAACAAATAACTTTTTTCTTTACAAACCTTACAAAATATTTTTTTTCTAGTAAAACTCACAAAGATTCATTTCTCCAGGCATTATTAGCCATTTAGCATATTTGGTTTAGGAGTTAAGTTTAAATAACTGTTATTTTGAATATGGCAGTTATACTGTCATTATGAGTAAAACACAATTTTTGTATTTGTAAACCATACCAAAATAACTGAATCTGATAAAACTCACATATATTCAATATTACAGGCATTTTTAGACGGATTTGCAAGTTGTGGTTTTGGTGTTATATTTATTCAACTTTCATATTTAGTATGACAGTTATACTGTCATATTGAGTAAAAAAAAGCTAACTTGTGTCTTTACAAAACTTACCAACTTTTTTTTTCCTGTAAAACTTACAAAGATACATTTCTCCAGGCAATATTTGACATTTTGCTTATGGTTTAGGAGTTATGTTTAAATAACAGTCAGATTGAATATGACAGTATACTGTCATAATAGTTTTTTACTCAATATGCCAGCATTGTTCTTAAAATCCTGAGATAATGCAAAAAAAGCAAAAAAAATGTTTTTCAACATAAATCCTACACCAAACATGCAACATGTCTAATAATGCCTGAAGACATGTATCTTTATTAGTTTTACTAGAAAATGTATCTTTTGTAAGTTTTGCAACGACACAAGTTAGTTTTTTTAATTCAATATAACAGTATAACTGTCAAACTGAATGTAAAAGTTATATAAACATAACTCCAAAACTGAACATGCATTGTGTCTAAAAATAACGAAAATATTGTATCTATGTGAATTTTACCAGATTAAGGTAATTTGGTAAGGTTTACAAATACAAAAATTGGGTTTTTGTCATAATGACAGATAACTGCTACATTCAATTTGACAGTTATTTAAACATATCTTCCTAACCACACATGCAAAATAGGCTAATAAAGCCTAAAACAATGCATCCTTGTGAGTTTTACTCGAAACATATGCTATTTTAAGGCTTGCAAACACAAAAAGTAGTTTTTTACTCATTATGACAGTAATGTTCTGAAAATCCTGAGATAATGCGAAATAAGCAATAAAAATGTTTTTCAACATAATTCCTACACCAAACATGCAACATGTCTAATAATACTTAAAGATATGTATCTTTGTTAGTTTTACTAGAAACATTATCTTTTGTAAGTTTTGCAAAGAGGCAAGTTAGTTTTTTTATTTCAATATTACAGTATAACTGTCATACCAAATATGAAATATATATAAACATAACTCCAAAATTGAACATGCATTATGTCTAAAAATGCCTAAAATATTGTATCTATGTGAGTTACACCAGAATCAGGTAATTTGGTAAGGTTTACAAATACGAAAAATGTTTTTTTTCATAATGACAGATAACTGCTACATTCAATTTGACAGTTATTTAAAGATAACTTCCTAACCACACTTGCAAAATAGGCTAATAAAGCCTAAAACAATGCATCCATGTGAGTTTTACTTGAAACATTTGCTATTTCAAGGCTTGCAAACACAAAAAGTAGTTTTTTACTCATTATGACAGTAATGTTCTTAAAATCCTGAGATAATGCGAAATAAGCAATAAAAATTTTTTTCAACATAATTCCTACACCAAACACGCAACATGTCTAATAATGCTTGATGATATGCATCTTTGTTAGTTTTACTAGAAACATTTTCTTTTGTAAGTTTTGCAAAGAGGCAAGTTAGTTTTTTCAATTCAATATGAGAAGTATAACTGTCAAACCAAATATGAAAGTTATATAAACATAACTCCAAAATTGAACATGTATTATGTGTAAAAATGCCTAAAATATTGTATCTATGTGAGTTTTACAAGAATCAGTTAATTTGGTAAGGAGTACAATTACATAAATTAGGGGTTTACTCATAATGACAGATAACTGCTACATTCAATTTGACAGTTATTTAAACATATCTTCCTAATCACACATGCAATTAGGTTAATAAAGCCTAAAACAATGCATCCTTGTGAGTTTTACTCGAAACATTTGCTATTAAAAGGCTTGCAAACACAAAAAGTAGTTTTTTACTCATTATGACAGTAATGTTCTGAAAATCCTGAGATAATGCGAAATAAGCAATAAAAATGTTTTTCAACATAATTCCTACACCAAACATGCAACATGTCTAATAATACTTAAAGATATGTATCTTTGTTAGTTTTACTAGAAACATTATCTTTTGTAAGTTTTGCAAAGAGGCAAGTTAGTTTTTTTATTTCAATATTACAGTATAACTGTCATACCAAATATGAAATATATATAAACATAACTCCAAAATTGAACATGCATTATGTCTAAAAATGCCTGTAATATTGTATATATGTGAGTTACACCAGAATCAGGTAATTTGGTAAGGTTTACAAATACGAAAAATTTTTTTTTTCATAATGACAGTATAACTGCTACATTCAATTTGACTGTTATTTAAACAAAACTTCCTAATCACTCATGCAATTAGGTTAATAAAGCCTAAAACAATGCATCCTTGTGAGTTTTACTCGAAACATTTGCTATTTTAAGGCTTGCAAACACAAAAAGTAGTTTTTTACTCATTATGACAGTAATGTTCTTAAAATCCTGAGATAATGCGAAATAAGCAATAAAAATGTTTTTCAACATAATTCCTACACCAAACATGCAACATGTCTAATAATGCTTGAAGATATGCATCTTTGTTAGTTTTACTAGAAACATTTTCTTTTGTAAGTTTTGCAAAGAGGCAAGTTAGTTTTTCAATTCAATATGAGAAGTATAACTGTCAAACCAAATATGAAAGTTATATAAACATAACTCAAAAACTAAACATGCATTATGTCTAAAAATGCCTAGATTATTGTATCTATGTGAGTTTTACAAGAATCAGTAAATTTGGTAAGGTGTACAATTACATAAAAAAGGGGTTTACTCATAATGACAGATAACTGCTACATTCAATTTGACAGTTATTTAAAGATAACTTCCTAACCACACTTGCAAAATAGGCTAATAAAGCCTAAAACAATGCATCCTTGTGAGTTTTACTCGAAACATATGCTATTTTAAGGCTTGCAAACACAAAAAGTAGTTTTTTTACTCATTATGACAGTAATGTTCTTAAAATCCTGAGATAATGCGAAATAAGCAATAAAAATGTTTTTCAACATAATTCCTACACCAAACATGCAACATGTCTAATAATGCTTGAAGATATGCATCTTTGTTAGTTTTACTAGAAAAATTATCTTTTGTAAGTTTTGCAAAGTGGCAAGTTAGTTTTTTTAATTCAATATGACAGTATAACTAACTGTCATACCAAATATGAAAGTTATATAAACATAACTCCAAAAATGAACATGCATTATGTCTAAAAATAACTAACATATTCTATCTATGTGAGTTTACAAGAATCAGTTCATTTGGTAAGGTGTACAATTACAAACATTAGGGGTTTACTCGTAATGACAGTTAACTGTTAAGTTCAATTTGACTGTTATTTAAACATAACTCCCTAACCACACATGCAAAATAGGTTAATAAAGCCTAAAACAATGCATCTTTTTGAGTTTTACTCGAAACATATGCTATTTTAAGGCTTGCAAACACAAAAAGTAGTGTTTTAATCATTATGACAGTAATGTTCTTAAAATCCTGAGATAATGCGAAATAAGCAATAAAAATGTTTTTTAACATAATTCCTACACCAAACATGTTACATGTCTAATAATGCGTGAAGATATGTATCTTTGTTAGTTTTACTAGAAAAATTATCTTTTGTAAGTTTTGCAAAGAGGCAAGTTAGTTTTATTTAATTCAATATGACAGTATAACTGTCATACCAAATATGAAATATATATAATCATAACTCCAAAATTGAACATGCATTTTGTCTAAAAACGCCTAAAATATTGTATCTATGTGAGTTACACCAGAATCAGGTAATTTGGTAAGGTTTACAAATACAAAAGTTGTTTTTTTTCATAATGACAGTTAACTGCTACATTCAATTTGACTGTTATTTAAACAAAACTTCCTAATCACACATGCAAATAGGTTAATAAAGCCTAAAACAATACATCCTTGTGAGTTTTACTCGAAACATTTGCTATTTTAAGGTTTGCAAACACAAAAAGTAGTTTTTTACTCATTACTCAGTAATGTTCTTAAAATCCTGAGATAATGCGAAATAAGCAATAAAAATGTTTTTCAACATAATTCCTACACCAAACATGCAACATGTCTAATAATGCTTGAAGATATGCATCTTTGTTAGTTTTACTAGAAAAATTATCTTTTGTAAGTTTTGCAAAGAGGCAAGTTAGTTTTTTTAATTCAATATGACAGTATAACTGTCATACCAAATATGAAAGTTATATAAACATAACTCCAAAACTGAACATGCATTATGTCTAAAAATAACTAACATATTCTATCTATGTGAGTTTTACAAGAATCAGTTCATTTGGTAAGGTGTACAATTACAAACATTAGGGGTTTACTCGTAATGACAGTTAACTGTTAAGTTCAATTTGACTGTTATTTAAACATAACTCCCTAACCACACATGCAAAATAGGTTAATAAAGCCTAAAACAATGCATCTTTTTGAGTTTTACTCGAAACATATGCTATTTTAAGGCTTGCAAACACAAAAAGTAGTTTTTTAATCATTATGACAGTAATGTTTTAAAATCCTGCGATAATGCGAAATAAGCAATAAAAATGTTTTTCAACATAATTCCTACACCAAACATGCAACATGTCTAATAATGCGTGAAGACATGGATCTTTGTTGGTTTTACTAGAAAAATTATCTTTGGTAAGTTTTGCAAAGAGGCAAGTTAGTTTTTTATTTCAATATGACAGTATAACTGTCATACCAAATATGAAATATATATAAACATAACTCCAAAATTGAACATGCATTATGTCTAAAAATGCCTAAAATATTGTATCTATGTGATTTAGACCAGAATAAGGTAATTTGGTAAGGTTTACAAATACAAAAGTTGTTTTTTTTCCATAATGACAGATACTGCTACATTCAATTTGACTGTTATTTAAACATAACTTCATAACCACACATGCAAAATAGGCTAATAAAGCCTAAAACAATGCATCCTTGTGAGTTTTAGTCAAAACATATGCTATTTTAAGGCTTGCAAACAAAAAAGTAGTTTTTTACTCATTATGACAGTAATGTTCTTAAAATCCTGAGATAATGCGAAATAAGCATTAAAAATGTTTTACATCACAAATCCTACACCAAACATGCAACATGTCTAATAACGCCTGGATACATGTATCCTTGTTAGTTTCACTAGAAAACATATCTTTTGTAACTTTTGCAATGACGCAAGTTAGATTTTTTAAATTCAATATGACAGCATAACTGTCATACCAAATGTAAAAGTTATATAAACATAACTCCAAAACTGAACTTGCATTATGTCTAAAAATGCCTGTAATATTGTATCTATGTGAGTTACACAAGAATCAGGTAATTTGGTAAGGTTTACAAATACAAAAATTGTTTTTTTTCATAATGACTAACTACTACATTCAACTAAACTGTTATTTAAACATAACTTCATAATCACACATGCAAATAGGTTAATGAAGCCTAAAACAATGCATCTTTTTGAGTTTTACTCGAAACATATGCTATTTTAAGGCTTGCAAACACAAAAAGTAGTTTTTTAATCATTATGACAGTAATGTTCTTAAAATCCTGAGATAATGCGAAATAAGCAATAAAAATGTTTTTTTAAGTAATTCCTACACCAAACATGTTACATGTCTAATAATGCGTGAATATATGTATCTTTGTTAGTTTTACTAGAAAAAATATCTTTTGTAAGTTTTGCAAAGAGGCAAGTTAGTTTTATTTAATTCAATATGACAGTATAACTGTCATACCAAATATGAAAGTTATATAAACATAACTCCAAAACTGAACATGCATTATGTCTAAAAATAACTAACATATTCTATCTATGTGAGTTTTACAAGAATCAGTTCATTTGGTAAGGTGTACAATTACAAACATTAGGGGTTTACTCGTAATGACAGTTAACTGTTAAGTTCAATTTGACTGTTATTTAAACATAACTCCCTAACCACACATGCAAAATAGGTTAATAAAGCCTAAAACAATGCATCTTTTTGAGTTTTACTCGAAACATATGCTATTTTAAGGCTTGCAAACACAAAAAGTAGTTTTTAATCATTATGACAGTAATGTTCTTAAAATCCTGAGATAATGCGAAATAAGCAATAAAAATGTTTTTCAACATAATTCCTACACCAAACATGCAACATGTCTAATAATGCGTGAAGACATGGATCTTTGTTGGTTTTACTAGAAAATATATCTTTTGTAAGTTTTGCAAAGAGGCAAGTTAGTTTTTTAATTCAATATGACAGTATAACTGTCATACCAAATATGAAATATATATAATCATAACTCCAAAATTGAACATGCATTTTGTCTAAAAACGCCTAAAATATTGTATCTATGTGAGTTACACCAGAATCAGGTAATTTGGTAAGGTTTACAAATACAAAAGTTGTTTTTTTTCATAATGACAGTTAACTGCTACATTCAATTTGACTGTTATTTAAACAAAACTTCCTAATCACACATGCAAATAGGTTAATAAAGCCTAAAACAATACATCCTTGTGAGTTTTACTCGAAACATTTGCTATTTTAAGGTTTGCAAACACAAAAAGTAGTTTTTTACTCATTATGACAGTAATGTTCTTAAAATCCTGAGATAATGCGAAATAAGCAATAAAAATGTTTTTCAACATAATTCCTACACCAAACATGCAACATGTCTAATAATGCGTGAAGATATGCATCTTTGTTAGTTTTACTAGAAAAATTATCTTTTGTAAGTTTTGCAAAGAGGCAAGTTAGTTTTTTTAATTCAATATGACAGTAAAACTGTCATACCAAATATGAAAGTTATAAAAACATAACTCCAAAATTGAACATGCATTATGTGTAAAATGCCTAGAATATTGAATCTATGTGAGTTTTACAAGAATCAGTTAATTTGGTAAGGTGTACAATTACATAAATTAGGGGTTTACTCATAATGACAGATAACTGCTACATTCAATTTGACAGTTATTTAAACATAACTTCCTAACCACACATGCAAAATAGGCTAATAAAGCCTAAAACAATGCGTCCTTGTGAGTTTTAGTCAAAACATATGCTATTTAAAGGTTTGCAAACACAAAAAGTAGTTTTTTACTCATTATGATAGTAATGTTCTTAAAATCCTGAGATAATGCGAAATAAGCAATAAAAATGTTTTTCACAACAAACATGCAACATGTCTTATAACGCCTGGATACATGTATCCTTGTAATTTCACAAGAAAACATATCTTTTGTAACTTTTGCAATGACGCAAGTTAGTTTTTTTAATTCAATATGACAGCATAACTGTCATACCAAATGTAAAAGTTATATAAACATAACTCCAAAACTGAACATGCATTATGTCTAAAAATGCCTGTAATATTGTATCTATGTGAGTTTTACCAGAATCAGGTAATTTGGTAAGGTTTACAAATACAAAAATTAGGGTTTACTCATAATGACAGAAAACTGCTACATTCAATTTGACAGTTATTTAAACATAACTTCCTAACCACACATGCAAAAGGCTAATACAGCCTAAAGCAGTGCCTCCTTGTGAGTTTTACTCGAAACATATGCTTTTTTAAGGCTTGCAAACACTAAAAGTAATTTTTTACTCAATATGACAGTAATGTTCTTAAAATCCTGAGATAATGCGAAATAAGCAATAAAAATGTTTTTCAACATAATTCCTACACTAAACATGCAACATATCTAATAATGCCTGAAGACATTTATCTTTGTTAGTTTTACTTGAAAAATTATCTTTTGTAAGTTTTGCAGAGAGGCAAGTTAGTTTTTTTAATTCAATATGACAGTATAACTGTCATACCAAATATGAAATATATATTACATAACTCCAAAACTGAACATGCATTATGTCTAAAAATGCCTAAAATATTGTATCTATGTGAGTTTTACAAGAATCAGTTAATCAGTTGTATTGTTAATTTTACCAGAATCAGGTATTGTTAAGGTTTACAAATACAAAAATTAGGTTTTACTCATAATGACAATATAACTGCCACATTTAACAAGACAGGTATTTAAACATAATTCCTAAACCACAAATGCAAAATGGCTAATAATGCCTGGAGCAATGTATCTTTGTGAGTTTTCCTGGAAAAAAAAATTGTAAGGTTTGTAAAGACACAAGTTAGTTTTTTACTTAATATGACAGTATAACTGGTATACTAAATATAAAAGTGAAATAAACATAACTCCAAAACCAAACTTGCAATACGTCTAAAAATGCCTGTAATATTGTATCTATGTGAGTTTTACCAGAATCAGTTTTTTTGGTAAGGTTTACATATACACAAATTTGGTTTTACTCATAAATGACAGTATAACTGCCACAATTAATATGACAGTTATGTAAACATAACTCCTATACCACACATGCAAAATGATTAATAATGCCTGGAGAAATGCATATTTGTGAGTTTTACTGGAAAAAACGAATTTGTAAGGTTTATAAAGATACAGGTTAAATGTTTTACTCAATATGATGATATAACTGTCATACTAAATATGAAAGTTATTTAGGTAAGGTAAGGTTTAAAATACAAAATATTAGTTTTACTCATAATGACAGTATACTGACAAAATGGCTAATAATGCCTTGAGGAATGTATCTTTGTGAGTTTTACTGGAAAAAATATTTTGTAAGGTTTGTAAAGACACAAGTTAGTTTTTTTTTACACAATTTAACAGTTTATCCGTCATACTATATATAAATAAATGATAAATGGGTTGTACTTGTATAGCGCTTTTCTACCTTCAAGGTACTCAAAGCACTTTGACACTACTTCCACATTTACCCATTCACACACACATATTCACACACTGATGGAGGGAGCTGCCATGCAAGGCGCTAACCAGCACCCATCAGGAGCAAGGGTGAAGTGACTCAGGACACAACGGACATGACGAGGTTGGTACTAGGTGGGGATTGAACCAGGGACCCTCGGGTCGCGCACTGGCCATTCTGCCACTGCGCCATGCAGTGAAAGTTATATAAACATAATTCCAAAACCAAATATGCAATCCGTCTAAAAATGCCTGTAATATTGAATATATGTGAGTTTTATCAGATTCAGGAATTTTGGTAAGGTTTACGAATACAAAAATTAGGTTTTACTCATAGTGACAATATAACTGCCACACTCAATATGACAGTTAATTAAACATAACTCCTAAAACACAAATGCAAAATGACTAATAATGCCTCGAGAAATGTATATTTGTGAATTTTACTGGAAAACAATATTTTGTAAGATTTGTAAAGATACAAATTACTTTTTTTTCACTCAATATGATGGTATAACTGTCATACTAGATATGAAAGTTAAATAAACATAACTCCAAAACTAAACTTGCAATACATCTAAAAATGCCTGTAATATTGAATCTATGTGAGTTTAACCAGAATCAGGTATTTAGGTAAGGTTTACAAATACAAAAATTGGGTTTTACTCATAATGACAGTATAACTGCCATATTCAAAATAACAGTTATTTAAACACAACTCCTAAACCAAACATGCTAAATGGCTAATAATGACTGGAGAAATGTATCTTTGTGAATTTTACTAGAAAAAACTATTTTGTAAGGTTTGTAAGGACAAAAGTTATTTTTTTTTACTGAATATGATGGTATAACTGTCAAACTAAATATAAAATTAATATAAACAAAATTCCAAAAACAAACTCCTAAACCAAACTTGCAATCCGTCTTAAACTGCCTGTAATATTGAATCTATATGAGTTTTACCTGAATCAAGTATTTTGGTAAAGACACGAGTTAGTTTTTTTTTTTTTTACATAATTTAACAGTATAGCTGTCATACTATATATTAAAGTTATATAAACATAACTCCAAAACCAAACATGCATTATATCTAAAAATGCCTGTAATATTGTATTCATGTGAGTTTAACTAGTATCAGTTGTTTTTGTAAGGTTTGCAAATACAAAATATCGGTTTTACTCACTATGACTACTGTCATAGTGAGATTGAATGTGACAGTATACTTACTGTCACATTCAATCTGACAGTTATTTAAACATAACTCCTAAACCAAACATGTTTTATGTCTAAAAATTCCTGTAATATTGTATCTATATGAGTTTTACCAGAATAAGTAAGGTTTACAAATACAAAAAATAGGTTTTACTCATAATGACAATATAACTGCCACACTCAACATGACAGTTATTTAAACATAATTCCTAAACCAAACATGATAAATGGCTAATAATGCCTGGAGAAATCTATCTTTGTGATTTTTACTAGAAAAAACTATTTTGTAAGGTTTTTTAAAGACAAAAGTTAGTTTTTTTTTTACTCAATATGATGTTATATAAAGTTATATAAACATAATTCCAAAACCAAACTCCTAAACCAAACTTGCAATATGTCTTAAAGTTAAAGTTAAAGTACCAATGATTGTCACACACACACTAGGTGTGGCGAAATTATTCTCTGCATTTGACCCATCACCCTTGATGGGTCAAATGCATCAAGGGTGATGCATTTGACCCTTGATGCATCAAGGGTCCACTGCTCCCCTCACCCTGGGAGGTGAGGGGAGCAGTGGGCAGCAGCGGTGGCTGCGCCCGGGAATCATTTTGGTGATTTAACCCCCAATTCCAACCCTTGATGCTGAGTGCCAAGCAGGGAGGTAATGGGTCCCATTTTTATAGTCTTTGGTATGACTCGGCCGGGATTTGAACTCCCAACCTACCGATCTCAGGACGGACACTCTAACCACTAGGCCACTGAGTAGGTAAAACTGCCTGTAATATTTTATCTATGTGAGTTTTACCGGAATCAGGTATTTTGGTAAGGTTTACAAATACAAAACTTGGGTTTTATTCATAATGACTGTATAACTGCAATATTTGATATGACAGTTATTTAAACACAACTCCTAAACCAAACATGCTAAATGGCTAATAATGCCTGGACAAATGTATCTTTGTGAATTTTACTAGAAAAAAATATTTTGTAAGGTTTGTAAAGAAAAAAGTTTTTTTTTTTTACTGAATATGATGGTATAACTGTCAAACTAAATATACAATTATTATAAACATAATTCCAAAAACAAACTCCAAACCAGACTTGCAATCCGTCTTAAACTGCCTGTAATATTGAATCTATATGAGTTTTACCAGAATCAGGTATTTTGGTAAGGTTTACAAATACAAAACTTGGGTTTTACGCATAATGACAGTATAACTGCATTATTTGAAATGACAGTTATTTAAACATAACTCCTAAACAAAACATGATAAATGGCTAATAATGCCTGGAAAAATGTATATAAACATAACTCCAAAACCAAACATGCATTATGTCTAAAAATGCCTTTAATATTGTATCTATGTGAGTTTAACCAGAATCAGGTATTTTGGTAAGGTTTATAAATACAAAAATTAGGTTTTACTCATAATGACAGTATAACTGCCACCCTCAAAATGATGGTTATGTAAACATAACTCCTAAACCACACATGCACGATGGCTAATAATGCCTGGAGAAATGTATCTTTGTGAGATTTACAGGGGGGGGAAAAATTGTAAGGTTTGTAAAGACACAAGTTATAACTGTCATAATAAATGTAAAAGTTATATAAACATAACTCCATTACCAAACATGCAATCCGTCTAAAAATGCCTGTAATATTGAATCTCTGTGAGTTTTACTAGAATCAGGTATTTTGTTAAGGTTTACAAATAAAAATATAGGTTTTACTCACTATGACAGTATACTGTCACATTCAATCTGACTGTTATTTAAACATACATTCTAAACCACAAATGCAAAATGGCTAATATTAACTGGAGAAATGTATTTTTGTGAGTTTTACTGGAAAATAAAAAATTTTGTAAGGTTTGTATAGACACAAGTTAGTTTATTTTACTCACTATGATGGAAACATGCTTTATGTCTCAAAAATCCTGTAATATTTTATCAATGTGAGTTTTATCAGAATCAGTTATTTTGGTAATTTTACAAATACTGCCACACTCAAAATGACAGTTATTTAAACATAACTCTAACCAAACATGATTAATGGCTAATAATGCCTGGAGAAATGTATCTTTGTGAGTTTTACTGGAAAAAAAATAATTTTTAAGGTTTATAAAGACACAAGTTAGTTTTTTTTACATAGTATAACTGTAATACTAAATATAAAAAATATATAAACATATATAAACATAACTCCAAAACCAAACATGCTTTATGTCTAAAAATGCCTCAAATATTGTATCCATGTGAGTTTTACTAGAATAAGTTGTTTTTGTAAGGTTTGCAAATACAAAATATTGGTTTTACTCACTTTGACAGTATACTGTCACATTCAGTCTGACAGTTATTTAAACATAACTCCTAAACCACACATACAAAATGACTAATAATGCCTGGAGAAATGTATCTTTGTGAGTTTTACTGGGAAATAATTTTTGTAAGGTTTGTAAAGACACAAGTTAGTTTTTTTTTACTCAATATGACAGTATAACTGTCATACTAAATATGAAAGTTATATAAACATGATTCCAAAACCAAACATGCATTATGTCTTAAAATGCCTGTAATATTGTATCTATGTGAGTTTTACTACAATCAGGTATTTTGGTAAGGTTCACAAATACAAAAATTAAGTTTTACTCATAAAGACAGTATAACTGCCACACGCAAAATGACAGTTATTTAAACATAACTCCTAAACCACACATGCAAAAATGCTAATAATGCCTAAAACAATGTATCCTTGTGAGTTTTACTCGAACATGTGCTTTTTTAAGGTTTGCAATTACAAAAAGTAGTTTTTTACTCCATATTACAGAATTGTTCTTAAAACCCTTGAATAATGCGGAAAAAGCAATAAAAATAAATTTCAACATAATTCCTAAACCAAACATGCAAAATGTCTAATAAAGCCTGTAGACATGTGTCTTTGTTAGTTTTACTAGGAAAAATATATTTTGTAAGGTTTGCAAAGTTGCAAAAATGCAAGTTTTAATTCATCATGACTGTATAACTTTCATACTAAATATGAAAGTCACATCATTCCAAAACTAAACATGCACCATGTTTAAAAATGCCTAAAATATTGTATCTATGTGAGTTTTACCAGAATCAGCTAATTTGGTAAGGTTTACAAATACAAAAATTAGGTTTTACTCATAATGACAGTATAACTTCTCTAATCAGTTTGACAGTTATTTAAACATAACTTCCTAACCACAAAATCCTGATATAATGCGAAAAAAGCAATAAAATAGTTTTTCAACATAATTCCTAAACCAAACATGCATTATGTCTTAAAATGCCTATAATATTGTATCCAAGTGAGTTTTAGTAGAATCATTTGTTTTTGTAAGGTTTGCAAATACAACATTTATGGTTTTACTCACTATGACAGTATACTGTCACATTCAATCTGACTGTTATTTAAACATAAATTCTAAACCACAGATGCAAAATGGCTAATAATGCCTGGAGAAATGTATTTTTGTGAGTTTTAATGGAAAAAAAATATTTTGTAAGGTTTGTTTGGACACAAGTTAGTTTTTTTACTCAATATGATGGTATAACTGTCTTACTAAATTTGAAAGTTATATAAACATAACTTCAAAACCAAACATGCAATCCGTCTAAAAATGCCTGTAATATTGAATCTATGTGAGTTTTACCAGAAACAGATATTTTGGTAAGGTTTACAAATACAAAAATTAGGTTTTACTCATAATGACAGTATAACTGCAACGTTCAAAATGACAGTTATTTAAACATAATTCCTAAACCACACATACAAAATGACTAATAACGCCTGGATGTATCTTTGTGAGTTTTATTGAAAAAAAAATAAAAATATTTTGTAAGGTTTGTAAAGACACAAGTTAGTTTTTTTACTTAATATGACAGTATAACTGTCATACTAAATATGAAAGTTATATAAACATAACTCCAAAACCAAACATGCATTATGTCTAAAAATGCCTGTAATATTGTATCTATGTGAGTTTTACTACAATCAGGTATTTTGGTAAGGTTTACAAATACAAAAATAAGGTTTTACTCATAATGACAGTATAACTGCCACACTCAATATGACAGTTATTTAAATATAACTCCTAAACCACACATGCAAAATGGCTAATAATGCTTGGAAAAAATTGTAAGGTTTGTAAAACAAGTCATTGTTTTTACTCAATATGACATTATAACTGTCATACTAAATGTAAAAGTTATATAAACATAACTCCAAAACCAAACATGCATTATATCTAAAAATAACTTTAATATTGTATACATGTGAGTTTTACTAGAATCAGTTGTTTTTGTAAGGTTTACAAATACAAAATATTAGTTTTACTCATAATGACAGTATACTGACAAAATGGCTAATAATGCCTGAGGAATGTATCTTTGTGAGTTTTACTGGAAAAAATATTTTGTAAGGTTTGTAAAGACACAAGTTAGTTTTTTTTACACAATTTAACAGTTTAGCTGTCATACTATATATGAAAGTTATATAAACATAATTCCAAAACCAAATATGCAATCCGTCTAAAAATGCCTGTAATATTGAATCTATGTGAGTTTTACCAGAAACAGATATTTTGGTAAGGTTTACAAATACAAAAATTAGGTTTTACTCATAATGACAGTATAACTGCAATGTTCAAAATGACAGTTATTTAAACATAATTCCTAAACCACACATACAAAATGACTAATAACGCCTGGATGTATCTTTGTGAGTTTTATTGAAAAAAAAATAAAAATATTTTGTAAGGTTTGTAAAGACACAAGTTAGTTTTTTTACTTAATATGACAGTATAACTGTCATACTAAATATGAAAGTTATATAAACATAACTCCAAAACCAAACATGCATTATGTCTAAAAATGCCTGTAATATTGTATCTATGTGAGTTTTACTACAATCAGGTATTTTGGTAAGGTTTACAAATACAAAAATAAGGTTTTACTCATAATGACAGTATAACTGCCACACTCAATATGACAGTTATTTAAATATAACTCCTAAACCACACATGCAAAATGGCTAATAATGCTTGGAAAAAATTGTAAGGTTTGTAAAACAAGTCATTGTTTTTACTCAATATGACATTATAACTGTCATACTAAATGTAAAAGTTATATAAACATAACTCCAAAACCAAACATGCATTATATCTAAAAATAACTTTAATATTGTATACATGTGAGTTTTACTAGAATCAGTTGTTTTTGTAAGGTTTACAAATACAAAATATTAGTTTTACTCATAATGACAGTATACTGACAAAATGGCTAATAATGCCTGAGGAATGTATCTTTGTGAGTTTTACTGGAAAAAATATTTTGTAAGGTTTGTAAAGACACAAGTTAGTTTTTTTTACACAATTTAACAGTTTAGCTGTCATACTATATATGAAAGTTATATAAACATAATTCCAAAACCAAATATGCAATCCGTCTAAAAATGCCTGTAATATTGAATATATGTGAGTTTTATCAGATTCAGGTATTTTGGTAAGGTTTACAAATACAAAAACTAGGTTTTACTCATAGTGACAATATAACTGCCACACTCAATATGACAGTTAATTAAACATAACTCCTAAAACACAAATGCAAAATGACTAATAATGCCTAGAGAAATGTATATTTGTGAATTTTACTAGAAAACAATATTTTGTAAGATTTGTAATGATACAAATTACTTTTTTTTTACTCAATATGATGGAATAACTGTCATACTAGATATGAAAGTTATATAAACATAACTCCAAAACCAAACATGCTTTATGTCAAAAAATTCCTGTAATATTGTATCGGTGTGGGTTTTACCAGAATCAGGTATTTTGGTAAGGTTTACAAATACAAAAATTAGGTTTTACTCATAATGACAGTATACTGTCACATTCAATCTGACAGTTATTTAAACATAACTCCTAAACCACAAATACAAAAAGGCTAATAATGCCTGGAGAAATGTATCTTTGTGAGTTTTCCTGAAAAAAAAAAAAAAAAAAAATTATAAGGTTTGTAAAGACACAAGTTAGTTTTTTTTTTTACTTAATATGACAGTATAACTGTCATACTTTATATGAAAGTTAAATAATTATAACTCCAAAACCAAACTTGCAATATGTCTAAAAATGCCTGTAATATTGAATCTATGTGAGTTTTAACAGAATCAGGTATTTAGGTAAGTTTTACAAATACAAAAATTGGGTTTTACTCATAATAACAGTATAACTGCCATATTCAAAATAATAGTTATTTAAACACAACTCCTAAACCAAACATGCTAAATGGCTAATAATGCCTGGAGAAATGTATCTTTGTGAATTTTACTAGAAAAAACTATTTTGTAAGGTTTGTAAAGAAAAAAGTTATTTTTTTTACTGAATATGATGGTATAACTCTCAAACTAAATTAAAAATTAATATAAACATAATTCCAAAACCAAACTCCTAAACCAAACTTGCAATATGTCTTAAATTGCCTGTAATATTTAATCTATGTGAGTTTTACCAGAATCAGGTATTTTGGTAAGGTTTACAAATACAAAATTTGGCTTATACTCATAATGACAGTATAAATGCAACATTTGATATGACAGTTATTTAAACATAACTCATAGATTAAACATGATAAATTGCTATTAATGCCTGGAGAAATGTATCAGTGTGAGTTTTACTGGAAACAAATAATTTGTAAGGTTTATAAAGACATACGTTAGTTTGTTTTTTTATTTAATATGATGGTATAACTGTCACACTAAATATAAATGATAAATGATAAATGGGTTGTACTTGTATAGCGCTTTTCTACCTTCAAGGTACTCAAAGCGCTTTGACACTACTTCCACATTTACACATTCACACACACATTCACAGACTGATGGAGGGAGCTGCCATGCAAGGCGCTAACCAGCACCCATCAGGAGCAAGGGTGAAGTGTCTTGCCCAGGACACAACGGACATGACGAGGTTGGTACTAGGTGGGGATTGAACCAGGGACCCTCGGGTCTCGCACGGCCATTCTGCCACTGCGCCACGCCGTCCCTAAATATTACAGTTATATAAATATAACTCCAAAACCAAACATACATTATGTTTAAAAATGCCTGTAATATTGTATCTATGTGAGTTTTACCAGAATCAGGTATTTTGGTAAGGTTTACAATTACAAAAATTAGGTTTTACTCATAATGACAGAATAACTGCCACATTGACTGCCACCAAACATGTATTGTGTTTAAAAATGCTTATAATTTTGTATCCATGTGAGTTTTACTATAATCAGTTGTTTTTGTAAGGTTTACAAATACAAAATATTAGTGTTACTCATAATGACAGTATACTGACAAAATGGCTAATAATGCCTTGAGGAATGTATCTTTGTGATTTTTACTGGAAAAAATATTTTGTAAGGTTTGTAAAGACACAAGTTAGTTTTTTTTTACACAATTTAACAGTTTAGCTGTCATACTATATATGAAAGTTATATAAACATAATTCCAAAACCAAATATGCAATCCCTCTAAAAATGCCTGTAATATTGAATATATGTGAGTTTTATCAGATTCAGGTATTTTGGTAAGGTTTACGAATACAAAAATTAGGTTTTACCCATAGTGACAATATAACTGCCACACTCAATATGACAGTTAATTAAACATAACTCCTAAAACACAAATGCAAAATGACTAATAATGCCTCGAGAAATGTATATTTGTGAATTTTACTGGAAAACAATATTTTGTAAGATTTGTAAAGATACAAATTACTTTTTTTTTACTCAATATGATGGTATAACTGTCATACTAGATATGAAAGTTAAATAAACATAACTCCAAAACTAAACTTGCAATACGTCTAAAAATGCCTGTAATATTGAATCTATGTGAGTTTAACCAGAATCAGGTATTTAGGTAAGGTTTACAAATACAAAAAGTGGGTTTTACTCATAATGACAGTATAACTGCCATATTCAAAATAACAGTTATTTAAACACAACTCCTAAACCAAACATGCTAAATGGCTAATAATGCCTGGAGAAATGTATCTTTGTGAATTTTACTAGAAAAAACTATTTTGTAAGGTTTGTAAGGACAAAAGTTATTTTTTTTTTACTGAATATGATGGTATAACTGTCAAACTAAATATAAAATTAATATAAACATAATTCCAAAAACAAACTCCTAAACCAAACTTGCAATCCGTCTTAAACTGCCTGTAATATTGAATCTATATGAGTTTTACCTGAATCAGGTTTTTTGGTAAAGACACGAGTTAGTTTTGTTTTTTTTACATAATTTAACAGTATAGCTGTCATACTATATATTAAAGTTATATAAACACAACTCCAAAACCAAATATGCAATCCGTCTAAAAATGCCTGTAATATTGAATATATGTGAGTTTTATCAGAATCAGGTATTTTGGTAAGGTTTACAAAAACAAAAATTTGGTTTTACTCATAGTGACAGTATAACTGCCATACTCAATATGACAGTTAATTACTCCTAATAACTCCTAAAACACAAATGCAAAATGACTAATAATGCCTAGAGAAAGGTATATTTGTGAGTTTTACTGGAAAACAATATTTTGTAAGGTTTGTAAAGATACAAAATATTTGTTGTTTTTTACTCAATATGATGGTATAACTTTCATACTAAATATGAAAGTTATATAAACATAACTCCAAAACCAAACATGCTTTATGTCTAAAAATTCCTGTAATATTGTATCGATGTGGGTTTAACCAGAATCAGGTATTATGCCTAGAGAAATGTATCTTTGTGAGTTTTACTGGGAAACCTTTTTTTTTGTAAGGTTTATAAAGACACACGTTTTTTTTTTTTACTCAATATGATGGTATAACTGTCATACTAAATATAAAAGTTGTAAAAACATAACTCCAAAACCAACTAAAAATGCCTGCAATATTGTATCTATGTGATTTTTACCAGAATCAGGTATTTTTGGTAAGGTTTACAAATACAAAAATTAGGTTTTACTCACTATGACAGTATACTGTCACATTCAATCTGACAGTTATTTAAACATACTGTAACTCCTAAATCACAATTACAAAATGGCTAATAATGCTTGGAAAAATGTATCTTAGTGAGTTTTCCTGGAAAAAAAACAATTTTTTATAAGGTTTGTAAAGAAACAAGTTAGTTTTTTTACTTAATATGACAGTATAACTGTCATACTAAATGTAAAAAAATTATAAACATAACTCCAAAACCAAACATGCATTATATCTAAAAATGCCTGTAATATTGTATTCATGTGAGTTTAACTAGAATCAGTTGTTTTTGTAAGGTTTGCAAATACAAAATATTGGTTTTACTCACTATGACAGTATACTGTCACATTCAATCTGACAGTTATTTAAACATAACTCCTAAACCAAACATGTTTTATGTCTAAAAATTCCTGTAATATTGTATCTATATGAGTTTTACCAGAATAAGTAAGGTTTACAAATACAAAAAAATAGGTTTTACTCATAATGACAATATAACTGCCACACTCAACATGACAGCTATTTAAACATAATTCCTAAACCAAACATGATAAATGGCTAATAATGCCTGGAGAAATCTATCTTTGTGATTTTTACTAGAAAAAACAATTTTGTAAGGTTTTTTAAAGACAAAAGTTAGTTGTTTTTTTACTCAATGTGATGGTATAACTGTCATACTAAATATGAAAGTTATATAAACATAATTCCAAAACCAAACTCCTAAACCAAACTTGCAATATGTCTTAAAGTTAAAGTTAAAGTACCAATGATTGTCACACACACACCAGGTGTGGCGAAATTATTCTCTGCATTTGACCCATCACCCTTGATCACCCCCTGGGAGGTGAGGGGAGCAGTGCCCGGGAATCATTTTGGTGATTTAACCCCCAATTCCAACCCTTGATGCTGAGTGCCAAGCAGGGAGGTAATGGGTCCCATTTTTATGGTCTTTGGTATGACTCGGCCGGGATTTGAACTCCCAACCTACCGATCTCAGGACGGACACTCTAACCACTAGGCCACTGAGTAGGCAAAACTGCCTGTAATATTTTATCTATGTGAGTTTTACCGGAATCAGGTATTTTGGTAAGGTTTACAAATACAAAACTTGGGTTTTACTCATAATGACAGTATAACTGCAATATTTGATATGACAGTTATTTAAACACAACTCCTAAACCAAACATGCAAAATGGCTAATAATGCCTGGACAAATGTATCTTTGTGAATTTTACTAGAAAAAAATATTTTGTAAGGTTTGTAAAGAAAAAAGTTTTTTTTTTTTTACTGAATATGATGGTATAACTGTCAAACTAAATATACAATTATTATAAACATAATTCCAAAAACAAACTCCAAACCAGACTTGCAATCCGTCTTAAACTGCCTGTAATATTGAATCTATATGAGTTTTACCAGAATCAGGTATTTTGGTAAGGTTTACAAATACAAAACGTGGGTTTTACGCATAATGACAGTAAACTGCATTATTTGATATGACAGTTATTTAAACATAACTCCTAAACAAAACATGATAAATGGCTAATAATGCCTGGAAAAATGTATATAAACATAACTCCAAAACCAAACATGCATTATGTCTAAAAATGCCTGTAATATTGTATCTATGTGAGTTTAACCAGAATCAGGTATTTTGGTAAGGTTTATAAATACAAAAATTAGGTTTTACTCATAATGACAGTATAACTGCCACCCTCAATATGATGGTTATGTAAACATAACTCCTAAACCACACATGCAAGATGGCTAATAATGCCTGGAGAAATGTATCTTTGTGAGATTTACAGGGGGGAAAAAAATTGTAAGGTTTGTAAAGACACAAGTTATAACTGTCATAATAAATGTAAAATTTATATAAACATAACTCCAATACCAAACATACAATCCGTCTAAAAATGCCTGTAATATTGAATCTCTGTGAGTTTTACTAGAATCAGGTATTTTGTTAAGGTTTACAAATAAAAATATAGGTTTTACTCACTATGACAGTATACTGTCACATTCAATCTGACTGTTATTTAAACATACATTCTAAACCACAGATGCAAAATGGCTAATATTAACTGGAGAAATGTATTTTTGTGAGTTTTACTGGAAAATAAAAAAATTTGTAAGGTTTGTATAGACACAAGTTAGTTTATTTTACTCAATATGATGGAAACATGCTTTATGTCCCAAAAATCCTGTAATATTTTATCAATGTGAGTTTTATCATAATCAGTTATTTTGGTAATTTTACAAATACTGCCACACTCAATATGACAGTTATTTAAACATAACTCTAACCAAACATGATTAATGGCTAATAATGCCTGGAGAAATGTATCTTTGTGAGTTTTACTGGAAAAAAAATAATTTTTAAGGTTTATAAAGACACAAGTTAGTTTTTTTTACTCATTATGACAGTATAACTGTAATACTAAATGTAAAAAATATATAAACATATATAAACATAACTCCAAAACCAAACATGCTTTATGTCTAAAAATGCCTGTAATATTGTATCCATGTGAGTTTTACTAGAATACGTTGTTTTTGTAAGGTTTGCAAATACAAAATATTGGTTTTACTCACTTTGACAGTATACTGTCACATTCAGTCTGACAGTTATTTAAACATAACTCCTAAACCACACATACAAAATGACTAATAATGCCTGGAGAAATGTATCTTTGTGAGTTTTACTGGGAAATAATTTTTGTAAGGTTTGTAAAGACACAAGTTAGTTTTTTTTTACTCAATATGACAGTATAACTGAAAGTTATATAAACATGATTCCAAAACCAAACATGCATTATGTCTTAAAATGCCTGTAATATTGTATCTATGTGAGTTTTACTACAATCAGGTATTTTGGTAAGGTTCACAAATACAAAAATTAAGTTTTACTCATAAAGACAGTATAACTGCCACACGCAAAATGACAGTTATTTAAACATAACTCCTAAACCACACATGCAAAAATGCTAATAATGCCTAAAACAATGCATCCTTGTGAGTTTTACTCGACCATGTGCTTTTTTAAGGCTTGCAATTACAAAAAGTAGTTTTTTACTCAATATTACAGAATTGTTCTTAAAATCCTTGAATAATGCGGAAAAAGCAATAAAAATAAATTTCAACATAATTCCTAAACCAAACATGCAAAATGTCTAATAAAGCCTGTAGACATGTGTCTTTGTTAGTTTTACTAGGAAAAATATATTTTGTAAGGTTTGCAAAGTTGCAAAGTTGCACATTTTAATTCATCATGACTGTATAACTTTCATACTAAATATGAAAGTCACATCATTCCAAAACTAAACATGCACCATGTTTAAAAATGCCTAAAATATTGTATCTATGTGAGTTTTACCAGAATCAGCTAATTTGGTAAGGTTTACAAATACAAAAATTAGGTTTTACTCATAATGACAGTATAACTTCTCTAATCAGTTTGACAGTTATTTAAACATAACTTCCAAACCACAAAATCCTGATATAATGCGAAAAAAGCAATAAAATAGTTTTTCAACATAATTCCTAAACCAAACACATTCAATTGACTGTATGTCTTAAAATGCCTATAATATTGTATCCAAGTGAGTTTTAGTAGAATCATTTGTTTTTGTAAGGTTTGCAAATACAACATTTTGGTTTTACTCACTATGACAGTATACTGTCACATTCAATCTGACTGTTATTTAAACATAAATTCTAAACCACAGATGCAAAATGGCTAATAATGCCTGGAGAAATGTATTTTTGTGAGTTTTAATGGAAAAAAAAATATTTTGTAAGGTTTGTTTGGACACAAGTTAGTTTTTTTACTCAATATGATGGTATAACTGTCTTACTAAATTTGAAAGTTATATAAACATAACTTCAAAACCAAACATGCAATCCGTCTAAAAATGCCTGTAATATTGAGTCTATGTGAGTTTTACCAGAAACAGGTATTTTGGTAAGGTTTACAAATACAAAAATTAGGTTTTACTCATAATGACAGTATAACTGCAACGTTCAAAATGACAGTTATTTAAACATGATTCCTAAACCACACATACAAAATGACTAATAACGCCTGGATGTATCTTTGTGAGTTTTATTGAAAAAAAATATATATATTTTGTAAGGTTTGTAAAGACACAAGTTAGTTTTTTTACTTAATATGACAGTATAACTGTCATACTAAATATGAAAGTTATATAAACATAACTCCAAAACCAAACATGCATTATGTCTAAAAATGCCTGTAATATTGTATCTATGTGAGTTTTACTACAATCAGGTATTTTGGTAAGGTTTACAAATACAAAAATAAGGTTTTACTCATAATGACAGTATAACTGCCACACTCAATATGACAGTTATTTAAATATAACTCCTAAACCACACATGCAAAATGGCTAATAATGCTTGGAAAAAATTGTAAGGTTTGTAAAACAAGTTATTGTTTTTACTCAATATGACATTATAACTGTCATACTAAATGTAAAAGTTATATAAACATAACTCCAAAACCAAACATGCATTATATCTAAAAAAAAACTTTAATATTGTATCCATGTGAGTTTTACTAGAATCAGTTGTTTTTGTAAGGTTTGCAAATACAAAATACTGGTTTTACTCATAATGACAGAATAACTGCCAGATTGACTGCCACCAAACATGTATTGTGTTTAAAAATGCTTATAATTTTGTATCCATGTGAGTTTTACTATAATCAGTTGTTTTTGTAAGGTTTACGAATACAAAATATTAGTTTTACTCATAATGACAGTATACTGACAAAATGGCTAATAATGCCTTGAGGAATGTATCTTTGTGAGTTTTACTGGAAAAAATATTTTGTAAGGTTTGTAAAGACACAAGTTAGTTTTTTTTACACAATTTAACAGTTTAGCTGTCATACTATATATGAAAGTTATATAAACATAATTCCAAAACAAAATATGCAATCCGTCTAAAAATGCCTGTAATATTGAATATATGTGAGGTTTACAAATACAAAAATTAGGTTTTACTCTTAGTGACAATATAACTGCCACACTCAATATGACAGTTAATTAAACATAACTCCTAAAACACAAATGCAAAATGACTAATAATGCCTAGAGAAATGTATATTTGTGAATTTTACTAGAAAACAATATTTTGTAAGATTTGTAAAGATACAAATTACTTTTTTTTTTACTCAATATGATGGAATAACTGTCATACTAGATATGAAAGTTATATAAACATAACTCCAAAACCAAACATGCTTTATGTCAAAAAATTCCTGTAATATTGTATCGGTGTGGGTTTTACCAGAATCAGGTATTTTGGTAAGGTTTACAAATACAAAAATTAGGTTTTACTCATAATGACAGTATACTGTCACATTCAATCTGACAGTTATTTAAACATAACTCCTAAACCACAAATACAAAAAGGCTAATAATGCCTGGAGAAATGTATCTTTGTGAGTTTTCCTGAAAAAAAAAAAAAAAAATTATGAGTTTTGTAAAGACACAAGTTAGTTGTTTTTTTTACTTAATATGACAGTATAACTGTCATACTAAATATGAAAGTTAAATAAACATAACTCCAAAACCAAACTTGCAATATGTCTAAAAATGCCTGTAATATTGAATCTATGTGAGTTTTACCAGAATCAGGTATTTAGGTAAGTTTTACAAATACAAAAATTGGGTTTTACTCATAATAACAGTATAACTGCCATATTCAAAATAATAGTTATTTAAACACAACTCCTAAACCAAACATGCTAAATGGCTAATAATGCCTGGAGAAATGTATCTTTGTGAATTTTACTAGAAAAAACTATTTTGTAAGGTTTGTAAAGAAAAAAGTTATTTTTTTTACTGAATATGATGGTATAACTCTCAAACTAAATTAAAAATTAATATAAACATAATTCCAAAACCAAACTCCTAAACCAAACTTGCAATATGTCTTAAATTGCCTGTAATATTTAATCTATGTGAGTTTTACCAGAATCAGGTATTTTGGTAAGGTTTACAAATACAAAATTTGGCTTATACTCATAATGACAGTATAAATGCAACATTTGATATGACAGTTATTTAAACATAACTCATAGATTAAACATGATAAATGGCTATTAATGCCTGGAGAAATGTATCTTTGTGAATTTTACTAGAAAAAACTATTTTGTAAGGTTTGTAAAGAAAAAAGTTATTTTTTTTACTGAATATGATGGTATAACTCTCAAACTAAATTAAAAATTAATATAAACATAATTCCAAAACCAAACTCCTAAACCAAACTTGCAATATGTCTTAAATTGCCTGTAATACTTAATCTATGTGAGTTTTACCAGAATCAGGTATTTTGGTAAGGTTTACAAATACAAAATTTGGCTTATACTCAAAATGACAGTATAAATGCAACATTTGATATGACAGTTATTTAAACATAACTCATAGATTAAACATGATACATGGCTATTAATGCCTGGAGAAATGTATCAGTGTGAGTTTTACTGGAAACAAATAATTTGTAAGGTTTATAAAGACATACGTTAGTTTTTTTTTTATTTAATATGATGGTATAACTGTCTACTAGAAAAAACTATTTTGTAAGGTTTGTAAGGACAAAAGTTATTTTTTTTTACTGAATATGATGGTATAACTGTCAAACTAAATATAAAATTAATATAAACATAATTCCAAAAACAAACTCCTAAACCAAATTTGCAATCCGTCTTAAACTGCCTGTAATATTGAATCTATATGAGTTTTACCTGAATCAGGTATTTTGGTAAAGACACGAGTTAGTTTTTTTTTTTTTACATAATTTAACAGTATAGCTGTCATACTATATATTAAAGTTATATAAACACAACTCCAAAACCAAAAATGCAATCTGTCTAAAAATGCCTGTAATATTGAATATATGTGAGTTTTATCAGAATCAGGTATTTTGGTAAAGTTTACAAAAACAAAAATTAGGTTTTACTCATAGTGACAGTAAAACTGCCATACTCAATATGACAGTTAATTACTCCTAATAACTCCTAAAACACAAATGCAAAATGACTAATAATGCCTAGAGAAAGGTATATTTGTGAGTTTTACTGGAAAACAATATTTTGTAAGGTTTGTAAAGATACAAAATATTTGTTGTTTTTTACTCAATATGATGGTATAACTTTCATACTAAATATGAAAGTTATATAAACATAACTCCAAAACCAAACATGCTTTATGTCTAAAAATTCCTGTAATATTGTATCGATGTGGGTTTAACCAGAATCAGGTATTATGCCTAGAGAAATGTATCTTTGTGAGTTTTACTGGGAAACCTTTTTTTTGTAAGGTTTATAAAGACACAAGTTTTTTTTTTTTACTCAATATGATGGTATAACTGTCATACTAAATATAAAAGTTGTAAAAACATAACTCCAAAACCAAACATGCATTATCTAAAAATGCCTGCAATATTGTATCTATGTGATTTTTACCAGAATCAGGTATTTTTGGTAAGGTTTACAAATACAAAAATTAGGTTTTACTCACTATGACAGTATACTGTCACATTCAATCTGACAGTTATTTAAACATACTGTAACTCCTAAATCACAATTACAAAATGGCTAATAATGCTTGGAAAAATGTATCTTAGTGAGTTTTCCTGGAAAAAAAACAATTTTTTATAAGGTTTGTAAAGAAACAAGTTAGTTTTTTTACTTAATATGACAGTATAACTGTCATACTAAATGTAAAAAAATTATAAACATAACTCCAAAACCAAACATGCATTATATCTAAAAATGCCTGTAATATTGTATTCATGTGAGTTTAACTAGAATCAGTTGTTTTTGTAAGGTTTGCAAATACAAAATATTGGTTTTACTCACTATGACAGTATACTGTCACATTCAATCTGACAGTTATTTAAACATAACTCCTAAACCAAACATGTTTTATGTCTAAAAATTCCTGTAATATTGTACTATATGAGTTTTACCAGAATAAGTAAGGTTTACAAATACAAAAAATAGGTTTTACTCATAATGACAATATAACTGCCACACTCAACATGACAGTTATTTAAACATAATTCCTAAACCAAACATGATAAATGGCTAATAATGCCTGGAGAAATCTATCTTTGTGATTTTTACTAGAAAAACTATTTTGTAAGGTTTTTTAAAGACAAAAGTTAGTTTTTTTTTTACTCAATATGATGGTATAACTGTCATACTAAATATGAAAGTTATATAAACATAATTCCAAAACCAAACTCCTAAACCAAACTTGCAATATGTCTTAAAGTTAAAGTTAAAGTTAAAGTACCAATGATTGTCACACACACACTAGGTGTGGCGAAATTATTCTCTGCATTTGACCCATCACCCTTGATCACCCCCTGGGAGGTGAGGGGAGCAGTGGGCAGCAGCGGTGGCTGCGCCCGGGAATCATTTTGGTGATTTAACCCCCAATTCCAACCCTTGATGCTGAGTGCCAAGCAGGGAGGTAATGGGTCCCATTTTTATAGTCTTTGGTATGACTCGGCCGGGATTTGAACTCCCAACCTACCGATCTCAGGACGGACACTCTAACCACTAGGCCACTGAGTAGGTAAAACTGCCTGTAATATTTTATCTATGTGAGTTTTACCGGAATCAGGTATTTTGGTAAGGTTTACAAATACAAAACTTGGGTTTTACTCATAATGACAGTATAACTGCAATATTTGATATGACAGTTATTTAAACACAACTCCTAAACCAAACATGCTAAATGGCTAATAATGCCTGGACAAATGTATCTTTGTGAATTTTACTAGAAAAAAATATTTTGTAAGGTTTGTAAAGAAAAAGTTTTTTTTTTTTTACTGAATATGATGGTATAACTGTCAAACTAAATATACAATTATTATAAACATAATTCCAAAAACAAACTCCAAACCAAACTTGCAATCCGTCTTAAACTGCCTGTAATATTGAATCTATATGAGTTTTACCAGAATCAGGTATTTTGGTAAGGTTTACAAATACAAAACTTGGGTTTTACGCATAATGACAGTATAACTGCATTATTTGATATGACAGTTATTTAAACATAACTCCTAAACAAAACATGATAAATGGCTAATAATGCCTGGAAAAATGTATATAAACATAACTCCAAAATCAAACATGCATTATGTCTAAAAATGCCTGTAATATTGTATCTATGTGAGTTTAACCAGAATCAGGTATTTTGGTAAGGTTTATAAATACAAAAATTAGGTTTTACTCATAATGACAATATAACTGCCACACTCAACATGACAGTTATTTAAACATAATTCCTAAACCAAACATGATAAATGGCTAATAATGCCTGGAGAAATCTATCTTTGTGATTTTTACTAGAAAAAACTATTTTGTAAGGTTTTTTAAAGACAAAAGTTAGTTTTTATTTTACTCAATATGATGGTATAACTGTCATACTAAATATGAAAGTTATATAAACATAATTCCAAAACCAAACTCCTAAACCAAACTTGCAATATGTCTTAAAGTTAAAGTTAAAGTTAAAGTACCAATGATTGTCACACACACACTAGGTGTGGCGAAATTATTCTCTGCATTTGACCCATCACCCTTGATCACCCCCTGGGAGGTGAGGGGAGCAGTGGGCAGCAGCGGTGGCTGCGCCCGGGAATCATTTTGGTGATTTAACCCCCAATTCCAACCCTTGATGCTGAGTGCCAAGCAGGGAGGTAATGGGTCCCATTTTTATAGTCTTTGGTATGACTCGGCCGGGATTTGAACTCCCAACCTACCGATCTCAGGACGGACACTCTAACCACTAGGCCACTGAGTAGGTAAAACTGCCTGTAATATTTTATCTATGTGAGTTTTACCGGAATCAGGTATTTTGGTAAGGTTTACAAATACAAAACTTGGGTTTTACTCATAATGACAGTATAACTGCAATATTTGATATGACAGTTATTTAAACACAACTCCTAAACCAAACATGCTAAATGGCTAATAATGCCTGGACAAATGTATCTTTGTGAATTTTACTAGAAACAATATTTTGTAAGGTTTGTAAAGAAAAAAGTTTTTTTTTTTTACTGAATATGATGGTATAACTGTCAAACTAAATATACAATTATTATAAACATAATTCCAAAAACAAACTCCAAACCAAACTTGCAATCCGTCTTAAACTGCCTGTAATATTGAATCTATATGAGTTTTACCAGAATCAGGTATTTTGGTAAGGTTTACAAATACAAAACTTGGGTTTTACACATAATGACAGTATAACTGCATTATTTGATATGACAGTTATTTAAACATAACTCCTAAACAAAACATGATAAATGGCTAATAATGCCTGGAAAAATGTATATAAACATAACTCCAAAATCAAACATGCATTATGTCTAAAAATGCCTGTAATATTGTATCTATGTGAGTTTAACCAGAATCAGGTATTTTGGTAAGGTTTATAAATACAAAAATTAGGTTTTACTCATAATGACAATACATTATTAGCTATTTATCATGTTTGGTTTAGGAGTTATGTTTAAATAACTGTTATTTTGAATATGGCAGTTATACTGTCATTATGAGTAAAACCCAATTTTTGTATTTGTAAACCTTACCAAAATACCAGATTCTGGTAAAACTCACATAGATTCAATATTACAGGAAGTTGAAGACAGATTGCAAGTTTGGTTTTGGAGTTATGTTTATTTAACTTTCATATTTAGTATGACAGTTATACTGTCATATTAAGTAAAAAAAACTAACTTGTTTCTTTACAAACCTTATAAAAAACAAAAAAAATTCCAGAAAAACTCACAAAGATAAATTTTTCCAGGCATTATTAGCCATTTTGTAATTGTGGTTTAGGAGTTACAGTATGTTTAAATAACTGTCAGATTGAATGTGACTGTATACTGTCATAGTGAGTAAAACCTATTTTTTGTATTTATAAACCTTACCAAAATTGCCTAATTCTGGTAAAAATCACATAGATACAATATTACAGGCATTTTTAGACATAATCCATGTTTGGTTTTGGAGTTATGTTTACATACATTTATCCAGGCATTATTAGCTATTTATCATGTTTGGTTTAGGAGTTATGTTTAAATAACTGTTATTTTGAATATGGCAGTTATACTGTCATTATGAGTAAAACCCAATTTTTGTATTTGTAAACCTTACCAAAATACCAGATTCTGGTAAAACTCACATAGATTCAATATTACAGGAAGTTGAAGACAGATTGCAAGTTTGGTTTTGGAGTTATGTTTATTTAACTTTCATATTTAGTATGACAGTTATACTGTCATATTAAGTAAAAAAAAAATTAACTTGTTTCTTTACAAACCTTATAAAAAAAAAAAAAATCCTGAAAAACTCACAAAGATACATTTTTCCAGGCATTATTAGCCATTTTGTAATTGTGGTTTAGGAGTTACAGTATGTTTAAATAACTGTCAGATTGAATGTGACATTATACTGTCATAGTGAGTAAAACCTATTTTTTGTATTTATAAACCTTACCAAAATTGCCTAATTCTGGTAAAAATCACATAGATACAATATTGCAGGCATTTTTAGACATAATGCATGTTTGGTTTTGGAGTTATGTTTATAAAACTTTTATATTTAGTATGACAGTTATACCATCCTATTGAGTAAAAAAAAAATAACTTGTGTCTTTATAAACCTTACAAAAAAAATGTTCCCAGTAAAACTCACAAAGATACATTTCTCCAGGCATAATTAGCCATTTATTATGTTTGGTTTAGGAGTTATGTTTAAATAACTGTCATATTGAGTGTGGCAGTTATACTGTCATTATGAGTAAAACCTATTTTTTGTATTTGTAAACTTTACCAAAATACCTGATTCTGGTAAAACCCACATTGATACAATATTACAGGAATTTTTAGACATAAAGCATGTTTGGTTTTGGAGTTATGTTTATATAACTTTCATATTTAGTATGAAAGTTTTACCATAATATTGAGTAAAAAACAAAAACTAATTTGTATCTTTACAAACCTTACAAAATATTGTTTTCCAGTAAAATTCACAAATATACCTTTCTCCAGGCATTATTAGTCATTTTGCATTTGTGTTTTAGGAGTTATGTTCAATTAACTGTCATATTGAGTGTGGCAGTTATACTGTCACTATGAGTAAAACCTAATTTTTGTTTTTGTAAACCTTACCAAAATACCTGATTCTGATAAAACTCACATATATTCAATATTACAGGCATTTTTAGACGGATTGCATATTTGGTTTTGGAGTTGTGTTTATATAACTTTCATATATAGTATGACAGCTATACTGTTATATTGTGTAAAAAAAAAAACTAACTTGTGTCTTTACCAAAATACCTGATTCTGGTCAAACTCATATAGATTTAATATTACAGGCAGTTTAAGACGGATTGCAAGTTTGGTTTAGGAGTTAGTTTTTGGAATTATGTTTATATTAATTTTATATTTAGTTTGACAGTTATACCATCATATTCAGTAAAAAAAAATAACTTTTGTCTTTACAAACATTACAAAATAGTTTTTTCTAGTAAAATTCACAAAGATACATTTCTCCAGGCAATATTAGTTATTTAGCATGTTTGGTTTAGGAGTTGTGTTTAAATAACTGTTATTTTGAATATGGCAGTTATACTGTCCTTATGAGTAAAACCCAAGTTTTGTATTTGTAAACCTTACCAAAATACCTGATTCCGGTGAAACTCATATAGATTCAATATTACAGGCAGTTTAAGACGGATTGCAAGTTTGGTTTAGGAGTTTGGTTTTGGAATGATGTTTATATTACTTTTATATTTAGTTTGACAGTTAAACCATCATATTGAGTAAAAAAAAAAAAAACTTTTGTCTTTACAAACCTTACAAAATATTTTTTTGTAGTAAAACTCACAAAGATACAATTCTCCAGGCATTATTAGCCATTTTGCATGTGTAGTTTAGGAGTTATGTTAACATAACCGTCATATTGAGGGCGGCAGTTATACTGTCATTATGAGTCAAACCTAATTTTTGTATTTATAAACCTTACCAAAATTCCTTATTCTGGTAAAACTCACATAGATACAATATTACAGGCATTTTTAGACATAATCCATGTTTGGTTTTGGAGTTATGTTTACATACATTTTTCCAGGCATTATTAGCTATTTATCATGTTTGGTTTAGGAGTTATGTTTAAATAACTGTTATTTTGAATATGGCAGTTATACTGTCATTATGAGTAAAACCCAATTTTTGTATTTGTAAACCTTACCAAAATACCAGATTCTGGTAAAACTCACATAGATTCAATATTACAGGAAGTTGAAGACAGATTGCAAGTTTGGTTTTGGAGTTATGTTTATTTAACTTTCATATTTAGTATGACAGTTATACTGTCATATTAAGTAAAAAAAAACTAACTTGTTTCTTTACAAACCTTATAAAAAAAAAAAAAATTTCCAGAAAAACTCACAAAGATAAATTTTTCCAGGCATTATTAGCCATTTTGTAATTGTGGTTTAGGAGTTACAGTATGTTTAAATAACTGTCAGATTGAATGTGACAGTATACTGTCATAGTGAGTAAAACCTATTTTTTGTATTTATAAACCTTACCAAAATTGCCTAATTCTGGTAAAAATCACATAGATACAATATTGCAGGCATTTTTAGACATAATGCATGTTTGGTTTTGGAGTTATGTTTATAAAACTTTTATATTTAGTATGACAGTTATACCATCCTATTGAGTAAAAAAAAAATAACTTGTGTCTTTATAAACCTTACAAAAAAAATGTTCCCAGTAAAACTCACAAAGATACATTTCTCCAGGCATAATTAGCCATTTATTATGTTTGGTTTAGGAGTTATGTTTAAATAACTGTCATATTGAGTGTGGCAGTTATACTGTCATTATGAGTAAAACCTATTTTTTGTATTTGTAAACTTTACCAAAATACCTGATTCTGGTAAAACCCACATTGATACAATATTACAGGAATTTTTAGACATAAAGCATGTTTGGTTTTGGAGTTATGTTTATATAACTTTCATATTTAGTATGAAAGTTTTACCATAATATTGAGTAAAAAACAAAAACTAATTTGTATCTTTACAAACCTTACAAAATATTGTTTTCCAGTAAAATTCACAAATATACCTTTCTCCAGGCATTATTAGTCATTTTGCATTTGTGTTTTAGGAGTTATGTTCAATTAACTGTCATATTGAGTGTGGCAGTTATACTGTCACTATGAGTAAAACCTAATTTTTGTTTTTGTAAACCTTACCAAAATACCTGATTCTGATAAAACTCACATATATTCAATATTACGGGCATTTTTAGACGGATTGCATATTTGGTTTTGGAGTTGTGTTTATATAACTTTCATATATAGTATGACAGCTATACTGTTAAATTGTGTAAAAAAAAAAAAACTAACTCGTGTCTTTACCAAAATACCAGATTCTGGTAAAACTCATATAGATTTAATATTACAGGCAGTTTAAGACGGATTGCAAGTTTGGTTTAGGAGTTAGTTTTTGGAATTATGTTTATATTAATTTTATATTTAGTTTGACAGTTATACCATCATATTCAGTAAAAAAAAATAACTTTTGTCTTTACAAACATTACAAAATAGTTTTTTCTAGTAAAATTCACAAAGATACATTTCTCCAGGCAATATTAGTTATTTAGCATGTTTGGTTTAGGAGTTGTGTTTAAATAACTGTTATTTTGAATATGGCAGTTATACTGTCATTATGAGTAAAACCCAAGTTTTGTATTTGTAAACCTTACCAAAATACCTGATTCCGGTGAAACTCATATAGATTCAATATTACAGGCAGTTTAAGACGGATTGCAAGTTTGGTTTAGGAGTTTGGTTTTGGAATGATGTTTATATTACTTTTATATTTAGTTTGACAGTTAAACCATCATATTGAGTAAAAAAAAAAAAAACTTTTGTCTTTACAAACCTTACAAAATATTTTTTTCTAGTAAAACTCACAAAGATACAATTCTCCAGGCATTATTAGCCATTTTGCATGTGTAGTTTAGGAGTTATGTTAACATAACCGTCATATTGAGGGCGGCAGTTATACTGTCATTATGAGTAAAACCTAATTTTTGTATTTATAAACCTTACCAAAATTCTTTATTCTGGTAAAACTCACATGGATACAATATTACAGGCATTTTTAGACATAATCCATGTTTGGTTTTGGAGTTATGTTTACATACATTTTTCCAGGCATTATTAGCTATTTATCATGTTTGGTTTAGGAGTTATGTTTAAATAACTGTTATTTTGAATATGGCAGTTATACTGTCATTATGAGTAAAACCCAATTTTTGTATTTGTAAACCTTACCAAAATACCAGATTCTGGTAAAACTCACATAGATTCAATATTACAGGAAGTTGAAGACAGATTGCAAGTTTGGTTTTGGAGTTATGTTTATTTAACTTTCATATTTAGTATGACAGTTATACTGTCATATTAAGTAAAAAAAAAACTAACTTGTTTCTTTACAAACCTTATAAAAAAAAAAAAATTCCTGAAAAACTCACAAAGATATATTTTTCCAGGCATTATTAGCCATTTTGTAATTGTGGTTTAGGAGTTACAGTATGTTTAAATAACTGTCAGATTGAATGTGACAGTATACTGTCATAGTGAGTAAAACCTATTTTTTGTATTTATAAACCTTACCAAAATTGCCTAATTCTGGTAAAAATCACATAGATACAATATTGCAGGCATTTTTAGACATAATGCATGTTTGGTTTTGGAGTTATGTTTATAAAACTTTTATATTTAGTATGACAGTTATACCATCCTATTGAGTAAAAAAAAAATAACTTGTGTCTTTATAAACCTTACAAAAAAAAATGTTCCCAGTAAAACTCACAAAGATACATTTCTCCAGGCATAATTAGCCATTTATCATGTTTGGTTTAGGAGTTATGTTTAAATAACTGTCATATTGAGTGTGGCAGTTATACTGTCACTATGAGTAAAACCTAATTTTTGTTTTTGTAAACCTTACCAAAATACCTGATTCTGATAAAACTCACATATATTCAATATTACAGGCATTTTTAGACGGATTGCATATTTGGTTTTGGAGTTGTGTTTATATAACTTTCATATATAGTATGACAGCTATACTGTTAAATTGTGTAAAAAAAAAAACTAACTCGTGTCTTTACCAAAATACCTGATTCTGGTAAAACTCATATAGATTTAATATTACAGGCAGTTTAAGACGGATTGCAAGTTTGGTTTAGGAGTTAGTTTTTGGAATTATGTTTATATTAATTTTATATTTAGTTTGACAGTTATACCATCATATTCAGTAAAAAAAAAAAACTTTTGTCTTTACAAACATTACAAAATAGTTTTTTTCACGTAAAATTCACAAAAATACATTTCTCCAGGCAATATTAGTTATTTAGCATGTTTGGTTTAGGAGTTGTGTTTAAATAACTGTTATTTTGAATATGGCAGTTATACTGTCATTATAAGTAAAACCCAATTTTTTTATTTGTAAACCTTACCTAAATACCTGATTCTGGTAAAACTCACATAGATTCAATATTACAGGCATTTTTAGACGTATTGCAAGTTTGGTTTTGGAGTTATGTTTATTTAACTTTCATATTTAGTATGACAGTTATACTGTCATATTAAGTAAAAAAAATTAACTTGTGTCTTTACAAACCTTATAAAAAAAATTTTTTTCCAGGAAAACTCACAAAGATACATTTCTCCAGGCATTATTAGCCATTTTGTATTTGTGGTTTAGGAGTTATGTTTAAATAACTGTCAGATTGAATGTGACAGTATACTGTCATTATGAGTAAAACCTAATTTTTGTATTTGTAAACCTTACCAAAAATACCTGATTCTGGTAAAAATCACATAGATACAATATTGCAGGCATTTTTAGACATAATGCATGTTTGGTTTTGGAGTTATGTTTATACAACTTTCATATTTAGTATGACAGTTCTACCATCATATTAAGTAGAAAAAAAAAAAACTTGTGTCTTTATAAACCTTACAATTTTTTTCTCCCCAAAACTCACAAAGATACATTTCTCCAGGCATAATTAGCCATTTATCATGTTTGGTTTCGGAGTTATCTTTAAATAACTGTCATATTGAGTGTGGCAGTTATTGTATTGTGTGTCATTATAAAAACAAAACTATTTTTTGTATTTGTATACCTTACCAAAATACCTGGTTCTGGTAGAACCCACACCGATACAATATTACAGGAATTTTTAGACATAAAGCATGTTTGGTTTTGGAGTTATGTTTATATAACTTTCATAATTAGTATGACAGTTATACCATCATATTGAGTAAAAAAAACCTAATTTGTTTCTTTACAAATCTTACAAAATATTGTTTTCCAGTAAAATTCACAAATATACATTTCTCTAGGCATTATTAGTCATTTTGCATTTGTGTTTTAGGAGTTATGTTTAATTAACTGTCATATTGAGTGTGGCAGTTATATTGTCACTATGAGTAAAACCTAATTTTTGCATTCGTAAACCTTACCAAAATACCTGAATCTGATAAAACTCACATATATTCAATATTACAGGCATTTTTAGACGGATTGCATATTTGGTTTTGGAATTATGTTTATATAACTTTCATATATAGTATGACAGCTAAACTGTTAAATTGTGTAAAAAAAAAACTAACTTGTGTCTTTACAAACCTTACAAAATATTTTTTCCAGTAAAACTCACAAAGATACATTCCTCAAGGCATTATTAGCCATTTTGTCAATATACTGTCATTATGAGTAAAACTAATATTTTGTATTTGTAAAACTTACAAAAACAACTGATTATAGTAAAACTCACATTGATACAAAATTATAAGCATTTTTAAACACAATGCATGTTTGGTGACAGTCAATGTGGCAGTTATACTGTCATTATGAGTAAAACCTAATTTTTGTAATTGTAAACCTTACCAAAATACCTGATTCTGGTAAACCTCACATAGATACAATATTACAGGCATTTTTAGACATAATGTATGTTTGGTTTTGGAGTTATATTTATATAACTTTCATATTTAGTATGACAGTATACCATCATATTAAATAAAAAAAACTAACTTGTGTCTTTATAAACCTTACAAAATATTGTTTTCCAGTAAAATTCACAAATATACATTTCTCTAGGCATTATTAGTCATTTTGCATTTGTGTTTTAGGAGTTATGTTTAAATAACTGTCATATTGAGTCTGGCAGTTATACTGTCACTATGAGTAAAACCTAATTTTTTGATTTGTTAACCTTACCAAAATACCTGATTCTGATAAAACTTACATATAATAAATATTACAGACATTTTTAGACGGATTGCATGTTTGGGTTTGGAGTTATGTTTATAAAACTTTCATATATAGTATGACAGCTATACTGTAAAATTAAGTTAAAAAAAAAACAACTAACGTATGTGTTTACAAACCTTACAAAATATTTGTTTCAGTAAAATTCACAAATATACATTCCTCCAGGCATTATTAGCCATTTTGTCAGATTGATTGTGACAGTAAACTCTCATTATGAGTAAAACTAATATTTTGTATTTGTAAACCTTACAAAAACAACTGATTCTAGTAAAACTCACATGGATACAAAATTATAAGCATTTTTAGACATAATGCATGTTTGGTTTTGGAGTTATGTTTAAATAATTGTCATATTGAATGTGGCAGTATACTGTCATTATGAGTAAAACCTAACGTTTATATTTGTCAACCTTACCAAAATACCTGATTCTGGTAAAACTCAAAAAGATACAATATTACAGGCATTTTCAGACTAAATGCATTTTGGTTTTGGAGTTATGTGTATATAACTTTCATATTTAGTATGACAGTTATACCATCATATTAAATAAAATAAAAAAACGTGTGTCTTTATAATCCTTACACATTATTTTTTTCCAGTAAAACTCACAAAGACAAATTTCTCCAGGCATTATTAGTCATTTATCATGTTTGGTTTAGGAGTCATTTTTAAATAACTGTCATATCAAATGTTGCAGTTATACTGTCATTATGAGTAAAACACAAGTTTTGTATTTGTAAACCTTACCAAAATACCTGATTCTGGCAAAACTCACATAGATTCAATATAACAGGCAGTTTAAGACATATTGCAAGTTTGGTTTAGGAGTTTGGTTTTGGAATTATGTTTATCTAACTTTCATCTTTAGTATGACAGTCATCATATTGAGTAAAAAAAACAAATAACTTTTTTCTTTACAAACCTTACAAAATATTTTTTTTCTAGTAAAACTCACAAAGATTCATTTCTCCAGGCATTATTAGCCATTTAGCATATTTGGTTTAGGAGTTAAGTTTAAATAACTGTTATTTTGAATATGGCAGTTATACTGTCATTATGAGTAAAACACAATTTTTGTATTTGTAAACCATACCAAAATAACTGAATCTGATAAAACTCACATATATTCAATATTACAGGCATTTTTAGACGGATTTGCAAGTTGTGGTTTTGGTGTTATATTTATTCAACTTTCATATTTAGTATGACAGTTATACTGTCATATTGAGTAAAAAAAAGCTAACTTGTGTCTTTACAAAACTTACCAACTTTTTTTTTCCTGTAAAACTTACAAAGATACATTTCTCCAGGCAATATTTGACATTTTGCTTATGGTTTAGGAGTTATGTTTAAATAACAGTCAGATTGAATATGACAGTATACTGTCATAATAGTTTTTTACTCAATATGCCAGCATTGTTCTTAAAATCCTGAGATAATGCAAAAAAAGCAAAAAAAATGTTTTTCAACATAAATCCTACACCAAACATGCAACATGTCTAATAATGCCTGAAGACATGTATCTTTATTAGTTTTACTAGAAAATGTATCTTTTGTAAGTTTTGCAACGACACAAGTTAGTTTTTTTAATTCAATATAACAGTATAACTGTCAAACTGAATGTAAAAGTTATATAAACATAACTCCAAAACTGAACATGCATTGTGTCTAAAAATAACGAAAATATTGTATCTATGTGAATTTTACCAGATTAAGGTAATTTGGTAAGGTTTACAAATACAAAAATTGGGTTTTTGTCATAATGACAGATAACTGCTACATTCAATTTGACAGTTATTTAAACATATCTTCCTAACCACACATGCAAAATAGGCTAATAAAGCCTAAAACAATGCATCCTTGTGAGTTTTACTCGAAACATATGCTATTTTAAGGCTTGCAAACACAAAAAGTAGTTTTTTACTCATTATGACAGTAATGTTCTGAAAATCCTGAGATAATGCGAAATAAGCAATAAAAATGTTTTTCAACATAATTCCTACACCAAACATGCAACATGTCTAATAATACTTAAAGATATGTATCTTTGTTAGTTTTACTAGAAACATTATCTTTTGTAAGTTTTGCAAAGAGGCAAGTTAGTTTTTTTATTTCAATATTACAGTATAACTGTCATACCAAATATGAAATATATATAAACATAACTCCAAAATTGAACATGCATTATGTCTAAAAATGCCTAAAATATTGTATCTATGTGAGTTACACCAGAATCAGGTAATTTGGTAAGGTTTACAAATACGAAAAATGTTTTTTTTCATAATGACAGATAACTGCTACATTCAATTTGACAGTTATTTAAAGATAACTTCCTAACCACACTTGCAAAATAGGCTAATAAAGCCTAAAACAATGCATCCATGTGAGTTTTACTTGAAACATTTGCTATTTCAAGGCTTGCAAACACAAAAAGTAGTTTTTTACTCATTATGACAGTAATGTTCTTAAAATCCTGAGATAATGCGAAATAAGCAATAAAAAATTTTTTCAACATAATTCCTACACCAAACACGCAACATGTCTAATAATGCTTGATGATATGCATCTTTGTTAGTTTTACTAGAAACATTTTCTTTTGTAAGTTTTGCAAAGAGGCAAGTTAGTTTTTTCAATTCAATATGAGAAGTATAACTGTCAAACCAAATATGAAAGTTATATAAACATAACTCCAAAATTGAACATGTATTATGTGTAAAAATGCCTAAAATATTGTATCTATGTGAGTTTTACAAGAATCAGTTACTTTGGTAAGGAGTACAATTACATAAATTAGGGGTTTACTCATAATGACAGATAACTGCTACATTCAATTTGACAGTTATTTAAACATATCTTCCTAATCACACATGCAATTAGGTTAATAAAGCCTAAAACAATGCATCCTTGTGAGTTTTACTCGAAACATTTGCTATTAAAAGGCTTGCAAACACAAAAAGTAGTTTTTTACTCATTATGACAGTAATGTTCTGAAAATCCTGAGATAATGCGAAATAAGCAATAAAAATGTTTTTCAACATAATTCCTACACCAAACATGCAACATGTCTAATAATACTTAAAGATATGTATCTTTGTTAGTTTTACTAGAAACATTATCTTTTGTAAGTTTTGCAAAGAGGCAAGTTAGTTTTTTTATTTCAATATTACAGTATAACTGTCATACCAAATATGAAATATATATAAACATAACTCCAAAATTGAACATGCATTATGTCTAAAAATGCCTGTAATATTGTATATATGTGAGTTACACCAGAATCAGGTAATTTGGTAAGGTTTACAAATACGAAAATTTTTTTTTTTCATAATGACAGTATAACTGCTACATTCAATTTGACCGTTATTTAAACAAAACTTCCTAATCACTCATGCAATTAGGTTAATAAAGCCTAAAACAATGCATCCTTGTGAGTTTTACTCGAAACATTTGCTATTTTAAGGCTTGCAAACACAAAAAGTAGTTTTTTACTCATTATGACAGTAATGTTCTTAAAATCCTGAGATAATGCGAAATAAGCAATAAAAATGTTTTTCAACATAATTCCTACACCAAACATGCAACATGTCTAATAATGCTTGAAGATATGCATCTTTGTTAGTTTTACTAGAAACATTTTCTTTTGTAAGTTTTGCAATGAGGCAAGTTAGTTTTTCAATTCAATATGAGAAGTATAACTGTCAAACCAAATATGAAAGTTATATAAACATAACTCAAAAACTAAACATGCATTATGTCTAAAAATGCCTAGATTATTGTATCTATGTGAGTTTTACAAGAATCAGTAAATTTGGTAAGGTGTACAATTACATAAAAAAGGGGTTTACTCATAATGACAGATAACTGCTACATTCAATTTGACAGTTATTTAAAGATAACTTCCTAACCACACTTGCAAAATAGGCTAATAAAGCCTAAAACAATGCATCCTTGTGAGTTTTACTCGAAACATATGCTATTTTAAGGCTTGCAAACACAAAAAGTAGTTTTTTACTCATTATGACAGTAATGTTCTTAAAATCCTGAGATAATGCGAAATAAGCAATAAAAATGTTTTTCAACATAATTCCTACACCAAACATGCAACATGTCTAATAATGCTTGAAGATATGCATCTTTGTTAGTTTTACTAGAAAAATTATCTTTTGTAAGTTTTGCAAAGTGGCAAGTTAGTTTTTTTAATTCAATATGACAGTATAACTAACTGTCATACCAAATATGAAAGTTATATAAACATAACTCCAAAAATGAACATGCATTATGTCTAAAAATAACTAACATATTCTATCTATGTGAGTTTACAAGAATCAGTTCATTTGGTAAGGTGTACAATTACAAACATTAGGGGTTTACTCGTAATGACAGTTAACTGTTAAGTTCAATTTGACTGTTATTTAAACATAACTCCCTAACCACACATGCAAAATAGGTTAATAAAGCCTAAAACAATGCATCTTTTTGAGTTTTACTCGAAACATATGCTATTTTAAGGCTTGCAAACACAAAAAGTAGTGTTTTAATCATTATGACAGGAATGTTCTTAAAATCCTGAGATAATGCGAAATAAGCAATAAAAATGTTTTTTAACATAATTCCTACACCAAACATGTTACATGTCTAATAATGCGTGAAGATATGTATCTTTGTTAGTTTTACTAGAAAAATTATCTTTTGTAAGTTTTGCAAAGAGGCAAGTTAGTTTTATTTAATTCAATATGACAGTATAACTGTCATACCAAATATGAAATATATATAATCATAACTCCAAAATTGAACATGCATTTTGTCTAAAAACGCCTAAAATATTGTATCTATGTGAGTTACACCAGAATCAGGTAATTTGGTAAGGTTTACAAATACAAAAGTTGTTTTTTTTCATAATGACAGTTAACTGCTACATTCAATTTGACTGTTATTTAAACAAAACTTCCTAATCACACATGCAAATAGGTTAATAAAGCCTAAAACAATACATCCTTGTGAGTTTTACTCGAAACATTTGCTATTTTAAGGTTTGCAAACACAAAAAGTAGTTTTTTACTCATTATGACAGTAATGTTCTTAAAATCCTGAGATAATGCGAAATAAGCAATAAAAATGTTTTTCAACATAATTCCTACACCAAACATGCAACATGTCTAATAATGCTTGAAGATATGCATCTTTGTTAGTTTTACTAGAAAAATTATCTTTTGTAAGTTTTGCAAAGAGGCAAGTTAGTTTTTTTAATTCAATATGACAGTATAACTGTCATACCAAATATGAAAGTTATATAAACATAACTCCAAAACTGAACATGCATTATGTCTAAAAATAACTAACATATTCTATCTATGTGAGTTTTACAAGAATCAGTTCATTTGGTAAGGTGTACAATTACAAACATTAGGGGTTTACTCGTAATGACAGTTAACTGTTAAGTTCAATTTGACTGTTATTTAAACATAACTCCCTAACCACACATGCAAAATAGGTTAATAAAGCCTAAAACAATGCATCTTTTTGAGTTTTACTCGAAACATATGCTATTTTAAGGCTTGCAAACACAAAAAGTAGTTTTTTAATCATTATGACAGTAATGTTTTAAAATCCTGCGATAATGCAAAATAAGCAATAAAAATGTTTTTCAACATAATTCCTACACCAAACATGCAACATGTCTAATAATGCGTGAAGACATGGATCTTTGTTGGTTTTACTAGAAAAATTATCTTTGGTAAGTTTTGCAAAGAGGCAAGTTAGTTTTTTATTTCAATATGACAGTATAACTGTCATACCAAATATGAAATATATATAAACATAACTCCAAAATTGAACATGCATTATGTCTAAAAATGCCTAAAATATTGTATCTATGTGATTTAGACCAGAATAAGGTAATTTGGTAAGGTTTACAAATACAAAAGTTGTTTTTTTTCCATAATGACAGATACTGCTACATTCAATTTGACTGTTATTTAAACATAACTTCATAACCACACATGCAAAATAGGCTAATAAAGCCTAAAACAATGCATCCTTGTGAGTTTTAGTCAAAACATATGCTATTTTAAGGCTTGCAAACAAAAAAGTAGTTTTTTACTCATTATGACAGTAATGTTCTTAAAATCCTGAGATAATGCGAAATAAGCATTAAAAATGTTTTTCATCACAAATCCTACACCAAACATGCAACATGTCTAATAACGCCTGGATACATGTATCCTTGTTAGTTTCACTAGAAAACATATCTTTTGTAACTTTTGCAATGACGCAAGTTAGATTTTTTAAATTCAATATGACAGCATAACTGTCATACCAAATGTAAAAGTTATATAAACATAACTCCAAAACCGAACTTGCATTATGTCTAAAAATGCCTGTAATATTGTATCTATGTGAGTTACACAAGAATCAGGTAATTTGGTAAGGTTTACAAATACAAAAATTTTTTTTTTTCATGACTAACTACTACATTCAACTAAACTGTTATTTAAACATAACTTCATAATCACACATGCAAATAGGTTAATGAAGCCTAAAACAATGCATCTTTTTGAGTTTTACTCGAAACATATGCTATTTTAAGGCTTGCAAACACAAAAAGTAGTTTTTTAATCATTATGACAGTAATGTTCTTAAAATCCTGAGATAATGCGAAATAAGCAATAAAAATGTTTTTTTAAGTAATTCCTACACCAAACATGTTACATGTCTAATAATGCGTGAATATATGTATCTTTGTTAGTTTTACTAGAAAAATTATCTTTTGTAAGTTTTGCAAAGAGGCAAGTTAGTTTTTTTAATTCAATATGACAGTAAAACTGTCATACCAAATATGAAAGTAATAAAAACATAACTCCAAAATTGAACATGCATTATGTGTAAAATGCCTAGAATATTGAATCTATGTGAGTTTTACAAGAATCAGTTAATTTGGTAAGGTGTACAATTACATAAATTAGGGGTTTACTCATAATGACAGATAACTGCTACATTCAATTTGACAGTTATTTAAACATAACTTCCTAACCACACATGCAAAATAGGCTAATAAAGCCTAAAACAATGCGTCCTTGTGAGTTTTAGTCAAAACATATGCTATTTAAAGGTTTGCAAACACAAAAAGTAGTTTTTTACTCATTATGATAGTAATGTTCTTAAAATCCTGAGATAATGCGAAATAAGCAATAAAAATGTTTTTCACAACAAACATGCAACATGTCTTATAACGCCTGGATACATGTATCCTTGTAATTTCACAAGAAAACATATCTTTTGTAACTTTTGCAATGACGCAAGTTAGTTTTTTTAATTCAATATGACAGCATAACTGTCATACCAAATGTAAAAGTTATATAAACATAACTCCAAAACTGAACATGCATTATGTCTAAAAATGCCTGTAATATTGTATCTATGTGAGTTTTACCAGAATCAGGTAATTTGGTAAGGTTTACAAATACAAAAATTAGGGTTTACTCATAATGACAGAAAACTGCTACATTCAATTTGACAGTTATTTAAACATAACTTCCTAACCACACATGCAAAAGGCTAATACAGCCTAAAGCAGTGCCTCCTTGTGAGTTTTACTCGAAACATATGCTTTTTTAAGGCTTGCAAACACTAAAAGTAATTTTTTACTCAATATGACAGTAATGTTCTTAAAATCCTGAGATAATGCGAAATAAGCAATAAAAATGTTTTTCAACATAATTCCTACACTAAACATGCAACATATCTAATAATGCCTGAAGACATTTATCTTTGTTAGTTTTACTAGAAAAATTATCTTTTGTAAGTTTTGCAGAGAGGCAAGTTAGTTTTTTTAATTCAATATGACAGTATAACTGTCATACCAAATATGAAATATATATTACATAACTCCAAAACTGAACATGCATTATGTCTAAAAATGCCTAAAATATTGTATCTATGTGAGTTTTACAAGAATCAGTTAATCAGTTGTATTGTTAATTTTACCAGAATCAGGTATTGTTAAGGTTTACAAATACAAAAATTAGGTTTTACTCATAATGACAATATAACTGCCACATTTAACAAGACAGGTATTTAAACATAATTCCTAAACCACAAATGCAAAATGGCTAATAATGCCTGGAGCAATGTATCTTTGTGAGTTTTCCTGGAAAAAAAAATTGTAAGGTTTGTAAAGACACAAGTTAGTTTTTTACTTAATATGACAGTATAACTGGTATACTAAATATAAAAGTGAAATAAACATAACTCCAAAACCAAACTTGCAATACGTCTAAAAATGCCTGTAATATTGTATCTATGTGAGTTTTACCAGAATCAGTTTTTTTGGTAAGGTTTACATATACACAAATTTGGTTTTACTCATAAATGACAGTATAACTGCCACAATTAATATGACAGTTATGTAAACATAACTCCTATACCACACATGCAAAATGATTAATAATGCCTGGAGAAATGCATATTTGTGAGTTTTACTGGAAAAAACGAATTTGTAAGGTTTATAAAGATACAGGTTAAATGTTTTACTCAATATGATGATATAACTGTCATACTAAATATGAAAGTTATTTAGGTAAGGTAAAGTTTAAAATACAAAATATTAGTTTTACTCATAATGACAGTATACTGACAAAATGGCTAATAATGCCTTGAGGAATGTATCTTTGTGAGTTTTACTGGAAAAAATATTTTGTAAGGTTTGTAAAGACACAAGTTAGTTTTTTTTTACACAATTTAACAGTTTATCCGTCATACTATATATAAATAAATGATAAATGGGTTGTACTTGTATAGCGCTTTTCTACCTTCAAGGTACTCAAAGCACTTTGACACTACTTCCACATTTACCCATTCACACACACATATTCACACACTGATGGAGGGAGCTGCCATGCAAGGCGCTAACCAGCACCCATCAGGAGCAAGGGTGAAGTGACTCAGGACACAACGGACATGACGAGGTTGGTACTAGGTGGGGATTGAACCAGGGACCCTCGGGTCGCGCACTGGCCATTCTTCCACTGCGCCATGCAGTGAAAGTTATATAAACATAATTCCAAAACCAAATATGCAATCCGTCTAAAAATGCCTGTAATATTGAATATATGTGAGTTTTATCAGATTCAGGTATTTTGGTAAGGTTTAAGAATACAAAAATTAGGTTTTACTCATAGTGACAATATAACTGCCACACTCAATATGACAGTTCATTAAACATAACTCCTAAAACACAAATGCAAAATGACTAATAATGCCTCGAGAAATGTATATTTGTGAATTTTACTGGAAAACAATATTTTGTAAGATTTGTAAAGATACAAATTACTTTTTTTTCACTCAATATGATGGTATAACTGTCATACTAGATATGAAAGTTAAATAAACATAACTCCAAAACAAAACTTGCAATACATCTAAAAATGCCTGTAATATTGAATCTATGTGAGTTTAACCAGAATCAGGTATTTAGGTAAAGTTTACAAATACAAAAATTGGGTTTTACTCATAATGACAGTATAACTGCCATATTCAAAATAACAGTTATTTAAACACAACTCCTAAACCAAACATGCTAAATGGCTAATAATGACTGGAGAAATGTATCTTTGTGAATTTTATTAGAAAAAACTATTTTGTAAGGTTTGTAAGGACAAAAGTTATTTTTTTTTACTGAATATGATGGTATAACTGTCAAACTAAATATAAAATTAATATAAACAAAATTCCAAAAACAAACTCCTAAACCAAACTTGCAATCCGTCTTAAACTGCCTGTAATATTGAATCTATATGAGTTTTACCTGAATCAAGTATTTTGGTAAAGACACGAGTTAGTTTTTTTTTTTTTTACATAATTTAACAGTATAGCTGTCATACTATATATTAAAGTTATATAAACATAACTCCAAAACCAAACATGCATTATATCTAAAAATGCCTGTAATATTGTATTCATGTGAGTTTAACTAGTATCAGTTGTTTTTGTAAGGTTTGCAAATACAAAATATCGGTTTTACTCACTATGACTACTGTCATAGTGAGATTGAATGTGACAGTATACTTACTGTCACATTCAATCTGACAGTTATTTAAACATAACTCCTAAACCAAACATGTTTTATGTCTAAAAATTCCTGTAATATTGTATCTATATGAGTTTTACCAGAATAAGTAAGGTTTACAAATACAAAAAATAGGTTTTACTCATAATGACAATATAACTGCCACACTCAACATGACAGTTATTTAAACATAATTCCTAAACCAAACATGATAAATGGCTAATAATGCCTGGAGAAATCTATCTTTGTGATTTTTACTAGAAAAAACTATTTTGTAAGGTTTTTTCTAGTAAGTTGAGTTTTTTTTTTACTCAATATGATGTTATATAAAGTTATATAAACATAATTCCAAAACCAAACTCCTAAACCAAACTTGCAATATGTCTTAAAGTTAAAGTTAAAGTACCAATGATTGTCACACACACACTAGGTGTGGCGAAATTATTCTCTGCATTTGACCCATCACCCTTGATGGGTCAAATGCATCAAGGGTGATGCATTTGACCCTTGATGCATCAAGGGTCCACTGCTCCCCTCACCCTGGGAGGTGAGGGGAGCAGTGGGCAGCAGCGGTGGCTGCGCCCGGGAATCATTTTGGTGATTTAACCCCCAATTCCAACCCTTGATGCTGAGTGCCAAGCAGGGAGGTAATGGGTCCCATTTTTATAGTCTTTGGTATGACTCGGCCGGGATTTGAACTCCCAACCTACCGATCTCAGGACGGACACTCTAACCACTAGGCCACTGAGTAGGTAAAACTGCCTGTAATATTTTATCTATGTGAGTTTTACCGGAATCAGGTATTTTGGTAAGGTTTACAAATACAAAACTTGGGTTTTATTCATAATGACTGTATAACTGCAATATTTGATATGACAGTTATTTAAACACAACTCCTAAACCAAACATGCTAAATGGCTAATAATGCCTGGACAAATGTATCTTTGTGAATTTTACTAGAAAAAAATATTTTGTAAGGTTTGTAAAGAAAAAAGTTTTTTTTTTTTACTGAATATGATGGTATAACTGTCAAACTAAATATACAATTATTATAAACATAATTCCAAAAACAAACTCCAAACCAGACTTGCAATCCGTCTTAAACTGCCTGTAATATTGAATCTATATGAGTTTTACCAGAATCAGGTATTTTGGTAAGGTTTACAAATACAAAACTTGGGTTTTACGCATAATGACAGTATAACTGCATTATTTGAAATGACAGTTATCTAAACATAACTCCTAAACAAAACATGATAAATGGCTAATAATGCCTGGAAAAATGTATATAAACATAACTCCAAAACCAAACATGCATTATGTCTAAAAATGCCTTTAATATTGTATCTATGTGAGTTTAACCAGAATCAGGTATTTTGGTAAGGTTTATAAATACAAAAATTAGGTTTTACTCATAATGACAGTATAACTGCCACCCTCAAAATGATGGTTATGTAAACATAACTCCTAAACCACACATGCACGATGGCTAATAATGCCTGGAGAAATGTATCTTTGTGAGATTTACAGGGGGGGGGGGAAATTGTAAGGTTTGTAAAGACACAAGTTATAACTGTCATAATAAATGTAAAAGTTATATAAACATAACTCCAATACCAAACATGCAATCCGTCTAAAAATGCCTGTAATATTGAATCTCTGTGAGTTTTACTAGAATCAGGTATTTTGTTAAGGTTTACAAATAAAAATATAGGTTTTACTCACTATGACAGTATACTGTCACATTCAATCTGACTGTTATTTAAACATACATTCTAAACCACAAATGCAAAATGGCTAATATTAACTGGAGAAATGTATTTTTGTGAGTTTTACTGGAAAATAAAAAATTTTGTAAGGTTTGTATAGACACAAGTTAGTTTATTTTACTCACTATGATGGAAACATGCTTTATGTCTCAAAAATCCTGTAATATTTTATCAATGTGAGTTTTATCAGAATCAGTTATTTTGGTAATTTTACAAATACTGCCACACTCAAAATGACAGTTATTTAAACATAACTCTAACCAAACATGATTAATGGCTAATAATGCCTGGAGAAATGTATCTTTGTGAGTTTTACTGGAAAAAAAATAATTTTTAAGGTTTATAAAGACACAAGTTAGTTTTTTTTACATAGTATAACTGTAATACTAAATATAAAAATATATATAAACATATATAAACATAACTCCAAAACCAAACATGCTTTATGTCTAAAAATGCCTCAAATATTGTATCCATGTGAGTTTTACTAGAATAAGTTGTTTTTGTAAGGTTTGCAAATACAAAATATTGGTTTTACTCACTTTGACAGTATACTGTCACATTCAGTCTGACAGTTATTTAAACATAACTCCTAAACCACACATACAAAATGACTAATAATGCCTGGAGAAATGTATCTTTGTGAGTTTTACTGGGAAATAATTTTTGTAAGGTTTGTAAAGACACAAGTTAGTTTTTTTTTACTCAATATGACAGTATAACTGTCATACTAAATATGAAAGTTATATAAACATGATTCCAAAACCAAACATGCATTATGTCTTAAAATGCCTGTAATATTGTATCTATGTGAGTTTTACTACAATCAGGTATTTTGGTAAGGTTCACAAATACAAAAATTAAGTTTTACTCATAAAGACAGTATAACTGCCACACGCAAAATGACAGTTATTTAAACATAACTCCTAAACCACACATGCAAAAATGCTAATAATGCCTAAAACAATGTATCCTTGTGAGTTTTACTCGAACATGTGCTTTTTTAAGGTTTGCAATTACAAAAAGTAGTTTTTTACTCCATATTACAGATTTGTTCTTAAAACCCTTGAATAATGCGGAAAAAGCAATAAAAATAAATTTCAACATAATTCCTAAACCAAACATGCAAAATGTCTAATAAAGCCTGTAGACATGTGTCTTTGTTAGTTTTACTAGGAAAAATATATTTTGTAAGGTTTGCAAAGTTGCAAAAATGCAAGTTTTAATTCATCATGACTGTATAACTTTCATACTAAATATGAAAGTCACATCATTCCAAAACTAAACATGCACCATGTTTAAAAATGCCTAAAATATTGTATCTATGTGAGTTTTACCAGAATCAGCTAATTTGGTAAGGTTTACAAATACAAAAATTAGGTTTTACTCATAATGACAGTATAACTTCTCTAATCAGTTTGACAGTTGACATTTAAACATAACTTCCTAACCACAAAATCCTGATATAATGCGAAAAAAGCAATAAAATAGTTTTTCAACATAATTCCTAAACCAAACATGCATTATGTCTTAAAATGCCTATAATATTGTATCCAAGTGAGTTTTAGTAGAATCATTTGTTTTTGTAAGGTTTGCAAATACAACATTTTGGTTTTACTCACTATGACAGTATACTGTCACATTCAATCTGACTGTTATTTAAACATAAATTCTAAACCACAGATGCAAAATGGCTAATAATGCCTGGAGAAATGTATTTTTGTGAGTTTTAATGGAAAAAAAATATTTTGTAAGGTTTGTTTGGACACAAGTTAGTTTTTTTACTCAATATGATGGTATAACTGTCTTACGAAATTTGAAAGTTATATAAACATAACTTCAAAACCAAACATGCAATCCGTCTAAAAATGCCTGTAATATTGAATCTATGTGAGTTTTACCAGAAACAGATATTTTGGTAAGGTTTACAAATACAAAAATTAGGTTTTACTCATAATGACAGTATAACTGCAACGTTCAAAATGACAGTTATTTAAACATAATTCCTAAACCACACATACAAAATGACTAATAACGCCTGGATGTATCTTTGTGAGTTTTATTGAAAAAAAAATAAAAATATTTTGTAAGGTTTGTAAAGACACAAGTTAGTTTTTTTTACTTAATATGACAGTATAACTGTCATACTAAATATGAAAGTTATATAAACATAACTCCAAAACCAAACATGCATTATGTCTAAAAATGCCTGTAATATTGTATCTATGTGAGTTTTACTACAATCAGGTATTTTGGTAAGGTTTACAAATACAAAAATAAGGTTTTACTCATAATGACAGTATAACTGCCACACTCAATATGACAGTTATTTAAATATAACTCCTAAACCACACATGCAAAATGGCTAATAATGCTTGGAAAAAATTGTAAGGTTTGTAAAACAAGTCATTGTTTTTACTCAATATGACATTATAACTGTCATACTAAATGTAAAAGTTATATAAACATAACTCCAAAACCAAACATGCATTATATCTAAAAATAACTTTAATATTGTATACATGTGAGTTTTACTAGAATCAGTTGTTTTTGTAAGGTTTACAAATACAAAATATTAGTTTTACTCATAATGACAGTATACTGACAAAATGGCTAATAATGCCTGAGGAATGTATCTTTGTGAGTTTTACTGGAAAAAATATTTTGTAAGGTTTGTAAAGACACAAGTTAGTTTTTTTTACACAATTTAACAGTTTAGCTGTCATACTATATATGAAAGTTATATAAACATAATTCCAAAACCAAATATGCAATCCGTCTAAAAATGCCTGTAATATTGAATCTATGTGAGTTTTACCAGAAACAGATATTTTGGTAAGGTTTACAAATACAAAAATTAGGTTTTACTCATAATGACAGTATAACTGCAACGTTCAAAATGACAGTTATTTAAACATAATTCCTAAACCACACATACAAAATGACTAATAACGCCTGGATGTATCTTTGTGAGTTTTATTGAAAAAAAAATAAAAATATTTTGTAAGGTTTGTAAAGACACAAGTTAGTTTTTTTACTTAATATGACAGTATAACTGTCATACTAAATATGAAAGTTATATAAACATAACTCCAAAACCAAACATGCATTATGTCTAAAAATGCCTGTAATATTGTATCTATGTGAGTTTTACTACAATCAGGTATTTTGGTAAGGTTTACAAATACAAAAATAAGGTTTTACTCATAATGACAGTATAACTGCCACACTCAATATGACAGTTATTTAAATATAACTCCTAAACCACACATGCAAAATGGCTAATAATGCTTGGAAAAAATTGTAAGGTTTGTAAAACAAGTCATTGTTTTTACTCAATATGACATTATAACTGTCATACTAAATGTAAAAGTTATATAAACATAACTCCAAAACCAAACATGCATTATATCTAAAAATAACTTTAATATTGTATACATGTGAGTTTTACTAGAATCAGTTGTTTTTGTAAGGTTTACAAATACAAAATATTAGTTTTACTCATAATGACAGTATACTGACAAAATGGCTAATAATGCCTGAGGAATGTATCTTTGTGAGTTTTACTGGAAAAAATATTTTGTAAGGTTTGTAAAGACACAAGTTAGTTTTTTTTACACAATTTAACAGTTTAGCTGTCATACTATATATGAAAGTTATATAAACATAATTCCAAAACCAAATATGCAATCCGTCTAAAAATGCCTGTAATATTGAATATATGTGAGTTTTATCAGATTCAGGTATTTTGGTAAGGTTTACAAATACAAAAACTAGGTTTTACTCATAGTGACAATATAACTGCCACACTCAATATGACAGTTAATTAAACATAACTCCTAAAACACAAATGCAAAATGACTAATAATGCCTAGAGAAATGTATATTTGTGAATTTTACTAGAAAACAATATTTTGTAAGATTTGTAATGATACAAATTACTTTTTTTTTACTCAATATGATGGAATAACTGTCATACTAGATATGAAAGTTATATAAACATAACTCCAAAACCAAACATGCTTTATGTCAAAAAATTCCTGTAATATTGTATCGGTGTGGGTTTTACCAGAATCAGGTATTTTGGTAAGGTTTACAAATACAAAAATTAGGTTTTACTCATAATGACAGTATACTGTCACATTCAATCTGACAGTTATTTAAACATAACTCCTAAACCACAAATACAAAAAGGCTAATAATGCCTGGAGAAATGTATCTTTGTGAGTTTTCCTGAAAAAAAAAAAAAAAAAAATTATAAGGTTTGTAAAGACACAAGTTAGTTTTTTTTTTACTTAAAATGACAGTATAACTGTCATACTTTATATGAAAGTTAAATAAACATAACTCCAAAACCAAACTTGCAATATGTCTAAAAATGCCTGTAATATTGAATCTATGTGAGTTTTAACAGAATCAGGTATTTAGGTAAGTTTTACAAATACAAAAATTGGGTTTTACTCATAATAACAGTATAACTGCCATATTCAAAATAATAGTTATTTAAACACAACTCCTAAACCAAACATGCTAAATGGCTAATAATGCCTGGAGAAATGTATCTTTGTGAATTTTACTAGAAAAAACTATTTTGTAAGGTTTGTAAAGAAAAAAGTTATTTTTTTTACTGAATATGATGGTATAACTCTCAAACTAAATTAAAAATTAATATAAACATAATTCCAAAACCAAACTCCTAAACCAAACTTGCAATATGTCTTAAATTGCCTGTAATATTTAATCTATGTGAGTTTTACCAGAATCAGGTATTTTGGTAAGGTTTACAAATACAAAATTTGGCTTATACTCATAATGACAGTATAAATGCAACATTTGATATGACAGTTATTTAAACATAACTCATAGATTAAACATGATAAATTGCTATTAATGCCTGGAGAAATGTATCAGTGTGAGTTTTACTGGAAACAAATAATTTGTAAGGTTTATAAAGACATACGTTAGTTTTTTTTTTTATTTAATATGATGGTATAACTGTCACACTAAATATAAATGATAAATGATAAATGGGTTGTACTTGTATAGCGCTTTTCTACCTTCAAGGTACTCAAAGCGCTTTGACACTACTTCCACATTTACACATTCACACACACATTCACAGACTGATGGAGGGAGCTGCCATGCAAGGCGCTAACCAGCACCCATCAGGAGCAAGGGTGAAGTGTCTTGCCCAGGACACAACGGACATGACGAGGTTGGTACTAGGTGGGGATTGAACCAGGGACCCTCGGGTCTCGCACGGCCATTCTGCCACTGCGCCACGCCGTCCCTAAATATGACAGTTATATAAATATAACTCCAAAACCAAACATACATTATGTTTAAAAATGCCTGTAATATTGTATCTATGTGAGTTTTACCAGAATCAGGTATTTTGGTAAGGTTTACAATTACAAAAATTAGGTTTTACTCATAATGACAGAATAACTGCCACATTGACTGCCACCAAACATGTATTGTGTTTAAAAATGCTTATAATTTTGTATCCATGTGAGTTTTACTATAATCAGTTGTTTTTGTAAGGTTTACAAATACAAAATATTAGTGTTAATCATAATGACAGTATACTGACAAAATGGCTAATAATGCCTTGAGGAATGTATCTTTGTGATTTTTACTGGAAAAAATATTTTGTAAGGTTTGTAAAGACACAAGTTAGTTTTTTTTTACACAATTTAACAGTTTAGCTGTCATACTATATATGAAAGTTATATAAACATAATTCCAAAACCAAATATGCAATCCCTCTAAAAATGCCTGTAATATTGAATATATGTGAGTTTTATCAGATTCAGGTATTTTGGTAAGGTTTACGAATACAAAAATTAGGTTTTACCCATAGTGACAATATAACTGCCACACTCAATATGACAGTTAATTAAACATAACTCATAAAACACAAATGCAAAATGACTAATAATGCCTCGAGAAATGTATATTTGTGAATTTTACTGGAAAACAATATTTTGTAAGATTTGTAAAGATACAAATTACTTTTTTTTTACTCAATATGATGGTATAACTGTCATACTAGATATGAAAGTTAAATAAACATAACTCCAAAACTAAACTTGCAATACGTCTAAAAATGCCTGTAATATTGAATCTATGTGAGTTTAACCAGAATCAGGTATTTAGGTAAGGTTTACAAATACAAAAAGTGGGTTTTACTCATAATGACAGTATAACTGCCATATTCAAAATAACAGTTATTTAAACACAACTCCTAAACCAAACATGCTAAATGGCTAATAATGCCTGGAGAAATGTATCTTTGTGAATTTTACTAGAAAAAACTATTTTGTAAGGTTTGTAAGGACAAAAGTTATTTTTTTTTTACTGAATATGATGGTATAACTGTCAAACTAAATATAAAATTAATATAAACATAATTCCAAAAACAAACTCCTAAACCAAACTTGCAATCCGTCTTAAACTGCCTGTAATATTGAATCTATATGAGTTTTACCTGAATCAGGTTTTTTGGTAAAGACACGAGTTAGTTTTGTTTTTTTTACATAATTTAACAGTATAGCTGTCATACTATATATTAAAGTTATATAAACACAACTCCAAAACCAAATATGAAATCCGTCTAAAAATGCCTGTAATATTGAATATATGTGAGTTTTATCAGAATCAGGTATTTTGGTAAGGTTTACAAAAACAAAAATTTGGTTTTACTCATAGTGACAGTATAACTGCCATACTCAATATGACAGTTAATTACTCCTAATAACTCCTAAAACACAAATGCAAAATGACTAATAATGCCTAGAGAAAGGTATATTTGTGAGTTTTACTGGAAAACAATATTTTGTAAGGTTTGTAAAGATACAAAATATTTGTTGTTTTTTACTCAATATGATGGTATAACTTTCATACTAAATATGAAAGTTATATAAACATAACTCCAAAACCAAACATGCTTTATGTCTAAAAATTCCTGTAATATTGTATCGATGTGGGTTTAACCAGAATCAGGTATTATGCCTAGAGAAATGTATCTTTGTGAGTTTTACTGGGAAACCTTTTTTTTTGTAAGGTTTATAAAGACACAAGTTTTTTTTTTTTACTCAATATGATGGTATAACTGTCATACTAAATATAAAAGTTGTAAAAACATAACTCCAAAACCAACTAAAAATGCCTGCAATATTGTATCTATGTGATTTTTACCAGAATCAGGTATTTTTGGTAAGGTTTACAAATACAAAAATTAGGTTTTACTCACTATGACAGTATACTGTCACATTCAATCTGACAGTTATTTAAACATACTGTAACTCCTAAATCACAATTACAAAATGGCTAATAATGCTTGGAAAAATGTATCTTAGTGAGTTTTCCTGGAAAAAAAACAATTTTTTATAAGGTTTGTAAAGAAACAAGTTAGTTTTTTTACTTAATATGACAGTATAACTGTCATACTAAATGTAAAAAAATTATAAACATAACTCCAAAACCAAACATGCATTATATCTAAAAATGCCTGTAATATTGTATTCATGTGAGTTTAACTAGAATCAGTTGTTTTTGTAAGGTTTGCAAATACAAAATATTGGTTTTACTCACTATGACAGTATACTGTCACATTCAATCTGACAGTTATTTAAACATAACTCCTAAACCAAACATGTTTTATGTCTAAAAATTCCTGTAATATTGTATCTATATGAGTTTTACCAGAATAAGTAAGGTTTACAAATACAAAAAAATAGGTTTTACTCATAATGACAATATAACTGCCACACTCAACATGACAGCTATTTAAACATAATTCCTAAACCAAACATGATAAATGGCTAATAATGCCTGGAGAAATCTATCTTTGTGATTTTTACTAGAAAAAACAATTTTGTAAGGTTTTTTAAAGACAAAAGTTAGTTGTTTTTTTACTCAATGTGATGTTATAACTGTCATACTAAATATGAAAGTTATATAAACATAATTCCAAAACCAAACTCCTAAACCAAACTTGCAATATGTCTTAAAGTTAAAGTTAAAGTACCAATGATTGTCACACACACACCAGGTGTGGCGAAATTATTCTCTGCATTTGACCCATCACCCTTGATCACCCCCTGGGAGGTGAGGGGAGCAGTGCCCGGGAATCATTTTGGTGATTTAACCCCCAATTCCAACCCTTGATGCTGAGTGCCAAGCAGGGAGGTAATGGGTCCCATTTTTATGGTCTTTGGTATGACTCGGCCGGGATTTGAACTCCCAACCTACCGATCTCAGGACGGACACTCTAACCACTAGGCCACTGAGTAGGCAAAACTGCCTGTAATATTTTATCTATGTGAGTTTTACCGGAATCAGGTATTTTGGTAAGGTTTACAAATACAAAACTTGGGTTTTACTCATAATGACAGTATAACTGCAATATTTGATATGACAGTTATTTAAACACAACTCCTAAACCAAACATGCAAAATGGCTAATAATGCCTGGACAAATGTATCTTTGTGAATTTTACTAGAAAAAAATATTTTGTAAGGTTTGTAAAGAAAAAAGTTTTTTTTTTTTTACTGAATATGATGGTATAACTGTCAAACTAAATATACAATTATTATAAACATAATTCCAAAAACAAACTCCAAACCAGACTTGCAATCCGTCTTAAACTGCCTGTAATATTGAATCTATATGAGTTTTACCAGAATCAGGTATTTTGGTAAGGTTTACAAATACAAAACGTGGGTTTTACGCATAATGACAGTAAACTGCATTATTTGATATGACAGTTATTTAAACATAACTCCTAAACAAAACATGATAAATGGCTAATAATGCCTGGAAAAATGTATATAAACATAACTCCAAAACCAAACATGCATTATGTCTAAAAATGCCTGTAATATTGTATCTATGTGAGTTTAACCAGAATCAGGTATTTTGGTAAGGTTTATAAATACAAAAATTAGGTTTTACTCATAATGACAGTATAACTGCCACCCTCAATATGATGGTTATGTAAACATAACTCCTAAACCACACATGCAAGATGGCTAATAATGCCTGGAGAAATGTATCTTTGTGAGATTTACAGGGGGAAAAAAAATTGTAAGGTTTGTAAAGACACAAGTTATAACTGTCATAATAAATGTAAAATTTATATAAACATAACTCCAATACCAAACATACAATCCGTCTAAAAATGCCTGTAATATTGAATCTCTGTGAGTTTTACTAGAATCAGGTATTTTGTTAAGGTTTACAAATAAAAATATAGGTTTTACTCACTATGACAGTATACTGTCACATTCAATCTGACTGTTATTTAAACATACATTCTAAACCACAGATGCAAAATGGCTAATATTAACTGGAGAAATGTATTTTTGTGAGTTTTACTGGAAAATAAAAAAAATTGTAAGGTTTGTATAGACACAAGTTAGTTTATTTTACTCAATATGATGGAAACATGCTTTATGTCCCAAAAATCCTGTAATATTTTATCAATGTGAGTTTTATCATAATCAGTTATTTTGGTAATTTTACAAATACTGCCACACTCAATATGACAGTTATTTAAACATAACTCTAACCAAACATGATTAATGGCTAATAATGCCTGGAGAAATGTATCTTTGTGAGTTTTACTGGAAAAAAAATAATTTTTAAGGTTTATAAAGACACAAGTTAGTTTTTTTTACTCATTATGACAGTATAACTGTAATACTAAATGTAAAAAATATATAAACATATATAAACATAACTCCAAAACCAAACATGCTTTATGTCTAAAAATGCCTGTAATATTGTATCCATGTGAGTTTTACTAGAATACGTTGTTTTTGTAAGGTTTGCAAATACAAAATATTGGTTTTACTCACTTTGACAGTATACTGTCACATTCAGTCTGACAGTTATTTAAACATAACTCCTAAACCACACATACAAAATGACTAATAATGCCTGGAGAAATGTATCTTTGTGAGTTTTACTGGGAAATAATTTTTGTAAGGTTTGTAAAGACACAAGTTAGTTTTTTTTTACTCAATATGACAGTATAACTGAAAGTTATATAAACATGATTCCAAAACCAAACATGCATTATGTCTTAAAATGCCTGTAATATTGTATCTATGTGAGTTTTACTACAATCAGGTATTTTGGTAAGGTTCACAAATACAAAAATTAAGTTTTACTCATAAAGACAGTATAACTGCCACACGCAAAATGACAGTTATTTAAACATAACTCCTAAACCACACATGCAAAAATGCTAATAATGCCTAAAACAATGCATCCTTGTGAGTTTTACTCGACCATGTGCTTTTTTAAGGCTTGCAATTACAAAAAGTAGTTTTTTACTCAATATTACAGAATTGTTCTTAAAATCCTTGAATAATGCGGAAAAAGCAATAAAAATAAATTTCAACATAATTCCTAAACCAAACATGCAAAATGTCTAATAAAGCCTGTAGACATGTGTCTTTGTTAGTTTTACTAGGAAAAATATATTTTGTAAGGTTTGCAAAGTTGCAAAGTTGCAAATTTTAATTCATCATGACTGTATAACTTTCATACTAAATATGAAAGTCACATCATTCCAAAACTAAACATGCACCATGTTTAAAAATGCCTAAAATATTGTATCTATGTGAGTTTTACCAGAATCAGCTAATTTGGTAAGGTTTACAAATACAAAAATTAGGTTTTACTCATAATGACAGTATAACTTCTCTAATCAGTTTGACAGTTATTTAAACATAACTTCCAAACCACAAAATCCTGATATAATGCGAAAAAAGCAATAAAATAGTTTTTCAACATAATTCCTAAACCAAACACATTCAATTGACTGTATGTCTTAAAATGCCTATAATATTGTATCCAAGTGAGTTTTAGTAGAATCATTTGTTTTTGTAAGGTTTGCAAATACAACATTTTGGTTTTACTCACTATGACAGTATACTGTCACATTCAATCTGACTGTTATTTAAACATAAATTCTAAACCACAGATGCAAAATGGCTAATAATGCCTGGAGAAATGTATTTTTGTGAGTTTTAATGGAAAAAAAAATATTTTGTAAGGTTTGTTTGGACACAAGTTAGTTTTTTTACTCAATATGATGGTATAACTGTCTTACTAAATTTGAAAGTTATATAAACATAACTTCAAAACCAAACATGCAATCCGTCTAAAAATGCCTGTAATATTGAGTCTATGTGAGTTTTACCAGAAACAGGTATTTTGGTAAGGTTTACAAATACAAAAATTAGGTTTTACTCATAATGACAGTATAACTGCAACGTTCAAAATGACAGTTATTTAAACATGATTCCTAAACCACACATACAAAATGACTAATAACGCCTGGATGTATCTTTGTGAGTTTTATTGAAAAAAAAAATATATATTTTGTAAGGTTTGTAAAGACACAAGTTAGTTTTTTTACTTAATATGACAGTATAACTGTCATACTAAATATGAAAGTTATATAAACATAACTCCAAAACCAAACATGCATTATGTCTAAAAATGCCTGTAATATTGTATCTATGTGAGTTTTACTACAATCAGGTATTTTGGTAAGGTTTACAAATACAAAAATAAGGTTTTACTCATAATGACAGTATAACTGCCACACTCAATATGACAGTTATTTAAATATAACTCCTAAACCACACATGCAAAATGGCTAATAATGCTTGGAAAAAATTGTAAGGTTTGTAAAACAAGTTATTGTTTTTACTCAATATGACATTATAACTGTCATACTAAATGTAAAAGTTATATAAACATAACTCCAAAACCAAACATGCATTATATCTAAAAAAAAACTTTAATATTGTATCCATGTGAGTTTTACTAGAATCAGTTGTTTTTGTAAGGTTTGCAAATACAAAATACTGGTTTTACTCATAATGACAGAATAACTGCCAGATTGACTGCCACCAAACATGTATTGTGTTTAAAAATGCTTATAATTTTGTATCCATGTGAGTTTTACTATAATCAGTTGTTTTTGTAAGGTTTACGAATACAAAATATTAGTTTTACTCATAATGACAGTATACTGACAAAATGGCTAATAATGCCTTGAGGAATGTATCTTTGTGAGTTTTACTGGAAAAAATATTTTGTAAGGTTTGTAAAGACACAAGTTAGTTTTTTTTACACAATTTAACAGTTTAGCTGTCATACTATATATGAAAGTTATATAAACATAATTCCAAAACAAAATATGCAATCCGTCTAAAAATGCCTGTAATATTGAATATATGTGAGTTTTATCAGATTCAGGTATTTTGGTAAGGTTTACAAATACAAAAATTAGGTTTTACTCTTAGTGACAATATAACTGCCACACTCAATATGACAGTTAATTAAACATAACTCCTAAAACACAAATGCAAAATGACTAATAATGCCTAGAGAAATGTATATTTGTGAATTTTACTAGAAAACAATATTTTGTAAGATTTGTAAAGATACAAATTACTTTTTTTTTACTCAATATGATGGAATAACTGTCATACTAGATATGAAAGTTATATAAACATAACTCCAAAACCAAACATGCTTTATGTCAAAAAATTCCTGTAATATTGTATCGGTGTGGGTTTTACCAGAATCAGGTATTTTGGTAAGGTTTACAAATACAAAAATTAGGTTTTACTCATAATGACAGTATACTGTCACATTCAATCTGACAGTTATTTAAACATAACTCCTAAACCACAAATACAAAAAGGCTAATAATGCCTGGAGAAATGTATCTTTGTGAGTTTTCCTGAAAAAAAAAAAAAAAAAATTATGAGTTTTGTAAAGACACAAGTTAGTTGTTTTTTTTACTTAATATGACAGTATAACTGTCATACTAAATATGAAAGTTAAATAAACATAACTCCAAAACCAAACTTGCAATATGTCTAAAAATGCCTGTAATATTGAATCTATGTGAGTTTTACCAGAATCAGGTATTTAGGTAAGTTTTACAAATACAAAAATTGGGTTTTACTCATAATAACAGTATAACTGCCATATTCAAAATAATAGTTATTTAAACACAACTCCTAAACCAAACATGCTAAATGGCTAATAATGCCTGGAGAAATGTATCTTTGTGAATTTTACTAGAAAAAACTATTTTGTAAGGTTTGTAAAGAAAAAAGTTATTTTTTTTACTGAATATGATGGTATAACTCTCAAACTAAATTAAAAATTAATATAAACATAATTCCAAAACCAAACTCCTAAACCAAACTTGCAATATGTCTTAAATTGCCTGTAATATTTAATCTATGTGAGTTTTACCAGAATCAGGTATTTTGGTAAGGTTTACAAATACAAAATTTGGCTTATACTCATAATGACAGTATAAATGCAACATTTGATATGACAGTTATTTAAACATAACTCATAGATTAAACATGATAAATGGCTATTAATGCCTGGAGAAATGTATCTTTGTGAATTTTACTAGAAAAAACTATTTTGTAAGGTTTGTAAAGAAAAAAGTTATTTTTTTTACTGAATATGATGGTATAACTCTCAAACTAAATTAAAAATTAATATAAACATAATTCCAAAACCAAACTCCTAAACCAAACTTGCAATATGTCTTAAATTGCCTGTAATATTTAATCTATGTGAGTTTTACCAGAATCAGGTATTTTGGTAAGGTTTACAAATACAAAATTTGGCTTATACTCAAAATGACAGTATAAATGCAACATTTGATATGACAGTTATTTAAACATAACTCATAGATTAAACATGATAAATGGCTATTAATGCCTGGAGAAATGTATCAGTGTGAGTTTTACTGGAAACAAATAATTTGTAAGGTTTATAAAGACATACGTTAGTTTTTTTTTATTTAATATGATGGTATAACTGTCTACTAGAAAAAACTATTTTGTAAGGTTTGTAAGGACAAAAGTTATTTTTTTTTACTGAATATGATGGTATAACTGTCAAACTAAATATAAAATTAATATAAACATAATTCCAAAAACAAACTCCTAAACCAAATTTGCAATCCGTCTTAAACTGCCTGTAATATTGAATCTATATGAGTTTTACCTGAATCAGGTATTTTGGTAAAGACACGAGTTAGTTTTTTTTTTTTTTACATAATTTAACAGTATAGCTGTCATACTATATATTAAAGTTATATAAACACAACTCCAAAACCAAAAATGCAATCTGTCTAAAAATGCCTGTAATATTGAATATATGTGAGTTTTATCAGAATCAGGTATTTTGGTAAAGTTTACAAAAACAAAAATTAGGTTTTACTCATAGTGACAGTAAAACTGCCATACTCAATATGACAGTTAATTACTCCTAATAACTCCTAAAACACAAATGCAAAATGACTAATAATGCCTAGAGAAAGGTATATTTGTGAGTTTTACTGGAAAACAATATTTTGTAAGGTTTGTAAAGATACAAAATATTTGTTGTTTTTTACTCAATATGATGGTATAACTTTCATACTAAATATGAAAGTTATATAAACATAACTCCAAAACCAAACATGCTTTATGTCTAAAAATTCCTGTAATATTGTATCGATGTGGGTTTAACCAGAATCAGGTATTATGCCTAGAGAAATGTATCTTTGTGAGTTTTACTGGGAAACCTTTTTTTTGTAAGGTTTATAAAGACACAAGTTTTTTTTTTTTACTCAATATGATGGTATAACTGTCATACTAAATATAAAAGTTGTAAAAACATAACTCCAAAACCAAACATGCATTATGTCTAAAAATGCCTGCAATATTGTATCTATGTTATTTTTACCAGAATCAGGTATTTTTGGTAAGGTTTACAAATACAAAAATTAGGTTTTACTCACTATGACAGTATACTGTCACATTCAATCTGACAGTTATTCAAACATACTGTAACTCCTAAATCACAATTACAAAATGGCTAATAATGCTTGGAAAAATGTATCTTAGTGAGTTTTCCTGGAAAAAAAACAATTTTTTATAAGGTTTGTAAAGAAACAAGTTAGTTTTTTTACTTAATATGACAGTATAACTGTCATACTAAATGTAAAAAAATTATAAACATAACTCCAAAACCAAACATGCATTATATCTAAAAATGCCTGTAATATTGTATTCATGTGAGTTTAACTAGAATCAGTTGTTTTTGTAAGGTTTGCAAATACAAAATATTGGTTTTACTCACTATGACAGTATACTGTCACATTCAATCTGACAGTTATTTAAACATAACTCCTAAACCAAACATGTTTTATGTCTAAAAATTCCTGTAATATTGTATCTATATGAGTTTTACCAGAATAAGTAAGGTTTACAAATACAAAAAATAGGTTTTACTCATAATGACAATATAACTGCCACACTCAACATGACAGTTATTTAAACATAATTCCTAAACCAAACATGATAAATGGCTAATAATGCCTGGAGAAATCTATCTTTGTGATTTTTACTAGAAAAACTATTTTGTAAGGTTTTTTAAAGACAAAAGTTAGTTTTTTTTTTACTCAATATGATGGTATAACTGTCATACTAAATATGAAAGTTATATAAACATAATTCCAAAACCAAACTCCTAAACCAAACTTGCAATATGTCTTAAAGTTAAAGTTAAAGTTAAAGTACCAATGATTGTCACACACACACTAGGTGTGGCGAAATTATTCTCTGCATTTGACCCATCACCCTTGATCACCCCCTGGGAGGTGAGGGGAGCAGTGGGCAGCAGCGGTGGCTGCGCCCGGGAATCATTTTGGTGATTTAACCCCCAATTCCAACCCTTGATGCTGAGTGCCAAGCAGGGAGGTAATGGGTCCCATTTTTATAGTCTTTGGTATGACTCGGCCGAGATTTGAACTCCCAACCTACCGATCTCAGGACGGACACTCTAACCACTAGGCCACTGAGTAGGTAAAACTGCCTGTAATATTGTATCTATGTGAGTTTTACCAGAATCAGTTTTTTTGGTAAGGTTTACATATACACAAATTTGGTTTTACTCATAAATGACAGTATAACTGCCACATTTAATATGACAGTTATGTAAACATAACTCCTATACCACACATGCAAAATGATTAATAATGCCTGGAGAAATGTATATTTGTGAGTTTTACTGGAAAAAACGAATTTGTAAGGTTTATAAAGATACAGGTTAAATGTTTTACTCAATATGATGATATAACTGTCATACTAAATATGAAAGTTATTTAGGTAAGGTAAGGTTTACAAATACAAAATATTAGTTTTACTCATAATGACAGTATACTGACAAAATGGCTAATAATGCCTTGAGGAATGTATCTTTGTGAGTTTTACTGGAAAAAATATTTTGTAAGGTTTGTAAAGACACAAGTTAGTTTTTTTTTACACAATTTAACAGTTTATCCGTCATACTATATATAAATAAATGATAAATGGGTTGTACTTGTATAGCGCTTTTCTACCTTCAAGGTACTCAAAGCGCTTTGACACTACTTCCACATTTACCCATTCACACACACATATTCACACACTGATGGAGGGAGCTGCCATGCAAGGCGCTAACCAGCACCCATCAGGAGCAAGGGTGAAGTGTCTTGCTCAGGACACAACGGACATGACGAGGTTGGTACTAGGTGGGGATTGAACCAGGGACCCTCGGGTCGCGCACGGCCATTCTTCCACTGCGCCACGCAGTGAAAGTTATATAAACATAATTCCAAAACCAAATATGCAATCCGTCTAAAAATGCCTGTAATATTGAATATATGTGAGTTTTATCAGATTCAGGTATTTTGGTAAGGTTTACGAATACAAAAATTAGGTTTTACTCATAGTGACAATATAACTGCCACACTCAATATGACAGTTAAGTAAACATAACTCCTAAAACACAAATGCAAAATGACTAATAATGCCTCGAGAAATGTATATTTGTGAATTTTACTGGAAAACAATATTTTGTAAGATTTGTAAAGATACAAATTACTTTTTTTTTACTCAATATGATGGTATAACTGTCATACTAGATATGAAAGTTAAATAAACATAACTCCAAAACTAAACTTGCAATACGTCTAAAAATGCCTGTAATATTGAATCTATGTGAGTTTAACCAGAATCAGGTATTTAGGTAAGGTTTACAAATACAAAAATTGGGTTTTACTCATAATGACAGTATAACTGCCATATTCAAAATAACAGTTATTTAAACACAACTCCTAAACCAAACATGCTAAATGGCTAATAATGCCTGGAGAAATGTATCTTTGTGAATTTTACTAGAAAAAACTATTTTGTAAGGTTTGTAAGGACAAAAGTTATTTTTTTTTACTGAATATGATGGTATAACTGTCAAACTAAATATAAAATTAATATAAACATAATTCCAAAAACAAACTCCTAAACCAAACTTGCAATCCGTCTTAAACTGCCTGTAATATTGAATCTATATGAGTTTTACCTGAATCAGGTATTTTGGTAAAGACACGAGTTAGTTTTTTTTTTTTTACATAATTTAACAGTATAGCTGTCATACTATATATTAAAGTTATATAAACACAACTCCAAAACCAAATATGCAATCCGTCTAAAAATGCCTGTAATATTGAATATATGTGAGTTTTATCAGAATCAGGTATTTTGGTAAGGTTTACAAAAACAAAAATTAGGTTTTACTCATAGTGACAGTATAACTGCCATACTCAATATGACAGTTAATTACTCCTAATAACTCCTAAAACACAAATGCAAAATGACTAATAATGCCTAGAGAAAGGTATATTTGTGAGTTTTACTGGAAAACAATATTTTGTAAGGTTTGTAAAGATACAAAATATTTGTTGTTTTTTACTCAATATGATGGTATAACTTTCATACTAAATATGAAAGTTATATAAACATAACTCCAAAACCAAACATGCTTTATGTCTAAAAATTCCTGTAATATTGTATCGATGTGGGTTTAACCAGAATCAGGTATTTTGCCTAGAGAAATGTATCTTTGTGAGTTTTACTGGGAAACCTTTTTTTTGTAAGGTTTATAAAGACACAAGTTTTTTTTTTTTTTACTCAATATGATGGTATAACTGTCATACTAAATATAAAAGTTGTAAAAACATAACTCCAAAACCAAACATGCATTATGTCTAAAAATGCCTGCAATATTGTATCTATGTGATTTTTACCAGAATCAGGTATTTTTGGTAAGGTTTACAAATACAAAAATTAGGTTTTACTCACTATGACAGTATACTGTCACATTCAATCTGACAGTTATTTAAACATACTGTAACTCCTAAATCACAATTACAAAATGGCTAATAATGCTTGGAAAAATGTATCTTAGTGAGTTTTCCTGGAAAAAAAACAATTTTTTATAAGGTTTGTAAAGAAACAAGTTAGTTTTTTTACTTAATATGACAGTATAACTGTCATACTAAATGTAAAAAAATTATAAACATAACTCCAAAACCAAACATGCATTATATCTAAAAATGCCTGTAATATTGTATTCATGTGAGTTTAACTAGAATCAGTTGTTTTTGTAAGGTTTGCAAATACAAAATATTGGTTTTACTCACTATGACAGTATACTGTCACATTCAATCTGACAGTTATTTAAACATAACTCCTAAACCAAACATGTTTTATGTCTAAAAATTCCTGTAATATTGTATCTATATGAGTTTTACCAGAATAAGTAAGGTTTACAAATACAAAAAATAGGTTTTACTCATAATGACAATATAACTGCCACACTCAACATGACAGTTATTTAAACATAATTCCTAAACCAAACATGATAAATGGCTAATAATGCCTGGAGAAATCTATCTTTGTGATTTTTACTAGAAAAACTATTTTGTAAGGTTTTTTAAAGACAAAAGTTAGTTTTTTTTTTACTCAATATGATGGTATAACTGTCATACTAAATATGAAAGTTATATAAACATAATTCCAAAACCAAACTCCTAAACCAAACTTGCAATATGTCTTAAAGTTAAAGTTAAAGTTAAAGTACCAATGATTGTCACACACACACTAGGTGTGGCGAAATTATTCTCTGCATTTGACCCATCACCCTTGATCACCCCCTGGGAGGTGAGGGGAGCAGTGGGCAGCAGCGGTGGCTGCGCCCGGGAATCATTTTGGTGATTTAACCCCCAATTCCAACCCTTGATGCTGAGTGCCAAGCAGGGAGGTAATGGGTCCCATTTTTATAGTCTTTGGTATGACTCGGCCGGGATTTGAACTCCCAACCTACCGATCTCAGGACGGACACTCTAACCACTAGGCCACTGAGTAGGTAAAACTGCCTGTAATATTTTATCTATGTGAGTTTTACCGGAATCAGGTATTTTGGTAAGGTTTACAAATACAAAACTTGGGTTTTACTCATAATGACAGTATAACTGCAATATTTGATATGACAGTTATTTAAACACAACTCCTAAACCAAACATGCTAAATGGCTAATAATGCCTGGACAAATGTATCTTTGTGAATTTTACTAGAAACAATATTTTGTAAGGTTTGTAAAGAAAAAAGTTTTTTTTTTTTACTGAATATGATGGTATAACTGTCAAACTAAATATACAATTATTATAAACATAATTCCAAAAACAAACTCCAAACCAAACTTGCAATCCGTCTTAAACTGCCTGTAATATTGAATCTATATGAGTTTTACCAGAATCAGGTATTTTGGTAAGGTTTACAAATACAAAACTTGGGTTTTACGCATAATGACAGTATAACTGCATTATTTGATATGACAGTTATTTAAACATAACTCCTAAACAAAACATGATAAATGGCTAATAATGCCTGGAAAAATGTATATAAACATAACTCCAAAATCAAACATGCATTATGTCTAAAAATGCCTGTAATATTGTATCTATGTGAGTTTAACCAGAATCAGGTATTTTGGTAAGGTTTATAAATACAAAAATTAGGTTTTACTCATAATGACAATACATTATTAGCTATTTATCATGTTTGGTTTAGGAGTTATGTTTAAATAACTGTTATTTTGAATATGGCAGTTATACTGTCATTATGAGTAAAACCCAATTTTTGTATTTGTAAACCTTACCAAAATACCAGATTCTGGTAAAACTCACATAGATTCAATATTACAGGAAGTTGAAGACAGATTGCAAGTTTGGTTTTGGAGTTATGTTTATTTAACTTTCATATTTAGTATGACAGTTATACTGTCATATTAAGTAAAAAAAACTAACTTGTTTCTTTACAAACCTTATAAAAAACAAAAAAAATTCCAGAAAAACTCACAAAGATAAATTTTTCCAGGCATTATTAGCCATTTTGTAATTGTGGTTTAGGAGTTACAGTATGTTTAAATAACTGTCAGATTGAATGTGACAGTATACTGTCATAGTGAGTAAAACCTATTTTTTGTATTTATAAACCTTACCAAAATTGCCTAATTCTGGTAAAAATCACATAGATACAATATTACAGGCATTTTTAGACATAATCCATGTTTCGTTTTGGAGTTATGTTTACATACATTTATCCAGGCATTATTAGCTATTTATCATGTTTGGTTTAGGAGTTATGTTTAAATAACTGTTATTTTGAATATGGCAGTTATACTGTCATTATGAGTAAAACCCAATTTTTCTATATTTGTAAACCTTACCAAAATACCAGATTCTGGTAAAACTCACATAGATTCAATATTACAGGAAGTTGAAGACAGATTGCAAGTTTGGTTTTGGAGTTATGTTTATTTAACTTTCATATTTAGTATGACAGTTATACTGTCATATTAAGTAAAAAAAAACTAACTTGTTTCTTTACAAACCTTATAAAAAAAAAAAAAATTCCTGAAAAACTCACAAAGATACATTTTTCCAGGCATTATTAGCCATTTTGTAATTGTGGTTTAGGAGTTACAGTATGTTTAAATAACTGTCAGATTGAATGTGACATTATACTGTCATAGTGAGTAAAACCTATTTTTTGTATTTATAAACCTTACCAAAATTGCCTAATTCTGGTAAAAATCACATAGATACAATATTGCAGGCATTTTTAGACATAATGCATGTTTGGTTTTGGAGTTATGTTTATAAAACTTTTATATTTAGTATGACAGTTATACCATCCTATTGAGTAAAAAAAAAATAACTTGTGTCTTTATAAACCTTAAAAAAAAAATGTTCCCAGTAAAACTCACAAAGATACATTTTTCCAGTCATAATTAGCCATTTATCATGTTTGGTTTAGGAGTTATGTTTAAATAACTGTCATATTGAGTGTGGCAGTTATACTGTCATTATGAGTAAAACCTATTTTTTGTATTTGTAAACTTTACCAAAATACCTGATTCTGGTAAAACCCACATTGATACAATATTACAGGAATTTTTAGACATAAAGCATGTTTGGTTTTGGAGTTATGTTTATATAACTTTCATATTTAGTATGAAAGTTTTACCATAATATTGAGTAAAAAACAAAAACTAATTTGTATCTTTACAAACCTTACAAAATATTGTTTTCCAGTAAAATTCACAAATATACCTTTCTCCAGGCATTATTAGTCATTTTGCATTTGTGTTTTAGGAGTTATGTTCAATTAACTGTCATATTGAGTGTGGCAGTTATACTGTCACTATGAGTAAAACCTAATTTTTGTTTTTGTAAACCTTACCAAAATACCTGATTCTGATAAAACTCACATATATTCAATATTACAGGCATTTTTAGACGGATTGCATATTTGGTTTTGGAGTTGTGTTTATATAACTTTCATATATAGTATGACAGCTATACTGTTATATTGTGTAAAAAAAAAAACTAACTTGTGTCTTTACCAAAATACCTGATTCTGGTCAAACTCATATAGATTTAATATTACAGGCAGTTTAAGACGGATTGCAAGTTTGGTTTAGGAGTTAGTTTTTGGAATTATGTTTATATTAATTTTATATTTAGTTTGACAGTTATACCATCATATTCAGTAAAAAAAAATAACTTTTGTCTTTACAAACATTACAAAATAGTTTTTTCTAGTAAAATTCACAAAGATACATTTCTCCAGGCAATATTAGTTATTTAGCATGTTTGGTTTAGGAGTTGTGTTTAAATAACTGTTATTTTGAATATGGCAGTTATACTGTCATTATGAGTAAAACCCAAGTTTTGTATTTGTAAACCTTACCAAAATACCTGATTCCGGTGAAACTCATATAGATTCAATATTACAGGCAGTTTAAGACGGATTGCAAGTTTGGTTTAGGAGTTTGGTTTTGGAATGATGTTTATATTACTTTTATATTTAGTTTGACAGTTAAACCATCATATTGAGTAAAAAAAAAAAAAACTTTTGTCTTTACAAACCTTACAAAATATTTTTTTCTAGTAAAACTCACAAAGATACAATTCTCCAGGCATTATTAGCCATTTTGCATGTGTAGTTTAGGAGTTATGTTAACATAACCGTCATATTGAGGGCGGCAGTTATACTGTCATTATGAGTCAAACCTAATTTTTGTATTTATAAACCTTACCAAAATTCCTTATTCTGGTAAAACTCACATAGATACAATATTACAGGCATTTTTAGACATAATCCATGTTTGGTTTTGGAGTTATGTTTACATACATTTTTCCAGGCATTACTAGCTATTTATCATGTTTGGTTTAGGAGTTATGTTTAAATAACTGTTATTTTGAATATGGCAGTTATACTGTCATTATGAGTAAAACCCAATTTTTGTATTTGTAAACCTTACCAAAATACCAGATTCTGGTAAAACTCACATAGATTCAATATTACAGGAAGTTGAAGACAGATTGCAAGTTTGGTTTTGGAGTTATGTTTATTTAACTTTCATATTTAGTATGACAGTTATACTGTCATATTAAGTAAAAAAAAACTAACTTGTTTCTTTACAAACCTTATAAAAAAAAAAAAAATTTCCAGAAAAACTCACAAAGATAAATTTTTCCAGGCATTATTAGCCATTTTGTAATTGTGGTTTAGGAGTTACAGTATGTTTAAATAACTGTCAGATTGAATGTGACAGTATACTGTCATAGTGAGTAAAACCTATTTTTTGTATTTATAAACCTTACCAAAATTGCCTAATTCTGGTAAAAATCACATAGATACAATATTGCAGGCATTTTTAGACATAATGCATGTTTGGTTTTGGAGTTATGTTTATAAAACTTTTATATTTAGTATGACAGTTATACCATCCTATTGAGTAAAAAAAAAATAACTTGTGTCTTTATAAACCTTACAAAAAAAATGTTCCCAGTAAAACTCACAAAGATACATTTCTCCAGGCATAATTAGCCATTTATTATGTTTGGTTTAGGAGTTATGTTTAAATAACTGTCATATTGAGTGTGGCAGTTATACTGTCATTATGAGTAAAACCTATTTTTTGTATTTGTAAACTTTACCAAAATACCTGATTCTGGTAAAACCCACATTGATACAATATTACAGGAATTTTTAGACATAAAGCATGTTTGGTTTTGGAGTTATGTTTATATAACTTTCATATTTAGTATGAAAGTTTTACCATAATATTGAGTAAAAAACAAAAACTAATTTGTATCTTTACAAACCTTACAAAATATTGTTTTCCAGTAAAATTCACAAATATACCTTTCTCCAGGCATTATTAGTCATTTTGCATTTGTGTTTTAGGAGTTATGTTCAATTAACTGTCATATTGAGTGTGGCAGTTATACTGTCACTATGAGTAAAACCTAATTTTTGTTTTTGTAAACCTTACCAAAATACCTGATTCTGATAAAACTCACATATATTCAATATTACAGGCATTTTTAGACGGATTGCATATTTGGTTTTGGAGTTGTGTTTATATAACTTTCATATATAGTATGACAGCTATACTGTTAAATTGTGTAAAAAAAAAAAAACTAACTCGTGTCTTTACCAAAATACCAGATTCTGGTAAAACTCATATAGATTTAATATTACAGGCAGTTTAAGACGGATTGCAAGTTTGGTTTAGGAGTTAGTTTTTGGAATTATGTTTATATTAATTTTATATTTAGTTTGACAGTTATACCATCATATTCAGTAAAAAAAAATAACTTTTGTCTTTACAAACATTACAAAATAGTTTTTTCTAGTAAAATTCACAAAGATACATTTCTCCAGGCAATATTAGTTATTTAGCATGTTTGGTTTAGGAGTTGTGTTTAAATAACTGTTATTTTGAATATGGCAGTTATACTGTCATTATGAGTAAAACCCAAGTTGTGTATTTGTAAACCTTACCAAAATACCAGATTCTGGTAAAACTCACATAGATTCAATATTACAGGAAGTTGAAGACAGATTGCAAGTTTGGTTTTGGAGTTATGTTTATTTAACTTTCATATTTAGTATGACAGTTATACTGTCATATTAAGTAAAAAAAAACTAACTTGTTTCTTTACAAACCTTATAAAAAAAAAAAAAATTTCCAGAAAAACTCACAAAGATAAATTTTTCCAGGCATTATTAGCCATTTTGTAATTGTGGTTTAGGAGTTACAGTATGTTTAAATAACTGTCAGATTGAATGTGACAGTATACTGTCATAGTGAGTAAAACCTATTTTTTGTATTTATAAACCTTACCAAAATTGCCTAATTCTGGTAAAAATCACATAGATACAATATTGCAGGCATTTTTAGACATAATGCATGTTTGGTTTTGGAGTTATGTTTATAAAACTTTTATATTTAGTATGACAGTTATACCATCCTATTGAGTAAAAAAAAAATAACTTGTGTCTTTATAAACCTTACAAAAAAAATGTTCCCAGTAAAACTCACAAAGATACATTTCTCCAGGCATAATTAGCCATTTATTATGTTTGGTTTAGGAGTTATGTTTAAATAACTGTCATATTGAGTGTGGCAGTTATACTGTCATTATGAGTAAAACCTATTTTTTGTATTTGTAAACTTTACCAAAATACCTGATTCTGGTAAAACCCACATTGATACAATATTACAGGAATTTTTAGACATAAAGCATGTTTGGTTTTGGAGTTATGTTTATATAACTTTCATATTTAGTATGAAAGTTTTACCATAATATTGAGTAAAAAACAAAAACTAATTTGTATCTTTACAAACCTTACAAAATATTGTTTTCCAGTAAAATTCACAAATATACCTTTCTCCAGGCATTATTAGTCATTTTGCATTTGTGTTTTAGGAGTTATGTTCAATTAACTGTCATATTGAGTGTGGCAGTTATACTGTCACTATGAGTAAAACCTAATTTTTGTTTTTGTAAACCTTACCAAAATACCTGATTCTGATAAAACTCACATATATTCAATATTACAGGCATTTTTAGACGGATTGCATATTTGGTTTTGGAGTTGTGTTTATATAACTTTCATATATAGTATGACAGCTATACTGTTAAATTGTGTAAAAAAAAAAAAACTAACTCGTGTCTTTACCAAAATACCAGATTCTGGTAAAACTCATATAGATTTAATATTACAGGCAGTTTAAGACGGATTGCAAGTTTGGTTTAGGAGTTAGTTTTTGGAATTATGTTTATATTAATTTTATATTTAGTTTGACAGTTATACCATCATATTCAGTAAAAAAAAATAACTTTTGTCTTTACAAACATTACAAAATAGTTTTTTCTAGTAAAATTCACAAAGATACATTTCTCCAGGCAATATTAGTTATTTAGCATGTTTGGTTTAGGAGTTGTGTTTAAATAACTGTTATTTTGAATATGGCAGTTATACTGTCATTATGAGTAAAACCCAAGTTGTGTATTTGTAAACCTTACCAAAATACCTGATTCTGGTGAAACTCATATAGATTCAATATTACAGGCAGTTTAAGACGGATTGCAAGTTTGGTTTAGGAGTTTGGTTTTGGAATGATGTTTATATTACTTTTATATTTAGTTTGACAGTTAAACCATCATATTGAGTAAAAAAAAAAAAACTTTTGTCTTTACAAACCTTACAAAATATTTTTTTCTAGTAAAACTCACAAAGATACAATTCTCCAGGCATTATTAGCCATTTTGCATGTGTAGTTTAGGAGTTATGTTAACATAACCGTCATATTGAGGGCGGCAGTTATACTGTCATTATGAGTAAAACCTAATTTTTGTATTTATAAACCTTACCAAAATTCTTTATTCTGGTAAAACTCACATAGATACAATATTACAGGCATTTTTAGACATAATCCATGTTTGGTTTTGGAGTTATGTTTACATACATTTTTCCAGGCATTATTAGCTATTTATCATGTTTGGTTTAGGAGTTATGTTTAAATAACTGTTATTTTGAATATGGCAGTTATACTGTCATTATGAGTAAAACCCAATTTTTGTATTTGTAAACCTTACCAAAATACCAGATTCTGGTAAAACTCACATAGATTCAATATTACAGGAAGTTGAAGACAGATTGCAAGTTTGGTTTTGGAGTTATGTTTATTTAACTTTCATATTTAGTATGACAGTTATACTGTCATATTAAGTAAAAAAAAACTAACTTGTTTCTTTACAAACCTTATAAAAAAAATAAAAATTCCTGAAAAACTCACAAAGATACATTTTTCCAGGCATTATTAGCCATTTTGTAATTGTGGTTTAGGAGTTACAGTATGTTTAAATAACTGTCAGATTGAATGTGACATTATACTGTCATAATGAGTAAAACCTATTTTTTGTATTTATAAACCTTACCAAAATTGCCTAATTCTGGTAAAAATCACATAGATACAATATTGCAGGCATTTTTAGACATAATGCATGTTTGGTTTTGGAGTTATGTTTATAAAACTTTTATATTTAGTATGACAGTTATACCATCCTATTGAGTAAAAAAAAAATAACTTGTGTCTTTATAAACCTTACAAAAAAAAATGTTCCCAGTAAAACTCACAAAGATACATTTCTCCAGGCATAATTAGCCATTTATCATGTTTGGTTTAGGAGTTATGTTTAAATAACTGTCATATTGAGTGTGGCAGTTATACTGTCATTATGAGTAAAACCTATTTTTTGTATTTGTAAACTTTACCAAAATACCTGATTCTGGTAAAACCCACATTGATACAATATTACAGGAATTTTTAGACATAAAGCATGTTTGGTTTTGGAGTTATGTTTATATAACTTTCATATTTAGTATGAAAGTTTTACCATAATATTGAGTAAAAAACAAAAACGAATTTGTATCTTTACAAACCTTACAAAATATTGTTTTCCAGTAAAATTCACAAATATACCTTTCCCCAGGCATTATTAGTCATTTTGCATTTGTGTTTTAGGAGTTATGTTCAATTAACTGTCATATTGAGTGTGGCAGTTATACTGTCACTATGAGTAAAACCTAATTTTTGTTTTTGTAAACCTTACCAAAATACCTGATTCTGATAAAACTCACATATATTCAATATTACAGGCATTTTTAGACGGATTGCATATTTGGTTTTGGAGTTGTGTTTATATAACTTTCATATATAGTATGACAGCTATACTGTTAAATTGTGTAAAAAAAAAAAAACTAACTCGTGTCTTTACCAAAATACCTGATCCTGGTAAAACTCATATAGATTTAATATTACAGGCAGTTTAAGACGGATTGCAAGTTTGGTTTAGGAGTTAGTTTTTGGAATTATGTTTATATTAATTTTATATTTAGTTTGACAGTTATACCATCATATTCAGTAAAAAAAAATAACTTTTGTCTTTACAAACATTACAAAATAGTTTTTTCTAGTAAAATTCACAAAGATACATTTCTCCAGGCAATATTAGTTATTTAGCATGTTTGGTTTAGGAGTTGTGTTTAAATAACTGTTATTTTGAATATGGCAGTTATACTGTCATTATGAGTAAAACCCAAGTTTTGTATTTGTAAACCTTACCAAAATACCTGATTCCGGTGAAACTCATATAGATTCAATATTACAGGCAGTTTAAGACGGATTGCAAGTTTGGTTTAGGAGTTTGGTTTTGGAATGATGTTTATATTACTTTTATATTTAGTTTGACAGTTAAACCATCATATTGAGTAAAAAAAAAAAAAACTTTTGTCTTTACAAACCTTACAAAATATTTTTTTCTAGTAAAACTCACAAAGATACAATTCTCCAGGCATTATTAGCCATTTTGCATGTGTAGTTTAGGAGTTATGTTAACATAACCGTCATATTGAGGGCGGCAGTTATACTGTCATTATGAGTAAAACCTAATTTTTGTATTTATAAACCTTACCAAAATTCTTTATTCTGGTAAAACTCACATGGATACAATATTACAGGCATTTTTAGACATAATCCATGTTTGGTTTTGGAGTTATGTTTACATACATTTTTCCAGGCATTATTAGCTATTTATCATGTTTGGTTTAGGAGTTATGTTTAAATAACTGTTATTTTGAATATGGCAGTTATACTGTCATTATGAGTAAAACCCAATTTTTGTATTTGTAAACCTTACCAAAATACCAGATTCTGGTAAAACTCACATAGATTCAATATTACAGGAAGTTGAAGACAGATTGCAAGTTTGGTTTTGGAGTTATGTTTATTTAACTTTCATATTTAGTATGACAGTTATACTGTCATATTAAGTAAAAAAAAAACTAACTTGTTTCTTTACAAACCTTATAAAAAAAAAAAAATTCCTGAAAAACTCACAAAGATACATTTTTCCAGGCATTATTAGCCATTTTGTAATTGTGGTTTAGGAGTTACAGTATGTTTAAATAACTGTCAGATTGAATGTGACAGTATACTGTCATAGTGAGTAAAACCTATTTTTTGTATTTATAAACCTTACCAAAATTGCCTAATTCTGGTAAAAATCACATAGATACAATATTGCAGGCATTTTTAGACATAATGCATGTTTGGTTTTGGAGTTATGTTTATAAAACTTTTATATTTAGTATGACAGTTATACCATCCTATTGAGTAAAAAAAAAATAACTTGTGTCTTTATAAACCTTACAAAAAAAAATGTTCCCAGTAAAACTCACAAAGATACATTTCTCCAGGCATAATTAGCCATTTATCATGTTTGGTTTAGGAGTTATGTTTAAATAACTGTCATATTGAGTGTGGCAGTTATACTGTCACTATGAGTAAAACCTAATTTTTGTTTTTGTAAACCTTACCAAAATACCTGATTCTGATAAAACTCACATATATTCAATATTACAGGCATTTTTAGACGGATTGCATATTTGGTTTTGGAGTTGTGTTTATATAACTTTCATATATAGTATGACAGCTATACTGTTAAATTGTGTAAAAAAAAAAACTAACTCGTGTCTTTACCAAAATACCTGATTCTGGTAAAACTCATATAGATTTAATATTACAGGCAGTTTAAGACGGATTGCAAGTTTGGTTTAGGAGTTAGTTTTTGGAATTATGTTTATATTAATTTTATATTTAGTTTGACAGTTATACCATCATATTCAGTAAAAAAAAAAAACTTTTGTCTTTACAAACATTACAAAATAGTTTTTTTCACGTAAAATTCACAAAAATACATTTCTCCAGGCAATATTAGTTATTTAGCATGTTTGGTTTAGGAGTTGTGTTTAAATAACTGTTATTTTGAATATGGCAGTTATACTGTCATTATAAGTAAAACCCAATTTTTTTATTTGTAAACCTTACCTAAATACCTGATTCTGGTAAAACTCACATAGATTCAATATTACAGGCATTTTTAGACGTATTGCAAGTTTGGTTTTGGAGTTATGTTTATTTAACTTTCATATTTAGTATGACAGTTATACTGTCATATTAAGTAAAAAAAATTAACTTGTGTCTTTACAAACCTTATAAAAAAAAATTTTTTCCAGGAAAACTCACAAAGATACATTTCTCCAGGCATTATTAGCCATTTTGTATTTGTGGTTTAGGAGTTATGTTTAAATAACTGTCAGATTGAATGTGACAGTATACTGTCATTATGAGTAAAACCTAATTTTTGTATTTGTAAACCTTACCAAAAATACCTGATTCTGGTAAAAATCACATAGATACAATATTGCAGGCATTTTTAGACATAATGCATGTTTGGTTTTGGAGTTATGTTTATACAACTTTCATATTTAGTATGACAGTTCTACCATCATATTAAGTAGAAAAAAAAAAAACTTGTGTCTTTATAAACCTTACAATTTTTTTCTCCCCAAAACTCACAAAGATACATTTCTCCAGGCATAATTAGCCATTTATCATGTTTGGTTTCGGAGTTATCTTTAAATAACTGTCATATTGAGTGTGGCAGTTATTGTATTGTGTGTCATTATAAAAACAAAACTATTTTTTGTATTTGTATACCTTACCAAAATACCTGGTTCTGGTAAAACCCACACCGATACAATATTACAGGAATTTTTAGACATAAAGCATGTTTGGTTTTGGAGTTATGTTTATATAACTTTCATAATTAGTATGACAGTTATACCATCATATTGAGTAAAAAAAACCTAATTTGTTTCTTTACAAATCTTACAAATTATTGTTTTCCAGTAAAATTCACAAATATACATTTCTCTAGGCATTATTAGTCATTTTGCATTTGTGTTTTAGGAGTTATGTTTAATTAACTGTCATATTGAGTGTGGCAGTTATATTGTCACTATGAGTAAAACCTAATTTTTGCATTCGTAAACCTTACCAAAATACCTGAATCTGATAAAACTCACATATATTCAATATTACAGGCATTTTTAGACGGATTGCATATTTGGTTTTGGAATTATGTTTATATAACTTTCATATATAGTATGACAGCTAAACTGTTAAATTGTGTAAAAAAAAAACTAACTTGTGTCTTTACAAACCTTACAAAATATTTTTTCCAGTAAAACTCACAAAGATACATTCCTCAAGGCATTATTAGCCATTTTGTCAATATACTGTCATTATGAGTAAAACTAATATTTTGTATTTGTAAAACTTACAAAAACAACTGATTATAGTAAAACTCACATTGATACAAAATTATAAGCATTTTTAAACACAATGCATGTTTGGTGACAGTCAATGTGGCAGTTATACTGTCATTATGAGTAAAACCTAATTTTTGTAATTGTAAACCTTACCAAAATACCTGATTCTGGTAAACCTCACATAGATACAATATTACAGGCATTTTTAGACATAATGTATGTTTGGTTTTGGAGTTATATTTATATAACTTTCATATTTAGTATGACAGTATACCATCATATTAAATAAAAAAAAACTAACTTGTGTCTTTATAAACCTTACAAAATATTGTTTTCCAGTAAAATTCACAAATATACATTTCTCTAGGCATTATTAGTCATTTTGCATTTGTGTTTTAGGAGTTATGTTTAAATAACTGTCATATTGAGTCTGGAAGTTATACTGTCACTATGAGTAAAACCTAATTTTTTGATTTGTTAACCTTACCAAAATACCTGATTCTGATAAAACTTACATATAATAAATATTACAGACATTTTTAGACGGATTGCATGTTTGGGTTTGGAGTTATGTTTATAAAACTTTCATATATAGTATGACAGCTATACTGTAAAATTAAGTTAAAAAAAAAACAACTAACGTATGTGTTTACAAACCTTACAAAATATTTGTTTCAGTAAAATTCACAAATATACATTCCTCCAGGCATTATTAGCCATTTTGTCAGATTGATTGTGACAGTAAACTCTCATTATGAGTAAAACTAATATTTTGTATTTGTAAACCTTACAAAAACAACTGATTCTAGTAAAACTCACATGGATACAAAATTATAAGCATTTTTAGACATAATGCATGTTTGGTTTTGGAGTTATGTTTAAATAATTGTCATATTGAATGTGGCAGTATACTGTCATTATGAGTAAAACCTAACGTTTATATTTGTCAACCTTACCAAAATACCTGATTCTGGTAAAACTCAAAAAGATACAATATTACAGGCATTTTCAGACTAAATGCATTTTGGTTTTGGAGTTATGTGTATATAACTTTCATATTTAGTATGACAGTTATACCATCATATTAAATAAAATAAAAAAACGTGTGTCTTTATAATCCTTACACATTATTTTTTTCCAGTAAAACTCACAAAGACAAATTTCTCCAGGCATTATTAGTCATTTATCATGTTTGGTTTAGGAGTCATTTTTAAATAACTGTCATATCAAATGTTGCAGTTATACTGTCATTATGAGTAAAACACAAGTTTTGTATTTGTAAACCTTACCAAAATACCTGATTCTGGCAAAACTCACATAGATTCAATATAACAGGCAGTTTAAGACATATTGCAAGTTTGGTTTAGGAGTTTGGTTTTGGAATTATGTTTATCTAACTTTCATCTTTAGTATGACAGTATGAGTAAAAAAAACAAATAACTTTTTTCTTTACAAACCTTACAAAATATTTTTTTTCTAGTAAAACTCACAAAGATTCATTTCTCCAGGCATTATTAGCCATTTAGCATATTTGGTTTAGGAGTTAAGTTTAAATAACTGTTATTTTGAATATGGCAGTTATACTGTCATTATGAGTAAAACACAATTTTTGTATTTGTAAACCATACCAAAATAACTGATTCTGGTAAAACTAACATACAGGTAAAAGCCAGTAAATTAGAATATTTTGAAAAACTTGATTTATTTCAGTAATTGCATTCAAAAGGTGTAACTTGTACATTATATTTATTCATTGCACACAGACTGATGCATTCAAATGTTTATTTCATTTAATTTTGATGATTTGAAGTGGCAACAAATGAAAATCCAAAATTCCGTGTGTCACAAAATTAGAATATTACTTAAGGCTAATACACAAAAGGGATTTTTAGAAATGTTGGCCAACTGAAAAGTATGAAAATGAAAAATATGAGCATGTACAATACTCAATACTTGGTTGGAGCTCCTTTTGCCTCAATTACTGCGTTAATGCGGCGTGGCATGGAGTCGATGAGTTTCTGGCACTGCTCAGGTGTTATGAGAGCCCAGGTTGCTCTGATAGTGGCCTTCAACTCTTCTGCGTTTTTGGGTCTGGCATTCTGCATCTTCCTTTTCACAATACCCCACATATTTTCTATGGGGCTAAGGTCAGGGGAGTTGGCGGGCCAATTTAGAACAGAAATACCATGGTCTGTAAACCAGGCACGGGTAGATTTTGCGCTGTGTGCAGGCGCCAAGTCCTGTTGGAACTTGAAATCTCCATCTCCATAGAGCAGGTCAGCAGCAGGAAGCATGAAGTGCTCTAAAACTTGCTGGTAGACGAATGCGTTGACCCTGGATCTCAGGAAACAGAGTGGACCGACACCAGCAGATGACATGGCACCCCAAACCATCTCTGATGGTGGAAACTTTACACTAGACTTCAGGCAACGTGGATCCTGTGCCTCTCCTGTCTTCCTCCAGACTCTGGGACCTCGATTTCCAAAGGAAATGCAAAATTTGCATGGTCGGGTGATGGTTTGGGGTGCCATGTCATCTGCTGGTGTCGGTCCACTCTGTTTCCTGAGATCCAGGGTCAACGCAGCCGTCTACCAGCAAGTTTTAGAGCACTTCATGCTTCCTGCTGCTGACCTGCTCTATGGAGATGGAGATTTCAAGTTCCAACAGGACTTGGCGCCTGCACACAGCGCAAAATCTACCTGTGCCTGGTTTACGGACCATGGTATTTCTGTTCTAAATTGGCCCGCCAACTCCCCTGACCTTAGCCCCATAGAAAATCTGTGGGGTATTGTGAAAAGGAAGATGCAGAATGCCAGACCCAAAAACGCAGAAGAGTTGAAGGCCACTATCAGAGCAACCTGGGCTCTCATAACACCTGAGCAGTGCCAGAAACTCATCGACTCCATGCCACGCCGCATTAACGCAGTAATTGAGGCAAAAGGAGCTCCAACCAAGTATTGAGTATTTTACATGCTCATATTTCTCATTTTCATACTTTTCAGTTGGCCAACATTTCTAAAAATCCCTTTTTTGTATTAGCCTTAAGTAATATTCTAATTTTGTGACACACGGAATTTTGGATTTTCATTTGTTGCCACTTCAAATCATCAAAATTAAATGAAATAAACATTTGAATGCATCAGTCTGTGTGCAATGAATCAATATAATGTATAAGTTACACCTTTTGAATGCAATTACTGAAATAAATCAAGTTTTTCAAAATATTCTAATTTACTGGCTTTTACCTGTATATTCAATATTACAGGCATTTTTAGACGGATTTGCAAGTTGTGGTTTTGGTGTTATATTTATTCAACTTTCATATTTAGTATGACAGTTATACTGTCATATTGAGTAAAAAAAAGCTAACTTGTGTCTTTACAAAACTTACCAACTTTTTTTTTCCTGTAAAACTTACAAAGATACATTTCTCCAGGCAATATTTGACATTTTGCTTATGGTTTAGGAGTTATGTTTAAATAACAGTCAGATTGAATATGACAGTATACTGTCATAATAGTTTTTTACTCAATATGCCAGCATTGTTCTTAAAATCCTGAGATAATGCAAAAAAAGCAAAAAAAATGTTTTTCAACATAAATCCTACACCAAACATGCAACATGTCTAATAATGCCTGAAGACATGTATCTTTATTAGTTTTACTAGAAAATGTATCTTTTGTAAGTTTTGCAACGACGCAAGTTAGTTTTTTTAATTCAATATAACAGTATAACTGTCAAACTGAATGTAAAAGTTATATAAACATAACTCCAAAACTGAACATGCATTGTGTCTAAAAATAACGAAAATATTGTATCTATGTGAATTTTACCAGATTAAGGTAATTTGGTAAGGTTTACAAATACAAAAATTGGGTTTTTGTCATAATGACAGATAACTGCTACATTCAATTTGACAGTTATTTAAACATATCTTCCTAACTACACATGCAAAATAGGCTAATAAAGCCTAAAACAATGCATCCTTGTGAGTTTTACTCGAAACATATGCTATTTTAAGGCTTGCAAACACAAAAAGTAGTTTTTTACTCATTATGACAGTAATGTTCTTAAAATCCTGAGATAATGCGAAATAAGCAATAAAAATGTTTTTCAACATAATTCCTACACCAAACATGCAACATGTCTAATAATGCTTGAAGATATGCATCTTTGTTAGTTTTACTAGAAAAATTATCTTTTGTAAGTTTTGCAAAGTGGCAAGTTAGTTTTTTTAATTCAATATGACAGTATAACTAACTGTCATACCAAATATGAAAGTTATATAAACATAACTCCAAAAATGAACATGCATTATGTCTAAAAATAACTAACATATTCTATCTATGTGAGTTTACAAGAATCAGTTCATTTGGTAAGGTGTACAATTACAAACATTAGGGGTTTACTCGTAATGACAGTTAACTGTTAAGTTCAATTTGACTGTTATTTAAACATAACTCCCTTACCACACATGCAAAATAGGTTAATAAAGCCTAAAACAATGCATCTTTTTGAGTTTTACTCGAAACATATGCTATTTTAAGGCTTGCAAACACAAAAAGTAGTGTTTTAATCATTATGACAGTAATGTTCTTAAAATCCTGAGATAATGCGAAATAAGCAATAAAAATGTTTTTTAACATACTTCCTACACCAAACATGTTACATGTCTAATAATGCGTGAAGATATGTATCTTTGTTAGTTTTACTAGAAAAATTATCTTTTGTAAGTTTTGCAAAGAGGCAAGTTAGTTTTATTTAATTCAATATGACAGTATAACTGTCATACCAAATATGAAATATATATAATCATAACTCCAAAATTGAACATGCATTTTGTCTAAAAACGCCTAAAATATTGTATCTATGTGAGTTACACCAGAATCAGGTAATTTGGTAAGGTTTACAAATACAAAAGTTGTTTTTTTTCATAATGACAGTTAACTGCTACATTCAATTTGACTGTTATTTAAACAAAACTTCCTAATCACACATGCAAATAGGTTAATAAAGCCTAAAACAATACATCCTTGTGAGTTTTACTCGAAACATTTGCTATTTTAAGGTTTGCAAACACAAAAAGTAGTTTTTTACTCATTATGACAGTAATGTTCTTAAAATCCTGAGATAATGCGAAATAAGCAATAAACATGTTTTTCAACATAATTCCTACACCAAACATGCAACATGTCTAATAATGCTTGAAGATATGCATCTTTGTTAGTTTTACTAGAAAAATTATCTTTTGTAAGTTTTGCAAAGAGGCAAGTTAGTTTTTTTAATTCAATATGACAGTATAACTGTCATACCAAATATGAAAGTTATATAAACATAACTCCAAAACTGAACATGCATTATGTCTAAAAATAACTAACATATTCTATCTATGTGAGTTTTACAAGAATCAGTTCATTTGGTAAGGTGTACAATTACAAACATTAGGGGTTTACTCGTAATGACAGTTAACTGTTAAGTTCAATTTGACTGTTATTTAAACATAACTCCCTAACCACACATGCAAAATGGTTAATAAAGCCTAAAACAATGCATCTTTTTGAGTTTTACTCGAAACATATGCTATTTTAAGGCTTGCAAACACAAAAAGTAGTTTTTTAATCATTATGACAGTAATGTTTTAAAATCCTGAGATAATGCGAAATAAGCAATAAAAATGTTTTTCAACATAATTCCTACACCAAACATGCAACTGTCTAATAATGCGTGAAGACATGGATCTTTGTTGGTTTTACTAGAAAAATTATCTTTTGTAAGTTTTGCAAAGAGGCAAGTTAGTTTTTTAATTCAATATGACAGTATAACTGTCATACCAAATATGAAATATATATAAACATAACTCCAAAATTGAACATGCATTATGTCTAAAAATGCCTAAAATATTGTATCTATGTGATTTAGACCAGAATAAGGTAATTTGGTAAGGTTTACAAATACAAAAGTTGTTTTTTTTCCATAATGACAGATACTGCTACATTCAATTTGACTGTTATTTAAACATAACTTCATAACCACACATGCAAAATAGGCTAATAAAGCCTAAAACAATGCATCCTTGTGAGTTTTAGTCAAAACATATGCTATTTTAAGGCTTGCAAACACAAAAAGTAGTTTTTTACTCATTATGACAGTAATGTTCTTAAAATCCTGAGATAATGCGAAATAAGCATTAAAAATGTTTTTCATCACAAATCCTACACCAAACATGCAACATGTCTAATAACGCCTGGATACATGTATCCTTGTTAGTTTCACTAGAAAACATATCTTTTGTAACTTTTGCAATGACGCAAGTTAGTTTTTTTAAATTCAATATGACAGCATAACTGTCATACCAAATGTAAAAGTTATATAAACATAACTCCAAAACTGAATTTGCATTATGTCTAAAAATGCCTGTAATATTGTATCTATGTGAGTTACACAAGAATCAGGTAATTTGGTAAGGTTTACAAATACAAAATTTGTTTTTTTTCATAATGACTAACTATTACATTCAACTAAACTGTTATTTAAACATAACTTCATAATCACACATGCAAATAGGTTAATGAAGCCTAAAACAATGCATCTTTTTGAGTTTTACTCGAAACATATGCTATTTTAAGGCTTGCAAACACAAAAAGTAGTTTTTTAATCATTATGACAGTAATGTTCTTAAAATCCTGAGATAATGCGAAATAAGCAATAAAAATGTTTTTTTAAGTAATTCCTATACCAAACATGTTACATGTCTAATAATGCGTGAATATATGTATCTTTGTTAGTTTTACTAGAAAAAATATCTTTTGTAAGTTTTGCAAAGAGGCAAGTTAGTTTTATTTAATTCAATATGACAGTATAACTGTCATACCAAATATGAAAGTTATATAAACATAACTCCAAAACTGAACATGCATTATGTCTAAAAATAACTAACATATTCTATCTATGTGAGTTTTACAAGAATCAGTTCATTTGGTAAGGTGTACAATTACAAACATTAGGGGTTTACTCGTAATGACAGTTAACTGTTAAGTTCAATTTGACTGTTATTTAAACATAACTCCCTAACCACACATGCAAAATAGGTTAATAAAGCCTAAAACAATGCATCTTTTTGAGTTTTACTCGAAACATATGCTATTTTAAGGCTTGCAAACACAAAAAGTAGTTTTTAATCATTATGACAGTAATGTTCTTAAAATCCTGAGATAATGCGAAATAAGCAATAAAAATGTTTTTCAACATATTTCCTACACCAAACATGCAACATGTCTAATAATGCGTGAAGACATGGATCTTTGTTGGTTTTACTAGAAAATATATCTTTTGTAAGTTTTGCAAAGAGGCAAGTTAGTTTTTTAATTCAATATGACAGTATAACTGTCATACCAAATATGAAATATATATAATCATAACTCCAAAATTGAACATGCATTTTGTCTAAAAACGCCTAAAATATTGTATCTATGTGAGTTACACCAGAATCAGGTAATTTGGTAAGGTTTACAAATACAAAAGTTGTTTTTTTTCATAATGACAGTTAACTGCTACATTCAATTTGACTGTTATTTAAACAAAACTTCCTAATCACACATGCAAATAGGTTAATAAAGCCTAAAACAATACATCCTTGTGAGTTTTACTCGAAACATTTGCTATTTTAAGGTTTGCAAACACAAAAAGTAGTTTTTTACTCATTATGACAGTAATGTTCTTAAAATCCTGAGATAATGCGAAATAAGCAATAAAAATGTTTTTCAACATAATTCCTACACCAAACATGCAACATGTCTAATAATGCGTGAAGATATGCATCTTTGTTAGTTTTACTAGAAAAATTATCTTTTGTAAGTTTTGCAAAGAGGCAAGTTAGTTTTTTTAATTCAATATGACAGTAAAACTGTCATACCAAATATGAAAGTTATAAAAACATAACTCCAAAATTGAACATGCATTATGTGTAAAATGCCTAGAATATTGAATCTATGTGAGTTTTACAAGAATCAGTTAATTTGGTAAGGTGTACAATTACATAAATTAGGGGTTTACTCATAATGACAGATAACTGCTACATTCAATTTGACAGTTATTTAAACATAACTTCCTAACCACACATGCAAAATAGGCTAATAAAGCCTAAAACAATGCGTCCTTGTGAGTTTTAGTCAAAACATATGCTATTTAAAGGTTTGCAAACACAAAAAGTAGTTTTTTACTCATTATGATAGTAATGTTCTTAAAATCCTGAGATAATGCGAAATAAGCAATAAAAATGTTTTTCACAACAAACATGCAACATGTCTTATAACGCCTGGATACATGTATCCTTGTTAATTTCACAAGAAAACATATCTTTTGTAACTTTTGCAATGACGCAAGTTAGTTTTTTTAATTCAATATGACAGCATAACTGTCATACCAAATGTAAAAGTTATATAAACATAACTCCAAAACTGAACATGCATTATGTCTAAAAATGCCTGTAATATTGTATCTATGTGAGTTTTACCAGAATCAGGTAATTTGGTAAGGTTTACAAATACAAAAATTAGGGTTTACTCATAATGACAGATAACTGCTACATTCAATTTGACAGTTATTTAAACATAACTTCCTAACCACACATGCAAAAGGCTAATACAGCCTAAAGCAGTGCCTCCTTGTGAGTTTTACTCGAAACATATGCTTTTTTAAGGCTTGCAAACACTAAAAGTAATTTTTTACTCAATATGACAGTAATGTTCTTAAAATCCTGAGATAATGCGAAATAAGCAATAAAAATGTTTTTCAACATAATTCCTACACTAAACATGCAACATATCTAATAATGCCTGAAGACATTTATCTTTGTTAGTTTTACTAGAAAAATTATCTTTTGTAAGTTTTGCAGAGAGGCAAGTTAGTTTTTTTAATTCAATATGACAGTATAACTGTCATACCAAATATGAAATATATATTACATAACTCCAAAACTGAACATGCATTATGTCTAGAAATGCCTAAAATATTGTATCTATGTGAGTTTTACAAGAATCAGTTAATCAGTTGTATTGTTAATTTTACCAGAATCAGGTATTGTTAAGGTTTACAAATACAAAAATTAGGTTTTACTCATAATGACAATATAACTGCCACATTTAACAAGACAGGTATTTAAACATAATTCCTAAACCACAAATGCAAAATGGCTAATAATGCCTGGAGCAATGTATCTTTGTGAGTTTTCCTGGAAAAAAAAATTGTAAGGTTTGTAAAGACACAAGTTAGTTTTTTATTTAATATGACTGGTATACTAAATATAAAAGTGAAATAAACATAACTCCAAAACCAAACTTGCAATACGTCTAAAAATGCCTGTAATATTGTATCTATGTGAGTTTAACCAGAATCAGTTTTTTTGGTAAGGTTTACAAATCAAAAATTTAGGTTTTACTCATAGTGACAGTTTAACTGCCAGACTCAATATGACAGTTATTTAAACATAACTCCTAAAACACAAATGCAAAATGACTAATAATGCCTAGAGAAATGTATATTTGTGAATTTTACTGGAAAACAATATTTTGTAAGGTTTATAAAGACACAAGTTATTTTTTTTTATTTAATATGATGGTATAACTGTCATACTAAATATGAAAGTTATATAAATATAACTCCAAAACCAAACATACATTATGTCTAAAAATGCCTGTAATATTGTATCTATGTGAGGTTTACCAGAATCAGGTATTTTGGTAAGGTTTACAATTACAAAAATTAGGTTTTACTCATAATGACAGTATAACTGCCACATTGACTGCCACCAAACATGCATTGTGTTTAAAAATGCTTATAATTTTGTATCAATGTGAGTTTTACTATAATCAGTTGTTTTTGTAAGTTTTACAAATACAAAATATTAGTTTTACTCATAATGACAGTATACTGACAAAATGGCTAATAATGCCTTGAGGAATGTATCTTTGTGAGTTTTACTGGAAACAATATTTTGTAAGGTTTGTAAAGACACAAGTTAGTTTTTTTTTACACAATTTAACAGTTTAGCTGTCATACTATATATGAAAGTTATATAAACATAATTACAAAACCACTATGCAATCCGTCTAAAAATGCCTGTAATATTGAATATATGTGAGTTTTATCAGATTCAGGTATTTTGGTAAGGTTTACGAATACAAAAATTAGGTTTTACTCATAGTGACAATATAACTGCCACACTCAATATGACAGTTAATTAAACATAACTCCTAAAACACAAATGCAAAATGACTAATAATGCCTAGACAAATGTATATTTGTGAATTTTACTGGAAAACAATATTTTGTAAGATTTGTAAAGATACAAATTAGTTTTTTTTTTACTCAATATGATGGTATAACTGTCATACTAAATATGAAAGTTATATAAACATAAGTGAAAGTTAAAGTTAAAGTACCAATGATTGTCACACACACACTAGGTGTGGCGAGATTATTCTCTGCATTTGACCCATCACCCTTGATCACCCCCTGGGAGGTGAGGGGAGCAGTGGGCAGCAGCGGTGGCCGCACCCGGGAATCATTTTGGTGATTTAACCCCCAATTCCAACCCTTGATGCTGAGTGCCAAGCAGGGAGGTAATGGGTCCCATTTTTTTATAGTCTTTGGTATGACCCGGCCGGGGTTTGAACTCACAACCTACCGATCTCAGGGCGGACACTCTAACCACTAGGCCACTGAGAAAGTTATATAAACATAACTCCAAAACCAAACATGCTTTATGTCTAAAAATTCCTGTAATATTGTATCGGTGTGGGTTTTACCAGAACCAGGTATTTTGGTAAGGTTTACAAATACAAAAAATAGTTTTGTTTTTATAATGACACACAATACAATAACTGCCACACTCAATATGACAGTTATTTAAAGACAACTCCGAAACCAAACATGATAAATGGCTAATTATGCCTGGAGAAATGTATCTTTGTGAGTTTTGGGAAGAAAAAAATTGTAAGGTTTATAAAGACACAAGTTGTTTTTTTTTCTACTCAATATGATGGTAGAACTGTCATACTAAATATGAAAGTTGTATAAACATAACTCCAAAACCAAACATGCATTATGTCTAAAAATGCCTGCAATATTGTATCTATGTGATTTTTACCAGAATCAGGTATTTTTGGTAAGGTTTACAAATACAAAAATTAGGTTTTACTCATAATGACAGTATACTGTCACATTCAATCTGACAGTTATTTAAACATAACTCCTAAACCACAAATACAAAATGGCTAATAATGCCTGGAGAAATGTATCTTTGTGAGTTTTCCTGGGAAAAAAAATATTTTATAAGGTTTGTAAAGACACAAGTTAGTTTATTTTACTTAATATGACAGTATAACTGTCATACTAAATATGAAAGTTAAATAAACATAACTCCAAAACCAAACTTGCAATACGTCTAAAAATGCCTGTAATATTGAATCTATGTGAGTTTTACCAGAATCAGGTATTTAGGTAAGGTTTACAAATACAAAAATTGGGTTTTACTTATAATGACAGTATAACTGCCATATTCAAAATAACAGTTATTTAAACACAACTCCTAAACCAAACATGCTAAATAACTAATATTGCCTGGAGAAATGTATCTTGGTGAATTTTACTAGAAAAAAACTATTTTGTAATGTTTGTAAAGACAAAAGTAATTTTTTTTTACTGAATATGATGGTATAACTGTCAAACTAAATATAAAATTAATATAAACATAATTCCAAAAACTAACTCCTAAACCAAACTTGCAATCCGTCTTAAACTGCCTGTAATATTAAATCTATATGAGTTTTACCAGAATCAGGTATTTTGGTAAAGACACGAGTTAGTTTTTTTTTTTACACAATTTAACAGTATAGCTGTCATACTATATATGAAAGTTATATAAACACAACTCCAAAACCAAATATGCAATCCGTCTAAAAATGCCTGTAATATTGAATATATGTGAGTTTTATCAGAATCAGGTATTTTGGTAAGGTTTACAAAAACAAAAATTAGGTTTTACTCATAGTGACAGTATAACTGCCACACTCAATATGACAGTTAAATAAACATAACTCCTAAAACACAAATGCAAAATGACTAATAATGCCTGGAGAAAGGTATTTTGTGAATTTTACTGGAAAACAATATTTTGTAAGGTTTGTAAAGATACAAATTAGTTTTTGTTTTTTACTCAATATTATGGTATAACTTTCATACTAAATATGAAAGTTATATAAACATAACTCCAAAACCAAACATGCTTTATGTCTAAAAATTCCTGTAATATTGTATCGATGTGGGTTTTACCAGAATCAGGTATTTTGGTAAAGTTTACAAATACAAAAAATAGGTTTTACTCATAATGACAGTATAACTGCCACACTCAATATGACAGTTATTTAAACATAACTCCTAAACCAAACATGATAAATGGGTAATTATACCTGGAGAAATGTATCTTTGTGAGTTTTACTGGGAACATTTTTTTTTGTAAGGTTTATAAAGACACAAGTTATTTTTTTTTACTCAATAGGATGGTATAACTGTCATACTAAATATAAAAGTTTTATAAACATAACTCCAAAACCAAACATGCATTATGTCTAAAAATGCCTGCAATATTGTATCTATGTGATTTTTACCAGAATTAGGCAATTTTGGTAAGGTTTATAAATACAATAAATAGGTTTTACTCACTATGACAGTATACTGTCACATTCAATCTGACAGTTGTTTAAACATACTGTAACTCCTAAACCACAATTACAAAATGGCTAATAATGCCTGGAAAAATTTATCTTTGTGAGTTTTTTTGGAATTTTTTTTATTTTTTATAAGGTTTGTAAAGAAGCAAGTTAGTTTGTTATACTTAATATGACAGTATAACTGTCATACTAAATATGAAAGTTAAATAAACATAACTCCAAAACCAAACTTGCAATCTGTCTTAAACTTCCTGTAATATTGAATCTATGTGAGTTTCACCAGAATCTGGTATTTTGGTAAGGTTTACAAATACAAAAATTGGGTTTCACTCATAATGACAGTATAACTGCATTATTTGATATGACAGTTATTTAAACATAACTCCTAAACCAAACATGATAAATAGCTAATAATGCCTGGAAAAATTTATATAAACATAACTCCAAAACCAAACATGGATTATGTCTAAAAATGCCTGTAATATTGTATCTATGTGAGTTTTACCAGAATAAGGAATTTTGGTAAGGTTTATAAATACAAAAATTAGGTTTTACTCATAATGACAGTTTAACTGCCGCCCTCAATATGACGGTTATGTTAACATAACTCCTAAACCACACATGCAAAATGGCTAATAATGCCTGGAGAATTGTATCTTTGTGAGTTTTACTAGAAAAAAATATTTTGTAAGGTTTGTAAAGACAAAAGTTTTTTTTTTTTTACTCAATATGATGGTTTAACCGTCAAACTAAATATAAAAGTAATATAAACATCATTCCAAAACCAAACTCCTAAACCAAACTTGCAATCCGTCTTAAACTGCCTGTAATATTGAATCTATATGAGTTTCACCAGAATCAGGTATTTTGGTAAGGTTTACAAATACAAAACTTGGGTTTTACTCATAATGACAGTATAACTGCATTATTTGATATGACAGTTATTTAAACATAACTCCTAAACCAAACATGATAAATAGCTAATAATGCCTGGAAAAATGTATATAAACATAACTCCAAAACCAAACATGGATTATGTCTAAAAATGCCTGTAATATTGTATCTATGTGAGTTTTACCAGAATAAAGAATTTTGGTAAGGTTTATAAATACAAAAATTTGGTTTTACTCATAATGACAGTATAACTGCCACCCTCAATATGACGGTTATGTTAACATAACTCCTAAACCACACATGCAAAATGGCTAATAATGCCTGGAGAAATGTATCTTTGTGAGTTTTACAGGGGAAAAAAAATATTTTGTAAGGTTTGATAAGACACAAAATAGTTTTTTTTATTCAATATGTTTGTATAACTGTCATAATAAATGTAAAAGTTATCCAATACCAAACATGCAATCCATCTAAAAATGCCTGTAATATTGAATCTATGTGAGTTTTACTAGAATCAGGTATTTTGTTAAGGTTTACAAATACAAAAATTAGTTTTTACTCACTATGACAGTATACTGACACATTCAATCTGCCTGTTATTTAAACACAAATTCTAAACCACAGATGCAAAATGGCTAATAATAACTGGAGAAATGTATTTTTGTGAGTTTTACTGGAAAAAAAATATTTTGTAAGGTTTGTTTAGACACAAGTTAGTTTTTTTTACTCAATATGATGGAAACATGCTTTATGTCTAAAAAATCCTGTAATATTTTATCCATGTGAGTTTTATCAGAATCAGTTATTTCTGTAATTTTACAAAAACAAAAAATAGGTTTTATTCATAATGACAGTATATCTGCCACACTCAATATGACAGTTATTTAAACATAACTCTAAACCAAACATGGTTAATGGCTAATAATGCCTGGAGAAATGTATCTTTGTGAGTTTTACTGGAAACGTTTTTTTTTAAGGTTTATAAAGACACAAGTTAGTTTTTTTTACTCAATATGACAGTATAACTGTAATACTAAATGTAAAAAATATATAAACATAACTCCAAAACCAAACATGCATTATGTTAAAAAATGCCTGTAATTTTGTATCAATGCGAGTTTTACTCAAATCAATTGTTGTAGTAAGGTTTGCAAATACAAAATATTGGTTTTACTCACCATGATAGTATACTGTCACATTCAATTTTACAGTTATTCAAACATAACTACCAAACCACATATGCAAAATGGCTATAATGCCTGGAGAAATGTATCTTTGTGAGATTACTGGAAAAACATATTTTGTAAGGTTTGTAAAGAAACAATTTAGTTTTTTTTACTTAATATGGATGGATGGATGACAGTTATACTGTCCAACCATCCATCCATTTTCTACCGCTTATTCCCTTTTGGGGTCGCGGGGGTGCGCTGGAGCCTATCTCAGCTACAATCGGGCGGAAGGCGGTGTACACCCTGGACAAGTCCCCCCCTCATTGCAGGGCGTATAACTGTGATACTAAATGTAAAAGTAGTATAAACATAACTCCAAAACCAAACATGCATTATGTCTAAAAATGCCTGTAATATTGTATCCATGTGAGTTTTTCTAGAATCAGTTGTTTTTGTAAGTTTTGCAAATACAAAATATTGGTTTTACTCACTATGACAGTATACTGTCACATTCAATCTGACAGCTATATAAACATAACTCCTAAACCACACATGCAAAATGACTAATAATGCCTGGAAAAATGTATCTCTGTGAATTTTACTGGAAAAAAAATATTTTGTAAGGTTTGTAAAATTACAAGTTTGTTATTTTTTACTCAATTTGACAGTATAACTGTCATACTAAATATGAAAGTTATATACACATAACTCTAAAACCAAACTTGCAATCCGTCTAAAAATGTCTGTAATATTGAATCTATGTGAGTTTTACCAAAATCATGTATTTTAGTAAGGTTTACAAATACAAAAATTAGGTTTTACTCAAAATGACAGTATAACTGCCACACTCAATATGACAGTTTTTTAAACATAACTCCTAAAAAACAAATGCAAAATGACTAATAATGCCTGGAAAAATGTATCTTTGTGAATTTTAATGAAAAAAAATTTTTTGTAAGGTTTGTAAAGACACAAATTAGTTTTTTTTTTTACTTAATATGATAGTATAACTGTCATATTAAATATGAAAGTTATATGAACATAACTCCAAAACCAAACATGTTTTATGTCTAAAAATTCCTGTAATATTGTATCTATGTGAGTTTTACCAGAATCAGGTATTTTGGTAAGGTTTACTAATACAAAAAATAGGTTTTACTAATAATGACAAGATAACTGCCACATTTAACATGAACAGGTATTTAAACATAATTCCTAAACCAAACATGATAAATGGCTAATAATGCCTGGAGAAATGTATCGTTGTGAGTTTTACAGGAAAAAAATAATTTGTAAGGTTTATAAAGACACAATGTAGTTTTGTTTTACTCAATATGATGGTATAACCGTCATACTAAATATGAAAGTTATATAAACATAACGCCAAAAACAAACATGAATTGTGTCTAAAAATACCTGTAATATTGTATCTATGTGAGTTTTACCAGAATCAGGTATTTTGGTAAGGTTTACAAATACAAAAATTAGGTTTTACTCACTATGACAGTATACTGTCACATTCAATCTGACAGTTATGTAAACATAACTCTTAAACCACACATGCAAAATTGCTAATAATGCCTGGAGACATGTATTTTTGTGAGTTGTACTAGGACAAATATTTTGTAAGGTTTGTAAAGACCCACGTTTGTTTTTTTTACTCAATATGACAGTATAACTGTCATACTACATGCAAAAAAATATATAAACATGACTCCAAAACCAAACTTGCAATCCGTCTAAAAATGTCTGTAATATAGAATCTATGTGAGTTTTACCAAAATGAGGTATTTTGGTAAGGTTGACAAATAAAAAAATAGGTTTTACTGATAGTGACATTATAAGTGCCACACTCAATATGACAGTTATTTAAACATAACTCATAAACGACACATGAAAATGGCTATTAATTCTGGAGAAATGTATCTTTGTTAGTTTTACTAGAGTAATGATCTTTTGTAAGGTTTGCAAAGACACAAGTTTTTTTACTCAATATGACGGTATAACTGTCAAACTAAATAAAAAAGTTATAGAAACATAACTCCAAAACCAAACTCTAAAAACCAAACATGCAATCCATTTAAAAATGCCTGTAATATTAAATATATGTGAGTTTTATCAGAATCAGGTATTTTGGTAAGGTTTAAAATACCAAAATTAGGTTTTACTCATAATGACAGTAAAACTGCCACGCTCAATATGACAGTTATTTAAACATAACTCCTAAAACACACATGCAAAATGACAAATATTGCGTGGAAAAATGTATCGTTGTGATTTTTACTGGAAAAAAATATTTTGTAAGGTTTGTAAAGATACTGTTTTTTTTTTAACTCAATATGATGGTATAACTGTCATACTGAATATGAAAGTTTTATAAACATAACTCCAAAACCAAACTTGCAATTCGTAAAAAAATGGCTGTAATATTGAATATATGTGATTTTTACCAGAATCAGGTATTTTGGTAAGGATTACAAATACAAAAATGAGGTTTTACTCATAATGACGGATAACCGCCACATTTGTTTTAACATAACTCCTAAACAAAACATGCTAAATGGCTAATAATGCCTGGAAAAATGTATCTTTGTGAGTTTTACTGGAAAAAAAAAATTTGTAAGGTTTCTAAAGACACAAGTTAATTTTTTCTGACTCAAAAAGACGGTATAACTGTCATAATAAATGGAAAAGTTATATAAACATAAAATGCCTGTAATTTTGTATCCATGTGAGTTTTACTAGAATCAGTTGTTTTTGTAAGGTTTTCAAATACAAAATATTGGTTTTACTCACTATGACAGTATACTGCTGTCATATTGAGTAAAAAAAAAAAAAAACTTGTGTCATAACAAACCTTAATAATGCCTGGAGAAATGTATCTTTGTGAGTTTTACTGGTAAGGTTTGTAAAGACACAAGTTAGTTTTTTCTAACTCAAAAAGACAGTATAACTGTCATAATAAATGGAAAAGTTATATAAACATAACTCCAAAACCAAACAGGCTTTATTACTAAAAATGCCTGAAATGATGTATCCATGTGAGTTTTACTAGAATCAGTTGTTTTTGTAAGTTTTGCAAATACAAAATATTGTTTTAACTCACTATGACAGTATACTGTCACATTCGATCCGACAGTTATTTAAACATAACTCCTAAACCACACATTCAAAATGACTAATAATGCCGGGAGAAATGTATCTCTGTGAATTTTTCTGGAAAAAATATTTTGTAAGGTTTGTTATAACACAAGTTAGGTATTTTTTTACTCAATATGACAGCAGTATACTGTCATAGTGAGTAAAACCAATATTTTGTATTTGCAAACCTTACCAAATTACCTGATTCTGGTAAAACTCACATAGATACAATATTTTAGGCATTTTTAGACATAATGCATGTTCATTTTTGGAGTTATGTTTATATAACTTTTACATTTAGTTTGACAGTTATACTGTTATATTGAATTAAAAAAACTAACTTGCGTTGTTGCAAAACTTACAAAAGATACATTTTCTAGTAAAGCTAACAAAGATACATGTCTTCAGGCATTATTAGACATGTTGCATGTTTGGTGTAGGAATTATGTTGAAAAATATTTGTATTGCTTTTTTCGCATTATCTCAGGATTTTAAGAACAATCCTGGCATATTAAGTAAAAAACTACTATGACAGTATACTGTCACATTCAATCTGCCTGTTATTTAAACATAAATTCTAAACCACAGATGGCTAATAATGCCTGGAGAAATGTATTTCTGTGAGTTTTACCGGAAAAAAATATTTTGTAAGGTTTTTATAGACATAAGTTAGTTTTTTTTACTCAATATGATAGTATAACTGTCTTACTAAGTTTGAAAGTTATATAAACATAACTCCAAAACCAAACTTGCAATCTGTCTAAAAATGTCTGTAATATTGAATATATGTGATTTTTACCAGAATCAGGTATTTTGTTAAGGATTACATATACAAAAATTAGGTTTTACTCATAATGACGGATAACTGCCACATTCGAAATGACATAACTCCTAAACAAAACATGCTAAATGGCTAATAAAGCCTGGAGAAATGTATCTTTGTGAGTTTTACTGGAAAAAAAAAAAAAAAAGTAAGGTTTGTAAAGACACAAGTTAGTTAGACAGTATAACTGTCATACTAAATGGAAAAGTTATATAAACATAACTCCAAAACCAAACATGCTTTTTGTCTAAAAATGCCTGAAATGATGTAGCCATGTGAGTTTTACTAGAATCAGTTGTTTTTGTAAGTTTTGCAAATACAAAATATTGGTTATACTCACTATGACAGTATACTGTCACATTCAATCTGACAGTTATTTAAACATAACTCCTAAACTACACATTCAAAAAGACTAATAATGCCTGGAGAAATGTATCTCTGTGAATTTTACTGGAAAAAAATATTTTTTAAGGTTTGTTATGACACAAGTTTTTTTTTTTTTTTTTACTCAATGTGACAGCAGTATACTGTCATAGTGAGTAAAACCAATATTTTGTATTTGCAAACCTTACAAAAACAACTGATTCTAGTAAAACTCACATGGATACAAAATTACAGGCATTTTATGTTTATATAACTTTTCCATTTATTACGACAGTTATACCGTCTTTTTGAGTCAGAAAAAACTAACTTGTGTCTTTAGAAACCTTACAAATTTTTTTTTTCCCAGTAAAACTCACAAAGATACATTTCTCCAGGCATTATTAGCCAATTAGCATGTTTTGTTTAGGAGTTATGTTCAAAAAAATGTGGCGGTTATCCGTCATTATGAGTAAAACCTAACTTTTGTATTTGTAATCCTTACCAAAATACCTGATTCTGGTAAAAATCACATAGATACAATATTGCAGGCATTTTTAGACATAATGCATGTTTGGTTTTGGAGTTATGTTTTTACAACTTTTATATTTAGTATGACAGTTATACCATCATATTGAGTAAAAAAAATAACTTGTGTCTTTATAAACCTTACAAAAAAAATGTTTCCCAGTAAAACTCACAAAGATACATTTCTCTAGGCATAATTAGCCATTTATCATGTTTGGTTTAGGAGTTATGTTTAGACAACTGTCATATTGAGTGTGGCAGTTATACTGTCATTATGAGTAAAATCTATTTTGTGTATTTGTAAACCTTACCAAAATACCTGATTCTGGTTAAACCCACATCGATACAATATTACAGGAATTTTTAGACATAAAGCATGTTTGGTTTTGGAGTTATGTATATATAACTTTCATATTAAGTATGAAAGTTATACCATCATATTGAGTAAAAAACAACAAATATTTTGTATCTTTACAAACCTTACAAAATATTGTTTTCCAATAAAACTCACAAATATACCTTTCTATAGGCATTATTCGTCATTTTGCATTTGTGTTTTAGGAGTTATTAGGAGTAATTAACTGTCATATTGAGTGTGGCAGTTATACTGTCACTATGAGTAAAACCTAATTTTTGTTTTTGTAAACCTTACCAAAATACGTGATTCTGATAAAACTCACATATATTCAATATTACAGGCATTTTTAGACGTATTGGAAGTTTGGTTTTGGAGTTATGTTTATTTAACTTTCATATTTAGTATGACAGTTATACTGTCATATTAAGTAAAAAAAAACTAACTTGTGTCTTTACAAACCTTATAATTTTTTTTTTTTTTTTTTCAGGAAAACTCACAAAGATACATTTCTCCAGGCATTATTAGCCATTTTGTATTTGTGGTTTAGGAGTTATGTTTAAATAACTGTCAGATTGAATGTGACAGTATACTGTCATTATGAGTAAAACCTAATTTTTGTATTTGTAAACCTTACCAAAAATACCTGATTCGGGTAAAAATCACATTGATACAATATTGCAGGCATTTTTAGACATAATGCATGTTTGGTTTTGGAGTTATGTTTATACAACTTTCATATTTAGTATGACAGTTATACCATCATATTGAGTAAAAAAAAAAAGTAATTTGTATCTTTACAAATCTTACAAAATATTGTTTTCCAGTAAAATTCACAAATATACATTTCTTTAGGCATTATTAATCATTTTGCATTTGTGTTTTAGGAGTTATGTTTAATTAACTGTCATATTGAGTGTGGCAGTTATATTGTCACTATGAGTAAAACCTAATTTTTGTATTCGTAAACCTTACCAAAATACCTGAATCTGATAAAACTCACATATATTCAATATTACAGGCATTTTTAAACGGATTGCATATTTGGTTTTGGAATTATGTTTATATAACTTTCATATATAGTATGACAGCTAAACTGTTAAATTGTGTAAAAAAAACTAACTTGTGTCTTTATAAACCTTACAAAATATTTTTTCCAGTAAAACTCACAAAGATACATTCCTCAAGGCATTATTAGCCATTTTGTCAGTATACTGTCATTATGAGTAAAACTAATATTTTGTATTTGTAAACCTTACAAAAACAACTGATTATAGTAAAACTCACATGGATACAAAATTATAAGCATTTTTAAACACAATACATGTTTGGTGGCAGTCAATGTGGCAGTTATTCTGTCATTATGAGTAAAACCAGTATTTTGTATTTGCAAACCTTACAAAAACAACTGATTCTAGTAAAACTCACATGGATACAATATTACAGTTATTTTTAGATATAATGCATGTTTGGTTTTGGAGTTATGTTTATATAACTTTTACATTTAGTATGACAGTTATAATGTCATATTGAGTAAAAACAATAACTTGTCTTACAAACCTTACAATTTTTTCCAAGCATTATTAGCCATTTTGCATGTGTGGTTTAGGAGTTATATTTAAATAACTGTCATATTGAGTGTGGCAGTTATACTGTCATTATGAGTAAAACCTTATTTTTGTATTTGTAAACCTTACCAAAATACCTGATTGTAGTAAAACTCACATAGATACAATTTTACAGGCATTTTTAGACATAATGCAAGAGTGACATTTTAAAGCATTACAGACTGCACCATGGGACCTTTGGACACAGCCATTCCAAATGTAAAATGTATACAAACAAAACTCCAAAACCAAACATGCATTATGTCTAAAAATGCCTGTAACATTGAATCCATGTGAGTTTTACTAGAATCAGTTGTTTTTTTAAGGTTTGCAAATACAAAATATTGGTTTTACTCACTATAACAGTATGTTGTCACATTCAATCTGGCAGATATTTAAACATAACTCCTAAACCACACATACAAAATGACTAATAATGCCTGGGGAAATGTATCTTTGTGAGTTTTACTGAAAAAAATAAATACAATTTGTAAGGTTTGTAAAGACACAAGTTAGTTTTTTTTACTCAATATGACAGTATAACTGTCATACTAAATATGAAAGTTATATAAACATAACTCCAAAACGAAGGTTTGCAAATACAAAATATTGGTTTTACTCACTATGACAGTATGTTGTCACACTCAATATGACAGTTATTTAAATATAACTCCTAAACCACACATGCAAAATGGCTAATAATGCTTGGAAAAATGTATATTTGTGAGTTTTACTGGAAAAAAAAAATTGTAAGGTTTGTAAAGACAGAAGTTATTTTTTTTACTCAATATGACATTATAACTGTCATACTAAATGTAAAAGTTGTATAAACTTAACTCCAAAACCAAACATGCATTATATCTAAAAATGCCTGTAATTTTGTGTCCATGTGAGTTTTACTAGAATCAGTTGTTTTTGTAAGGTTTGCAAATACAAAATATTGGTTTTACTCACTATGACAGTATACTGCTGTCATATTGAGTAAAAAAAAACAACAACAACTTTTTACTCAATATGACAAACCTTACAAAATATTTTTTTCCAGAAAAATTCACAGATACATTTATCCAGGCATTATTAGTCATTTTGAATGTGTGGTTTAGGAGTTATGTTTAAATAACTGTCAGATTGAATGTGACAGTATACTGTGAGTGAGTATAACCAATATTTTGTATTTGCAAAACTTACAAAAACAACTGATTCTAGTAAAACTCACATGGATACATCATTTCAGGCATTTTTAGACAACATGCATGTTTGGTTTTGGAGTTACGTTTATATAACTTTTCCATTAAGTATGACAGTTATACTGTCATTTTGAGTTAAAAAAAACTCTTTACAAACCTTACATTTTTTTTCCCAGTAAAACTCACAAAGATACATTTCTCCAGGCATTAATAGCCATTTAGCATGTTTTGTTTGGGAGTTATGTTTAGAAAAACTGTCATTTTGAATGTGGTAGTTATCCGTCATTATGATTAAAACCTATTTTTTGGATTTTTAATCCTTACCAAAATACCTGATTCTGGTAAAACTCACATAGATACAATATTACAGGCATTTTTAGACATAATGCATGTTTGGTTTTGGAGTTATGTTTATATACATTTTCCAGGCATTATTAGCCATTAATCATGTTTGGTTTAGGAGTTATGTTTAAATAACCGTCATATCAAATAATGCAGTTATACTTTCATTATGAGTAAAACCCAAGTTTTGTATTTGTAAACCTTACCAAAATACCTGATTTTGGTAAAACTCACATAGATTCAATATTACAGGCATTTTTAGACGGATTGCAAGTTTGGTTTTAGAGCTATGTGTATATAACTTTCATATTTAGTATGACAGTTATACTGTCAAATTGAGTAAAAAATAACAAACTTGTAATTTTACAAACCTTACAAAATATTTGTTTCCAGTAAAATTCACAGAGATACATTTTTCCAGGCATTATTAGTCATTTTGCATGTGTGGTTTAGGAGTTATGTTTAAATAGCTGTCAGATTGAATGTGACAGTATACTGTCATAGTGAGTAAAACCAATATTTTGTATTTGCAAAACTTACAAAAACAACTGATTCTAGTAAAACTCACATGGATACAATATTACAGGCATTTTTAGACATAATGCATGTTTGGTTTTGGAGTTATGTTTATACTACTTTTACATTTAGTATGACAGTTATACTGTCCATCCATCCATCCATTTTTTACCGCTTATTCCCTTCTCAGCTACAACCAGGCGGAAGGCGGGGTACACCCTGGAAAAGTCGCCACCTCATCATATTAAGTAAAACAAACTAAATTGTTTCTTTACAATCCTTACAAAATATGTTTTTCCAGTAATCTCACAAAGATACATTTCTCCAGGCATTATAGCCATTTTGCATATGTGGTTTGGTAGTTATGTTTAAATAACTGTCAAATTGAATGTGACAGTATACTATCATGGTGAGTAAAACCAATATTTTGTATTTGCAAACCTTACTACAACAATTGATTTTAGTAAAACTCGCATGGATACAAAATTACAGGCATTTTTAAACATAATGCATGTTTGGTTTTGGAGATATGTTTATATATTTTTTACATTTAGTATTACAGTTATACTGTCATATTGAGTAAAAAAAACTAACTTATGTCTTTATAAACCTTAAAAAAAAATGTTTCCAGTAAAACTCACAAAGATACATTTCTCCAGGCATTATTAGCCATTAACCATGTTTGGTTTGGAGTTATGTTTAAATAACTGTCATATTGAGTGTGGCAGATATACTGTCATTATGAGTAAAACCTATTTTTTATTTTTGTAAAATTACCAAAATAACTGATTCTGATAAAACTCACATGGATAAAATATTACAGGATTTTTTTAGACATAAAGCATGTTTCCATCATATTGAGTAAAAAAAACTGACTTGTGTCTAAACAAACCTTACAAAATATTTTTTTTCCAGTAAAACTCACAAAAATAAATTTCTCCAGTTATTATTAGCCATTTTGCATCTGTGGTTTAGAATTTGTGTTTAAATAACAGGCAGATTGAATGTGACAGTATACTTTCATAGTGAGTAAAACCTAATTTTGTATTTGTAAACCTTAACAAAATACCTGATTCTAGTAAAACTCACATAGATTCAATATTACAAGCATTTTTAGACGGATTGCATGTTTGGTATTGGAGTTATGTTTATATAACTTTTACATTTATTATGACAGTTATACAAACATATTGAATAAAAAAAACTATTTTGTGTCTTATCAAACCTTACAAAATATTTTTTTTCCCTGTAAAACTCACAAAGATACATTTCTCCAGGCATTATTAGCCCTTTTGCATGTGTGGTTTAGGAGTTATGTTAAAATAACCGTCATATTGAGGGTGGCAGTTATACTATCATTATGAGTAAAACCTAATTTTTGTATTTATAAACCTTACCAAAATTCCTTATTCTGGTAAAACTCACATAGATACAATATTACAGGCATTTTTAGACATAATCCATGTTTGGTTTTGGAGTTATGTTTATATACATTTTTCCAGGCATTATTAGCTATTTGTCATGTTTGGTTTAGGAGTTATGTTTGAATAACTGTTATTTTGAATATGGGAGTTATACTGTCATTATGAGTAAAACCCAAGTTTTGTATTTGTAAACCTTACCAAAATACCTGATTCTGGTGAAACTCATATAGATTCAATATTACAGGCAGTTTAAGACGGATTGCAAGTTTGGTTTAGGAATTTGGTTTTGGAATGATGTTTATATTACTTTTATATTTAGTTTGACAGTTATACCATCATATTGAGTAAAAAAAAAAAAAACTTTTGTCTTTACAAACCTTACAAAATATTTTTTTCTAGTAAAACTCACAAAGATACAATTCTCCAGGCATTATTAGCCATTTTGCATGTGTGGTTTAGGAGTTATGTTAACATAACCGTCATATTGAGGGCGGCAGATATACTGTCATTATGAGTAAAACCTAATTTTTGTATTTATAAACCTTACCAAAATTCTTTATACTGGTAAAACTCACATAGATACAATATTACAGGCATTTTTAGACATAATCCATGTTTGGTTTTGGAGTTATGTTTATATACATTTATCCAGGCATTATTAGCTATTTATCATGTTTGGTTTAGGAGTTATGTTTAAATAACTGTTATTTTGAATATGGGAGTTATACTGTCATTATGAGTAAAACCCAATTTTTGTATTTGTAAACCTTACCAAAATACCTGATTCTGGTAAAACTCACATAGATTCAATATTACAGGAAGTTTAAGACAGATTGCAAGTTTGGTTTTGGAGTTATGTTTATTTAACTTTCATATTTAGTATGACAGTTATACTGTCATATTAAGTAAAAAAACTAACTTGTTTCTTTACAAACCTTATAAAAATTAAAAAAATTCCAGAAAAACTCACAAAGATAAATTTTTCCAGGCATTATTAGCCATTTTGTAATTGTGGTTTAGGAGTTACAGTATGTTTAAATAACTGTCAGATTGAAAGTGACAGTATACTGTCATAGTGAGTAAAACCTATTTTTTGTATTTATAAACCTTACTAAAATTGCCTAATTCTGGTAAAAATCACATAGATACAATATTGCAGGCATTTTTAGACATAATGCATGTTTGGTTTTGGAGTTATGTTTATAAAACTTTTATATTTAGTATGACAGTTATACCATCCTATTGGGTAAAAAAAAAAAAACTTGTGTCTTTATAAACCTTACAAAAAAAAAATGTTCCCAGTAAAACTCACAAAGATACATTTCTCCAGGTATAATTAGCCATTTATCATGTTTGGTTTAGGAGTTATGTTTAAATAACTGTCATATTGAGTGTGGCAGTTATACTGTCATTATGAGTAAAATCTATTTTTTGTATTTGTAAACCTTACCAAAATACCTGATTCTGGTTAAACCCACATCGATACAATATTACAGGAATTTTTAGACATAAAGCATGTTTGGTTTTGGAGTTATGTTTATATAACTTTCATATTTAGTATGAAAGTTATACCATCATATTGAGTAAAAAACAACAAATATTTTGTATCTTTACAAACCTTACAAAATATTGTTTTCCAGTAAAACTCACAAATATACCTTTCTCTAGGCATTATTAGTCATTTTGCATTTGTGTTTTAGGAGTTATTAGGAGTAATTAACTGTCATATTGAGTGTGGCAGTTATACTGTCACTATGAGTAAAACCTTTTTTTTGTTTTTGTAAACCTTACCAAAATACCTGATTCTGATAAAACTCACATATATTCAATATTACAGGCATTTTTAGACGGATTGCATATTTGGTTTTGGAGTTGTGTTTATATAAAAGTTGTATAAACATAACTCCAAAACCAAACATGCATTATGTCTAAAAATGCCTGCAATATTGTATCTATGTGATTTTTACCAGAATCAGGTATTTTTTGTAAGGTTTACAAATACAAAAATTAGGTTTTACTCACTATGACAGTATACTGTCACATTCAATCTGACAGTTCTTTAAACATAACTCCTAAACTACACATTCAAAGTGACTAATAATGCCTGGAGAAATGTATCTCTGTGAATTTTTCTGGAAAAATTTTTTTTTTTAAAGTTTATAAAAACACAAGTTAGTTTTTTTTACTCAATATGACAGTATAACTGTCATACTACATATTAAAGTTAAATAGACATAACTCCAAAACCAAACTTGCAGTCTGTCTAAAAATGCCTGTAATATTGAATCTATGTGAGTTTTACCAGAATCAGGTATTTTGGTAAGTTTTACAAATACAAAAATTATGTTTTACTCATAATGACAGTATAACTGCCACATTCAAAATGACAGTTATTTAAACATAACTCCTAAACCAAACATGCTAAATGGCTAATAATGCCCAGAGAAAGGAATCTTTGTGACTTTTACTGAGAAAAAAAGAATTTGTAAGGTTTATAAAGACACAAGTTAGTTTTTTTTACTCAATATGATGGTATAACTGTCATACTAAATATAAAAGTTATATAAACATAACTCCAAAACCAAACATGCATTATGTCTGAAAATTATTGTTATATTGTATCTATGTGAGTTTAACCAGAATCAGGTATTTAGGTAAGGTTTACATATACACAAATTAGGTTTTACTCATAATGACAGTATAACTGCCTCATTCAAAATGACAGTTATGTAAACATAACTCCTAAACCACTCATGCAAAATGGTTAATAAATCCTGAAAAATTAGTTTTTTTTACTCAATATGACAGTAATACTGTCATACTAAATGTGAAAGTTATATAAATATAACCCCAAAACCAAACATGCATTATGTATAAAAATGCCTGTTATATTGTATCCATGTGAGTTTTACTAGAATAAGTTGTTTTTGTAAGTTTTGCATATACAAAATACTGGTTTTACTCACTATGACAGTATACTCTCACATTCAATCTGACAGTTATTTAAACATAACTCCTAAACCACACATGCAAATTGGTTAATAATGCCTGGAGAAATGTATCTTTGTGAGTTTTACTTAATATGACAATATAAATGTCATACTAAATATTAAAGTTATATAAACATAACTCCAAAACCAAACATGCAATCCGTCTAAAAATGCCTGTAATATTGAATCTATGTGAGTTTAATTAGAATCAGGTATGTTGGTAAGGTTTACAAATACAAAAATTAGGTTTTACTCATAATGACAGATAACTGCCACATTCAAAATGACAGTTATTTAAACATAACTTCCTACCACACATGCAAAAATGCTAATAATGCCTAAAACAATGCATCCTTGTGAGTTTTACTCGAACATATGCTTTTTTAAGGCTTGCAATTACAAAAAGTAGTTGTTTACTCAATATGACAGCAATGTTCTTAAAATCCTCTAATAATGCGGAAAAAGCAATACAAATGTTTTTCAACATAATTCCTAAACCAAACATGCAAAATTTCTAATAAAGCCTGTAGACATGTGTCTTTGTTAGTTTTACTAGGAAACATATATTTTGTAAGGTTTGCAAAGTTGCAAGTTAGTTTTTTTAATTCAATATGACTGTATAACTTTCATACTAAATATGAAAGTTACATAATTCCAAAACTAAACATGCATTATGTTTAAAAATGCCTAAAATATTGTATCTATGTGAGTTTTACCAGAATCAGGTAATTTGGTAAGGTTTACAAATACAAAAATTAGGTTTTACTCATAATGACAGTATAACTTCTCTAATCAATTTGACATTTATTTAAACATAACTTCCTAACCACACATGCAAAAAGGCTAATAAAGCCTAAAACAATGCAGCCTTGTGAGTTTTACTCGAAAAATATGCTTTTTAAGACTGGCAATTACAAAAAGTAGTTTTTTTGCTCAATATGACAGTGATGTTTTTAAAATCCTGATATAATGCGAAAAAAGCAATACAAGAGTTTTTCAACATAATTCCTAAACCAAACATGCATTATGTCTTAAAAAGCCTATAATATTGTATCCAGGTGAGTTTTATTAGAATCATATGTTTTTGTAAGGTTTGCAAATACAACATTTTGGTTTTACTCACTATGACAGTATACTGTCACATTCAATCTAAAGTTAAAAGTTAAAGTACCAATGATTGTCACACACACACTAGGTGTGGCGAGATTATTCTCTGCATTTGACCCATCACCCTTGATCACCCCCTGGGAGGTGAGGGGAGCAGTGGGCAGCAGCGGTGGCCGCGCCCGGGAATTATTTTGGTGATTTAACCCCCAATTCCAACCCTTGATGCTGAGTGCCAAGCAGGGAGGTAATGGGTCCCATTTTTATAGTCTTTGGTATGACTCGGCCGGGGTTTGAACTCACAACCTACCGATCTCAGGGCGGACACTCTAACCACTAGGCCACTGAGTAGGTAAGTCTGACTGTTATTTAAACATAAATTCTAAACCACAGATTCAAAATGACTAATAATGCCTGGAGAAATTTATTTTTGTGAGTTTTACTGGGAAAAAAAATATTTTGTAAGGTTTGTTTGGACATAAGTTAGTTTTTTTTACTCAATATGATGGTATAACTGTCTTACTAAATTTGAAAGAAGTATAAACATAACTTCAAAACCAAACATGCAATCCGTCTAAAAATGCCTGTAGTATTGAATCTATGTGAGTTTTACCAGAATCAGGTATTTTGGTAAGGCTTACAAATACAAAAATTTGGTTTTACCCATATTGACAGTAAAACTGCCACGTTCAAAATGACAGTTACTTAAACATAACTCCTAAACCAAACATGCTAAATGGCTAATAATGACTGGAGAAATGCATCTTTGTGAGTTTTACTGAAAAAAAAGGTAGTTTTTACTCTATATGACAGTATAACTGTCATACTAAATGTAAAATGTATATAAACAAAACTCCAAAACCAAACATGCATTATGTCTAAAAATGCCTGTAACATTGTATCCATGTGAGTTTTACTAGAATCAGTTGTTTTTTTAAGGTTTGCAAATACAAAATATTGGTTTTACTCACTATGACAGTATGTTGTCACATTCAATCTGGCAGATATTTAAACATAACTCCTAAACCACACATACAAAATGACTAATAATGCCTGGGGAAATGTATCTTTGTGAGTTTTACTGAAAAAAAAAAAAAATTTGTAAGGTTTGTAAAGACACAAGTTAGTTTTTTTTACTCAATATGACAGATAACTGTCATACTAAATATGAAAGTTATATAAACATAACTCCAAAACCAAGGTTTGCAAATACAAAATATTGGTTTTACTCACTATGACAGTATGTTGTCACACTCAATATGACAGTTATTTAAATATAACTCCTAAACCACACATGCAAAATGGCTAATAATGCTTGGAAAAATGTATATTTGTGAGTTTTACTGGAAAAAAAAATTGTAAGGTTTGTAAAGACAGAAGTTATTTTTTTTACTCAATATGACATTATAACTGTCATACTAAATGTAAAAGTTATATAAACTTAACTCCAAAACCAAACATGCATTATATCTAAAAATGCCTGTAATTTTGTGTCTATGTGAGTTTTACTAGAATCAGTTGTTTTTGTAAGGTTTTCAAATACAAAATATTGGTTTTACTCACTATAACAGTATACTGATGTCATATTGAGTAAAAAAAAAAAAAAAACTTTTTATTTAATATGACAAACCTTACAAAATATTTTTTTCCAGAAAAATTCACAGAGATACATTTCTCCAGGCATTCATAGTCATTTTGAATGTGTGGTTTAGGAGTTATGTTTAAATAACTGTCAGATTGAATGTGACAGTATACTGTGAGTGAGTATAAACAATATTTTGTATTTGCAAAACTTACAAAAACAACTGATTCTAGTAAAACTCACATGGATACATCATTTCAGGCATTTTTAGACAACATGCATGTTTGGTTTTGGAGTTACGTTTATATAACTTTTCCATTAAGTATGACAGTTATACTGTCATTTTGAGTTAAAAAAAACTCTTTACAAACCTTAAATTTTTTTTCCCAGTAAAACTCACAAAGATACATTTCTCCAGGCATTAATAGCCATTTAGCATGTTTTGTTTAGGAGTTATGTTTAGAAAAACTGTCATTTTGAATGTGGTAGTTATCCGTCATTATGATTAAAATCTATTTTTTTTATTTGTAATCCTTACCAAAATACCTGATTCTGGTAAAACTCACATAGATACAATATTACAGGCATTTTTAGACATAATGCATGTTTGGTTTTGGAGTTATGTTTATATACATTTTTCCAGGCATTATTAGCCATTAATCATGTTTGGTTTAGGAGTTATGTTTAAATAACCGTCATATCAAATAATGCAGTTATACTGTCATTATGAGTAAAACCCAAGTTTTGTATTTGTAATCCTTACCAAAATACCTGATTTTGGTAAAACTCACATAGATTCAATATTACAGGCATTTTTAGACGGATTGCAAGTTTGGTTTTAGAGTTATGTGTATATAACTTTCATATTTAGTATGACAGTGATACTGTCAAATTGAGTAAAAAATAACAAACTTGTAATTTTACAAACCTTACAAAATATTTTTTTCCAGTAAAATTCACAGAGATACATTTTTCCAGGCATTATTAGTCATTTTGCATGTGTGGTTTAGGAGTTATGTTTAAATAGCTGTCAGATTGAATGTGACAGTATACTGTCATAGTGACTAAAACCAATATTTTGTATTTGCAAAACTTACAAAAACAACTGATTCTAGTAAAACTCACATGGATACAATATTACAGGCATTTTTAGACATAATCCATGTTTGGTTTTGGAGTTATGTTTACATACATTTTTCCAGGCATTATTAGCTATTTATCATGTTTGGTTTAGGAGTTATGTTTAAATAACTGTTATTTTGAATATGGCAGTTATACTGTCATTATGAGTAAAACCCAATTTTTGTATTTGTAAACCTTACCAAAATACCAGATTCTGGTAAAACTCACATAGATTCAATATTACAGGAAGTTGAAGACAGATTGCAAGTTTGGTTTTGGAGTTATGTTTATTTAACTTTCATATTTAGTATGACAGTTATACTGTCATATTAAGTAAAAAAAAACTAACTTGTTTCTTTACAAACCTTATAAAAAAAAAAATAATTCCTGAAAAACTCACAAAGATACATTTTTCCAGGCATTATTAGCCATTTTGTAATTGTGGTTTAGGAGTTACAGTATGTTTAAATAACTGTCAGATTGAATGTGACATTATACTGTCATAGTGAGTAAAACCTATTTTTTGTATTTATAAACCTTACCAAAATTGCCTAATTCTGGTAAAAATCACATAGATACAATATTGCAGGCATTTTTAGACATAATGCATGTTTGGTTTTGGAGTTATGTTTATAAAACTTTTATATTTAGTATGACAGTTATACCATCCTATTGAGTAAAAAAAAAAAAACTTGTGTCTTTATAAACCTTACAAAAAAAAATGTTCCCAGTAAAACTCACAAAGATACATTTCTCCAGGCATAATTAGCCATTTATCATGTTTGGTTTAGGAGTTATGTTTAAATAACTGTCATATTGAGTGTGGCAGTTATACTGTCCTTATGAGTAAAACCTATTTTTTGTATTTGTAAACTTTACCAAAATACCTGATTCTGGTAAAACCCACATTGATACAATATTACAGGAATTTTTAGACATAAAGCATGTTTGGTTTTGGAGTTATGTTTATATAACTTTCATATTTAGTATGAAAGTTTTACCATAATATTGAGTAAAAAACAAAAACTAATTTGTATCTTTACAAACCTTACAAAATATTGTTTTCCAGTAAAATTCACAAATATACCTTTCTCCAGGCATTATTAGTCATTTTGCATTTGTGTTTTAGGAGTTATGTTCAATTAACTGTCATATTGAGTGTGGCAGTTATACTGTCACTATGAGTAAAACCAAATTTTTGTTTTTGTAAACCTTACCAAAATACCTGATTCTGATAAAACTCACATATATTCAATATTACAGGCATTTTTAGACGAATTGCATATTTGGTTTTGGAGTTGTGTTTATATAACTTTCATATATAGTATGACAGCTATACTGTTAAATTGTGTAAAAAAAAAAACTAACTCGTGTCTTTACCAAAATACCTGATTCTGGTAAAACTCATATAGATTTAATATTACAGGCAGTTTAAGACGGATTGCAAGTTTGGTTTAGGAGTTAGTTTTTGGAATTATGTTTATATTAATTTTATATTTAGTTTGACAGTTATACCATCATATTCAGTAAAAAAAAAATAACTTTTGTCTTTACAAACATTACAAAATAGTTTTTTCTAGTAAAATTCACAAAGATACATTTCTCCAGGCAATATTAGTTATTTAGCATGTTTGGTTTAGGAGTTGTGTTTAAATAACTGTTATTTTGAATATGGCAGTTATACTGTCATTATGAGTAAAACCCAATTTTTGTATTTGTAAACCTTACCAAAATACCAGATTCTGGTAAAACTCACATAGATTCAATATTACAGGAAGTTGAAGACAGATTGCAAGTTTGGTTTTGGAGTTATGTCTATTTAACTTTCATATTTAGTATGACAGTTATACTGTCATATTAAGTAAAAAAAACTAACTTGTTTCTTTACAAACCTTATAAAAAAAAAAAAAAATTCCAGAAAAACTCACAAAGATAAATTTTTCCAGGCATTATTACCCATTTTGTAATTGTGGTTTAGGAGTTACAGTATGTTTAAATAACTGTCAGATTGAATGTGACAGTATACTGTCATAGTGAGTAAAACCTATTTTTTGTATTTATAAACCTTACCAAAATTGCCTAATTCTGGTAAAAATCACATAGATACAATATTGCAGGCATTTTTAGACATAATGCATGTTTGGTTTTGGAGTTATATTTATAAAACTTTTATATTTAGTATGACAGTTATACCATCCTATTGCGTAAAAAAAAAATAACTTGTGTCTTTATAAACCTTACAAAAAAAATGTTCCCAGTAAAACTCACAAAGATACATTTCTCCAGGCATAATTAGCCATTTATTATGTTTGGTTTAGGAGTTATGTTTAAATAACTGTCATATTGAGTGTGGCAGTTATACTGTCATTATGAGTAAAACCTATTTTTTGTATTTGTAAACTTTACCAAAATACCTGATTCTGGTAAAACCCACATTGATACAATATTACAGGAATTTTTAGACATAAAGCATGTTTGGTTTTGGAGTTATGTTTATATAACTTTCATATTTAGTATGAAAGTTTTACCATAATATTGAGTAAAAAACAAAAACTAATTTGTATCTTTACAAACCTTACAAAATATTGTTTTCCAGTAAAATTCACAAATATACCTTTCTCCAGGCATTATTAGTCATTTTGCATTTGTGTTTTAGGAGTTATGTTCAATTAACTGTCATATTGAGTGTGGCAGTTATACTGTCACTATGAGTAAAACCTAATTTTTGTTTTTGTAAACCTTACCAAAATACCTGATTCTGATAAAACTCACATATATTCAATATTACAGGCATTTTTAGACGGATTGCATATTTGGTTTTGGAGTTGTGTTTATATAACTTTCATATATAGTATGACAGCTATACTGTTAAATTGTGTAAAAAAAAAAAAATAACTCGTGTCTTTACCAAAATACCAGATTCTGGTAAAACTCATATAGATTTAATATTACAGGCAGTTTAAGACGGATTGCAAGTTTGGTTTAGGAGTTAGTTTTTGGAATTATGTTTATATTAATTTTATATTTAGTTTGACAGTTATACCATCATATTCAGTAAAAAAAAATAACTTTTGTCTTTACAAACATTACAAAATATTTTTTTCTGGTAAAATTCACAAAGATACATTTCTCCAGGCAATATTAGTTATTTAGCATGTTTGGTTTAGGAGTTGTGTTTAAATAACTGTTATTTTGAATATGGCAGTTATACTGTCATTATGAGTAAAACCCAAGTTGTGTATTTGTAAACCTTACCAAAATACCTGATTCTGGTGAAACTCATATAGATTCAATATTACAGGCAGTTTAAGACGGATTGCAAGTTTGGTTTAGGAGTTTGGTTTTGGAATGATGTTTATATTACTTTTATATTTAGTTTGACAGTTAAACCATCATATTGAGTAAAAAAAAAAAAACTTTTGTCTTTACAAACCTTACAAAATATTTTTTCTAGTAAAACTCACAAAGATACAATTCTCCAGGCATTATTAGCCATTTTGCATGTGTAGTTTAGGAGTTATGTTAACATAACCGTCATATTGAGGGCGGCAGTTATACTGTCATTATGAGTAAAACCTAATTTTTGTATTTATAAACCTTACCAAAATTCTTTATTCTGGTAAAACTCACATAGATACAATATTACAGGCATTTTTAGACATAATCCATGTTTGGTTTTGGAGTTATGTTTACATACATTTTTCCAGGCATTATTAGCTATTTATCATGTTTGGTTTAGGAGTTATGTTTAAATAACTGTTATTTTGAATATGGCAGTTATACTGTCATTATGAGTAAAACCCAATTTTTGTATTTGTAAACCTTACCAAAATACCAGATTCTGGTAAAACTCACATAGATTCAATATTACAGGAAGTTGAAGACAGATTGCAAGTTTGGTTTTGGAGTTATGTTTATTTAACTTTCATATTTAGTATGACAGTTATACTGTCATATTAAGTAAAAAAAAACTAACTTGTTTCTTTACAAACCTTATAAAAAAAATAAAAATTCCTGAAAAACTCACAAAGATACATTTTTCCAGGCATTATTAGCCATTTTGTAATTGTGGTTTAGGAGTTACAGTATGTTTAAATAACTGTCAGATTGAATGTGACATTATACTGTCATAGTGAGTAAAACCTATTTTTTGTATTTATAAACCTTACCAAAATTGCCTAATTCTGGTAAAAATCACATAGATACAATATTGCAGGCATTTTTAGACATAATGCATGTTTGGTTTTGGAGTTATGTTTATAAAACTTTTATATTTAGTATGACAGTTATACCATCCTATTGAGTAAAAAAAAAATAACTTGTGTCTTTATAAACCTTACAAAAAAAAATGTTCCCAGTAAAACTCACAAAGATACATTTCTCCAGGCATAATTAGCCATTTATCATGTTTGGTTTAGGAGTTATGTTTAAATAACTGTCATATTGAGTGTGGCAGTTATACTGTCCTTATGAGTAAAACCTATTTTTTGTATTTGTAAACTTTACCAAAATACCTGATTCTGGTAAAACCCACATTGATACAATATTACAGGAATTTTTAGACATAAAGCATGTTTGGTTTTGGAGTTATGTTTATATAACTTTCATATTTAGTATGAAAGTTTTACCATAATATTGAGTAAAAAACAAAAACGAATTTGTATCTTTACAAACCTTACAAAATATTGTTTTCCAGTAAAATTCACAAATATACCTTTCTCCAGGCATTATTAGTCATTTTGCATTTGTGTTTTAGGAGTTATGTTCAATTAACTGTCATATTGAGTGTGGCAGTTATACTGTCACTATGAGTAAAACCTAATTTTTGTTTTTGTAAACCTTACCAAAATACCTGATTCCGATAAAACTCACATATATTCAATATTACAGGCATTTTTAGACGAATTGCATATTTGGTTTTGGAGTTGTGTTTATATAACTTTCATATATAGTATGACAGCTATACTGTTAAATTGTGTAAAAAAAAAAACTAACTCGTGTCTTTACCAAAATACCTGATTCTGGTAAAACTCATATAGATTTAATATTACAGGCAGTTTAAGACGGATTGCAAGTTTGGTTTAGGAGTTAGTTTTTGGAATTATGTTTATATTAATTTTATATTTAGTTTGACAGTTATACCATCATATTCAGTAAAAAAAAAATAACTTTTGTCTTTACAAACATTACAAAATAGTTTTTTCTAGTAAAATTCACAAAGATACATTTCTCCAGGCAATATTAGTTATTTAGCATGTTTGGTTTAGGAGTTGTGTTTAAATAACTGTTATTTTGAATATGGCAGTTATACTGTCATTATGAGTAAAACCCAAGTTTTGTATTTGTAAACCTTACCAAAATACCTGATTCTGGTGAAACTCATATAGATTCAATATTACAGGCAATTTAAGACGGATTGCAAGTTTGGTTTAGGAGTTTGGTTTTGGAATGATGTTTATATTACTTTTATATTTAGTTTGACAGTTAAACCATCATATTGAGTAAAAAAACAAAAAACTTTTGTCTTTACAAACCTTACAAAATATTTTTTTCTAGTAAAACTCACAAAGATACAATTCTCCAGGCATTATTAGCCATTTTGCATGTGTAGTTTAGGAGTTATGTTAACATAACCGTCATATTGAGGGCGGCAGTTATACTGTCATTATGAGTAAAACCTAATTTTTGTATTTATAAACCTTACCAAAATTCTTTATTCTGGTAAAACTCACATGGATACAATATTACAGGCATTTTTAGACATAATCCATGTTTGGTTTTGGAGTTATGTTTACATACATTTTTCCAGGCATTATTAGCTATTTATCATGTTTGGTTTAGGAGTTATGTTTAAATAACTGTTATTTTGAATATGGCAGTTATACTGTCATTATGAGTAAAACCCAATTTTTGTATTTGTAAACCTTACCAAAATACCAGATTCTGGTAAAACTCACATAGATTCAATATTACAGGAAGTTGAAGACAGATTGCAAGTTTGGTTTTGGAGTTATGTTTATTTAACTTTCATATTTAGTATGACAGTTATACTGTCATATTAAGTAAAAAAAAAACTAACTTGTTTCTTTACAAACCTTATAAAAAAAAAAAAAATTCCTGAAAAACTCACAAAGATACATTTTTCCAGGCATTATTAGCCATTTTGTAATTGTGGTTTAGGAGTTACAGTATGTTTAAATAACTGTCAGATTGAATGTGACAGTATACTGTCATAGTGAGTAAAACCTATTTTTTGTATTTATAAACCTTACCAAAATTGCCTAATTCTGGTAAAAATCACATAGATACAATATTGCAGGCATTTTTAGACATAATGCATGTTTGGTTTTGGAGTTATGTTTATAAAACTTTTATATTTAGTATGACAGTTATACCATCCTATTGAGTAAAAAAAAAATAACTTGTGTCTTTATAAACCTTACAAAAAAAAATGTTCCCAGTAAAACTCACAAAGATACATTTCTCCAGGCATAATTAGCCATTTATCATGTTTGGTTTAGGAGTTATGTTTAAATAACTGTCATATTGAGTGTGGCAGTTATACTGTCATTATGAGTAAAACCTATTTTTGGTATTTGTAAACTTTACCAAAATACCTGATTCTGGTAAAACCCACATCGATACAATATTACAGGAATTTTTAGACATAAAGCATGTTTGGTTTTGGAGTTATGTTTATATAACTTTCATATTTAGTATGAAAGTTTTACCATAATATTGAGTAAAAAACAAAAACTAATTTGTATCTTTACAAACCTTACAAAATATTGTTTTCCAGTAAAATTCACAAATATACCTTTCTCCAGGCATTATTAGTCATTTTGCATTTGTGGTTTAGGAGTTATGTAATAACTGTCATATTGAGTGTGGCAGTTATACTGTCACTATGAGTAAAACCTAATTTTTGTTTTTGTAAACCTTACCAAAATACCTGATTCTGATAAAACTCACATATATTCAATATTACAGGCATTTTTAGACGGATTGCATATTTGGTTTTGGAGTTGTGTTTATATAACTTTCATATATAGTATGACAGCTATACTGTTAAATTGTGTAAAAAAAAAAAACTAACTCGTGTCTTTACCAAAATACCTGATTCTGGTAAAACTCATATAGATTTAATATTACAGGCAGTTTAAGACGGATTGCAAGTTTGGTTTAGGAGCTAGTTTTTGGAATTATGTTTATATTAATTTTATATTTAGTTTGACAGTTATACCATCATATTCAGTAAAAAAAAATAACTTTTGTCTTTACAAACATTACAAAATAGTTTTTTTCACGTAAAATTCACAAAGATACATTTCTCCAGGCAATATTAGTTATTTAGCATGTTTGGTTTAGGAGTTGTGTTTAAATAACTGTTATTTTGAATATGGCAGTTATACTGTCATTATAAGTAAAACCCAATTTTTTTATTTGTAAACCTTACCTAAATACCTGATTCTGGTAAAACTCACATAGATTCAATATTACAGGCATTTTTAGACGTATTGCAAGTTTGGTTTTGGAGTTATGTTTATTTAACTTTCATATTTAGTATGACAGTTATACTGTCATATTAAGTAAAAAAAATTAACTTGTGTCTTTACAAACCTTATAAAAAAAAATTTTTTTCCAGGAAAACTCACAAAGATACATTTCTCCAGGCATTATTAGCCATTTTGTATTTGTGGTTTAGGAGTTATGTTTAAATAACTGTCAGATTGAATGTGACAGTATACTGTCATTATGAGTAAAACCTAATTTTTGTATTTGTAAACCTTACCAAAATACCTGATTCTGGTAAAACCCACACCGATACAATATTACAGGAATTTTTTGACATAAAGCATGTTTGGTTTTGGAGTTATGTTTATACAACTTTCATATTTAGTATGACAGTTCTACCATCATATTAAGTAGAAAAAAAAAAAACTTGTGTCTTTATAAACCTTACAATTTTTTTCTCCCCAAAACTCACAAAGATACATTTCTCCAGGCATAATTAGCCATTTATCATGTTTGGTTTCGGAGTTATCTTTAAATAACTGTCATATTGAGTGTGGCAGTTATTGTATTGTGTGTCATTATAAAAACAAAACTATTTTTTGTATTTGTATACCTTACCAAAATACCTGGTTCTGGTAAAACCCACACCGATACAATATTAAAGGAATTTTTAGACATAAAGCATGTTTGGTTTTGGAGTTATGTTTATATAACTTTCATAATTAGTATGACAGTTATACCATCATATTGAGTAAAAAAACCTAATTTGTTTCTTTACAAATCTTACAAAATATTGTTTTCCAGTAAAATTCACAAATATACATTTCTCTAGGCATTATTAGTCATTTTGCATTTGTGTTTTAGGAGTTATGTTTAATTAACTGTCATATTGAGTGTGGCAGTTATATTGTCACTATGAGTAAAACCTAATTTTTGCATTCGTAAACCTTACCAAAATACCTGAATCTGATAAAACTCACATATATTCAATATTACAGGCATTTTTAGACGGATTGCATATTTGGTTTTGGAATTATGTTTATATAACTTTCATATATAGTATGACAGCTAAACTGTTAAATTGTGTAAAAAAAAAACTAACTTGTGTCTTTACAAACCTTACAAAATATTTTTTCCAGTAAAACTCACAAAGATACATTCCTCAAGGCATTATTAGCCATTTTGTCAATATACTGTCATTATGAGTAAAACTAATATTTTGTATTTGTAAAACTTACAAAAACAACTGATTATAGTAAAACTCACATTGATACAAAATTATAAGCATTTTTAAACACAATGCATGTTTGGTGACAGTCAATGTGGCAGTTATACTGTCATTATGAGTAAAACCTAATTTTTGTAATTGTAAACCTTACCAAAATACCTGATTCTGGTAAACCTCACATAGATACAATATTACAGGCATTTTTAGACATAATGTATGTTTGGTTTTGGAGTTATATTTATATAACTTTCATATTTAGTATGACAGTATACCATCATATTAAATAAAAAAAACTAACTTGTGTCTTTATAAACCTTACAAAATATTGTTTTCCAGTAAAATTCACAAATATACATTTCTCTAGGCATTATTAGTCATTTTGCATTTGTGTTTTAGGAGTTATGTTTAAATAACTGTCATATTGAGTCTGGCAGTTATACTGTCACTATGAGTAAAACCTAATTTTTTGATTTGTTAACCTTACCAAAATACCTGATTCTGATAAAACTTACATATAATAAATATTACAGACATTTTTAGACGGATTGCATGTTTGGGTTTGGAGTTATGTTTATAAAACTTTCATATATAGTATGACAGCTATACTGTAAAATTAAGTTAAAAAAAAAAACAACTAACGTATGTGTTTACAAACCTTACAAAATATTTGTTTCAGTAAAATTCACAAATATACATTCCTCCAGGCATTATTAGCCATTTTGTCAGATTGATTGTGACAGTAAACTCTCATTATGAGTAAAACTAATATTTTGTATTTGTAAACCTTACAAAAACAACTGATTCTAGTAAAACTCACATGGATACAAAATTATAAGCATTTTTAGACATAATGCATGTTTGGTTTTGGAGTTATGTTTAAATAATTGTCATATTGAATGTGGCAGTATACTGTCATTATGAGTAAAACCTAACGTTTATATTTGTCAACCTTACCAAAATACCTGATTCTGGTAAAACTCAAAAAGATACAATATTACAGGCATTTTCAGACTAAATGCATTTTGGTTTTGGAGTTATGTGTATATAACTTTCATATTTAGTATGACAGTTATACCATCATATTAAATAAAATAAAAAAACGTGTGTCTTTATAATCCTTACACATTATTTTTTTCCAGTAAAACTCACAAAGACAAATTTCTCCAGGCATTATTAGTCATTTATCATGTTTGGTTTAGGAGTCATTTTTAAATAACTGTCATATCAAATGTTGCAGTTATACTGTCATTATGAGTAAAACACAAGTTTTGTATTTGTAAACCTTACCAAAATACCTGATTCTGGCAAAACTCACATAGATTCAATATAACAGGCAGTTTAAGACATATTGCAAGTTTGGTTTAGGAGTTTGGTTTTGGAATTATGTTTATCTAACTTTCATCTTTAGTATGACAGTCATCATATTGAGTAAAAAAAACAAATAACTTTTTTCTTTACAAACCTTACAAAATATTTTTTTTCTAGTAAAACTCACAAAGATTCATTTCTCCAGGCATTATTAGCCATTTAGCATATTTGGTTTAGGAGTTAAGTTTAAATAACTGTTATTTTGAATAGGGCAGTTATACTGTCATTATGAGTTAAACACAATTTTTGTATTTGTAAACCATACCAAAATAACTGATTCTGGTAAAACTAACATACCTGTATATTCAATATTACAGGCATTTTTAGACGGATTTGCAAGTTGTGGTTTTGGTGTTATATTTATTCAACTTTCATATTTAGTATGACAGTTATACTGTCATATTGAGTAAAAAAAAAGCTAACTTGTGTCTTTACAAAACTTACCAACTTTTTTTTCCCTGTAAAACTTACAAAGATACATTTCTCCAGGCAATATTTGACATTTTGCTTATGGTTTAGGAGTTATGTTTAAATAACAGTCAGATTGATTATGACAGTATACTGTCATAATAGTTTTTTACTCAATATGCCAGCATTGTTCTTAAAATCCTGAGATAATGCAAAAAAAGCAAAAAAAATGTTTTTCAACATAAATCCTACACCAAACATGCAACATGTCTAATAATGCCTGACGACATGTATCTTTATTAGTTTTACTAGAAAATGTATCTTTTGTAAGTTTTGCAACGACGCAAGTTAGTTTTTTTAATTCAATATAACAGTATAACTGTCAAACTGAATGTAAAAGTTATATAAACATAACTCCAAAACTGAACATGCATTGTGTCTAAAAATAACGAAAATATTGTATCTATGTGAATTTTACCAGATTAAGGTAATTTGGTAAGGTTTACAAATACAAAAATTGGGTTTTTGTCATAATGACAATATAACTGCTAAATTCAATTTGACAGTTATTTAAACATAACTTCCTAACCACACATGCAAATAGGCTAATAAAGCCTAAAACAATGCATCCTTGTGAGTTTAACTCGAAACATTTGCTATTTTAAGGCTTGCAAACACAAAAAGTAGTTTTTTACTCATTATGACAGTAATGTTCTTAAAATCCTGAGATAATGCGAAATAAGCAATAAAAATTTTTTTCAACATAATTCCTACACCAAACACGCAACATGTCTAATAATGCTTGATGATATGCATCTTGGTTAGTTTTACTAGAAACATTTTCTTTTGTAAGTTTTGCAAAGAGGCAAGTTAGTTTTTTCAATTCAATATGAGAAGTATAACTGTCAAACCAAATATGAAAGTTATATAAACATAACTCCAAAATTGAACATGTATTATGTGTAAAAATGCCTAAAATATTGTATCAATGTGAGTTTTACAAGAATCAGTTAATTTGGTAAGGAGTACAATTACATAAATTAGGGGTTTACTCATAATGACAGATAACTGCTACATTCAATTTGACAGTTATTTAAACATATCTTCCTAACCACACATGCAAAATAGGCTAATAAAGCCTAAAACAATGCATCCTCGTGAGTTTTACTCGAAACATATGCTATTTTAAGGCTTGCAAACACAAAAAGTAGTTTTTTACTCATTATGACAGTAATGTTCTGAAAATCCTGAGATAATGCGAAATAAGCAATAAAAATGTTTTTCAACATAATTCCTACACCAAACATGCAACATGTCTAATATTACTTAAAGATATGTATCTTTGTTAGTTTTACTAGAAACATTATCTTTTGTAAGTTTTGCAAAGAGGCAAATTAGTTTTTTTATTTCAATATTACAGTATAACTGTCATACCAAATATGAAAGTTATAAAAACATAACTCCAAAATTGAACATGCAATATGTGTAAAAATGCCTAGAATATTGAATCTATGTGAGTTTTACAAGAATCAGTTAATTTGGTAAGGTGTACAATTACATAAATTAGGGGTTTACTCATAATGACAGATAACTGCTACATTCAATTTGACAGTTATTTAAACATAACTTCCTAACCACACATGCAAAATAGGCTAATAAAGCCTAAAACAATGCGTCCTTGTGAGTTTTAGTCAAAACATATGCTATTTAAAGGTTTGCAAACACAAAAAGTAGTTTTTTACTCATTATGATAGTAATGTTCTTAAAATCCTGAGATAATGCGAAATAAGCAATAAAAATGTTTTTCATCACAATTCCTACAACAAACATGCAACATGTCTAATAACGCCTGGATACATGTATCCTTGTTAATTTCACAAGAAAACATATCTTTTGTAACTTTTGCAATGACGCAAGTTAGTTTTTTTAATTCAATATGACAGCATAACTGTCATACCAAATGTAAAAGTTATATAAACATAACTCCAAAACTGAACATGCATTATGTCTAAAAATGCTTGTAATATTGTATCTATGTGAGTTTTACCAGAATCAGGTAATTTGGTAAGGTTTACAAATACAAAAATTAGGGTTTACTCATAATGACAGATAACTGCTACATTCAATTTGACAGTTATTTAAACATAACTTCCTAACCACACATGCAAAAGGCTAATACAGCCTAAAGCAGTGCCTCCTTGTGAGTTTTACTCGAAACATATGCTTTTTTAAGGCTTGCAAACACTAAAAGTAATTTTTTACTCAATATGACAGTAATGTTCTTAAAATCCTGAGATAATGCGAAATAAGCAATAAAAATGTTTTTCAACATAATTCCTACACTAAACATGCAACATATATAATAATGCCTGAAGACATTTATCTTTGTTAGTTTTACTAGAAAAATTATCTTTTGTAAGTTTTGCAGAGAGGCAAGTTAGTTTTTTTAATTCAATATGACAGTATAACTGTCATACCAAATATGAAATATATATTACATAACTCCAAAATTGAACATGCATTATGTCTAAAAATGCATGTAATATTGTATCTATGTGAGTTTTACCAGAATCAGGTAATTTGGTAAGGTTTACAAATACAAAAATTAGGGTTTACTCATAATGACAGATAACTGCTACATTCAATTTGACAGTTATTTAAACATAACTTCCTAACCACACATGCAAAAGGCTAATACAGCCTAAAGCAGTGCCTCCTTGTGAGTTTTACTCGAAACATATGCTTTTTTAAGGCTTGCAAACACTAAAAGTAATTTTTTACTCAATATGACAGTAATGTTCTTAAAATCCTGAGATAATGCGAAATAAGCAATAAAAATGTTTTTCAACATAATTCCTACACTAAACATGCAACATATCTAATAATGCCTGAAGACATTTATCTTTGTTAGTTTTACTAGAAAAATTATCTTTTGTAAGTTTTGCAGAAAGGCAAGTTAGTTTTTTTAATTCAATATGACAGTATAACTGTCATACCAAATATGAAATATATATTACATAACTCCAAAACTGAACATGCATTATGTCTAAAAATGCCTAAAATATTGTATCTATGTGAGTTTTACAAGAATCAGTTAATCAGTTGTATTGTTAATTTTACCAGAATCAGGTATTGTTAAGGTTTACAAATACAAAAATTAGGTTTTACTCATAATGACAATATAACTGCCACATTTAACAAGACAGGTATTTAAACATAATTCCTAAACCACAAATGCAAAATGGCTAATAATGCCTGGAGCAATGTATCTTTGTGAGTTTTCCTGGAAAAAAAATTGTAAGGTTTGTAAAGACACAAGTTAGTTTTTTACTTAATATGACAGTATAACTGGTATACTAAATATAAAAGTGAAATAAACATAACTCCAAAACCAAACTTGCAATACGTCTAAAAATGCCTGTAATATTGTATCTATGTGAGTTTTACCAGAATCAGTTTTTTTGATAAGGTTTACATATACACAAATTTGGTTTTACTCATAAATGACAGTATAACTGCCACAATTAATATGACAGTTATGTAAACATAACTCCTATACCACACATGCAAAATGATTAATAATGCCTGGAGAAATGTATATTTGTGAGTTTTACTGGAAAAAACGAATTTGTAAGGTTTATAAAGATACAGGTTAAATGTTTTACTCAATATGATGATATAACTGTCATACTAAATATGAAAGTTATTTAGGTAAGGTAAGGTTTACAAATACAAAATATTAGTTTTACTCATAATGACAGTATACTGACAAAATGGCTAATAATGCCTTGAGGAATGTATCTTTGTGAGTTTTACTGGAAAAAATATTTTGTAAGGTTTGTAAAGACACAAGTTAGTTTTTTTTTACACAATTTAACAGTTTATCCGTCATACTATATATAAATAAATGATAAATGGGTTGTACTTGTATAGCGCTTTTCTACCTTCAAGGTACTCAAAGCGCTTTGACACTACTTCCACATTTACCCATTCACACACATATATTCACACACTGATGGAGGGAGCTGCCATGCAAGGCGCTAACCAGCACCCATCAGGAGCAAGGGTGAAGTGTCTTACTCAGGACACAACGGACATGACGAGGTTGGTACTAGGTGGGGATTGAACCAGGGACCCTCGGGTCGCGCACTGGCCATTCTTCCACTGCGCCATGCAGTGAAAGTTATATAAACATAATTCCTAAACCAAATATGCAATCCGTCTAAAAATGTTTACGAATACAAAAATTAGGTTTTACTCATAGTGACAATATAACTGCCACACTCAATATGACAGTAATTAAACATAACTCCTAAAACACAAATGCAAAATGACTAATAATGCCTCGAGAAATGTATATTTGTGAATTTTACTGGAAAACAATATTTTGTAAGATTTGTAAAGATACAAATTACTTTTTTTTTACTCAATATGATGGTATAACTGTCATACTAGATATGAAAGTTAAATAAACATAACTCCAAAACTAAACTTGCAATACATCTAAAAATGCCTGTAATATTGAATCTATGTGAGTTTAACCAGAATCAGGTATTTAGGTAAGGTTTACAAATACAAAAATTGGGTTTTACTCATAATGACAGTATAACTGCCATATTCAAAATAACAGTTATTTAAACACAACTCCTAAACCAAACATGCTAAATGGCTAATAATGACTGGAGAAATGTATCTTTGTGAATTTTACTAGAAAAAACTATTTTGTAAGGTTTGTAAGGACAAAAGTTATTTTTTTTTACTGAATATGATGGTATAACTGTCAAACTAAATATAAAATTAATATAAACAAAATTCCAAAAACAAACTCCTAAACCAAACTTGCAATCCGTCTTAAACTGCCTGTAATATTGAATCTATATAAGTTTTACTTGAATCAGGTATTTTGGTAAAGACACGAGTTAGTTTTTTTTTTTTTTACATAATTTAACAGTATAGCTGTCATACTATATATTAAAGTTATATAAACATAACTCCAAAACCAAACATGCATTATATCTAAAAATGCCTGTAATATTGTATTCATGTGAGTTTAACTAGTATCAGTTGTTTTTGTAAGGTTTGCAAATACAAAATATCGGTTTTACTCACTATGACAGTATACTGTCACATTCAATCTGACAGTTATTTAAACATAACTCCTAAACCAAACATGTTTTATGTCTAAAAATTCCTGTAATATTGTATCTATATGAGTTTTACCAGAATAAGTAAGGTTTACAAATACAAAAAATAGGTTTTACTCATAATGACAATATAACTGCCACACTCAACAAGATAGTTATTTAAACATAATTCCTAAACCAAACATGATAAATGGCTAATAATGCCTGGAGAAATCCATCTTTGTGATTTTTACTAGAAAAAAACTATTTTGTAAGGTTTTTTAAAGACAAAAGTTAGGTTTTTTTTTACTCAATATGATGGTATAACTGTCATACTAAATATGAAAGTTATACAAACATAATTCCAAAACCAAACTCCTAAACCAAACTTGCAATATGTCTTAAAGTTAAAGTTAAAGTACCAATGATTGTCACACACACACTAGGTGTGGCGAAATTATTCTCTGCATTTGATGCATCAAGGGTCCACTGCTCCCCTCACCCTGGGAGGTGAGGGGAGCAGTGGGCAGCAGCGGTGGCTGCGCCCGGGAATCATTTTGGTGATTTAACCCCCAATTCCAACCCTTGATGCTGAGTGCCAAGCAGGGAGGTAATGGGTCCCATTTTTATAGTCTTTGGTATGACTCGGCCGGGATTTGAACTCCCAACCTACCGATCTCAGGACGGACACTCTAACCACTAGGCCACTGAGTAGGTAAAACTGCCTGTAATATTTTATCTATGTGAGTTTTACCGGAATCAGGTATTTTGGTAAGGTTTACAAATACAAAACTTGGGTTTTATTCATAATGACTGTATAACTGCAATATTTGATATGACAGTTATTTAAACACAACTCCTAAACCAAACATGCTAAATGGCTAATAATGCCTGGACAAATGTATCTTTGTGAATTTTACTAGAAAAAAATATTTTGTAAGGTTTGTAAAGAAAAAAGTTTTTTTTTTTTTACTGAATATGATGGTATAACTGTCAAACTAAATATACAATTATTATAAACATAATTCCAAAAACAAACTCCAAACCAGACTTGCAATCCGTCTTAAACTGCCTGTAATATTGAATCTATATGAGTTTTACCAGAATCAGGTATTTTGGTAAGGTTTACAAATACAAAACTTGGGTTTTACGCATAATGACAGTATAACTGCATTATTTGAAATGACAGTTATTTAAACATAACTCCTAAACAAAACATGATAAATGGCTAATAATGCCTGGAAAAATGTATATAAACATAACTCCAAAACCAAACATGCATTATGTCTAAAAATGCCTGTAATATTGTATCTATGTGAGTTTAACCAGAATCAGGTATTTTGGTAAGGTTTATAAATACAAAAATTAGGTTTTACTCATAATGAAAGTATAACTGCCACCCTCAAAATGATGGTTATGTAAACATAACTCCTAAACCACACATGCAAGATGGCTAATAATGCCTGGAGAAATGTATCTTTGTGAGATTTACAGGGGGGGGGGAAATTGTAAGGTTTGTAAAGACACAAGTTATAACTGTCATAATAAATGTAAAAGTTATATAAACATAACTCCAATACCAAACATGCAATCTGTCTAAAAATGCCTGTAATATTGAATCTCTGTGAGTTTTACTAGAATCTGGTATTTTGTTAAGGTTTACAAATAAAAATATAGGTTTTACTCACTATGACAGTATACTGTCACATTCAATCTGACTGTTATTTAAACATACATTCTAAACCACAAATGCAAAATGGCTAATATTAACTGGAGAAATGTATTTTTGTGAGTTTTACTGGAAAATAAAATATTTTGTAAGGTTTGTATAGACACAAGTTAGTTTATTTTACTCAATATGATGGAAACATGCTTTATGTCTCAAAAATCCTGTAATATTTTATCAATGTGAGTTTTATCAGAATCAGTTATTTTGGTAATTTTACAAATACTGCCACACTCAAAATGACAGTTATTTAAACATAACTCTAACCAAACATGATTAATGGCTAATAATGCCTGGAGAAATGTATCTTTGTGAGTTTTACTGGAAAAAAAATAATTTTTAAGGTTTATAGAGACACAAGTTAGTTTTTTTTACATAGTATAACTGTAATACTAAATATAAAAAATATATAAACATAACTCCAAAACCAAACATGCTTTATGTCTAAAAATGCCTCAAATATTGTATCCATGTGAGTTTTACTAGAATAAGTTGTTTTTGTAAGGTTTGCAAATACAAAATATTGGTTTTACTCACTTTGACAGTATACTGTCACATTCAGTCTGACAGTTATTTAAACATAACTCCTAAACCACACATACAAAATGACTAATAATGCCTGGAGAAATGTATCTTTGTGAGTTTTACTGGGAAATAATTTTTGTAAGGTTTGTAAAGACACAAGTTAGTTTTTTTTTACTCAATATGACAGTATAACTGTCATACTAAATATGAAAGTTATATAAACATGATTCCAAAACCAAACATGCATTATGTCTTAAAATGCCTGTAATATTGTATCTATTTGAGTTTTACTACAATCAGGTATTTTGGTAAGGTTCACAAATACAAAAATTAAGTTTTACTCATAAAGACAGTATAACTGCCACACGCAAAATGACAGTTATTTAAACATAACTCCTAAACCACACATGCAAAAATGCTAATAATGCCTAAAACAATGCATCCTTGTGAGTTTTACTCGAACATGTGCTTTTTTAAGGCTTGCAATTACAAAAAGTAGTTTTTTACTCCATATTACAGAATTGTTCTTAAAATCCTTGAATAATGCGGAAAAAGCAATAAAAATAAATTTCAACATAATTCCTAAACCAAACATGCAAAATGTCTAATAAAGCCTGTAGACATGTGTCTTTGTTAGTTTTACTAGGAAAAATATATTTTGTAAGGTTTGCAAAGTTGCAAAAATGCAAGTTTTAATTCATCATGACTGTATAACTTTCATACTAAATATGAAAGTCACATCATTCCAAAACTAAACATGCACCATGTTTAAAAATGCCTAAAATATTGTATCTATGTGAGTTTTACCAGAATCAGCTAATTTGGTAAGGTTTACAAATACAAAAATTAGGTTTTACTCATAATGACAGTATAACTTCTCTAATCAGTTTGACAGTTATTTAAACATAACTTCCTAACCACAAAATCCTGATATAATGCGAAAAAAGCAATAAAATAGTTTTTCAACATAATTCCTAAACCAAACATGCATTATGTCTTAAAATGCCTATAATATTGTATCCAAGTGAGTTTTAGTAGAATCCTAAACCACATGGATACAATATTACAGGCATTTTTAGACATAATGCATGTTTGGTTTTGGAGTTATGTTTATACTACTTTTACATTTAGTATGACAGTTATACTGTCCATCCATCCATCCATTTTCTACCGCTTATTCCCTTCTCAGCTACAATCAGGCGGAAGGCGGGGTACACCCTGGAAAAGTCGCCACCTCATCATATTAAGTAAAAAAAACTAAATTGTTTCTTTACAATCCTTACAAAATATGTTTTTCCAGTAATCTCACAAAGATACATTTCTCCAGGAATTATAGCCATTTTGCATATGTGGTTTGGTAGTTATGTTTGAATAACTGTAAAATTGAATGTGACAGTATACTATCATGGTGAGTAAAACCAATATTTTGTATTTGCAAACCTTACTACAACAATTGATTTTAGTAAAACTCGCATTGATACAAAATTACAGGCATTTTTTAACAAAATGCATGTTTGGTTTTGGAGTTATGTTTATATATTTTTTACATTTAGTATTACAGTTATACTGTCATATTGAGTAAAAAAAACTAACTTGTGTCTATATAAACCTTAAAAAAAACCGTTTCCAGTAAAACTCACAAAGATACATTTCTCCAGGCATTATTAGCCATTAACCATGTTTGGTTTAGAGTTATGTTTAAATAACTGTCATATTGAGCGTGGCAGATATACTGTCATTATGAGTAAAACCTATTTTTTGTTTTTGTAAAATTACCAAAATAACTGATTCTGATAAAACTCACATGGATAAAATATTACAGGATTTTTTAGACATAAAGCATGTTTCCATCATATTGAGTAAAAAAAACTAACTTGTGTCTAAACAAACCTTACAAAATATTTTTTTTCCAGTAAAACTCACAAAAATACATTTCTCCAGTTATTATTAGCCATTTTGCATCTGTGGTTTAGAATTTGTGTTTAAATAACAGGCAGATTGAATGTGACAGTATACTGTCATAGTGAGTAAAACCTATGTCTAAAAATTCCTGTAATATTGTATCGGTGTGGGTTTTACCAGAATCAGGTATTTTGGTAAGGTTTACAAATACAAAAAATAGGTTTTTATTTATAATGACACACAATACAATAACTGCCACATTCAATATGAAAGTTATATAAACATAACTCCAAAACCAAACATGCTTTATGTCTAAAAATTCCTGTAATATTGTATCGATGTGGGTTTAACCAGAATCAGGTATTATGCCTAGAGAAATGTATCTTTGTGAGTTTTACTGGGAAACCTTTTTTTTTGTAAGGTTTATAAAGACACAAGTTTTTTTTTTTTACTCAATATGATGGTATAACTGTCATACTAAATATAAAAGTTGTAAAAACATAACTCCAAAACCAACTAAAAATGCCTGCAATATTGTATCTATGTGATTTTTACCAGAATCAGGTATTTTTGGTAAGGTTTACAAATACAAAAATTAGGTTTTACTCACTATGACAGTATACTGTCACATTCAATCTGACAGTTATTTAAACATACTGTAACTCCTAAATCACAATTACAAAATGGCTAATAATGCTTGGAAAAATGTATCTTAGTGAGTTTTCCTGGAAAAAAAAACAATTTTTTATAAGGTTTGTAAAGAAACAAGTTAGTTTTTTTACTTAATATGACAGTATAACTGTCATACTAAATGTAAAAAAATTATAAACATAACTCCAAAACAGAACATGCATTATATCTAAAAATGCCTGTAATATTGTATTCATGTGAGTTTAACTAGAATCAGTTGTGTTTGTAAGGTTTGCAAATACAAAATATTGGTTTTACTCACTATGACAGTATACTGTCACATTCAATCTGACAGTTATTTAAACATAACTCCTAAACCAAACATGTTTTATGTCTAAAAATTCCTGTAATATTGTATCTATATGAGTTTTACCAGAATAAGTAAGGTTTACAAATACAAAAAATAGGTTTTACTCATAATGACAATATAACTGCCACACTCAACATGACAGCTATTTAAACATAATTCCTAAACCAAACATGATAAATGGCTAATAATGCCTGGAGAAATCTATCTTTGTGATTTTTACTAGAAAAAACAATTTTGTAAGGTTTTTTAAAGACAAAAGTTAGTTGTTTTTTTACTCAATGTGATGGTATAACTGTCATACTAAATATGAAAGTTATATAAACATAATTCCAAAACCAAACTCCTAAACCAAACTTGCAATATGTCTTAAAGTTAAAGTTAAAGTTAAAGTACCAATGATTGTCACACACACACTAGGTGTGGCGAAATTATTCTCTGCATTTGACCCATCACCCTTGATCACCCCCTGGGAGGTGAGGGGAGCAGTGGGCAGCAGCGGTGGCTGCGCCCGGGAATCATTTTGGTGATTTAACCCCCAATTCCAACCCTTGATGCTGAGTGCCAAGCAGGGAGGTAATGGGTCCCATTTTTATGGTCTTTGGTATGACTCGGCCGGGATTTGAACTCCCAACCTACCGATCTCAGGACGGACACTCTAACCACTAGGCCACTGAGTAGGCAAAACTGCCTGTAATATTTTATCTATGTGAGTTTTACCGGAATCAGGTATTTTGGTAAGGTTTACAAATACAAAACTTGGGTTTTACTCATAATGACAGTATAACTGCAATATTTGATATGACAGTTATTTAAACACAACTCCTAAACCAAACATGCAAAATGGCTAATAATGCCTGGACAAATGTATCTTTGTGAATTTTACTAGAAAAAAATATTTTGTAAGGTTTGTAAAGAAAAAAGTTTTTTTTTTTTACTGAATATGATGGTATAACTGTCAAACTAAATATACAATTATTATAAACATAATTCCAAAAACAAACTCCAAACCAGACTTGCAATCCGTCTTAAACTGCCTGTAATATTGAATCTATATGAGTTTTACCAGAATCAGGTATTTTGGTAAGGTTTACAAATACAAAACTTGGGTTTTACGCATAATGACAGTAAACTGCATTATTTGATATGACAGTTATTTAAACATAACTCCTAAACAAAACATGATAAATGGCTAATAATGCCTGGAAAAATGTATATAAACATAACTCCAAAACCAAACATGCATTATGTCTAAAAATGCCTGTAATATTGTATCTATGTGAGTTTAACCAGAATCAGGTATTTTGGTAAGGTTTATAAATACAAAAATTAGGTTTTACTCATAATGACAGTATAACTGCCACCCTCAATATGATGGTTATGTAAACATAACTCCTAAACCACACATGCAAGATGGCTAATAATGCCTGGAGAAATGTATCTTTGTGAGATTTACAGGGGGAAAAAAAATTGTAAGGTTTGTAAAGACACAAGTTATAACTGTCATAATAAATGTAAAAGTTATATAAACATAACTCCAATACCAAACATACAATCCGTCTAAAAATGCCTGTAATATTGAATCTCTGTGAGTTTTACTAGAATCAGGTATTTTGTTAAGGTTTACAAATAAAAATATAGGTTTTACTCACTATGACAGTATACTGTCACATTCAATCTGACTGTTATTTAAACATACATTATAAACCACAGATGCAAAATGGCTAATATTAACTGGAGAAATGTATTTTTGTGAGTTTTACTGGAAAATAAAATATTTTGTAAGGTTTGTATAGACACAAGTTAGTTTATTTTACTCAATATGATGGAAACATGCTTTATGTCTCAAAAATCCTGTAATATTTTATCAATGTGAGTTTTATCATAATCAGTTATTTTGGTAATTTTACAAATACTGCCACACTCAATATGACAGTTATTTAAACATAACTCTAACCAAACATGATTAATGGCTAATAATGCCTGGAGAAATGTATCTTTGTGAGTTTTACTGGAAAAAAAATAATTTTTAAGGTTTATAAAGACACAAGTTAGTTTTTTTTACTCATTATGACAGTATAACTGTAATACTAAATGTAAAAAATATATAAACATATATAAACATAACTCCAAAACCAAACATGCTTTATGTCTAAAAATGCCTGTAATATTGTATCCATGTGAGTTTTACTAGAATACGTTGTTTTTGTAAGGTTTGCAAATACAAAATATTGGTTTTACTCACTTTGACAGTATACTGTCACATTCAGTCTGACAGTTATTTAAACATAACTCCTAAACCACACATACAAAATGACTAATAATGCCTGGAGAAATGTATCTTTGTGAGTTTTACTGGGAAATAATTTTTGTAAGGTTTGTAAAGACACAAGTTAGTTTTTTTTTACTCAATATGACAGTATAACTGTCATACTAAATATGAAAGTTATATAAACATGATTCCAAAACCAAACATGCATTATGTCTTAAAATGCCTGTAATATTGTATCTATTTGAGTTTTACTACAATCAGGTATTTTGGTAAGGTTCACAAATACAAAAATTAAGTTTTACTCATAAAGACAGTATAACTGCCACACGCAAAATGACAGTTATTTAAACATAACTCCTAAACCACACATGCAAAAATGCTAATAATGCCTAAAACAATGCATCCTTGTGAGTTTTACTCGAACATGTGCTTTTTTAAGGCTTGCAATTACAAAAAGTAGTTTTTTACTCCATATTACAGAATTGTTCTTAAAATCCTTGAATAATGCGGAAAAAGCAATAAAAATAAATTTCAACATAATTCCTAAACCAAACATGCAAAATGTCTAATAAAGCCTGTAGACATGTGTCTTTGTTAGTTTTACTAGGAAAAATATATTTTGTAAGGTTTGCAAAGTTGCAAAAATGCAAGTTTTAATTCATCATGACTGTATAACTTTCATACTAAATATGAAAGTCACATCATTCCAAAACTAAACATGCACCATGTTTAAAAATGCCTAAAATATTGTATCTATGTGAGTTTTACCAGAATCAGCTAATTTGGTAAGGTTTACAAATACAAAAATTAGGTTTTACTCATAATGACAGTATAACTTCTCTAATCAGTTTGACAGTTATTTAAACATAACTTCCTAACCACAAAATCCTGATATAATGCGAAAAAAGCAATAAAATAGTTTTTCAACATAATTCCTAAACCAAACATGCATTATGTCTTAAAATGCCTATAATATTGTATCCAAGTGAGTTTTAGTAGAATCCTAAACCACATGGATACAATATTACAGGCATTTTTAGACATAATGCATGTTTGGTTTTGGAGTTATGTTTATACTACTTTTACATTTAGTATGACAGTTATACTGTCCATCCATCCATCCATTTTCTACCGCTTATTCCCTTCTCAGCTACAATCAGGCGGAAGGCGGGGTACACCCTGGAAAAGTCGCCACCTCATCATATTAAGTAAAAAAAACTAAATTGTTTCTTTACAATCCTTACAAAATATGTTTTTCCAGTAATCTCACAAAGATACATTTCTCCAGGAATTATAGCCATTTTGCATATGTGGTTTGGTAGTTATGTTTGAATAACTGTAAAATTGAATGTGACAGTATACTATCATGGTGAGTAAAACCAATATTTTGTATTTGCAAACCTTACTACAACAATTGATTTTAGTAAAACTCGCATTGATACAAAATTACAGGCATTTTTTAACAAAATGCATGTTTGGTTTTGGAGTTATGTTTATATATTTTTTACATTTAGTATTACAGTTATACTGTCATATTGAGTAAAAAAAACTAACTTGTGTCTATATAAACCTTAAAAAAAACCGTTTCCAGTAAAACTCACAAAGATACATTTCTCCAGGCATTATTAGCCATTAACCATGTTTGGTTTAGAGTTATGTTTAAATAACTGTCATATTGAGCGTGGCAGATATACTGTCATTATGAGTAAAACCTATTTTTTGTTTTTGTAAAATTACCAAAATAACTGATTCTGATAAAACTCACATGGATAAAATATTACAGGATTTTTTAGACATAAAGCATGTTTCCATCATATTGAGTAAAAAAAACTAACTTGTGTCTAAACAAACCTTACAAAATATTTTTTTTCCAGTAAAACTCACAAAAATACATTTCTCCAGTTATTATTAGCCATTTTGCATCTGTGGTTTAGAATTTGTGTTTAAATAACAGGCAGATTGAATGTGACAGTATACTGTCATAGTGAGTAAAACCTATGTCTAAAAATTCCTGTAATATTGTATCGGTGTGGGTTTTACCAGAATCAGGTATTTTGGTAAGGTTTACAAATACAAAAAATAGGTTTTTATTTATAATGACACACAATACAATAACTGCCACATTCAATATGAAAGTTATATAAACATAACTCCAAAACCAAACATGCTTTATGTCTAAAAATTCCTGTAATATTGTATCGATGTGGGTTTAACCAGAATCAGGTATTATGCCTAGAGAAATGTATCTTTGTGAGTTTTACTGGGAAACCTTTTTTTTTGTAAGGTTTATAAAGACACAAGTTTTTTTTTTTTACTCAATATGATGGTATAACTGTCATACTAAATATAAAAGTTGTAAAAACATAACTCCAAAACCAACTAAAAATGCCTGCAATATTGTATCTATGTGATTTTTACCAGAATCAGGTATTTTTGGTAAGGTTTACAAATACAAAAATTAGGTTTTACTCACTATGACAGTATACTGTCACATTCAATCTGACAGTTATTTAAACATACTGTAACTCCTAAATCACAATTACAAAATGGCTAATAATGCTTGGAAAAATGTATCTTAGTGAGTTTTCCTGGAAAAAAAAACAATTTTTTATAAGGTTTGTAAAGAAACAAGTTAGTTTTTTTACTTAATATGACAGTATAACTGTCATACTAAATGTAAAAAAATTATAAACATAACTCCAAAACAGAACATGCATTATATCTAAAAATGCCTGTAATATTGTATTCATGTGAGTTTAACTAGAATCAGTTGTGTTTGTAAGGTTTGCAAATACAAAATATTGGTTTTACTCACTATGACAGTATACTGTCACATTCAATCTGACAGTTATTTAAACATAACTCCTAAACCAAACATGTTTTATGTCTAAAAATTCCTGTAATATTGTATCTATATGAGTTTTACCAGAATAAGTAAGGTTTACAAATACAAAAAATAGGTTTTACTCATAATGACAATATAACTGCCACACTCAACATGACAGCTATTTAAACATAATTCCTAAACCAAACATGATAAATGGCTAATAATGCCTGGAGAAATCTATCTTTGTGATTTTTACTAGAAAAAACAATTTTGTAAGGTTTTTTAAAGACAAAAGTTAGTTGTTTTTTTACTCAATGTGATGGTATAACTGTCATACTAAATATGAAAGTTATATAAACATAATTCCAAAACCAAACTCCTAAACCAAACTTGCAATATGTCTTAAAGTTAAAGTTAAAGTTAAAGTACCAATGATTGTCACACACACACTAGGTGTGGCGAAATTATTCTCTGCATTTGACCCATCACCCTTGATCACCCCCTGGGAGGTGAGGGGAGCAGTGGGCAGCAGCGGTGGCTGCGCCCGGGAATCATTTTGGTGATTTAACCCCCAATTCCAACCCTTGATGCTGAGTGCCAAGCAGGGAGGTAATGGGTCCCATTTTTATGGTCTTTGGTATGACTCGGCCGGGATTTGAACTCCCAACCTACCGATCTCAGGACGGACACTCTAACCACTAGGCCACTGAGTAGGCAAAACTGCCTGTAATATTTTATCTATGTGAGTTTTACCGGAATCAGGTATTTTGGTAAGGTTTACAAATACAAAACTTGGGTTTTACTCATAATGACAGTATAACTGCAATATTTGATATGACAGTTATTTAAACACAACTCCTAAACCAAACATGCAAAATGGCTAATAATGCCTGGACAAATGTATCTTTGTGAATTTTACTAGAAAAAAATATTTTGTAAGGTTTGTAAAGAAAAAAGTTTTTTTTTTTTACTGAATATGATGGTATAACTGTCAAACTAAATATACAATTATTATAAACATAATTCCAAAAACAAACTCCAAACCAGACTTGCAATCCGTCTTAAACTGCCTGTAATATTGAATCTATATGAGTTTTACCAGAATCAGGTATTTTGGTAAGGTTTACAAATACAAAACTTGGGTTTTACGCATAATGACAGTAAACTGCATTATTTGATATGACAGTTATTTAAACATAACTCCTAAACAAAACATGATAAATGGCTAATAATGCCTGGAAAAATGTATATAAACATAACTCCAAAACCAAACATGCATTATGTCTAAAAATGCCTGTAATATTGTATCTATGTGAGTTTAACCAGAATCAGGTATTTTGGTAAGGTTTATAAATACAAAAATTAGGTTTTACTCATAATGACAGTATAACTGCCACCCTCAATATGATGGTTATGTAAACATAACTCCTAAACCACACATGCAAGATGGCTAATAATGCCTGGAGAAATGTATCTTTGTGAGATTTACAGGGGGAAAAAAAATTGTAAGGTTTGTAAAGACACAAGTTATAACTGTCATAATAAATGTAAAAGTTATATAAACATAACTCCAATACCAAACATACAATCCGTCTAAAAATGCCTGTAATATTGAATCTCTGTGAGTTTTACTAGAATCAGGTATTTTGTTAAGGTTTACAAATAAAAATATAGGTTTTACTCACTATGACAGTATACTGTCACATTCAATCTGACTGTTATTTAAACATACATTATAAACCACAGATGCAAAATGGCTAATATTAACAGGAGAAATGTATTTTTGTGAGTTTTACTGGAAAATAAAATATTTTGTAAGGTTTGTATAGACACAAGTTAGTTTATTTTACTCAATATGATGGAAACATGCTTTATGTCTCAAAAATCCTGTAATATTTTATCAATGTGAGTTTTATCATAATCAGTTATTTTGGTAATTTTACAAATACTGCCACACTCAATATGACAGTTATTTAAACATAACTCTAACCAAACATGATTAATGGCTAATAATGCCTGGAGAAATGTATCTTTGTGAGTTTTACTGGAAAAAAAATAATTTTTAAGGTTTATAAAGACACAAGTTAGTTTTTTTTACTCATTATGACAGTATAACTGTAATACTAAATGTAAAAAATATATAAACATATATAAACATAACTCCAAAACCAAACATGCTTTATGTCTAAAAATGCCTGTAATATTGTATCCATGTGAGTTTTACTAGAATACGTTGTTTTTGTAAGGTTTGCAAATACAAAATATTGGTTTTACTCACTTTGACAGTATACTGTCACATTCAGTCTGACAGTTATTTAAACATAACTCCTAAACCACACATACAAAATGACTAATAATGCCTGGAGAAATGTATCTTTGTGAGTTTTACTGGGAAATAATTTTTGTAAGGTTTGTAAAGACACAAGTTAGTTTTTTTTTACTCAATATGACAGTATAACTGAAAGTTATATAAACATGATTCCAAAACCAAACATGCATTATGTCTTAAAATGCCTGTAATATTGTATCTATGTGAGTTTTACTACAATCAGGTATTTTGGTAAGGTTCACAAATACAAAAATTAAGTTTTACTCATAAAGACAGTATAACTGCCACACGCAAAATGACAGTTATTTAAACATAACTCCTAAACCACACATGCAAAAATGCTAATAATGCCTAAAACAATGCTCTGTTTTACTCGAACATGTGCTTTTTTAAGGCTTGCAATTACAAAAAGTAGTTTTTTACTCAATATTACAGAATTGTTCTTAAAATCCTTGAATAATGCGGAAAAAGCAATAAAAATAAATTTCAACATAATTCCTAAACCAAACATGCAAAATGTCTAATAAAGCCTGTAGACATGTGTCTTTGTTAGTTTTACTAGGAAAAATATATTTTGTAAGGTTTGCAAAGTTGCAAAGTTGCAAATTTTAATTCATCATGACTGTATAACTTTCATACTAAATATGAAAGTCACATCATTCCAAAACTAAACATGCACCATGTTTAAAAATGCCTAAAATATTGTATCTATGTGAGTTTTACCAGAATCAGCTAATTTGGTAAGGTTTACAAATACAAAAATTAGGTTTTACTCATAATGACAGTATAACTTCTCTAATCAGTTTGACAGTTATTTAAACATAACTTCCAAACCACAAAATCCTGATATAATGCGAAAAAAGCAATAAAATAGTTTTTCAACATAATTCCTAAACCAAACACAATCAATTGACTGTATGTCTTAAAATGCCTATAATATTGTATCCAAGTGAGTTTTAGTAGAATCATTTGTTTTTGTAAGGTTTGCAAATACAACATTTTGGTTTTACTCACTATGACAGTATACTGTCACATTCAATCTGACTGTTATTTAAACATAAATTCTAAACCACAGATGCAAAATGGCTAATAATGCCTGGAGAAATGTATTTTTATGAGTTTTAATGGAAAAAAAAATATTTTGTAAGGTTTGTTTGGACACAAGTTAGTTTTTTTACTCAATATGATGGTATAACTGTCTTACTAAATTTGAAAGTTATATAAACATAACTTCAAAACCAAACATGCAATCCGTCTAAAAATGCCTGTAATATTGAATCTATGTGAGTTTTACCAGAAACAGGTATTTTGGTAAGGTTTACAAATACAAAAATTAGGTTTTACTCATAATGACAGTAAAACTGCAACGTTCAAAATGACAGTTATTTAAACATGATTCCTAAACCACACATACAAAATGACTAATAACGCCTGGATGTATCTTTGTGAGTTTTATTGAAAAAAAAATAAAAATATTTTGTAAGGTTTGTAAAGACACAAGTTAGTTTTTTTACTTAATATGACAGTATAACTGTCATACTAAATATGAAAGTTATATAAACATAACTCCAAAACCAAACATGCATTATGTCTAAAAATGCCTGTAATATTGTATCTATGTGAGTTTTACTACAATCAGGTATTTTGGTAAGGTTTACAAATACAAAAATAAGGTTTTACTCATAATGACAGTATAACTGCCACACTCAATATGACAGTTATTTAAATATAACTCCTAAACCACACATGCAAAATGGCTAATAATGCTTGGAAAAAATTGTAAGGTTTGTAAAACAAGTTATTGTTTTTACTCAATATGACATTATAACTGTCATACTAAATGTAAAAGTTATATAAACATAACTCCAAAACCAAACATGCATTATATCTAAAAATAACTTTAATATTGTATCCATGTGAGTTTTACTAGAATCAGTTGTTTTTGTAAGGTTTGCAAATACAAAATACTGGTTTTACTCATAATGACAGAATAACTGCCACATTGACTGCCACCAAACATGTATTGTGTTTAAAAATGCTTATAATTTTGTATCCATGTGAGTTTTACTATAATCAGTTGTTTTTGTAAGGTTTACGAATACAAAATATTAGTTTTACTCATAATGACAGTATACTGACAAAATGGCTAATAATGCCTTGAGGAATGTATCTTTGTGAGTTTTACTGGAAAAAATATTTTGTAAGGTTTGTAAAGACACAAGTTAGTTTTTTTTACACAATTTAACAGTTTAGCTGTCATACTATATATGAAAGTTATATAAACATAATTCCAAAACAAAATATGCAATCCGTCTAAAAATGCCTGTAATATTGAATATATGTGAGTTTTATCAGATTCAGGTATTTTGGTAAGGTTTACAAATACAAAAATTAGGTTTTACTCTTAGTGACAATATAACTGCCACACTCAATATGACAGTTAATTAAACATAACTCCTAAAACACAAATGCAAAATGACTAATAATGCCTAGAGAAATGTATATTTGTGAATTTTACTAGAAAACAATATTTTGTAAGATTTGTAAAGATACAAATTACTTTTTTTTTTACTCAATATGATGGAATAACTGTCATACTAGATATGAAAGTTATATAAACATAACTCCAAAACCAAACATGCTTTATGTCAAAAAATTCCTGTAATATTGTATCGGTGTGGGTTTTACCAGAATCAGGTATTTTGGTAAGGTTTACAAATACAAAAATTAGGTTTTACTCATAATGACAGTATACTGTCACATTCAATCTGACAGTTATTTAAACATAACTCCTAAACCACAAATACAAAAAGGCTAATAATGCCTTTGTGAGTTTTCCTGAAAAAAATAAAAAATAAATTATAAGTTTTGTAAAGACACAAGTTAGTTGTTTTTTTTACTTAATATGACAGTATAACTGTCTTACTAAATATGAAAGTTAAATAAACATAACTCCAAAACCAAACTTGCAATATGTCTAAAAATGCCTGTAATATTGAATCTATGTGAGTTTTACCAGAATCAGGTATTTAGGTAAGTTTTACAAATACAAAAATTGGGTTTTACTCATAATAACAGTATAACTGCCATATTCAAAATAATAGTTATTTAAACACAACTCCTAAACCAAACATGCTAAATGGCTAATAATGCCTGGAGAAATGTATCTTTGTGAATTTTACTAGAAAAAACTATTTTGTAAGGTTTGTAAAGAAAAAAGTTATTTTTTTTACTGAATATGATGGTATAACTCTCAAACTAAATTAAAAATTAATATAAACATAATTCCAAAACCAAACTCCTAAACCAAACTTGCAATATGTCTTAAATTGCCTGTAATATTTAATCTATGTGAGTTTTACCAGAATCAGGTATTTTGGTAAGGTTTACAAATACAAAATTTGGCTTATACTCATAATGACAGTATAAATGCAACATTTGATATGACAGTTATTTAAACATAACTCATAGATTAAACATGATAAATGGCTATTAATGCCTGGAGAAATGTATCTTTGTGAATTTTACTAGAAAAAACTATTTTGTAAGGTTTGTAAAGAAAAAAGTTATTTTTTTTACTGAATATGATGGTATAACTCTCAAACTAAATTAAAAATTAATATAAACATAATTCCAAAAACAAACTCCTAAACCAAACTTGCAATATGTCTTAAATTGCCTGTAATATTTAATCAATGTGAGTTTTACCAGAATCAGGTATTTTGGTAAGGTTTACAAATACAAAATTTGGCTTATACTCATAATGACAGTATAAATGCAACATTTGATATGACAGTTATTTAAACATAACTCATAGATTAAACATGATAAATGGCTATTAATGCCTGGAGAAATGTATCAGTGTGAGTTTTACTGGAAACAAATAATTTGTAAGGTTTATAAAGACATACGTTAGTTTTTTTTTTATTTAATATGATGGTATAACTGTCATACTAAATATAAATGATAAATGATAAATGGGTTGTACTTGTATAGCGCTTTTCTACCTTCAAGGTACTCAAAGCGCTTTGACACTACTTCCACATTTACACATTCACACACACATTCACAGACTGATGGAGGGAGCTGCCATGCAAGGCGCTAACCAGCACCCATCAGGAGCAAGGGTGAAGTGTCTTGCCCAGGACACAAGGGACATGACGAGGTTGGTACTAGGTGGGGATTGAACCAGGGACCCTCGGGTCTCGCACGGCCATTCTTCCACTGCGCCACGCCGTCCCTAAATATGACAGTTATATAAATATAACTCCAAAACCAAACATACATTATGTTTAAAAATGCCTGTAATATTGTATCTATGTGAGTTTTACCAGAATCAGGTATTTTGGTAAGGTTTACAATTACAAAAAATAGGTTTTACTCATAATGACAGAATAACTGCCACATTGACTGCCACCAAACATGTATTGTGTTTAAAAATGCTTATAATTTTGTATCCATGTGAGTTTTACTATAATCAGTTGTTTTTGTAAGGTTTACAAATACAAAATATTAGTTTTACTCATAATGACAGTATATTGACAAAATGGCTAATAATGCCTTGAGGAATGTATCTTTGTGATTTTTACTGGAAAAAATATTTTGTAAGGTTTGTAAAGACACAAGTTAGTTTTTTTTACACAATTTAACAGTTTAGCTGTCATACTATATATGAAAGTTATATAAACATAATTCCAAAACCAAATATGCAATCCGTCTAAAAATGCCTGTAATATTGAATATATGTGAGTTTTATCAGATTCAGGTATTTTGGTAAGGTTTACGAATACAAAAATTAGGTTTTACTCATAGTGATAATATAACTGCCACACTCAATATGACAGTTAATTAAACATAACTCCTAAAACACAAATGCAAAATGACTAATAATGCCTAGAGAAATGTATATTTGTGAATTTTACTGGAAAACAATATTTTGTAAGATTTGTAAAGATACAAATTACTTTTTTTTTTACTCAATATGATGGTATAACTGTCATACTAGATATGAAAGTTATATAAACATAACTCCAAAACCAAACATGCTTTATGTCTAAAAATTCCTGTAATATTGTATCGGTGTGGGTTTTACCAGAATCAGGTATTTTGGTAAGGTTTACAAATACAAAAAATAGGTTTTTATTTATAATGACACACAATACAATAACTGCCACACTCAATATGACAGTTATTTAAACATAACTCCTAAACCAAACATGATAAATGGCTAATTATGTCCGGAGAATTGTATCTTTGTGAGCTTTGGGGGGAAAAAAATTGTAAGGTTTATAAAGACACAAGTTTTTTTGTTTTTTTTTAGTCAATATGATGGTATAACTGTCATACTAAATATGAAAGTTGTATAAACATAACTCCAAAACCAAACATGCATTATGTCTAAAAATGCCTGCAATATTGTATCTATGTGATTTTTACCCGAATCAGGTATTTTTGGTAAGGTTTACAAATACAAAAATTAGGTTTTACTCATAATGACAGTATACTGTCACATTCAATCTGACAGTTATTTAAACATAACTCCTAAACCACAAATACAAAATGGCTAATAATGCCTGGAGAAATGTATCTTTGTGAGTTTTCCTGAAAAAAAAAAAAAAAAAATGTATAAGGTTTGTAAGACACAAGTTAGTTTTTTTTACTTAATATGACAGTATAACTGTCATACTAAATATGAAAGTTAAATAAACATAACTCCAAAACCAAACTTCCAATACGTCTAAAAATGCCTGTAATATTGAATCTATGTGAGTTTTACCAGAATCAGGTATTTAGGTAAGTTTTACAAATACAAAAATTGGGTTTTACTCATAATAACAGTATAACTGCCATATTCAAAATAACAGTTATTTAAACACAACTCCTAAACCAAACATGCTAAATGGCTAATAATGCCTGGAGAAATGTATCTTTGTGAATTTTACTAGAAAAAACTATTTTGTAAGGTTTGTAAAGACAAAAGTTATTTTTTTTTACTGAATATGATGGTATAACTGTCAAACTAAATATAAAATTAATATAAACATAATTCCAAAAACAAACTCCTAAACCAAACTTGCAATCCGTCTTAAACTGCCTGTAATATTGAATCTATATGAGTTTTACCGGAATCAGGTATTTTGGTAAAGACACGAGTTAGTTTTTTTTTTTACACAATTTAACAGATAGCTGTCATACTATATATGAAAGTTATATAAACACAACTCCAAAACCAAATATGCAATCCGTCTAAAAATGCCTGTAATATTGAATATATGTGAGTTTTATCAGAATCAGGTATTTTGGTAAGGTTTACAAAAACAAAAATTAGGTTTTACTCATAGTGACAGTATAACTGCCACACTCAATATGACAGTTAATTACTCCTAATAACTCCTAAAACACTAATGCAAAATGACTAAAAATGCCTAGAGAAAGGTTAATTTGTGAGTTTTATTGGAAAACAATATTTTGTAAGGTTTGTAAAGATACAAAATATTTGTTGTTTTTTACTCAATATGATGGTATAACTTTCATACTAAATATGAAAGTTATATAAACATAACTCCAAAACCAAACATGCTTTATGTCTAAAAATTCCTGTAATATTGTATCGATGTGGGTTTAACCAGAATCAGGTATTTTGGTAAGGTTTACAAATACAAAAAAATAGATTTTACTCATAATGACAGTATAACTGCCACACTCAATATGACAGCTGTTTAAACATAACTCCTAAACCAAACATGATAAATGGCTAATTATGCCTAGAGAAATGTATCTTTGTGAGTTTTACTGGAAAAAAATTTTTTGTAAGGTTTCTAAAGACACAAGTTAGTTTTTTCTGACTCAAAAAGACGGTATAACTGTCATAATAAATGGAAAAGTTATATAAACATAACTCCAAAACCAAACATGCATTATATCTAAAAATGCCTGTAATTTTGTATCCATGTGAGTTTTACTAGAATCAGTTGTTTTTGTAAGGTTTGCAAATACAAAATATTGGTTTTACTCACTATGACAGTATACTGCTGTCATATTGAGTAAAAAAAAAAAAAAAAACGTGTCATAACAAACCTTAAAAAATATTTTTTTCCAGAAAAATTCACAGAGATACATTTCTCCAGGCATTATTAGTCTTTTTGAATGTGTAGTTTAGGAGTTCTGTTTAAATAACTGTCAGATTGAATGTGACAGTATACTGTCATAGTGAGTATAACCAATATTTTGTATTTGCAAAACTTACAAAAACAACTGATTCTAGTAAAACTCACATGGATACATCATTTCAGGCATTTTTAGACAAAATGCATGTTTGGTTTTCCGTCATTATGAGTAAAACCTAATTTTTTTATTTGTAATCCTTACCAAAATACCTGATTCTGTTAAAAATCACATATATTCAATATTACAGACATTTTTTAGACAGATTGCAAGTTTTTGGAGTTATGTTTATATAACTTTCAAATTTAGTAAGACAGTTATACTATCATATTGAGTAAAAAAAACCTAACTTATGTCTATACAAACCTTACAAAATATTTGTTTCCGGTAAAACTCACAAAAATACATTTTTCCAGGCATTATTAGTCATCTATGGTTTAGAATTTATGTTTAAATAACAGGCAGATTGAATGTGACAGTATACTGTCATAGTAGTTTTTTACTTAATATGCCAGTAATGTTCTTAAAATCCTGAGATAATGCGAAAAAATCAATACAAATTTTTTTCAACATAATTCCTACACCAAACATGCAACATGTCTAATAATGCCTGAAGACGTGTATCTTTGTTAGCTTTACTAGAAAATGTATCTTTTGTAAGTTTTGCAACGACGCAAGTTAGTTTTTTTAATTCAATATAACAGTATAACTGTCAAACTAAATGTAAAAGTTATATAAACATAACTCCAAAAATGAACATGCATTTTGTCTAAAAATGCCTAAAATATTGTATCTATGTGAGTTTTACCAGAATCAGGTAATTTGGTAAGGTTTGCAAATACAAAATATTGGTTTTACTCACTATGACAGTATACTGCTGTCATATTGAGTAAAAAAATACCTAACTTGTGTTATAACAAACCTTACAAAATATTTTTTCCAGAAAAATACACTGAGATACATTTCTCCCGGCATTATTAGTCATTTTGAATGTGTGGTTTAGGAGTTATGTTTAAATAACTGTCGGATCGAATGTGACAGTATACTGTCATAGTGAGTAAAAACAATATTTTGTATTTGCAAAACTTACAAAAACTTCTGATTCTAGTAAAACTCACATGGATACATCATTTCAGGCATTTTTAGACATAATGCATGTTTGGTTTTGGAGTTATGTTTATATAACTTTTCCATTTATTATGACAGTTATACTGTCTTTTTGAGTTAGAAAAAACTAACTTGTGTCTTTACAAACCTTACCAGTAAAACTCACAAAGATACATTTCTCCAGGCATTATTAGCCATTTAGCATGTTTTGTTTAGGAGTTATGTTCCAAAAAATGTGGCGGTTATCCGTCATTATGAGTAAAACCTAATTTTTGTATTTGTAATCCTTACCAAAATACCTGATTCTGGTAAAAATCACATATATTCAATATTACAGCCATTTTTTTACGAATTGCAAGTTTGGTTTTGGAGTTATGTTTATAAAACTTTCATATTCAGTATGACAGTTATACCATCATATTGAGTTAAAAAAAACAACAGTATCTTTACAAACCTTACAAAATATTTTTTTCCAGTAAAAATCACAACGATACATTTTTCCACGCAATATTTGTCATTTTGCATGTGTGTTTTAGGAGTTATGTTACTGTCATAATGAGCGTGGCAGTTTTACTGTCATTATGAGTAAAACCTAATTTTGGTATTTAAACCTTACCAAAATACCTGATTCTGATAAAACTCACATATATTTAATATTACAGGCATTTTTAAATAGATTGCATGTTTGGTTTTTAGAGTTTGGTTTTGGAGTTATGTTTCTACAACTTTTTTATTTAGTTTGACAGTTATACCGTCATATTGAGTAAAAAAACTTGTGTCTTTGCAAACCTTACAAAAGATCATTACTCTAGTAAAACTAACAAAGATACATTTCTCCAGAATTAATAGCTATTTTCATGTGTCGTTTATGAGTTATGTTTAAATAACTGTCATATTAAGTGTGGCACTTATAATGTCACTATCAGTAAAACCTATTTTTTTATTTGTCAACCTTACCAAAATACCTCATTTTGGTAAAACTCACATAGATTCTATATTACAGACATTTTTAGACGGATTGCAAGTTTGGTTTTGGAGTCATGTTTATATATTTTTTTGCATGTAGTATGACAGTTATACTGTCATATTGAGTAAAAAAAATAAAATATTTGTCCTAGTACAACTCAAAGATACATGTCTCCAGGCATTATTAGCCATTTTGCATGTGTGGTTTAAGAGTTATGTTTACATAACTGTCAGATTGAATTTGACAGTATACTGTCATAGTGAGTAAAACCAAATTTTTGTAGTTGTAAACCTTACCAAAATACCTGATTCTGGTAAAACTCATATAGATTCAATATTACAGACAGTTTAAGACGGATTGCAAGTTTAGTTTAGGAGTTTGGTTTTGGAATGATGTATATATTACTTTTGTATTTAGTTTGACAGTTATACCATCATATTGAGTAAAAAAAAAAAAAACGTTTGTCTTTACAAACCTTACAAAATATTTTTTTCTAGTAAAACTCACAAAGATACATTTCTCCAGGCATTATTAGCTATTTAGCATGTTTGGATTAGGAGTTATGTTTTAAAAACTGTTATTTTGAATATGGCAGTTATACTGTCATTATGAGTAAAACCCAATTTTTGTATTTGTAAACCTTACCAAAATACCTGATTCTGGTAAAACTCACATAGATTCAATATTACAGGCATTTTTAGACATATTGCAAGTTTGGTTTTGGAGTTATGTTTATTTAACTTTCATATTTAGTATGACAGTTTTATTGTCATATTAAGTAAAAAAAAACTAACTTGTGTCTTTACAAACCTTATACATTTTTAATTTTTTTTCCAGGAAAACTCACAAAGATACATTTCTCCAGGCATTATCAGCCATTTTGTATTTGTGGTTTAGGAGTTACAGTAAGTTTAAATAACTGTCAGATTGAATGTGACAGTATACTTTCATAGTGAGTAAAACCTAAATTTTGTATTTATAAAGGTTACCAAAATACCTGATTCTGGTAAAACTCACATAGATGCAATATTACAGGCATTTTTAGACATAATGCATGTTTGGTTTTGGAGTTATGTTTATATACATTTCTCCAGGCATTATTAGCCATTTATCATTTTTGGATTAGGAGTCGAAGACCTCCATGACGAATAAAAATAAAGGACCCAGATTTCCCTCGCCCGGACGCGGGTCACCGGGGCCCCCCTTTGGAGCCAGGCCCGGAGGTGGGGCACGATGGCGAGCGCCTGGTGGCCGGGCCTGTCCCCATGGGGCCCGGCCGGGCACAGCCCGAAGAGGCAACGTGGGTCCCCCCTCCAATGGGCTCACCACCCATAGCAGGGGCCATAGAGGTCGGGTGCATTGTGAGCTGGGTGGCAGCCGACGGCAGGGCACTTGGCGGTCCGATCCTCGGCTACAGAAGCTAGCTCTTGGGACGTGGAACGTCACCTCGCTGGGGGGGAAGGAGCCTGAGCTAGTGCGCGAGGTTGAGAAGTTCCGGCTAGATATAGTCGGACTCACTTCAACGCACAGCAAGGGCTCTGGAACCAGTTCTCTCGAGAGGGGCTGGACTCTCTTCCACTCTGGCGTTGCCGGCAATGAGAGGCGACGGGCTGGGGTGGCAATTCTTGTTGCCCCCCGGCTCAGAGCCTGCACGTTGGAGTTCAACCCGGTGGACGAGAGGGTAGCTTCCCTCCGCCTTCGGGTGGGGGGACGGGTCCTGACTGTGGTTTGCGCTTACGCGCCAAACCGCAGCTCAGAGTACCCACCATTTTTGGATTCGCTCGAGGGAGTACTTGAGAGTGCTCCCCCGGGTGATTCCCTCGTTCTACTGGGGGACTTCAATGCTCATGTTGGCAGCGACAGTGAAACCTGGAGAGGCGTGATTGGGAAGAATGGCCGCCCGGATCTGAACCCGAGTGGTGTTCTTTTATTGGACTTTTGTGCCCGTCACAGATTGTCCATAATGAACACCATGTTCGAACATAAGGGTGTCCATATGTGCACTTGGCACCAGGACACCCTAGGCCGCAGTTCCATGATCGACTTTGTAGTTGTGTCATCGGATTTGCGGCCTCATGTTTTGGACACTCGGGTGAAGAGAGGGGCGGAGCTTTCAACCGATCACCACCTGGTGGTGAGTTGGCTGCGATGGTGGGGGAGGATGCCGGACAGACCTGGCAGGCCCAAACGCATTGTGAGGGTTTGCTGGGAACGTCTGGCAGAGTCTCCTGTCAAAGAGAGTTTCAATTCCCACCTCCGGAAGAACTTTGAACATGTCACGAGGGAGGTGCTGGACATTGAGTCCGAGTGGACCATGTTCCGCGCCTCTATTGTCGAGGCAGCTGATTGGAGCTGTGGCCGCAAGGTAGTTGGTGCCTGTCGTGGCGGTAATCCTAGAACCCGTTGGTGGACACCGGCGGTGAGGGATGCCGTCAAGCTGAAGAAGGAGTCCTATCGGGTTCTTTTGGCTCATAGGACTCCTGAGGCAGCGGACAGGTACCGACAGGCCAAGCGGTGTGCGGCTTCAGCGGTTGCGGAGGCAAAAACTCGGACATGGGAGGAGTTCGGGGAAGCCATGGAAAACGACTTCCGGACGGCTTCGAAGCGATTCTGGACCACCTCCGCCCCCTCAGGAAGGGGAAGCAGTGCACTATCAACACCGTGTATGGTGAGGATGATGTTCTGCTGACCTCGACTGCGGATGTTGTGGATCGGTGGAGAGAATACTTCGAAGACCTCCTCAATCTCACCAACACGTCTTCCTATGAGGAAGCAGTGCCTGGGGAATCTGTGGTGGGCTCTTCTATTTCTGGGGCTGAGGTTGCCGAGGGAGTTAAAAAGCTCCCGCCCAGAGTTCCTTAAGGCTCTGGATGCTGTGGGGCTGTCTTGGTTGACAAGACTCTGCAGCATCGCGTGGACATCGGGGGCGGTACCTCTGGATAGGCAGACCGGGGTGGTGGTTCCTCTCTTTAAGAAGGGGAACCGGAGGGTGTGTTCTAACTATCGTGGGATCACACTCCTCAGCCTTCCCGGTAAGGTCTATTCAGGTCTACTGGAGAGGAGGCTACGCCGGATAGTCGAACCTCGGATTCAGGAGGAACAGTGTGGTTTTCGTCCTGGTCGTGGAACTGTGGACCAGCTCTATACTCTCGGCAGGGTCCTTGAGGGTGCATGGGAGTTTGCCCAACCAGTCTACATGTGTTTTGTGGACTTGGAGAAGGCATTCGACCGTGTCCCTCGGGAAGTCCTGTGGGGAGTGCTCAGAGAGTGTGGGGTATCGGACTGTCTGATTTTGGCGGTCCGCTCCCTGTATGATCAGTGTCAGAGCTTGGTCCGCATTGCTGGCAGTAAGTCGGATCCATGGATGGATGGATGGATGGATTAGGAGTTATGTTTAAATAACTGTCGTATCAAATGTTGCAGTTAGACTGTCATTATGAGTAAAACTCAAGTTTTGTATTTGTAAACCTTACCAAAATACCTGAATCTGGTAAAACTCACATAGATTCAATATTACAGGCAGTTTAAGACAGATTGCAAGTTTGGTTTAGGAGTTCCATCCATCCATCCATCCATCTTCTTCCGCTTATCCGAGGTCGGGTCGCGGGGGCAGCAGCCTAAGCAGGGAAGCCCAGACTTCCCTCTCCCCAGCCACTTCGTCCAGCTCCCCAAGGCGTTCCCAGGCCAGCCGGGAGACATAGTCTTCCCAACGTGTTCTGGGTCTTCCCTGCGGCCTCCTACCGCCACCCGAACGCCTAGGGAGGCGTTCGAGTGGCATCCTGACCAGATGCCCGAACCACCTCATCTGGCTCCTCTCGATGTGGAGGAGCAGCGGCTTTACTTTGAGCTCCTCCCGGATGGCAGAGCTTCTCACCCTATCTCTAAGGGAGAGCCCCGCCACCCGGCGGAGGAAACTCATTTCGGCCGCTTGTACCCGTGATCTTGTCCTTTCGGTCATAACCCAAAGCTCATGACCATAGGTGAGGATGGGAACGTAGATCGACCGGTAAATTGAGAGCTTTGCCTTCCGGCTCAGCTCCTTCTTCACCACAACGGATCGATACAGCGTCCGCATTACTGAAGACGCCGCACCGATCCGCCTGTCGATCTCACGATCCACTCTTCCCTCACTTGTGAACAAGACTCCGAGGTACTTGAACTCCTCCACTTGGGGCAAGATCTCCTCCCCAACCCGGAGCCATCACCCTTTTCCGGGCGAGAACCATGGACTTGGAGGTGCTGATTCTCATCCCAGTCGCTTCACACTCAGCTGCGAACCGATCCAGTGAGAGCTGAAGATCCTGGCCAGATGAAGCCATCAGGACCACATCATCTGCAAAAAGCAGAGACCTAATCCTGCAGCCACCAAACCAGATCCCCTCAACGCCATGACTGCGCCTAGAAATTCTGTCCATAAAAGTTATGAACAGAATCGGTGACAAAGGGCAGCCTTGGCGGAGTCCAACCCTGACTGGAAACGTGTCCGACTTACTACCGGCAACGCGGACCAAGCTCTGGCACTGATCATACAGGGAGCGGACTGCCACAATCAGACAGTCCGATACCCCGTACTCTCTGAGCACTCCCCACAGGACTTCCCAAGGGACACGGTCGAATGCCTTCTCCAAGTCCACAAAACACATGTAGACTGGTTGGGCAAACTCCCATGCACCCTCAAGGACCCTGCCGAGAGTATAGAGCTGGTCCACAGTTCCACGACCAGGACGAAAACCACACTGTTCCTCCTGAATCTGAGGTTCGACTATCCGGCGTAGCCTCCTCTCCAATACACCTGAATAGACCTTACCGGGAAGGTTAAGGAGTGTGATCCCACGATAGTTAGAACACACCCTCCGGTTCCCCTTCTTAAAGAGAGGAACCACCACCCTGGTCTGGTTTAGGAGTTTGGTTTTGGAATTATGTTTATATAACTTTCATATTTAGCATGACAGTTATACCATCATATTGAGTAAAAAAAAAATAACTTTTGTCTTTACAAACCTTACAAAATATTTTTTTCTAGTAAAAATCACAAAGATACATTTCTCCAGGCATTATTAACCATTTTGCATGTGTGGTATAGGAGTTATGTTTACATAACTGTCATATTAAATGTGGCAGTTATACAGTCATTATGAGTAAAACCAAATTTGTGTATATGTAAACCTTACCAAAATACCTGTTTCTGGTAAAACTCACATAGATACAATACTAAAGGCATTTTTAGACATAATGCATGTTTGGTTTTGGAGTTATGTTTGTATACATTTCTCCAGTTATTAATAGCCATTTAGCATGTTTTGTTCAGGAGTTATGTTTAAATAACTGTTATTTTGAATATGGCATTTATAGTGTCATTATGAGTAAAACCTAAATTTTGTATTTATAAACCTTACGAAAATACCTGATTCTGGTAAAACTCACATACAAACAATATTACAGGCATTTTTAGACATAATGCATGTTTGGTTTTGGAGTTATGTTTATATACATTTTTCCAGGCATTATTAGCCATTTATCATGTTTGGTTTAGGAGTTATGTTTAAATAACTGTCATATCAAATAATGCAGTTATACTTTCATTATGAGTAAAACCCAAGTTTTGTATTTGTAAACCTTACCAAAATACCTGATTCTGGTAAAACTCATATAGATTCAATATTACAGGCAGTTTAAGACGGATTGCAAGTTTTGTTTTGGAGTTATGTTTATATTACTTTTATATTTAGTGTGACAGTTATACCATCATATTGAGTGAAAAAAAAAACTTTTGTCTTTACAAACCTTACAAAGTATTTTTTTCTAGTAAAACTCACAAAGATACATTTCTCCAGGCATAATTAGCCATTTATTACTGTCATAATGAGTAAAAAACTACTTTTTGTGTTTGCAAGCCTTAAAATAGCAAATGTTTCGAGTAAAACTCACATAGATGCATTGTTTTAGGCTTTATTAACGTATTTGCATGTGTGATTAGGAAGTTTTGTTTAAATAACAGTCAAATTGAATGTAGCAGTTATACTGTCATTATGAAAAAAAAACAATTTTTGTATTTGTAAACCTTACCAAATTACCTGATTCTGGTGAAACTCACAAAGATACAATATTACAGGCATTTTTAGACATAATGCATGTTCAGTTTTGGAGTTATGTTTATATAACTTTCATATTTGGTATGACAGTTATACTGTCATATTGAATTGAAAAAACGAATTTGTCTCTTTGCAAAACTTACAAAAGAAAATGTTTCTAGTAAAACTAAGAAAGATGCATATATTCACGCATTATTAGACATGTTGGTGTAGGAATTATGTTGAAAAACATTTTATTGCTTATTTCGCATTATCTCATTATTTTAAGAACATTAATGTTTTAATGAGTAAAAAACTACTTTTTGTGTTTGCAAGCCTTAAAATAGCAAATGTTTCGAGTAAAACTCACATGGATGCATTGTTTTAGGCTTTTTTAGCCTATTTTGCAAGTGTGGTTAGGAAGTTATGTTTAAATAACTGTCAAATTGAATGTAGCAGTTATCTGTCATTATAATTTATGTAATTGTACACCTTACCAAATTTACTGATTCTTGTAAAACTCACATAGATACAATAATTTAGGCATTTTTAGACATAATGTATGTTTAGTTTTGGAGTTATGTTTATATAACTTTCATATTTATCATTTATTTATTTATTTATATTTGGTATGACAGTTATACTGTCATATTGAATTAAAAAAACTAACTTGCCTCTTTGCAAAACTTACAAAAGATAATTTTTCTAGTAAAACTAACAAAGATCCATGTCTTCCGGCATTATTAGACATGTTGCATGTTTGATGTAGGACTTATCTGAAAAAAATATTTTTTTTGCTTATTTCGAATTATCTCAGGATTTTAAGAACATTACTGTCATAATGAGTAAAAAACTACTTTTTGTGTTTGCAAGCCTTAAAATAGCAAATGTTTAGAGTAAAACTCACAAGAGTGCATTGTTTTAGGCTTCATTAACCTATTTGCATGTGTGATTAGGAAGTTTTGTTTAAATAACAGTCAAATTGAATGTAGCAGTTATACTGTCATTATGAAAAAAAACTATTTTCGTATTTGTAAACCTTACCAAATTACCTGATTCTGGTGTAACTCACATAGATACAATATTTTAGGCATTTTTAGACATAATGCATGTTTAGTTTTGGAGTTATGTTTATATATATTTCATATTTGGTATGACAGTTATACTGTCATATTGAATTAAAAAAACTAACTTGCCTCTTTGCAAAACTTACAAAAGATAATGTTTCTAGTAAAACTAACAAAGATACATATCTTCACGTATTATTAGACATGTTGCATGTTTGGTGTAGGAATTATGTTGAAAAACATTTTTATTGCTTATTTCGCATTATCTCAGGATTTTAAGAACATTACTGTCATAATGAGTAAAACACTACTTTTTGTGTTTGCAAGCCTTAAAATAGCGTATGTTTCGAGTAAAACTAACAAGGATGCATTGTTTTAGGCTTTATTAGCCTATTTTGCATGTGTGGTTAGGAAGTTATGTTTAAATAACTGTCAAATTGAATGTAGCAGTTATCTGTCATTATGAGTAAACCCCTAATTTATGTAATTGTACTCCTTACCAAATTAACTGATTCTTGTAAAACTCACATAGATACAATATTTTATGCATTTTTACACATAAAACATGTTCAATTTTGGAGTTATGTTTATATAACTTTCATATTTGGTTTGACAGTTATACTGTCATATTGAATTAAAAAAACTAACTTGCCTCTTTGCAAAACTTACAAAAGAAAATGTTTCTAGTAAAACTAACAAAGATGCATATCTTCAAGCATTATTAGACATGTTGCATGTTTGGTGTAGGAATTATGTTGAAAAACATTTTTATTGCTTATTTCGCATTATCTCAGGATTTTAAGAACATTACTGTCATAATGAGAAAAAAACTACTTTTTGTGTTTGCAAGCCTTAAAATAGCAAATGTTTCGAGTAAAACTCACAAGGATGCATTGTTTTAGGCTTTATTAACCTATTTGCATGTGTGATTAGGAAGTTTTGTTTAAATAACAGTCACATTGAATGTAGCAGTTATACTGTCATTATGAAAAACAACAATTTTCGTATTTGTAAACCTTACCAAATTACCTGATTCTGGTGTAACTCACTTAGATACAATATTACAGGCATTTTTAGACATAATGCATGTTTAGTTTTGGAGTAATGTTTATATATATTTCATATTTGGTATGACAGTTATACTGTCATATTGTATTAAAAAAACTAACTTGAGTCTTTGTAAAACTTACAAATGATAATTTTTCTAGTAAAACTAACGAAGATACATGTCTTCAGGCATTATTAGACATGTTGCATGTTTGATGTAGGAAATATCTGAAAAACATTTTTATTGCTTATTTCGCATTATCTCAGGATTTTAAGAACATTACTGTCATAATGAGTAAACAACTACTTTTTGTGTTTGCAAGCCTTAAAACAGCATATGTTTCGAGTAAAACTCACAAAGATGCATTGTTTTAGGCTTTACTAGCCTATTTTGCATGTGTGGTTATGAAGTTATGTTTAAATAACTGTAAAATTGAATGTAGCAGTTATCTGTCATGATGAGTAAACCCCTAATTTATGTAATTGTACACCTTTCCAAATTAACTGATTCTTGTAAAACTCACATAGATACAATATTTAGGCATTTTAGACATAATTCATGTTTAGTTTTGGAATAATGTTTACATAACTTTCATATTTGGTATGACAGTTATACTGTCATATTGAATTAAAAAAACTAACTTGCCTCTTTGCAAAACTTACAAATGATAATTTTTCTAATAAAACTAACAAAGATACATGTCTTCAGGCATTATTAGACATGTTGCATGTTTGATGTAGGAAATATCTGACAAACATTTTTATTGCTTATTTCGCATTATCACAGGATTTTAAGAACATTATTGTCATAATGAGTAAAAAACGACTTTTTGTGTTTGCAAACCTTAAAATAGCAAATATTTCGAGTAAAACTCACAAGAATGCATAGTTTTAGGCTTTATTAACCTATTTGCATGTGTGATTAGGAAGTTTTGTTTAAATAACAGTCAAATTGAATGTAGCAGATATACTGTCATTTTGACAAAAAACAATTTTCGTATTTGTAAACCTTACCAAATTACCTGATTCTGGTGTAACTCACATAGATACAATATTTTAGGCATTTTTAGACATAATGCATGTTCAGTTTTGGAGTTATGTTTATATAACTTTCATATTTGGTATGACAGTTATACTGTCATATTGTATTAAAAAAACTAACTTGAGTCTTTGTAAAACTTACAAAAGATATTTTTTCTAGTATAACTAACAAAGATACATGTATCCAGGCATTATTAGACATGTTGCATGTTTGGTGTAGGAATTATGATGAAAAACATTTTTATTGCTTATTTCGCATTATCTCAGGATTTTAAGAAAATTACCGTCACAATGAGTAAAAAACTACTTTTTGTGTTTGCAAGCCTTAAAATAGCATGTTTCGAGTAAAACTCACAAGGATGCATTGTTTTAGGCTTTATTAGCCTATTTGCATGTGTGGTTAGGAAGTTAGGTTTAAATAACTGTAAAATTGAATATAGCAGTTATACTGTCATTATGACAAAAACCCAATTTTTGTATTTGTAAACCTTACCAAATTACCTTAATCTGGTAAAATTCACATAGATACAATATTTTAGTTATTTTTAGACATAATGCATGTTCAGTTTTGGAGTTATGTTTATATAACTTTTACATTCAGTTTGACAGTTATACTGTTATATTGAATTAAAAAAACTAACTTGCGTCGTTGCAAAACTTACAAAAGATACATTTCCTAGTAAAACTAACAAAGATACATGTCTTCAGGCATTATTAGACATGTTGCATGTTTGGTGTAGGATTTATGTTGAAAAACATTTTTTTTGCTTTTTTTGCATTATCTCAGGAATTTAAGAACATTGCTGGCATATTGAGTAAAAAACTATTATGACAGTATACTGTCATATTCAATCTGACTGTTATTTAAACATAACTCCTAAACCATAAGCAAAATGTCAAATATTGCCTGGAGAAATGTATCTTTGTAAGTTTTACAGGAAAAAAAAAGTTTGTAAGTTTTGTAAAGACACAAGTTAGCTTTTTTTTTTACTCAATATGACAGTATAACTGTCATACTAAATATGAAAGTTGAATAAATATAACACCAAAACCAAACTTGCAAATCCGTCTAAAAATGCCTGTAATATTGAATATATGTTAGTTTTACCAGAATCAGTTATTTTGGTATGGTTTACAAATACAAAAATTGGGTTTTACTCATAATGACAGTATAACTGCCATATTCAAAATAACAGTTATTTAAACATAACTCCTAAACCAAATATGCTAAATGGCTAATAATGCCTGGAGAAATGAATCTTTGTGAGTTTTACTAGAAAAAAAATATTTTGTAAGGTTTGTAAAGAAAAAAGTTATTTGTTTTTTTTACTCAATATGATGACTGTCATACTAAATATGAAAGTTAGATAAACATAATTCCAAAACCAAACTCCTAAACCAAACTTGCAATATGTCTTAAACTGCCTGTTATATTGAATCTATGTGAGTTTTGCCAGAATCAGGTATTTTGGTAAGGTTTACAAATACAAAACATGTGTTTTACTCATAATGACAGTATAACTGCAACATTTGATATGACAGTTATTTAAAAATGACTCCTAAACCAAACATGATAAATGACTAATAATGCCTGGAGAAATGTGTCTTTGTGAGTTTTACTGGAAAAAAATAATGTGTAAGGATTATAAAGACACAAGTTTTTTTTTTTTTTTTAATACGATGGTATAACTGTCATACTAAATATGAAAGTTATATACACATAACTCCAAAACCAAAATGCATTTAGTCTGAAAATGCCTGTAATATTGTATCTTTTTGAGTTTTACCAGAATCAGGTATTTTGGTAAGGTTGACAAATACAAACGTTAGGTTTTACTCATAATGACAGTATACTGCCACATTCAATATGACAATTATTTAAACATAACTCCAAAACCAAACATGCATTATGTCTAAAAATGCTTAAAATTTTGTATCCATGTGAGTTTTACTAGAATCAGTTTTTTTTGTAAGGTTTACAAATATAAAATATTAGTTTTACTCATAATGAGAGTTTACTGTCACAATCAATCTGACAAAATGGCTAATAATGCCTGGAGGAATGTATATTTGTGAATTTTACTGTAACAAATATTTTGTAAGGTTTGTAAACACATACGTTAGTTGTTTTTTTTACTTAATTTTACAGTATAGCTGTCATACTATATATGAAAGTTTTATAAACATAACTCCAAAACCAAACATGCAATCCGTCTAAAAATGTCTGTAATATTTATTATATGTAAGTTTGATCAGAATCAGGTATTTTGGTAAGGTTTACAAATCAAAAATTTAGGTTTTACTCATAGTGACAGTTTAACTGCCAGACTCAATATGACAGTTATTTAAACATAACTCCTAAAACACAAATGCAAAATGACTAATAATGCCTAGAGAAATGTATATTTGTGAATTTTACTGGAAAACAATATTTTGTAAGGTTTATAAAGACACAAGTTAGTTTTTTTTATTTAATATGATGGTATAACTGTCATACTAAATATGAAAGTTATATAAATATAACTCCAAAACCAAACATACATTATGTCTAAAAATGCCTGTAATATTGTATCTATGTGAGGTTTACCAGAATCAGGTATTTTGGTAAGGTTTACAATTACAAAAATTAGGTTTTACTCATAATGACAGTATAACTGCCACATTGACTGCCACCAAACATGCATTGTGTTTAAAAATGCTTATAATTTTGTATCAATGTGAGTTTTACTATAATCAGTTGTTTTTGTAAGTTTTACAAATACAAAATATTAGTTTTACTCATAATGACAGTATACTGACAAAATGGCTAATAATGCCTTGAGGAATGTATCTTTGTGAGTTTTACTGGAAACAATATTTTGTAAGGTTTGTAAAGACACAAGTTAGTTTTTTTTTACACAATTTAACAGTTTAGCTGTCATACTATATATGAAAGTTATATAAACATAATTACAAAACCACTATGCAATCCGTCTAAAAATGCCTGTAATATTGAATATATGTGAGTTTTATCAGATTCAGGTATTTTGGTAAAGTTTACGAATACAAAAATTAGGTTTTACTCATAGTGACAATATAACTGCCACACTCAATATGACAGTTAATTAAACATAACTCCTAAAACACAAATGCAAAATGACTAATAATGCCTAGACAAATGTATATTTGTGAATTTTACTGGAAAACAATATTTTGTAAGATTTGTAAAGATACAAATTAGTTTTTTTTTACTCAATATGATGGTATAACTGTCATACTAAATATGAAAGTTATATAAACATAAGTGAAAGTTAAAGTTAAAGTACCAATGATTGTCACACACACACTAGGTGTGGCGAGATTATTCTCTGCATTTGACCCATCACCCTTGATCACCCCCTGGGAGGTGAGGGGAGCAGTGGGCAGCAGCGGTGGCCGCACCCGGGAATCATTTTGGTGATTTAACCCCCAATTCCAACCCTTGATGCTGAGTGCCAAGCAGGGAGGTAATGGGTCCCATTTTTTTATAGTCTTTGGTATGACCCGGCCGGGGGTTTGAACTCACAACCTACCGATCTCAGGGCGGACACTCTAACCACTAGGCCACTGAGAAAGTTATATAAACATAACTCCAAAACCAAACATGCTTTATGTCTAAAAATTCCTGTAATATTGTATCGGTGTGGGTTTTACCAGAACCAGGTATTTTGGTAAGGTTTACAAATACAAAAAATAGTTTTGTTTTTATAATGACACACAATACAATAACTGCCACACTCAATATGACAGTTATTTAAAGATAACTCCGAAACCTGAAACATGATAAATGGCTAATTATGCCTGGAGAAATGTATCTTTGTGAATTTTGGGAAGAAAAAAATTGTAAGGTTTATAAAGACACAAGTTGTTTTTTTTTCTACTCAATATGATGGTAGAACTGTCATACTAAATATGAAAGTTGTATAAACATAACTCCAAAACCAAACATGCATTATGTCTAAAAATGCCTGCAATATTGTATCTATGTGATTTTTACCAGAATCAGGTATTTTTGGTAAGGTTTACAAATACAAAAATTAGGTTTTACTCATAATGACAGTATACTGTCACATTCAATCTGACAGTTATTTAAACATAACTCCTAAACCACAAATACAAAATGGCTAATAATGCCTGGAGAAATGTATCTTTGTGAGTTTTCCTGGAAAAAAAAATATTTTATAAGGTTTGTAAAGACACAAGTTAGTTTATTTTACTTAATATGACAGTATAACTGTCATACTAAATATGAAAGTTAAATAAACATAACTCCAAAACCAAACTTGCAATACGTCTAAAAATGCCTGTAATATTGAATCTATGTGAGTTTTACCAGAATCAGGTATTTAGGTAAGGTTTACAAATACAAAAATTGGGTTTTACTTATAATGACAGTATAACTGCCATATTCAAAATAACAGTTATTTAAACACAACTCCTAAACCAAACATGCTAAATAACTAATATTGCCTGGAGAAATGTATCTTGGTGAATTTTACTAGAAAAAAACTATTTTGTAATGTTTGTAAAGACAAAAGTAATTTTTTTTTACTGAATATGATGGTATAACTGTCAAACTAAATATAAAATTAATATAAACATAATTCCAAAAACTAACTCCTAAACCAAACTTGCAATCCGTCTTAAACTGCCTGTAATATTAAATCTATATGAGTTTTACCAGAATCAGGTATTTTGGTAAAGACACGAGTTAGTTTGTTTTTTTACACAATCTAACAGTATAGCTGTCATACTATATATGAAAGTTATATAAACACAACTCCAAAACCAAATATGCAATCCGTCTAAAAATGCCTGTAATATTGAATATATGTGAGTTTTATCAGAATCAGGTATTTTGGTAAGGTTTACAAAAACAAAAATTAGGTTTTACTCATAGTGACAGTATAACTGCCACACTCAATATGACAGTTAATTAAACATAACTCCTAAAACACAAATGCAAAATGACTAATAATGCCTGGAGAAAGGTATATTTGTGAATTTTACTGGAAAACAATATTTTGTAAGGTTTGTAAAGATACAAATTAGTTTTTGTTTTTTACTCAATATTATGGTATAACTTTCATACTAAATATGAAAGTTATATAAACATAACTCCAAAACCAAACATGCTTTATGTCTAAAAATTCCTGTAATATTGTATCGATGTGGGTTTTACCAGAATCAGGTATTTTGGTAAAGTTTACAAATACAAAAAATAGGTTTTACTCATAATGACAGTATAACTGCCACACTCAATATGACAGTTATTTAAACATAACTCCTAAACCAAACATGATAAATGGGTAATTATGCCTGGAGAAATGTATCTTTGTGAGTTTTACTGGGAACATTTTTTTTTCTAAGGTTTATAAAGACACAAGTTATTTTTTTTTACTCAATAGGATGGTATAACTGTCATACTAAATATAAAAGTTTTATAAACATAACTCCAAAACCAAACATGCATTATGTCTAAAAATGCCTGCAATATTGTATCTATGTGATTTTTACCAGAATTAGGCAATTTTGGTAAGGTTTATAAATACAATAAATAGGTTTTACTCACTATGACAGTATACTGTCACATTCAATCTGACAGTTATTTAAACATACTGTAACTCCTAAACCACAATTACAAAATGGCTAATAATGCCTGGAAAAATGTATCTTTGTGAGTTTTTTTGGAATTTTTTTTTTTTTTTATAAGGTTTGTAAAGAAGCAAGTTAGTTTTTTTTACTTAATATGACAGTATAACTGTCATACTAAATATGAAAGTTAAATAAACATAACTCCAAAACCAAACTTGCAATCTGTCTTAAACTTCCTGTAATATTGAATCTATGTGAGTTTTACCAGAATCTGGTATTTTGGTAAGGTTTACAAATACAAAAATTGGGTTTTACTCATAATGACAGTATAACTGCCATATTCAAAATAACAGTTATTTAAACATAACTCCTAAACCAAACATGATAAATAGCTAATAATGCCTGGAAAAATGTATATAAACATAACTCCAAAACCAAACATGGATTATGTCTAAAAATGCCTGTAATATTGTATCTATGTGAGTTTTACCAGAATAAGGAATTTTGGTAAGGTTTATAAATACAAAAATTAGGTTTTACTCATAATGACAGTATAACTGCCGCCCTCAATATGATGGTTATGTTAACATAACTCCTAAACCACACATGCAAAATGGCTAATAATGCCTGGAGAATTGTATCTTTGTGAGTTTTACTAGAAAAAAATATTTTGTAAGGTTTGTAAAGACAAAAGTTTTGTTTTTTTTACTCAATATGATGGTTTAACCGTCAAACTAAATATAAAAGTAATATAAACATCATTCCAAAACCAAACTCCTAAAGCAAACTTGCAATCCGTCTTAAACTGCCTGTAATATTGAATCTATATGAGTTTCACCAGAATCAGGTATTTTGGTAAGGTTTACAAATACAAAACTTGGGTTTTACTCATAATGACAGTATAACTGCATTATTTGATATGACAGTTATTTAAACATAACTCCTAAACCAAACATGATAAATAGCTAATAATGCCTGGAAAAATTTATATAAACATAACTCCAAAACCAAACATGGATTATGTCTAAAAATGCCTGTAATATTGTATCTATGTGAGTTTTACCAGAATAAGGAATTTTGGTAAGGTTTATAAATACAAAAATTAGGTTTTACTCATAATGACAGTTTAACTGCCGCCCTCAATATGACGGTTATGTTAACATAACTCCTAAACCACACATGCAAAATGGCTAATAATGCCTGGAGAATTGTATCTTTGTGAGTTTTACTAGAAAAAAATATTTTGTAAGGTTTGTAAAGACAAAAGTTTTTTTTTTTTTACTCAATATGATGGTTTAACCGTCAAACTAAATATAAAAGTAATATAAACATCATTCCAAAACCAAACTCCTAAACCAAACTTGCAATCCGTCTTAAACTGCCTGTAATATTGAATCTATATGAGTTTCACCAGAATCAGGTATTTTGGTAAGGTTTACAAATACAAAACTTGGGTTTTACTCATAATGACAGTATAACTGCATTATTTGATATGACAGTTATTTAAACATAACTCCTAAACCAAACATGATAAATAGCTAATAATGCCTGGAAAAATGTATATAAACATAACTCCAAAACCAAACATGGATTATGTCTAAAAATGCCTGTAATATTGTATCTATGTGAGTTTTACCAGAATAAAGAATTTTGGTAAGGTTTATAAATACAAAAATTTGGTTTTACTCATAATGACAGTATAACTGCCACCCTCAATATGACGGTTATGTTAACATAACTCCTAAACCACACATGCAAAATGGCTAATAATGCCTGGAGAAATGTATCTTTGTGAGTTTTACAGGGAAAAAAATATTTTGTAAGGTTTGATAAGACACAAAATAGTTTTTTTTATTCAATATGTTTGTATAACTGTCATAATAAATGTAAAAGTTATCCAATACCAAACATGCAATCCGTCTAAAAATGCCTGTAATATTGAATCTATGTGAGTTTTACTAGAATCAGGTATTTTGTTAAGGTTTACAAATACAAAAATTAGGTTTTACTCACTATGACAGTATACTGACACATTCAATCTGCCTGTTATTTAAACACAAATTCTAAACCACAGATGCAAAATGGCTAATAATAACTGGAGAAATGTATTTTTGTGAGTTTTACTGGAAAAAATATATTTTGTAAGGTTTGTTTAGACACAAGTTAGTTTTTTTTACTCAATATGATGGAAACTTGCTTTATGTCTAAAAAATCCTGTAATATTTTATCCATGTGAGTTTTATCAGAATCAGTTATTTTGGTAATTTTACAAAAACAAAAAATAGGTTTTACTCATAATGACAGTATATCTGCCACACTCAATATGACAGTTATTTAAACATAACTCTAAACCAAACATGGTTAATGGCTAATAATGCCTGGAGAAATGTATCTTTGTGAGTTTTACTGGAAACGTTTTTTTTTAAGGTTTATAAAGACACAAGTTAGTTTTTTTTACTCAATATGACAGTATAACTGTAATACTAAATGTAAAAAATATATAAACATAACTCCAAAACCAAACATGCATTATGTTAAAAAATGCCTGTAATTTTGTATCAATGCGAGTTTTACTAAAATCAATTGTTGTAGTAAGGTTTGCAAATACAAAATATTGGTTTTACTCACCATGATAGTATACTGTCACATTCAATTTTACAGTTATTCAAACATAACTACCAAACCACATATGCAAAATGGCTATAATGCCTGGAGAAATGTATCTTTGTGAGATTACTGGAAAAACATATTTTGTAAGGATTGTAAAGAAACAATTTAGTTTTTTTTACTTAATATGATGAGGTGGCGACTTTTCCAGGGTGTACCCCGCCTTCCGCCTGATTGTAGCTGAGAAGGGAATAAGCGGTAAAAATGGATGGATGGATGGACAGTATAACTGTCATACTAAATGTAAAAGTAGTATAAACATAACTCCAAAACCAAACATGCATTATGTCTAAAAATGCCTGTAATATTGTATCCATGTGAGTTTTACTAGCATCAGTTGTTTTTGTAAGTTTTGCAAATACAAAATATTGGTTTTACTCACTATGACAGAATACTGTCACATTCAATCTGACAGCTATTTAAACATAACTCCTAAACCACACATGCAAAATGACTAATAATGCCTGGAAAAATGTATCTCTGTGAATTTTACTGGAAAAAAATATTTTGTAAGGTTTGTAAAATTACAAGTTTGTTATTTGCTAAATGAGCACTCCCCACAGGACTTCCCGAGGGACACGGTCGAATGCCTTCTCCAAGTCCAGAAAACACATGTAGACCGGTTGGGCAAACTCCCATGCACCCTCAAGGACCCTGCCAAGAGTATAGAGCTGGTCCACAGTTCCACGACCAGGACGAAAACCACACTGTTCCTCCTGAATCCGAGGTTCGACTGACCGGCGTAGCCTCCTCTCCAGTACACCTGAATAGACCTTACCGGGAAGGCTGAGGAGTGTGATCCCACGATAGTTACAACACACCCTCCGGTTTCCCTTCTTAAAGAGAGGAACCACCTCCCCGGTCTGCCAATCCAGAGGTTCCCACCCTGATGTCCACGCGATGCTGCAGAGTCTTGTCAACCAAGACAGCCCCACAGCATCCAGAGCCTTAAGGAACTCTGGGCGGATCTCATCCACCCCCGGGGCCTTGCCACCGAGGAGCTTTTTAACTACCTCGGCAACCTCAGCCCCAGAAATAGAAGAGCCCACCACAGATTCCCCAGGCACTGCTTCCTCATAGGAAGACGTGTTGGTGAGATTGAGGAGGTCTTCGAAGTATTCTCTCCACCGATCCACAACATCCGCAGTCGAGGTCAGCAGAACACCATCCTCACCATACACGGTGTTGATAGTGCACTGCTTCCCCTTCCTGAGGCGGCGGATGGTGGTCCAGAATCGCTTCGAAGCCGTCCAGAAGTCGTTTTCCATGGCTTCCCCGAACTTCTCCCATGTCCGAGTTTTTGCCTCCACAACCGCTGAAGCCGCACACCGCTTGGCCTGTCGGTACCTGTCCGCTGCCTCAGGAGTCCTATGAGCCAAAAGAACCCGATAGGACTCCTTCTTCAGCTTGACGGCATCCCTCACCGCCGGTGTCCACCAACGGGTTCTAGGATTACCGCCACGACAGGCACCAACTACCTTGCGGCCACAGCTCCAATCAGCTGCCTCGACAATAGAGGCGCGGAACATGGTCCACTCGGACTCAATGTCCAGCACCTCCCTCGTGACATGTTCAAAGTTCTTCCGGAGGTGGGAATTGAAACTCTCTCTGACAGGAGACTCTGCCAGACGTTCCCAACAAACCCTCACAATGCGTTTGGGCCTGCCAGGTCTGTCCGGCATCCTCCCCCACCATCGCAGCCAACTCACCACCAGGTGGTGATCGGTTGAAAGCTCCGCCCCTCTCTTCACCCGAGTGTCCTAAACATGAGGCCGCAAATCCGATGACACAACTACAAAGTCGATCATGGAACTGCGACCTAGGGTGTCCTGGTGCCAAGTGCACATATGGACACCCTTATGTTCGAACATGGTGTTCATTATGGACAATCTGTGACGGGCACAAAAGTCCAATAAAAAACACCACTCGGGTTCAGATCCGGGCGGCCATTCTTCCCAATCACGCCTCTCCAGGTTTCACTGTCGCTGCCAACATGAGCATTGAAGTCCCCCAGTAGAACGAGGGAATCACCCGGGGGAGCACTCTCAAGTACTCCCTCGAGCGAATCCAAAAAGGGTGGGTACTCTGAGCTGCGGTTTGGCGCGTAAGCGCAAACCACAGTCAGGACCCATCCCCCCACCCGAAGGCGGAGGGAAGCTACCCTCTCGTCCACCGGGTTGAACTCCAACGTGCAGGCTCTGAGCCGGGGGGCAACAAGAATTGCCACCCCAGCCCGTCGCCTCTCATTGCCGGCAACGCCAGAGTGGAAGAGAGTCCATCCCCTCTCGAGAGAACTGGTTCCAGAGCCCTTGCTGTGCGTCGAAGTGAGTCCGACTATATCTAGCCGGAACTTCTCAACCTCGCGCACTAGCTCAGGCTCCTTCCCCCCCCAGCGAGGTGACGTTCCACGTCCCAAGAGCTAGCTTCTGTAGCCGAGGATCGGACCGCCAAGTGCCCTGCCGTCGACTGCCACCCAGCTCACAATGCACCCGACCTCTATGGCCCTTGCTATGGGCGGTGAGCCCATTGGAGGGGGGACCCACGTTGCCTCTTCGGGCTGTGCCCGGCCGGGCCCCATGGGGACCGGCCACCAGGCGCTCGCCATCGTGCCCCACCTCCGGGCCTGGCTCCAGAGGGGGGCCCCGGTGACCCGCGTCCGGGCGAGGGAAATCTGGGTCCTTTATTTTTATTCGACACCTAATCCAAAAATGATAAATGGCTAATAATGCCTGGAGAAATGTATATAAACATAACTCCAAAACCAAACATGCATTATGTCTAAAAATGCCTGTAATATTGTATCTATGTGAGTTTTACCAGAAACAGGTATTTTGGTAAGCTTTATAAATACAAAATTTAGGTTTTACTCACAGTATACTGTCACATTCAATCTGACAGTTATTTAAACTTACTGTAACTCCTAAACCACAAATACAAAATGGCTAATAATGTCTGGAGAAATGTATCTTTGTGAGTTTTCCTGGAAAAAAAATAACAAATGTATAAGGTTTGTAAAGACACAAGTTAGTTTTTTTTACTTAATATGACAATAAAACTGTCATACTAAATATGAAAGTTAAATAATCATAACTCCAAAACCAAACTTGCAATACGTCTAAAAATGCCTGTAATATTGAATCTATGTGAGTTTTACCAGAATCAGGTATTTTGGTAAGGTTTACAAATACAAAAATTGGGTTTTACTCATACTGCCATATTCAAAATAACAGTTATTAAAACATAACTCCTAATCCAAACATGCTAAATAGCTAATAATGCCTGGAGAAATGTATCTTTGTGAGTTTTACTAGAAAAAAATATTTTGTAAGGTTTGTAAAGACAAACGTTTTTTTTTTTTTTACTCAATATGATGGTATAACTGTCAAACTAAATATAAAAGTAATATACACATCATTCCAAAACCAAACTCCTAAACTAAACTTGCAATCCGTCTTAAACTGTCTGTAATATTGAATCTATATGAGTTTTACCAGAATCAGGTATTTTGGTAAGGTTTATAAATACAAAACTTGGGTTTTACTCATAATGACAGTATAACTGCATTATTTGATATGACAGTTATTTAAACATAACTCCTAAACCAAACATGATAAATAGCTAATAATGCCTGGAAAAATGTATATAAACGTAACTCCAAAACCAAACATGCATTATGTCTAAAAATGCCTGTAATATTGTATCTATGTAAGTTTTACCAGAATCAGGAATTTTGGTAAGGTTTATAAATACAAAAATTTGGTTTTACTCATAATGACAGTATAACTGCCACCCTCAATATGACGGTTATGTTAACATAACTCCTAAACCACACATGCAAAATGGCTAATAATGCCTGGAGAAATGTATCTTTGTGAGTTTTACAGGAAAAACAATATTTTGTAAGGTTTGATAAAACACAAAATATTTTTTTTTATTCAATATGTTTGTATAACTGTCATAATAAATGTAAAAGTTATATAAACATAACTCCAATACCAAACATGCAATCCGTCTAAAAATGCCTGTAATATTGAATCGATGTGAGTTTTACTAGAATCAGGTATTTTGTTAAGGTTTACAAATACAAAAATTAGGTTTTACTCACTATGACAGTATACTGTCACTTTCAATCTGACTGTTATTTAAACACAAATTCTAAACCACAGATACAAAATGGCTAATAATAACTGGAGAAAAGTATTTTTGTGAGTTTTACTGGAAAAAAAATATTTTGTAAGGTTTGTATAGACACAAGTTAGTTTTTTTTACTCAATATGATGGAAAAATGCTTTATGTCTAAAAAATCCTGTAATATTTTATCCATGTGAGTTTTATCAGAATCAGTTATTTTGGTAATTTTACAAATACAAAAAATAGGTTTTACTCATAATGACAGTATATCTGCCACACTCAATATGACAGGTATTTAAACATAACTCTACACCAAACATGGTTAATGGCTAATAATGCATGGAGAAATGTATCTTTGTGAGTTTTACTGGAAAAACATTTTTCTTAAGGTTTATAAAGACACAAGTTAGTTTTTTTTACTCAATATGACAGTATAACTGTAATACTAAATGTAAAAAATATATAAACATAACTCCAAAACCAAAAATGCATTGCTTAAAAATGCCTGTAATTTTGTATCCATGCGAGTTTTACTAAAATCAATTGTTGTAGTAAGGTTTGCAATTACAAAATATTGGTTTTACTCACCATGATAGTATACTGTCACATTCAATTTGACATTTATTTAAACATAACTACCAAACCACACATGCAAAATGGCTATAATGCCTGGAGAAATGTATCTTTGTGAGATTACTGGAAAAACATATTTTGTAAGGTTTGTAAAGAAACAATTTAGTTTTTTTTACTTAATATGGATGGATGGATGACAGTTATACTGTCCAACCATCCATCCATTTTCTACCGCTTATTCCCTTTTGGGGTCGCGGGGGGGCGCTGGAGCCTATCTCAGCTACAATCGGGCGGAAGGCGGTGTACACCCTGGACAAGTCCCCCCCTCATCGCAGGGCGTATAACTGTGATACTAAATGTAAAAGTAGTAAAAACATAACTCCAAAACCAAACATGCATTATGTCTAAAAATGCCTGTAATATTGTATCCATGTGAGTTTTTCTAGAATCAGTTGTTTTTGTAAGTTTTGCAAATACAAAATATTGGTTTTACTCACTATGACAGTATATTGTCACATTTAATCTGACAGCTATATAAACATAACTCCTAAACCACACATGCAAAATGACTAATAATGCCTGGAAAAATGTATCTCTGTGAATTTTACTGGAAAAAAAATATTTTGTAAGGTTTGTAAAATTACAAGTTTGTTATTTTTTACTCAATTTGACAGTATAACTGTCATACTAAATATGAAAGTTATATACACACAACTCTAAAACCAAACTTGCAATCCGTCTAAAAATGTCTGTAATATTGAATCTATGTGAGTTTTACCAAAATCATGTATTTTAGTAAGGTTTACAAATACAAAAATTAGGTTTTACTCAAAATGACAGTATAACTGCCACACTCAATATGACAGTTTTTTAAACATAACTCCTAAAAAACAAATGCAAAATGACTAATAATGCCTGGAAAAATGTATCTTTGTGAATTTTAATGAAAAAAAATATTTTGTAAGGTTTGTAAAGACACAAATTAGTTTTTTTTTTACTTAATATGATAGTATAACTGTCATATTAAATATGAAAGTTATATGAACATAACTCCAAAACCAAACATGTTTTATGTCTAAAAATTCCTGTAATATTGTATCTATGTGAGTTTTACCAGAATCAGGTATTTTGGTAAGGTTTACTAATACAAAAAATAGGTTTTACTAATAATGACAAGATAACTGCCACATTTAACATGAACAGGTATTTAAACATAATTCCTAAACCAAACATGATAAATGGCTAATAATGCCTGGAGAAATGTATCGTTGTGAGTTTTACAGGAAAAAAATAATTTGTAAGGTTTATAAAGACACAATGTAGTTTTGTTTTACTCAATATGATGGTATAACCGTCATACTAAATATGAAAGTTATATAAACATAACTCCAAAAACAAACATGAATTGTGTCTAAAAATACCTGTAATATTGTATCTATGTGAGTTTTACCAGAATCAGGTATTTTGGTAAGGTTTACAAATACAAAAATTAGGTTTTACTCACTATGACAGTATACTGTCACATTCAATCTGACAGTTATGTAAACATAACTCTTAAACCACACATGCAAAATTGCTAATAATGCCTGGAGACATGTATCTTTGTGATTTGTACTAGGACAAATATTTTGTAAGGTTTGTAAAGACCCACGTTTGTTTTTTTTACTCAATATGACAGTATAACTGTCATACTACATGCAAAAAAATATATAAACATGACTCCAAAACCAAACTTGCAATCCGTCTAAAAATGTCTGTAATATAGAATCTATGTGAGTTTTACCAAAATGAGGTATTTTGGTAAGGTTGACAAATAAAAAAATAGGTTTTACTGATAGTGACATTATAAGTGCCACACTCAATATGACAGTTATTTAAACATAACTCATAAACGACACATGAAAATGGCTATTAATTCTGGAGAAATGTATCTTTGTTAGTTTTACTAGAGTATTGATCTTTTGTAAGGTTTGCAAAGACACAAGTTTTTTTACTCAATATGACGGTATAACTGTCAAACTAAATAAAAAAGTTATAGAAACATAACTCCAAAACCAAACTCTAAAAACCAAACATGCAATCCATTTAAAAATGCCTGTAATATTAAATATATGTGAGTTTTATCAGAATCAGGTATTTTGGTAAGGTTTAAAATACCAAAATTAGGTTTTACTCATAATGACAGTAAAACTGCCACGCTCAATATGACAGTTATTTAAACATAACTCCTAAAACACACATGCAAAATGACAAATATTGCGTGGAAAAATGTATCGTTGTGATTTTTACTGGAAAAAAATATTTTGTAAGGTTTGTAAAGATACTGTTTTTTTTTTAACTCAATATGATGGTATAACTGTCATACTGAATATGAAAGTTTTATAAACATAACTCCAAAACCAAACTTGCAATTCGTAAAAAAATGGCTGTAATATTGAATATATGTGAATTTTACCAGAATCAGGTATTTTGGGAAGGATTACAAATACAAAAATGAGGTTTTACTCATAATGACGGATAACCGCCACATTTGTTTTAACATAACTCCTAAACAAAACATGCTAAATGGCTAATAATGCCTGGAAAAATGTATCTTTGTGAGTTTTACTGGAAAAAAAAAATTTGTAAGGTTTCTAAAGACACAAGTTAATTTTTTCTGACTCAAAAAGACGGTATAACTGTCATAATAAATGGAAAAGTTATATAAACATAAAATGCCTGTAATTTTGTATCCATGTGAGTTTTACTAGAATCAGTTGTTTTTGTAAGGTTTGCAAATACAAAATATTGGTTTTACTCACTATGACAGTATACTGCTGTCATATTGAGTAAAAAAAAAAAAAAAACTTGTGTCATAACAAACCTTAATAATGCCTGGAGAAATGTATCTTTGTGAGTTTTACTGGTAAGGTTTGTAAAGACACAAGTTAGTTTTTTCTAACTCAAAAAGACAGTATAACTGTCATAATAAATGGAAAAGTTATATAAACATAACTCCAAAACCAAACAGGCTTTATTACTAAAAATGCCTGAAATGATGTATCCATGTGAGTTTTACTAGAATCAGTTGTTTTTGTAAGTTTTGCAAATACAAAATATTGTTTTAACTCACTATGACAGTATACTGTCACATTCGATCCGACAGTTATTTAAACATAACTCCTAAACCACACATTCAAAATGACTAATAATGCCGGGAGAAATGTATCTCTGTGAATTTTTCTGGAAAAAATATTTTGTAAGGTTTGTTATAACACAAGTTAGGTATTTTTTTACTCAATATGACAGCAGTATACTGTCATAGTGAGTAAAACCAATATTTTGTATTTGCAAACCTTACCAAATTACCTGATTCTGGTAAAACTCACATAGATACAATATTTTAGGCATTTTTAGACATAATGCATGTTCATTTTTGGAGTTATGTTTATATAACTTTTACATTTAGTTTGACAGTTATACTGTTATATTGAATTAAAAAAACTAACTTGCGTTGTTGCAAAACTTACAAAAGATACATTTTCTAGTAAAGCTAACAAAGATACATGTCTTCAGGCATTATTAGACATGTTGCATGTTTGGTGTAGGAATTATGTTGAAAAATATTTGTATTGCTTTTTTCGCATTATCTCAGGATTTTAAGAACATTACTGGCATATTAAGTAAAAAACTACTATGACAGTATACTGTCACATTCAATCTGCCTGTTATTTAAACATAAATTCTAAACCACAGATGGCTAATAATGCCTGGAGAAATGTATTTTTGTGAGTTTTACCGGAAAAAAATATTTTGTAAGGTTTTTATAGACATAAGTTAGTTTTTTTTACTCAATATGATAGTATAACTGTCTTACTAAGTTTGAAAGTTATATAAACATAACTCCAAAACCAAACTTGCAATCTGTCTAAAAATGTCTGTAATATTGAATATATGTGATTTTTACCAGAATCAGGTATTTTGTTAAGGATTACATATACAAAAATTAGGTTTTACTCATAATGACGGATAACTGCCACATTCGAAATGACATAACTCCTAAACAAAACATGCTAAATGGCTAATAAAGCCTGGAGAAATGTATCTTTGTGAGTTTTACTGGAAAAAAAAAAAAAGTAAGGTTTGTAAAGACACAAGTTAGTTAGACAGTATAACTGTCATACTAAATGGAAAAGTTATATAAACATAACTCCAAAACCAAACATGCTTTTTGTCTAAAAATGCCTGAAATGATGTACCCATGTGAGTTTTACTAGAATCAGTTGTTTTTGTAAGTTTTGCAAATACAAAATATTGGTTATACTCACTATGACAGTATACTGTCACATTCAATCTGACAGTTATTTAAACATAACTCCTAAACTACACATTCAAAAAGACTAATAATGCCTGGAGAAATGTATCTCTGTGAATTTTTCTGGAAAAAAATATTTTTTAAGGTTTGTTATGACACAAGTTTTTTTTTTTTTTTTACTCAATGTGACAGCAGTATACTGTCATAGTGAGTAAAACCAATATTTTGTATTTGCAAACCTTACAAAAACAACTGATTCTAGTAAAACTCACATGGATACAAAATTACAGGCATTTTATGTTTATATAACTTTTCCATTTATTATGACAGTAATACCGTCTTTTTGAGTCAGAAAAAACTAACTTGTGTCTTTAGAAACCTTACAAATTTTTTTTTTCCAGTAAAACTCACAAAGATACATTTCTCCAGGCATTATTAGCCAATTAGCATGTTTTGTTTAGGAGTTATGTTCAAAAAAATGTGGCGGTTATCCGTCATTATGAGTAAAACCTAACTTTTGTATTTGTAATCCTTACCAAAATACCTGATTCTGGTAAAAATCACATCGATACAATATTGCAGGCATTTTTAGACATAATGCATGTTTGGTTTTGGAGTTATGTTTTTACAACTTTTATATTTAGTATGACAGTTATACCATCATATTGAGTAAAAAAAATAACTTGTGTCTTTATAAACCTTACAAAAAAAATGTTTCCCAGTAAAACTCACAAAGATACATTTCTCTAGGCATAATTAGCCATTTATCATGTTTGGTTTAGGAGTTATGTTTAGACAACTGTCATATTGAGTGTGGCAGTTATACTGTCATTATGAGTAAAATCTATTTTGTGTATTTGTAAACCTTACCAAAATACCTGATTCTGGTTAAACCCACATCGATACAATATTACAGGAATTTTTAGACATAAAGCATGTTTGGTTTTGGAGTTATGTATATATAACTTTCATATTAAGTATGAAAGTTATACCATCATATTGAGTAAAAAACAACAAATATTTTGTATCTTTACAAACCTTACAAAATATTGTTTTCCAATAAAACTCACAAATATACCTTTCTATAGGCATTATTCGTCATTTTGCATTTGTGTTTTAGGAGTTATTAGGAGTAATTAACTGTCATATTGAGTGTGGCAGATATACTGTCACTATGAGTAAAACCTAATTTTTGTTTTTGTAAACCTTACCAAAATACGTGATTCTGATAAAACTCACATATATTCAATATTACAGGCATTTTTAGACGTATTGGAAGTTTGGTTTTGGAGTTATGTTTATTTAACTTTCATATTTAGTATGACAGTTATACTGTCATATTAAGTAAAAAAAACTAACTTGTGTCTTTACAAACCTTATAATTTTTTATTTATTTTTTTCAGGAAAACTCACAAAGATACATTTCTCCAGGCATTATTAGCCATTTTGTATTTGTGGTTTAGGAGTTATGTTTAAATAACTGTCAGATTGAATGTGACAGTATACTGTCATTATGAGTAAAACCTAATTTTTGTATTTGTAAACCTTACCAAAAATACCTGATTCGGGTAAAAATCACATTGATACAATATTGCAGGCATTTTTAGACATAATGCATGTTTGGTTTTGGAGTTATGTTTATACAACTTTCATATTTAGTATGACAGTTATACCATCATATTGAGTAAAAAAAAAAAAAAAACTTGTGTCTTTATAAACCTTACAATTTTCCCCCCCCCAAAACTCACAAAGATACAATTCTCCAGGCATAATTAGCCATTTATCATGTTTGGTTTAGGAGTTATGTTTAAATAACTGTCATATTGAGTGTGGCAGTTATTGTATTGTGTGTCATTATAAATAAAAACCTATTTTTTGTATTTGTAAACCTTACCAAAATACCTGATACAATATTACAGGAATTTTTAGACATAAAGCATGTTTGGTTTTGAAGTCATGTTTATATAACTTTCATATCTAGTATGACAGTTATACCATCATATTGAGTAAAAAAAAGGTAATTTGTATCTTTACAAATCTTACAAAATATTGTTTTCCAGTAAAATTCACAAATATACATTTCTTTAGGCATTATTAATCATTTTACATTTGTGTTTTAGGAGTTATGTTTAATTAACTGTCATATTGAGTGTGGCAGTTATATTGTCACTATGAGTAAAACCTAATTTTTGTATTCGTAAACCTTACCAAAATACCTGAATCTGATAAAACTCACATATATTCAATATTACAGGCATTTTTAAACGGATTGCATATTTGGTTTTGGAATTATGTTTATATAACTTTCATATATAGTATGACAGCTAAACTGTTAAATTGTGTAAAAAAAACTAACTTGTGTCTTTATAAACCTTACAAAATATTTTTTCCAGTAAAACTCACAAAGATACATTCCTCAAGGCATTATTAGCCATTTTGTCAGTATACTGTCATTATGAGTAAAACTAATATTTTGTATTTGTAAACCTTACAAAAACAACTGATTATAGTAAAACTCACATGGATACAATATTACAGTTATTTTTAGATATAATGCATGTTTGGTTTTGGAGTTATGTTTATATAACTTTTACATTTAGTATGACAGTTATAATGTCATATTGAGTAAAAACAATAACTTGTCTTACAAACCTTACAATTTTTTCCAAGCATTATTAGCCATTTTGCATGTGTGGTTTAGGAGTTATATTTAAATAACTGTCATATTGAGTGTGGCAGTTATACTGTCATTATGAGTAAAACCTTATTTTTGTATTTGTAAACCTTACCAAAATACCTGATTGTAGTAAAACTCACATAGATACAATTTTATAGGTTTAGGAGTTATGTTTAAATAACTGTCATATTGAGTGTGGCAGTTATACTGTCATTATGAGTAAAACCTATTTTTTGTATTTGTAAACTTTACCAAAATACCTGATTCTGGTAAAACCCACATTGATACAATATTACAGGAATTTTTAGACATAAAGCATGTTTGGTTTTGGAGTTATGTTTATATAACTTTCATATTTAGTATGAAAGTTTTACCATAATATTGAGTAAAAAACAAAAACTAATTTGTATCTTTACAAACCTTACAAAATATTGTTTTCCAGTAAAATTCACAAATATACCTTTCTCCAGGCATTATTAGTCATTTTGCATTTGTGTTTTAGGAGTTATGTTCAATTAACTGTCATATTGAGTGTGGCAGTTATACTGTCACTATGAGTAAAACCTAATTTTTGTTTTTGTAAACCTTACCAAAATACCTGATTCTGATAAAACTCACATATATTCAATATTACAGGCATTTTTAGACGGATTGCATATTTGGTTTTGGAGTTGTGTTTATATAACTTTCATATATAGTATGACAGCTATACTGTTAAATTGTGTAAAAAAAAAAACTAACTTGTGTCTTTACCAAAATACCTGATTCTGGTCAAACTCATATAGATTTAATATTACAGGCAGTTTAAGACGGATTGCAAGTTTGGTTTAGGAGTTAGTTTTTGGAATTATGTTTATATTAATTTTATATTTAGTTTGACAGTTATACCATCATATTCAGTAAAAAAAAATAACTTTTGTCTTTACAAACATTACAAAATAGTTTTTTCTAGTAAAATTCACAAAGATACATTTCTCCAGGCAATATTAGTTATTTAGCATGTTTGGTTTAGGAGTTGTGTTTAAATAACTGTTATTTTGAATATGGCAGTTATACTGTCATTATGAGTAAAACCCAAGTTTTGTAATTGTAAACCTTACCAAAATACCTGATTCCGGTGAAACTCATATAGATTCAATATTACAGGCAGTTTAAGACGGATTGCAAGTTTGGTTTAGGAGTTTGGTTTTGGAATGATGTTTATATTACTTTTATATTTAGTTTGACAGTTAAACCATCATATTGAGTAAAAAAAAAAAAAACTTTTGTCTTTACAAACCTTACAAAATATTTTTTTCTAGTAAAACTCACAAAGATACAATTCTCCAGGCATTATTAGCCATTTTGCATGTGTAGTTTAGGAGTTATGTTAACATAACCGTCATATTGAGGGCGGCAGTTATACTGTCATTATGAGTCAAACCTAATTTTTGTATTTATAAACCTTACCAAAATTCCTTATTCTGGTAAAACTCACATAGATACAATATTACAGGCATTTTTAGACATAATCCATGTTTGGTTTTGGAGTTATGTTTACATACATTTTTCCAGGCATTATTAGCTATTTATCATGTTTGGTTTAGGAGTTATGTTTAAATAACTATTATTTTGAATATGGCAGTTATACTGTCATTATGAGTAAAACCCAATTTTTGTATTTGTAAACCTTACCAAAATACCAGATTCTGGTAAAACTCACATAGATTCAATATTACAGGAAGTTGAAGACAGATTGCAAGTTTGGTTTTGGAGTTATGTTTATTTAACTTTCATATTTAGTATGACAGTTATACTGTCATATTAAGTAAAAAAAACTAACTTGTTTCTTTACAAACCTTATAAAAAAAAAAAAAAAATTCCAGAAAAACTCACAAAGATAAATTTTTCCAGGCATTATTAGCCATTTTGTAATTGTGGTTTAGGAGTTACAGTATGTTTAAATAACTGTCAGATTGAATGTGACAGTATACTGTCATAGTGAGTAAAACCTATTTTTTGTATTTATAAACCTTACCAAAATTGCCTAATTCTGGTAAAAATCACATAGATACAATATTACAGGCATTTTTAGACATAATCCATGTTTGGTTTTGGAGTTATGTTTACATACATTTATCCAGGCATTATTAGCTATTTATCATGTTTGGTTTAGGAGTTATGTTTAAATAACTGTTATTTTGAATATGGCAGTTATACTGTCATTATGAGTAAAACCCAATTTTTGTATTTGTAAACCTTACCAAAATACCAGATTCTGGTAAAACTCACATAGATTCAATATTACAGGAAGTTGAAGACAGATTGCAAGTTTGGTTTTGGAGTTATGTTTATTTAACTTTCATATTTAGTATGACAGTTATACTGTCATATTAAGTAAAAAAAAACTAACTTGTTTCTTTACAAACCTTATAAAAAAAAAAAAAATTCCTGAAAAACTCACAAAGATAAATTTTTCCAGGCATTATTAGCCATTTTGTAATTGTGGTTTAGGAGTTACAGTATGTTTAAATAACTGTCAGATTGAATGTGACATTATACTGTCATAGTGAGTAAAACCTATTTTTTGTATTTATAAACCTTACCAAAATTGCCTAATTCTGGTAAAAATCACATAGATACAATATTGCAGGCATTTTTAGACATAATGCATGTTTGGTTTTGGAGTTATGTTTATAAAACTTTTATATTTAGTATGACAGTTATACCATCCTATTGAGTAAAAAAAAAATAACTTGTGTCTTTATAAACCTTAAAAAAAAAATGTTCCCAGTAAAACTCACAAAGATACATTTTTCCAGTCATAATTAGCCATTTATCATGTTTGGTTTAGGAGTTATGTTTAAATAACTGTCATATTGAGTGTGGCAGTTATACTGTCATTATGAGTAAAACCTATTTTTTGTATTTGTAAACTTTACCAAAATACCTGATTCTGGTAAAACCCACATTGATACAATATTACAGGAATTTTTAGACATAAAGCATGTTTGGTTTTGGAGTTATGTTTATATAACTTTCATATTTAGTATGAAAGTTTTACCATAATATTGAGTAAAAAACAAAAACTAATTTGTATCTTTACAAACCTTACAAAATATTGTTTTCCAGTAAAATTCACAAATATACCTTTCTCCAGGCATTATTAGTCATTTTGCATTTGTGTTTTAGGAGTTATGTTCAATTAACTGTCATATTGAGTGTGGCAGTTATACTGTCACTATGAGTAAAACCTAATTTTTGTTTTTGTAAACCTTACCAAAATACCTGATTCTGATAAAACTCACATATATTCAATATTACAGGCATTTTTAGACGGATTGCATATTTGGTTTTGGAGTTGTGTTTATATAACTTTCATATATAGTATGACAGCTATACTGTTAAATTGTGTAAAAAAAAAAACTAACTTGTGTCTTTACCAAAATACCTGATTCTGGTCAAACTCATATAGATTTAATATTACAGGCAGTTTAAGACGGATTGCAAGTTTGGTTTAGGAGTTAGTTTTTGGAATTATGTTTATATTAATTTTATATTTAGTTTGACAGTTATACCATCATATTCAGTAAAAAAAAATAACTTTTGTCTTTACAAACATTACAAAATAGTTTTTTCTAGTAAAATTCACAAAGATACATTTCTCCAGGCAATATTAGTTATTTAGCATGTTTGGTTTAGGAGTTGTGTTTAAATAACTGTTATTTTGAATATGGCAGTTATACTGTCATTATGAGTAAAACCCAAGTTTTGTATTTGTAAACCTTACCAAAATACCTGATTCCGGTGAAACTCATATAGATTCAATATTACAGGCAGTTTAAGACGGATTGCAAGTTTGGTTTAGGAGTTTGGTTTTGGAATGATGTTTATATTACTTTTATATTTAGTTTGACAGTTAAACCATCATATTGAGTAAAAAAAAAAAAAACTTTTGTCTTTACAAACCTTACAAAATATTTTTTTCTAGTAAAACTCACAAAGATACAATTCTCCAGGCATTATTAGCCATTTTGCATGTGTAGTTTAGGAGTTATGTTAACATAACCGTCATATTGAGGGCGGCAGTTATACTGTCATTATGAGTCAAACCTAATTTTTGTATTTATAAACCTTACCAAAATTCCTTATTCTGGTAAAACTCACATAGATACAATATTACAGGCATTTTTAGACATAATCCATGTTTGGTTTTGGAGTTATGTTTACATACATTTTTCCAGGCATTATTAGCTATTTATCATGTTTGGTTTAGGAGTTATGTTTAAATAACTGTTATTTTGAATATGGCAGTTATACTGTCATTATGAGTAAAACCCAATTTTTGTATTTGTAAACCTTACCAAAATACCAGATTCTGGTAAAACTCACATAGATTCAATATTACAGGAAGTTGAAGACAGATTGCAAGTTTGGTTTTGGAGTTATGTTTATTTAACTTTCATATTTAGTATGACAGTTATACTGTCATATTAAGTAAAAAAAACTAACTTGTTTCTTTACAAACCTTATAAAAAAAAAAAAAAATTCCAGAAAAACTCACAAAGATAAATTTTTCCAGGCATTATTAGCCATTTTGTAATTGTGGTTTAGGAGTTACAGTATGTTTAAATAACTGTCAGATTGAATGTGACAGTATACTGTCATAGTGAGTAAAACCTATTTTTTGTATTTATAAACCTTACCAAAATTGCCTAATTCTGGTAAAAATCACATAGATACAATATTGCAGGCATTTTTAGACATAATGCATGTTTGGTTTTGGAGTTATGTTTATAAAACTTTTATATTTAGTATGACAGTTATACCATCCTATTGAGTAAAAAAAAAATAACTTGTGTCTTTATAAACCTTACAAAAAAAATGTTCCCAGTAAAACTCACAAAGATACATTTCTCCAGGCATAATTAGCCATTTATTATGTTTGGTTTAGGAGTTATGTTTAAATAACTGTCATATTGAGTGTGGCAGTTATACTGTCATTATGAGTAAAAGCTATTTTTTGTATTTGTAAACTTTACCAAAATACCTGATTCTGGTAAAACCCACATTGATACAATATTACAGGAATTTTTAGACATAAAGCATGTTTGGTTTTGGAGTTATGTTTATATAACTTTCATATTTAGTATGAAAGTTTTACCATAATATTGAGTAAAAAACAAAAACTAATTTGTATCTTTACAAACCTTACAAAATATTGTTTTCCAGTAAAATTCACAAATATACCTTTCTCCAGGCATTATTAGTCATTTTGCATTTGTGTTTTAGGAGTTATGTTCAATTAACTGTCATATTGAGTGTGGCAGTTATACTGTCACTATGAGTAAAACCTAATTTTTGTTTTTGTAAACCTTACCAAAATACCTGATTCTGATAAAACTCACATATATTCAATATTACAGGCATTTTTAGACGGATTGCATATTTGGTTTTGGAGTTGTGTTTATATAACTTTCATATATAGTATGACAGCTATACTGTTAAATTGTGTAAAAAAAAAAAAACTAACTCGTGTCTTTACCAAAATACCAGATTCTGGTAAAACTCATATAGATTTAATATTACAGGCAGTTTAAGACGGATTGCAAGTTTGGTTTAGGAGTTAGTTTTTGGAATTATGTTTATATTAATTTTATATTTAGTTTGACAGTTATACCATCATATTCAGTAAAAAAAAATAACTTTTGTCTTTACAAACATTACAAAATAGTTTTTTCTAGTAAAATTCACAAAGATACATTTCTCCAGGCAATATTAGTTATTTAGCATGTTTGGTTTAGGAGTTGTGTTTAAATAACTGTTATTTTGAATATGGCAGTTATACTGTCATTATGAGTAAAACCCAAGTTGTGTATTTGTAAACCTTACCAAAATACCTGATTCTGGTGAAACTCATATAGATTCAATATTACAGGCAGTTTAAGACGGATTGCAAGTTTGGTTTAGGAGTTTGGTTTTGGAATGATGTTTATATTACTTTTATATTTAGTTTGACAGTTAAACCATCATATTGAGTAAAAAAAAAAAAACTTTTGTCTTTACAAACCTTACAAAATATTTTTTTCTAGTAAAACTCACAAAGATACAATTCTCCAGGCATTATTAGCCATTTTGCATGTGTAGTTTAGGAGTTATGTTAACATAACCGTCATATTGAGGGCGGCAGTTATACTGTCATTATGAGTAAAACCTAATTTTTGTATTTATAAACCTTACCAAAATTCTTTATTCTGGTAAAACTCACATAGATACAATATTACAGGCATTTTTAGACATAATCCATGTTTGGTTTTGGAGTTATGTTTACATACATTTTTCCAGGCATTATTAGCTATTTATCATGTTTGGTTTAGGAGTTATGTTTAAATAACTGTTATTTTGAATATGGCAGTTATACTGTCATTATGAGTAAAACCCCATTTTTGTATTTGTAAACCTTACCAAAATACCAGATTCTGGTAAAACTCACATAGATTCAATATTACAGGAAGTTGAAGACAGATTGCAAGTTTGGTTTTGGAGTTATGTTTATTTAACTTTCATATTTAGTATGACAGTTATACTGTCATACTAAGTAAAAAAAAACTAACTTGTTTCTTTACAAACCTTATAAAAAAAATAAAAATTCCTGAAAAACTCACAAAGATACATTTTTCCAGGCATTATTAGCCATTTTGTAATTGTGGTTTAGGAGTTACAGTATGTTTAAATAACTGTCAGATTGAATGTGACATTATACTGTCATAATGAGTAAAACCTATTTTTTGTATTTATAAACCTTACCAAAATTGCCTAATTCTGGTAAAAATCACATAGATACAATATTGCAGGCATTTTTAGACATAATGCATGTTTGGTTTTGGAGTTATGTTTATAAAACTTTTATATTTAGTATGACAGTTATACCATCCTATTGAGTAAAAAAAAAATAACTTGTGTCTTTATAAACCTTACAAAAAAAAATGTTCCCAGTAAAACTCACAAAGATACATTTCTCCAGGCATAATTAGCCATTTATCATGTTTGGTTTAGGAGTTATGTTTAAATAACTGTCATATTGAGTGTGGCAGTTATACTGTCATTATGAGTAAAACCTATTTTTTGTATTTGTAAACTTTACCAAAATACCTGATTCTGGTAAAACCCACATTGATACAATATTACAGGAATTTTTAGACATAAAGCATGTTTGGTTTTGGAGTTATGTTTATATAACTTTCATATTTAGTATGAAAGTTTTACCATAATATTGAGTAAAAAACAAAAACGAATTTGTATCTTTACAAACCTTACAAAATATTGTTTTCCAGTAAAATTCACAAATATACCTTTCCCCAGGCATTATTAGTCATTTTGCATTTGTGTTTTAGGAGTTATGTTCAATTAACTGTCATATTGAGTGTGGCAGTTATACTGTCACTATGAGTAAAACCTAATTTTTGTTTTTGTAAACCTTACCAAAATACCTGATTCTGATAAAACTCACATATATTCAATATTACAGGCATTTTTAGACGGATTGCATATTTGGTTTTGGAGTTGTGTTTATATAACTTTCATATATAGTATGACAGCTATACTGTTAAATTGTGTAAAAAAAAAAAAACTAACTCGTGTCTTTACCAAAATACCTGATCCTGGTAAAACTCATATAGATTTAATATTACAGGCAGTTTAAGACGGATTGCAAGTTTGGTTTAGGAGTTAGTTTTTGGAATTATGTTTATATTAATTTTATATTTAGTTTGACAGTTATACCATCATATTCAGTAAAAAAAAATAACTTTTGTCTTTACAAACATTACAAAATAGTTTTTTCTAGTAAAATTCACAAAGATACATTTCTCCAGGCAATATTAGTTATTTAGCATGTTTGGTTTAGGAGTTGTGTTTAAATAACTGTTATTTTGAATATGGCAGTTATACTGTCATTATGAGTAAAACCCAAGTTTTGTATTTGTAAACCTTACCAAAATACCTGATTCCGGTGAAACTCATATAGATTCAATATTACAGGCAGTTTAAGACGGATTGCAAGTTTGGTTTAGGAGTTTGGTTTTGGAATGATGTTTATATTACTTTTATATTTAGTTTGACAGTTAAACCATCATATTGAGTAAAAAAAAAAAAAACTTTTGTCTTTACAAACCTTACAAAATATTTTTTTCTAGTAAAACTCACAAAGATACAATTCTCCAGGCATTATTAGCCATTTTGCATGTGTAGTTTAGGAGTTATGTTAACATAACCGTCATATTGAGGGCGGCAGTTATACTGTCATTATGAGTAAAACCTAATTTTTGTATTTATAAACCTTACCAAAATTCTTTATTCTGGTAAAACTCACATGGATACAATATTACAGGCATTTTTAGACATAATCCATGTTTGGTTTTGGAGTTATGTTTACATACATTTTTCCAGGCATTATTAGCTATTTATCATGTTTGGTTTAGGAGTTATGTTTAAATAACTGTTATTTTGAATATGGCAGTTATACTGTCATTATGAGTAAAACCCAATTTTTGTATTTGTAAACCTTACCAAAATACCAGATTCTGGTAAAACTCACATAGATTCAATATTACAGGAAGTTGAAGACAGATTGCAAGTTTGGTTTTGGAGTTATGTTTATTTAACTTTCATATTTAGTATGACAGTTATACTGTCATATTAAGTAAAAAAAAAACTAACTTGTTTCTTTACAAACCTTATAAAAAAAAAAAAATTCCTGAAAAACTCACAAAGATACATTTTTCCAGGCATTATTAGCCATTTTGTAATTGTGGTTTAGGAGTTACAGTATGTTTAAATAACTGTCAGATTGAATGTGACAGTATACTGTCATAGTGAGTAAAACCTATTTTTTGTATTTATAAACCTTACCAAAATTGCCTAATTCTGGTAAAAATCACATAGATACAATATTGCAGGCATTTTTAGACATAATGCATGTTTGGTTTTGGAGTTATGTTTATAAAACTTTTATATTTAGTATGACAGTTATACCATCCTATTGAGTAAAAAAAAAATAACTTGTGTCTTTATAAACCTTACAAAAAAAAATGTTCCCAGTAAAACTCACAAAGATACATTTCTCCAGGCATAATTAGCCATTTATCATGTTTGGTTTAGGAGTTATGTTTAAATAACTGTCATATTGAGTGTGGCAGTTATACTGTCACTATGAGTAAAACCTAATTTTTGTTTTTGTAAACCTTACCAAAATACCTGATTCTGATAAAACTCACATATATTCAATATTACAGGCATTTTTAGACGGATTGCATATTTGGTTTTGGAGTTGTGTTTATATAACTTTCATATATAGTATGACAGCTATACTGTTAAATTGTGTAAAAAAAAAAACTAACTCGTGTCTTTACCAAAATACCTGATTCTGGTAAAACTCATATAGATTTAATATTACAGGCAGTTTAAGACGGATTGCAAGTTTGGTTTAGGAGTTAGTTTTTGGAATTATGTTTATATTAATTTTATATTTAGTTTGACAGTTATACCATCATATTCAGTAAAAAAAAAAAACTTTTGTCTTTACAAACATTACAAAATAGTTTTTTTCACGTAAAATTCACAAAAATACATTTCTCCAGGCAATATTAGTTATTTAGCATGTTTGGTTTAGGAGTTGTGTTTAAATAACTGTTATTTTGAATATGGCAGTTATACTGTCATTATAAGTAAAACCCAATTTTTTTATTTGTAAACCTTACCTAAATACCTGATTCTGGTAAAACTCACATAGATTCAATATTACAGGCATTTTTAGACGTATTGCAAGTTTGGTTTTGGAGTTATGTTTATTTAACTTTCATATTTAGTATGACAGTTATACTGTCATATTAAGTAAAAAAAATTAACTTGTGTCTTTACAAACCTTATAAAAAAAAATTTTTTCCAGGAAAACTCACAAAGATACATTTCTCCAGGCATTATTAGCCATTTTGTATTTGTGGTTTAGGAGTTATGTTTAAATAACTGTCAGATTGAATGTGACAGTATACTGTCATTATGAGTAAAACCTAATTTTTGTATTTGTAAACCTTACCAAAAATACCTGATTCTGGTAAAAATCACATAGATACAATATTGCAGGCATTTTTAGACATAATGCATGTTTGGTTTTGGAGTTATGTTTATACAACTTTCATATTTAGTATGACAGTTCTACCATCATATTAAGTAGAAAAAAAAAAAACTTGTGTCTTTATAAACCTTACAATTTTTTTCTCCCCAAAACTCACAAAGATACATTTCTCCAGGCATAATTAGCCATTTATCATGTTTGGTTTCGGAGTTATCTTTAAATAACTGTCATATTGAGTGTGGCAGTTATTGTATTGTGTGTCATTATAAAAACAAAACTATTTTTTGTATTTGTATACCTTACCAAAATACCTGGTTCTGGTAAAACCCACACCGATACAATATTACAGGAATTTTTAGACATAAAGCATGTTTGGTTTTGGAGTTATGTTTATATAACTTTCATAATTAGTATGACAGTTATACCATCATATTGAGTAAAAAAAACCTAATTTGTTTCTTTACAAATCTTACAAAATATTGTTTTCCAGTAAAATTCACAAATATACATTTCTCTAGGCATTATTAGTCATTTTGCATTTGTGTTTTAGGAGTTATGTTTAATTAACTGTCATATTGAGTGTGGCAGTTATATTGTCACTATGAGTAAAACCTAATTTTTGCATTCGTAAACCTTACCAAAATACCTGAATCTGATAAAACTCACATATATTCAATATTACAGGCATTTTTAGACGGATTGCATATTTGGTTTTGGAATTATGTTTATATAACTTTCATATATAGTATGACAGCTAAACTGTTAAATTGTGTAAAAAAAAAACTAACTTGTGTCTTTACAAACCTTACAAAATATTTTTTCCAGTAAAACTCACAAAGATACATTCCTCAAGGCATTATTAGCCATTTTGTCAATATACTGTCATTATGAGTAAAACTAATATTTTGTATTTGTAAAACTTACAAAAACAACTGATTATAGTAAAACTCACATTGATACAAAATTATAAGCATTTTTAAACACAATGCATGTTTGGTGACAGTCAATGTGGCAGTTATACTGTCATTATGAGTAAAACCTAATTTTTGTAATTGTAAACCTTACCAAAATACCTGATTCTGGTAAACCTCACATAGATACAATATTACAGGCATTTTTAGACATAATGTATGTTTGGTTTTGGAGTTATATTTATATAACTTTCATATTTAGTATGACAGTATACCATCATATTAAATAAAAAAAAACTAACTTGTGTCTTTATAAACCTTACAAAATATTGTTTTCCAGTAAAATTCACAAATATACATTTCTCTAGGCATTATTAGTCATTTTGCATTTGTGTTTTAGGAGTTATGTTTAAATAACTGTCATATTGAGTCTGGAAGTTATACTGTCACTATGAGTAAAACCTAATTTTTTGATTTGTTAACCTTACCAAAATACCTGATTCTGATAAAACTTACATATAATAAATATTACAGACATTTTTAGACGGATTGCATGTTTGGGTTTGGAGTTATGTTTATAAAACTTTCATATATAGTATGACAGCTATACTGTAAAATTAAGTTAAAAAAAAAACAACTAACGTATGTGTTTACAAACCTTACAAAATATTTGTTTCAGTAAAATTCACAAATATACATTCCTCCAGGCATTATTAGCCATTTTGTCAGATTGATTGTGACAGTAAACTCTCATTATGAGTAAAACTAATATTTTGTATTTGTAAACCTTACAAAAACAACTGATTCTAGTAAAACTCACATGGATACAAAATTATAAGCATTTTTAGACATAATGCATGTTTGGTTTTGGAGTTATGTTTAAATAATTGTCATATTGAATGTGGCAGTATACTGTCATTATGAGTAAAACCTAACGTTTATATTTGTCAACCTTACCAAAATACCTGATTCTGGTAAAACTCAAAAAGATACAATATTACAGGCATTTTCAGACTAAATGCATTTTGGTTTTGGAGTTATGTGTATATAACTTTCATATTTAGTATGACAGTTATACCATCATATTAAATAAAATAAAAAAACGTGTGTCTTTATAATCCTTACACATTATTTTTTTCCAGTAAAACTCACAAAGACAAATTTCTCCAGGCATTATTAGTCATTTATCATGTTTGGTTTAGGAGTCATTTTTAAATAACTGTCATATCAAATGTTGCAGTTATACTGTCATTATGAGTAAAACACAAGTTTTGTATTTGTAAACCTTACCAAAATACCTGATTCTGGCAAAACTCACATAGATTCAATATAACAGGCAGTTTAAGACATATTGCAAGTTTGGTTTAGGAGTTTGGTTTTGGAATTATGTTTATCTAACTTTCATCTTTAGTATGACAGTATGAGTAAAAAAAACAAATAACTTTTTTCTTTACAAACCTTACAAAATATTTTTTTTCTAGTAAAACTCACAAAGATTCATTTCTCCAGGCATTATTAGCCATTTAGCATATTTGGTTTAGGAGTTAAGTTTAAATAACTGTTATTTTGAATATGGCAGTTATACTGTCATTATGAGTAAAACACAATTTTTGTATTTGTAAACCATACCAAAATAACTGATTCTGGTAAAACTAACATACAGGTAAAAGCCAGTAAATTAGAATATTTTGAAAAACTTGATTTATTTCAGTAATTGCATTCAAAAGGTGTAACTTGTACATTATATTTATTCATTGCACACAGACTGATGCATTCAAATGTTTATTTCATTTAATTTTGATGATTTGAAGTGGCAACAAATGAAAATCCAAAATTCCGTGTGTCACAAAATTAGAATATTACTTAAGGCTAATACACAAAAGGGATTTTTAGAAATGTTGGCCAACTGAAAAGTATGAAAATGAAAAATATGAGCATGTACAATACTCAATACTTGGTTGGAGCTCCTTTTGCCTCAATTACTGCGTTAATGCGGCGTGGCATGGAGTCGATGAGTTTCTGGCACTGCTCAGGTGTTATGAGAGCCCAGGTTGCTCTGATAGTGGCCTTCAACTCTTCTGCGTTTTTGGGTCTGGCATTCTGCATCTTCCTTTTCACAATACCCCACATATTTTCTATGGGGCTAAGGTCAGGGGAGTTGGCGGGCCAATTTAGAACAGAAATACCATGGTCCGTAAACCAGGCACGGGTAGATTTTGCGCTGTGTGCAGGCGCCAAGTCCTGTTGGAACTTGAAATCTCCATCTCCATAGAGCAGGTCAGCAGCAGGAAGCATGAAGTGCTCTAAAACTTGCTGGTAGACGAATGCGTTGACCCTGGATCTCAGGAAACAGAGTGGACCGACACCAGCAGATGACATGGCACCCCAAACCATCTCTGATGGTGGAAACTTTACACTAGACTTCAGGCAACGTGGATCCTGTGCCTCTCCTGTCTTCCTCCAGACTCTGGGACCTCGATTTCCAAAGGAAATGCAAAATTTGCATGGTCGGGTGATGGTTTGGGGTGCCATGTCATCTGCTGGTGTCGGTCCACTCTGTTTCCTGAGATCCAGGGTCAACGCAGCCGTCTACCAGCAAGTTTTAGAGCACTTCATGCTTCCTGCTGCTGACCTGCTCTATGGAGATGGAGATTTCAAGTTCCAACAGGACTTGGCGCCTGCACACAGCGCAAAATCTACCTGTGCCTGGTTTACGGACCATGGTATTTCTGTTCTAAATTGGCCCGCCAACTCCCCTGACCTTAGCCCCATAGAAAATCTGTGGGGTATTGTGAAAAGGAAGATGCAGAATGCCAGACCCAAAAACGCAGAAGAGTTGAAGGCCACTATCAGAGCAACCTGGGCTCTCATAACACCTGAGCAGTGCCAGAAACTCATCGACTCCATGCCACGCCGCATTAACGCAGTAATTGAGGCAAAAGGAGCTCCAACCAAGTATTGAGTATTTTACATGCTCATATTTCTCATTTTCATACTTTTCAGTTGGCCAACATTTCTAAAAATCCCTTTTTTGTATTAGCCTTAAGTAATATTCTAATTTTGTGACACACGGAATTTTGGATTTTCATTTGTTGCCACTTCAAATCATCAAAATTAAATGAAATAAACATTTGAATGCATCAGTCTGTGTGCAATGAATCAATATAATGTATAAGTTACACCTTTTGAATGCAATTACTGAAATAAATCAAGTTTTTCAAAATATTCTAATTTACTGGCTTTTACCTGTATATTCAATATTACAGGCATTTTTAGACGGATTTGCAAGTTGTGGTTTTGGTGTTATATTTATTCAACTTTCATATTTAGTATGACAGTTATACTGTCATATTGAGTAAAAAAAAGCTAACTTGTGTCTTTACAAAACTTACCAACTTTTTTTTTCCTGTAAAACTTACAAAGATACATTTCTCCAGGCAATATTTGACATTTTGCTTATGGTTTAGGAGTTATGTTTAAATAACAGTCAGATTGAATATGACAGTATACTGTCATAATAGTTTTTTACTCAATATGCCAGCATTGTTCTTAAAATCCTGAGATAATGCAAAAAAAGCAAAAAAAATGTTTTTCAACATAAATCCTACACCAAACATGCAACATGTCTAATAATGCCTGAAGACATGTATCTTTATTAGTTTTACTAGAAAATGTATCTTTTGTAAGTTTTGCAACGACGCAAGTTAGTTTTTTTAATTCAATATAACAGTATAACTGTCAAACTGAATGTAAAAGTTATATAAACATAACTCCAAAACTGAACATGCATTGTGTCTAAAAATAACGAAAATATTGTATCTATGTGAATTTTACCAGATTAAGGTAATTTGGTAAGGTTTACAAATACAAAAATTGGGTTTTTGTCATAATGACAGATAACTGCTACATTCAATTTGACAGTTATTTAAACATATCTTCCTAACTACACATGCAAAATAGGCTAATAAAGCCTAAAACAATGCATCCTTGTGAGTTTTACTCGAAACATATGCTATTTTAAGGCTTGCAAACACAAAAAGTAGTTTTTTACTCATTATGACAGTAATGTTCTTAAAATCCTGAGATAATGCGAAATAAGCAATAAAAATGTTTTTCAACATAATTCCTACACCAAACATGCAACATGTCTAATAATGCTTGAAGATATGCATCTTTGTTAGTTTTACTAGAAAAATTATCTTTTGTAAGTTTTGCAAAGTGGCAAGTTAGTTTTTTTAATTCAATATGACAGTATAACTAACTGTCATACCAAATATGAAAGTTATATAAACATAACTCCAAAAATGAACATGCATTATGTCTAAAAATAACTAACATATTCTATCTATGTGAGTTTACAAGAATCAGTTCATTTGGTAAGGTGTACAATTACAAACATTAGGGGTTTACTCGTAATGACAGTTAACTGTTAAGTTCAATTTGACTGTTATTTAAACATAACTCCCTTACCACACATGCAAAATAGGTTAATAAAGCCTAAAACAATGCATCTTTTTGAGTTTTACTCGAAACATATGCTATTTTAAGGCTTGCAAACACAAAAAGTAGTGTTTTAATCATTATGACAGTAATGTTCTTAAAATCCTGAGATAATGCGAAATAAGCAATAAAAATGTTTTTTAACATACTTCCTACACCAAACATGTTACATGTCTAATAATGCGTGAAGATATGTATCTTTGTTAGTTTTACTAGAAAAATTATCTTTTGTAAGTTTTGCAAAGAGGCAAGTTAGTTTTATTTAATTCAATATGACAGTATAACTGTCATACCAAATATGAAATATATATAATCATAACTCCAAAATTGAACATGCATTTTGTCTAAAAACGCCTAAAATATTGTATCTATGTGAGTTACACCAGAATCAGGTAATTTGGTAAGGTTTACAAATACAAAAGTTGTTTTTTTTCATAATGACAGTTAACTGCTACATTCAATTTGACTGTTATTTAAACAAAACTTCCTAATCACACATGCAAATAGGTTAATAAAGCCTAAAACAATACATCCTTGTGAGTTTTACTCGAAACATTTGCTATTTTAAGGTTTGCAAACACAAAAAGTAGTTTTTTACTCATTATGACAGTAATGTTCTTAAAATCCTGAGATAATGCGAAATAAGCAATAAACATGTTTTTCAACATAATTCCTACACCAAACATGCAACATGTCTAATAATGCTTGAAGATATGCATCTTTGTTAGTTTTACTAGAAAAATTATCTTTTGTAAGTTTTGCAAAGAGGCAAGTTAGTTTTTTTAATTCAATATGACAGTATAACTGTCATACCAAATATGAAAGTTATATAAACATAACTCCAAAACTGAACATGCATTATGTCTAAAAATAACTAACATATTCTATCTATGTGAGTTTTACAAGAATCAGTTCATTTGGTAAGGTGTACAATTACAAACATTAGGGGTTTACTCGTAATGACAGTTAACTGTTAAGTTCAATTTGACTGTTATTTAAACATAACTCCCTAACCACACATGCAAAATGGTTAATAAAGCCTAAAACAATGCATCTTTTTGAGTTTTACTCGAAACATATGCTATTTTAAGGCTTGCAAACACAAAAAGTAGTTTTTTAATCATTATGACAGTAATGTTTTAAAATCCTGAGATAATGCGAAATAAGCAATAAAAATGTTTTTCAACATAATTCCTACACTAAACATGCAACTGTCTAATAATGCGTGAAGACATGGATCTTTGTTGGTTTTACTAGAAAAATTATCTTTTGTAAGTTTTGCAAAGAGGCAAGTTAGTTTTTTAATTCAATATGACAGTATAACTGTCATACCAAATATGAAATATATATAAACATAACTCCAAAATTGAACATGCATTATGTCTAAAAATGCCTAAAATATTGTATCTATGTGATTTAGACCAGAATAAGGTAATTTGGTAAGGTTTACAAATACAAAAGTTGTTTTTTTTCCATAATGACAGATACTGCTACATTCAATTTGACTGTTATTTAAACATAACTTCATAACCACACATGCAAAATAGGCTAATAAAGCCTAAAACAATGCATCCTTGTGAGTTTTAGTCAAAACATATGCTATTTTAAGGCTTGCAAACACAAAAAGTAGTTTTTTACTCATTATGACAGTAATGTTCTTAAAATCCTGAGATAATGCGAAATAAGCATTAAAAATGTTTTTCATCACAAATCCTACACCAAACATGCAACATGTCTAATAACGCCTGGATACATGTATCCTTGTTAGTTTCACTAGAAAACATATCTTTTGTAACTTTTGCAATGACGCAAGTTAGTTTTTTTAAATTCAATATGACAGCATAACTGTCATACCAAATGTAAAAGTTATATAAACATAACTCCAAAACTGAATTTGCATTATGTCTAAAAATGCCTGTAATATTGTATCTATGTGAGTTACACAAGAATCAGGTAATTTGGTAAGGTTTACAAATACAAAATTTGTTTTTTTTCATAATGACTAACTATTACATTCAACTAAACTGTTAATTAAACATAACTTCATAATCACACATGCAAATAGGTTAATGAAGCCTAAAACAATGCATCTTTTTGAGTTTTACTCGAAACATATGCTATTTTAAGGCTTGCAAACACAAAAAGTAGTTTTTTAATCATTATGACAGTAATGTTCTTAAAATCCTGAGATAATGCGAAATAAGCAATAAAAATGTTTTTTTAAGTAATTCCTATACCAAACATGTTACATGTCTAATAATGCGTGAATATATGTATCTTTGTTAGTTTTACTAGAAAAAATATCTTTTGTAAGTTTTGCAAAGAGGCAAGTTAGTTTTATTTAATTCAATATGACAGTATAACTGTCATACCAAATATGAAAGTTATATAAACATAACTCCAAAACTGAACATGCATTATGTCTAAAAATAACTAACATATTCTATCTATGTGAGTTTTACAAGAATCAGTTCATTTGGTAAGGTGTACAATTACAAACATTAGGGGTTTACTCGTAATGACAGTTAACTGTTAAGTTCAATTTGACTGTTATTTAAACATAACTCCCTAACCACACATGCAAAATAGGTTAATAAAGCCTAAAACAATGCATCTTTTTGAGTTTTACTCGAAACATATGCTATTTTAAGGCTTGCAAACACAAAAAGTAGTTTTTAATCATTATGACAGTAATGTTCTTAAAATCCTGAGATAATGCGAAATAAGCAATAAAAATGTTTTTCAACATATTTCCTACACCAAACATGCAACATGTCTAATAATGCGTGAAGACATGGATCTTTGTTGGTTTTACTAGAAAATATATCTTTTGTAAGTTTTGCAAAGAGGCAAGTTAGTTTTTTAATTCAATATGACAGTATAACTGTCATACCAAATATGAAATATATATAATCATAACTCCAAAATTGAACATGCATTTTGTCTAAAAACGCCTAAAATATTGTATCTATGTGAGTTACACCAGAATCAGGTAATTTGGTAAGGTTTACAAATACAAAAGTTGTTTTTTTTCATAATGACAGTTAACTGCTACATTCAATTTGACTGTTATTTAAACAAAACTTCCTAATCACACATGCAAATAGGTTAATAAAGCCTAAAACAATACATCCTTGTGAGTTTTACTCGAAACATTTGCTATTTTAAGGTTTGCAAACACAAAAAGTAGTTTTTTACTCATTATGACAGTAATGTTCTTAAAATCCTGAGATAATGCGAAATAAGCAATAAAAATGTTTTTCAACATAATTCCTACACCAAACATGCAACATGTCTAATAATGCGTGAAGATATGCATCTTTGTTAGTTTTACTAGAAAAATTATCTTTTGTAAGTTTTGCAAAGAGGCAAGTTAGTTTTTTTAATTCAATATGACAGTAAAACTGTCATACCAAATATGAAAGTTATAAAAACATAACTCCAAAATTGAACATGCATTATGTGTAAAATGCCTAGAATATTGAATCTATGTGAGTTTTACAAGAATCAGTTAATTTGGTAAGGTGTACAATTACATAAATTAGGGGTTTACTCATAATGACAGATAACTGCTACATTCAATTTGACAGTTATTTAAACATAACTTCCTAACCACACATGCAAAATAGGCTAATAAAGCCTAAAACAATGCGTCCTTGTGAGTTTTAGTCAAAACATATGCTATTTAAAGGTTTGCAAACACAAAAAGTAGTTTTTTACTCATTATGATAGTAATGTTCTTAAAATCCTGAGATAATGCGAAATAAGCAATAAAAATGTTTTTCACAACAAACATGCAACATGTCTTATAACGCCTGGATACATGTATCCTTGTTAATTTCACAAGAAAACATATCTTTTGTAACTTTTGCAATGACGCAAGTTAGTTTTTTTAATTCAATATGACAGCATAACTGTCATACCAAATGTAAAAGTTATATAAACATAACTCCAAAACTGAACATGCATTATGTCTAAAAATGCCTGTAATATTGTATCTATGTGAGTTTTACCAGAATCAGGTAATTTGGTAAGGTTTACAAATACAAAAATTAGGGTTTACTCATAATGACAGATAACTGCTACATTCAATTTGACAGTTATTTAAACATAACTTCCTAACCACACATGCAAAAGGCTAATACAGCCTAAAGCAGTGCCTCCTTGTGAGTTTTACTCGAAACATATGCTTTTTTAAGGCTTGCAAACACTAAAAGTAATTTTTTACTCAATATGACAGTAATGTTCTTAAAATCCTGAGATAATGCGAAATAAGCAATAAAAATGTTTTTCAACATAATTCCTACACTAAACATGCAACATATCTAATAATGCCTGAAGACATTTATCTTTGTTAGTTTTACTAGAAAAATTATCTTTTGTAAGTTTTGCAGAGAGGCAAGTTAGTTTTTTTAATTCAATATGACAGTATAACTGTCATACCAAATATGAAATATATATTACATAACTCCAAAACTGAACATGCATTATGTCTAGAAATGCCTAAAATATTGTATCTATGTGAGTTTTACAAGAATCAGTTAATCAGTTGTATTGTTAATTTTACCAGAATCAGGTATTGTTAAGGTTTACAAATACAAAAATTAGGTTTTACTCATAATGACAATATAACTGCCACATTTAACAAGACAGGTATTTAAACATAATTCCTAAACCACAAATGCAAAATGGCTAATAATGCCTGGAGCAATGTATCTTTGTGAGTTTTCCTGGAAAAAAAAATTGTAAGGTTTGTAAAGACACAAGTTAGTTTTTTATTTAATATGACTGGTATACTAAATATAAAAGTGAAATAAACATAACTCCAAAACCAAACTTGCAATACGTCTAAAAATGCCTGTAATATTGTATCTATGTGAGTTTAACCAGAATCAGTTTTTTTGGTAAGGTTTACAAATCAAAAATTTAGGTTTTACTCATAGTGACAGTTTAACTGCCAGACTCAATATGACAGTTATTTAAACATAACTCCTAAAACACAAATGCAAAATGACTAATAATGCCTAGAGAAATGTATATTTGTGAATTTTACTGGAAAACAATATTTTGTAAGGTTTATAAAGACACAAGTTATTTTTTTTTATTTAATATGATGGTATAACTGTCATACTAAATATGAAAGTTATATAAATATAACTCCAAAACCAAACATACATTATGTCTAAAAATGCCTGTAATATTGTATCTATGTGAGGTTTACCAGAATCAGGTATTTTGGTAAGGTTTACAATTACAAAAATTAGGTTTTACTCATAATGACAGTATAACTGCCACATTGACTGCCACCAAACATGCATTGTGTTTAAAAATGCTTATAATTTTGTATCAATGTGAGTTTTACTATAATCAGTTGTTTTTGTAAGTTTTACAAATACAAAATATTAGTTTTACTCATAATGACAGTATACTGACAAAATGGCTAATAATGCCTTGAGGAATGTATCTTTGTGAGTTTTACTGGAAACAATATTTTGTAAGGTTTGTAAAGACACAAGTTAGTTTTTTTTTACACAATTTAACAGTTTAGCTGTCATACTATATATGAAAGTTATATAAACATAATTACAAAACCACTATGCAATCCGTCTAAAAATGCCTGTAATATTGAATATATGTGAGTTTTATCAGATTCAGGTATTTTGGTAAGGTTTACGAATACAAAAATTAGGTTTTACTCATAGTGACAATATAACTGCCACACTCAATATGACAGTTAATTAAACATAACTCCTAAAACACAAATGCAAAATGACTAATAATGCCTAGACAAATGTATATTTGTGAATTTTACTGGAAAACAATATTTTGTAAGATTTGTAAAGATACAAATTAGTTTTTTTTTTACTCAATATGATGGTATAACTGTCATACTAAATATGAAAGTTATATAAACATAAGTGAAAGTTAAAGTTAAAGTACCAATGATTGTCACACACACACTAGGTGTGGCGAGATTATTCTCTGCATTTGACCCATCACCCTTGATCACCCCCTGGGAGGTGAGGGGAGCAGTGGGCAGCAGCGGTGGCCGCACCCGGGAATCATTTTGGTGATTTAACCCCCAATTCCAACCCTTGATGCTGAGTGCCAAGCAGGGAGGTAATGGGTCCCATTTTTTTATAGTCTTTGGTATGACCCGGCCGGGGTTTGAACTCACAACCTACCGATCTCAGGGCGGACACTCTAACCACTAGGCCACTGAGAAAGTTATATAAACATAACTCCAAAACCAAACATGCTTTATGTCTAAAAATTCCTGTAATATTGTATCGGTGTGGGTTTTACCAGAACCAGGTATTTTGGTAAGGTTTACAAATACAAAAAATAGTTTTGTTTTTATAATGACACACAATACAATAACTGCCACACTCAATATGACAGTTATTTAAAGACAACTCCGAAACCAAACATGATAAATGGCTAATTATGCCTGGAGAAATGTATCTTTGTGAGTTTTGGGAAGAAAAAAATTGTAAGGTTTATAAAGACACAAGTTGTTTTTTTTTCTACTCAATATGATGGTAGAACTGTCATACTAAATATGAAAGTTGTATAAACATAACTCCAAAACCAAACATGCATTATGTCTAAAAATGCCTGCAATATTGTATCTATGTGATTTTTACCAGAATCAGGTATTTTTGGTAAGGTTTACAAATACAAAAATTAGGTTTTACTCATAATGACAGTATACTGTCACATTCAATCTGACAGTTATTTAAACATAACTCCTAAACCACAAATACAAAATGGCTAATAATGCCTGGAGAAATGTATCTTTGTGAGTTTTCCTGGAAAAAAAAATATTTTATAAGGTTTGTAAAGACACAAGTTAGTTTATTTTACTTAATATGACAGTATAACTGTCATACTAAATATGAAAGTTAAATAAACATAACTCCAAAACCAAACTTGCAATACGTCTAAAAATGCCTGTAATATTGAATCTATGTGAGTTTTACCAGAATCAGGTATTTAGGTAAGGTTTACAAATACAAAAATTGGGTTTTACTTATAATGACAGTATAACTGCCATATTCAAAATAACAGTTATTTAAACACAACTCCTAAACCAAACATGCTAAATAACTAATATTGCCTGGAGAAATGTATCTTGGTGAATTTTACTAGAAAAAAACTATTTTGTAATGTTTGTAAAGACAAAAGTAATTTTTTTTTACTGAATATGATGGTATAACTGTCAAACTAAATATAAAATTAATATAAACATAATTCCAAAAACTAACTCCTAAACCAAACTTGCAATCCGTCTTAAACTGCCTGTAATATTAAATCTATATGAGTTTTACCAGAATCAGGTATTTTGGTAAAGACACGAGTTAGTTTTTTTTTTTACACAATTTAACAGTATAGCTGTCATACTATATATGAAAGTTATATAAACACAACTCCAAAACCAAATATGCAATCCGTCTAAAAATGCCTGTAATATTGAATATATGTGAGTTTTATCAGAATCAGGTATTTTGGTAAGGTTTACAAAAACAAAAATTAGGTTTTACTCATAGTGACAGTATAACTGCCACACTCAATATGACAGTTAAATAAACATAACTCCTAAAACACAAATGCAAAATGACTAATAATGCCTGGAGAAAGGTATTTTGTGAATTTTACTGGAAAACAATATTTTGTAAGGTTTGTAAAGATACAAATTAGTTTTTGTTTTTTACTCAATATTATGGTATAACTTTCATACTAAATATGAAAGTTATATAAACATAACTCCAAAACCAAACATGCTTTATGTCTAAAAATTCCTGTAATATTGTATCGATGTGGGTTTTACCAGAATCAGGTATTTTGGTAAAGTTTACAAATACAAAAAATAGGTTTTACTCATAATGACAGTATAACTGCCACACTCAATATGACAGTTATTTAAACATAACTCCTAAACCAAACATGATAAATGGGTAATTATACCTGGAGAAATGTATCTTTGTGAGTTTTACTGGGAACATTTTTTTTTGTAAGGTTTATAAAGACACAAGTTATTTTTTTTTACTCAATAGGATGGTATAACTGTCATACTAAATATAAAAGTTTTATAAACATAACTCCAAAACCAAACATGCATTATGTCTAAAAATGCCTGCAATATTGTATCTATGTGATTTTTACCAGAATTAGGCAATTTTGGTAAGGTTTATAAATACAATAAATAGGTTTTACTCACTATGACAGTATACTGTCACATTCAATCTGACAGTTGTTTAAACATACTGTAACTCCTAAACCACAATTACAAAATGGCTAATAATGCCTGGAAAAATTTATCTTTGTGAGTTTTTTTGGAATTTTTTTTATTTTTTATAAGGTTTGTAAAGAAGCAAGTTAGTTTGTTATACTTAATATGACAGTATAACTGTCATACTAAATATGAAAGTTAAATAAACATAACTCCAAAACCAAACTTGCAATCTGTCTTAAACTTCCTGTAATATTGAATCTATGTGAGTTTCACCAGAATCTGGTATTTTGGTAAGGTTTACAAATACAAAAATTGGGTTTCACTCATAATGACAGTATAACTGCATTATTTGATATGACAGTTATTTAAACATAACTCCTAAACCAAACATGATAAATAGCTAATAATGCCTGGAAAAATTTATATAAACATAACTCCAAAACCAAACATGGATTATGTCTAAAAATGCCTGTAATATTGTATCTATGTGAGTTTTACCAGAATAAGGAATTTTGGTAAGGTTTATAAATACAAAAATTAGGTTTTACTCATAATGACAGTTTAACTGCCGCCCTCAATATGACGGTTATGTTAACATAACTCCTAAACCACACATGCAAAATGGCTAATAATGCCTGGAGAATTGTATCTTTGTGAGTTTTACTAGAAAAAAATATTTTGTAAGGTTTGTAAAGACAAAAGTTTTTTTTTTTTTACTCAATATGATGGTTTAACCGTCAAACTAAATATAAAAGTAATATAAACATCATTCCAAAACCAAACTCCTAAACCAAACTTGCAATCCGTCTTAAACTGCCTGTAATATTGAATCTATATGAGTTTCACCAGAATCAGGTATTTTGGTAAGGTTTACAAATACAAAACTTGGGTTTTACTCATAATGACAGTATAACTGCATTATTTGATATGACAGTTATTTAAACATAACTCCTAAACCAAACATGATAAATAGCTAATAATGCCTGGAAAAATGTATATAAACATAACTCCAAAACCAAACATGGATTATGTCTAAAAATGCCTGTAATATTGTATCTATGTGAGTTTTACCAGAATAAAGAATTTTGGTAAGGTTTATAAATACAAAAATTTGGTTTTACTCATAATGACAGTATAACTGCCACCCTCAATATGACGGTTATGTTAACATAACTCCTAAACCACACATGCAAAATGGCTAATAATGCCTGGAGAAATGTATCTTTGTGAGTTTTACAGGGGAAAAAAAATATTTTGTAAGGTTTGATAAGACACAAAATAGTTTTTTTTATTCAATATGTTTGTATAACTGTCATAATAAATGTAAAAGTTATCCAATACCAAACATGCAATCCATCTAAAAATGCCTGTAATATTGAATCTATGTGAGTTTTACTAGAATCAGGTATTTTGTTAAGGTTTACAAATACAAAAATTAGTTTTTACTCACTATGACAGTATACTGACACATTCAATCTGCCTGTTATTTAAACACAAATTCTAAACCACAGATGCAAAATGGCTAATAATAACTGGAGAAATGTATTTTTGTGAGTTTTACTGGAAAAAAAATATTTTGTAAGGTTTGTTTAGACACAAGTTAGTTTTTTTTACTCAATATGATGGAAACATGCTTTATGTCTAAAAAATCCTGTAATATTTTATCCATGTGAGTTTTATCAGAATCAGTTATTTCTGTAATTTTACAAAAACAAAAAATAGGTTTTATTCATAATGACAGTATATCTGCCACACTCAATATGACAGTTATTTAAACATAACTCTAAACCAAACATGGTTAATGGCTAATAATGCCTGGAGAAATGTATCTTTGTGAGTTTTACTGGAAACGTTTTTTTTTAAGGTTTATAAAGACACAAGTTAGTTTTTTTTACTCAATATGACAGTATAACTGTAATACTAAATGTAAAAAATATATAAACATAACTCCAAAACCAAACATGCATTATGTTAAAAAATGCCTGTAATTTTGTATCAATGCGAGTTTTACTCAAATCAATTGTTGTAGTAAGGTTTGCAAATACAAAATATTGGTTTTACTCACCATGATAGTATACTGTCACATTCAATTTTACAGTTATTCAAACATAACTACCAAACCACATATGCAAAATGGCTATAATGCCTGGAGAAATGTATCTTTGTGAGATTACTGGAAAAACATATTTTGTAAGGTTTGTAAAGAAACAATTTAGTTTTTTTTACTTAATATGGATGGATGGATGACAGTTATACTGTCCAACCATCCATCCATTTTCTACCGCTTATTCCCTTTTGGGGTCGCGGGGGTGCGCTGGAGCCTATCTCAGCTACAATCGGGCGGAAGGCGGTGTACACCCTGGACAAGTCCCCCCCTCATTGCAGGGCGTATAACTGTGATACTAAATGTAAAAGTAGTATAAACATAACTCCAAAACCAAACATGCATTATGTCTAAAAATGCCTGTAATATTGTATCCATGTGAGTTTTTCTAGAATCAGTTGTTTTTGTAAGTTTTGCAAATACAAAATATTGGTTTTACTCACTATGACAGTATACTGTCACATTCAATCTGACAGCTATATAAACATAACTCCTAAACCACACATGCAAAATGACTAATAATGCCTGGAAAAATGTATCTCTGTGAATTTTACTGGAAAAAAAATATTTTGTAAGGTTTGTAAAATTACAAGTTTGTTATTTTTTACTCAATTTGACAGTATAACTGTCATACTAAATATGAAAGTTATATACACATAACTCTAAAACCAAACTTGCAATCCGTCTAAAAATGTCTGTAATATTGAATCTATGTGAGTTTTACCAAAATCATGTATTTTAGTAAGGTTTACAAATACAAAAATTAGGTTTTACTCAAAATGACAGTATAACTGCCACACTCAATATGACAGTTTTTTAAACATAACTCCTAAAAAACAAATGCAAAATGACTAATAATGCCTGGAAAAATGTATCTTTGTGAATTTTAATGAAAAAAAATTTTTTGTAAGGTTTGTAAAGACACAAATTAGTTTTTTTTTTACTTAATATGATAGTATAACTGTCATATTAAATATGAAAGTTATATGAACATAACTCCAAAACCAAACATGTTTTATGTCTAAAAATTCCTGTAATATTGTATCTATGTGAGTTTTACCAGAATCAGGTATTTTGGTAAGGTTTACTAATACAAAAAATAGGTTTTACTAATAATGACAAGATAACTGCCACATTTAACATGAACAGGTATTTAAACATAATTCCTAAACCAAACATGATAAATGGCTAATAATGCCTGGAGAAATGTATCGTTGTGAGTTTTACAGGAAAAAAATAATTTGTAAGGTTTATAAAGACACAATGTAGTTTTGTTTTACTCAATATGATGGTATAACCGTCATACTAAATATGAAAGTTATATAAACATAACGCCAAAAACAAACATGAATTGTGTCTAAAAATACCTGTAATATTGTATCTATGTGAGTTTTACCAGAATCAGGTATTTTGGTAAGGTTTACAAATACAAAAATTAGGTTTTACTCACTATGACAGTATACTGTCACATTCAATCTGACAGTTATGTAAACATAACTCTTAAACCACACATGCAAAATTGCTAATAATGCCTGGAGACATGTATTTTTGTGAGTTGTACTAGGACAAATATTTTGTAAGGTTTGTAAAGACCCACGTTTGTTTTTTTTACTCAATATGACAGTATAACTGTCATACTACATGCAAAAAAATATATAAACATGACTCCAAAACCAAACTTGCAATCCGTCTAAAAATGTCTGTAATATAGAATCTATGTGAGTTTTACCAAAATGAGGTATTTTGGTAAGGTTGACAAATAAAAAAATAGGTTTTACTGATAGTGACATTATAAGTGCCACACTCAATATGACAGTTATTTAAACATAACTCATAAACGACACATGAAAATGGCTATTAATTCTGGAGAAATGTATCTTTGTTAGTTTTACTAGAGTAATGATCTTTTGTAAGGTTTGCAAAGACACAAGTTTTTTTACTCAATATGACGGTATAACTGTCAAACTAAATAAAAAAGTTATAGAAACATAACTCCAAAACCAAACTCTAAAAACCAAACATGCAATCCATTTAAAAATGCCTGTAATATTAAATATATGTGAGTTTTATCAGAATCAGGTATTTTGGTAAGGTTTAAAATACCAAAATTAGGTTTTACTCATAATGACAGTAAAACTGCCACGCTCAATATGACAGTTATTTAAACATAACTCCTAAAACACACATGCAAAATGACAAATATTGCGTGGAAAAATGTATCGTTGTGATTTTTACTGGAAAAAAATATTTTGTAAGGTTTGTAAAGATACTGTTTTTTTTTTAACTCAATATGATGGTATAACTGTCATACTGAATATGAAAGTTTTATAAACATAACTCCAAAACCAAACTTGCAATTCGTAAAAAAATGGCTGTAATATTGAATATATGTGATTTTTACCAGAATCAGGTATTTTGGTAAGGATTACAAATACAAAAATGAGGTTTTACTCATAATGACGGATAACCGCCACATTTGTTTTAACATAACTCCTAAACAAAACATGCTAAATGGCTAATAATGCCTGGAAAAATGTATCTTTGTGAGTTTTACTGGAAAAAAAAAATTTGTAAGGTTTCTAAAGACACAAGTTAATTTTTTCTGACTCAAAAAGACGGTATAACTGTCATAATAAATGGAAAAGTTATATAAACATAAAATGCCTGTAATTTTGTATCCATGTGAGTTTTACTAGAATCAGTTGTTTTTGTAAGGTTTTCAAATACAAAATATTGGTTTTACTCACTATGACAGTATACTGCTGTCATATTGAGTAAAAAAAAAAAAAAACTTGTGTCATAACAAACCTTAATAATGCCTGGAGAAATGTATCTTTGTGAGTTTTACTGGTAAGGTTTGTAAAGACACAAGTTAGTTTTTTCTAACTCAAAAAGACAGTATAACTGTCATAATAAATGGAAAAGTTATATAAACATAACTCCAAAACCAAACAGGCTTTATTACTAAAAATGCCTGAAATGATGTATCCATGTGAGTTTTACTAGAATCAGTTGTTTTTGTAAGTTTTGCAAATACAAAATATTGTTTTAACTCACTATGACAGTATACTGTCACATTCGATCCGACAGTTATTTAAACATAACTCCTAAACCACACATTCAAAATGACTAATAATGCCGGGAGAAATGTATCTCTGTGAATTTTTCTGGAAAAAATATTTTGTAAGGTTTGTTATAACACAAGTTAGGTATTTTTTTACTCAATATGACAGCAGTATACTGTCATAGTGAGTAAAACCAATATTTTGTATTTGCAAACCTTACCAAATTACCTGATTCTGGTAAAACTCACATAGATACAATATTTTAGGCATTTTTAGACATAATGCATGTTCATTTTTGGAGTTATGTTTATATAACTTTTACATTTAGTTTGACAGTTATACTGTTATATTGAATTAAAAAAACTAACTTGCGTTGTTGCAAAACTTACAAAAGATACATTTTCTAGTAAAGCTAACAAAGATACATGTCTTCAGGCATTATTAGACATGTTGCATGTTTGGTGTAGGAATTATGTTGAAAAATATTTGTATTGCTTTTTTCGCATTATCTCAGGATTTTAAGAACAATCCTGGCATATTAAGTAAAAAACTACTATGACAGTATACTGTCACATTCAATCTGCCTGTTATTTAAACATAAATTCTAAACCACAGATGGCTAATAATGCCTGGAGAAATGTATTTCTGTGAGTTTTACCGGAAAAAAATATTTTGTAAGGTTTTTATAGACATAAGTTAGTTTTTTTTACTCAATATGATAGTATAACTGTCTTACTAAGTTTGAAAGTTATATAAACATAACTCCAAAACCAAACTTGCAATCTGTCTAAAAATGTCTGTAATATTGAATATATGTGATTTTTACCAGAATCAGGTATTTTGTTAAGGATTACATATACAAAAATTAGGTTTTACTCATAATGACGGATAACTGCCACATTCGAAATGACATAACTCCTAAACAAAACATGCTAAATGGCTAATAAAGCCTGGAGAAATGTATCTTTGTGAGTTTTACTGGAAAAAAAAAAAAAAAAGTAAGGTTTGTAAAGACACAAGTTAGTTAGACAGTATAACTGTCATACTAAATGGAAAAGTTATATAAACATAACTCCAAAACCAAACATGCTTTTTGTCTAAAAATGCCTGAAATGATGTAGCCATGTGAGTTTTACTAGAATCAGTTGTTTTTGTAAGTTTTGCAAATACAAAATATTGGTTATACTCACTATGACAGTATACTGTCACATTCAATCTGACAGTTATTTAAACATAACTCCTAAACTACACATTCAAAAAGACTAATAATGCCTGGAGAAATGTATCTCTGTGAATTTTACTGGAAAAAAATATTTTTTAAGGTTTGTTATGACACAAGTTTTTTTTTTTTTTTTTACTCAATGTGACAGCAGTATACTGTCATAGTGAGTAAAACCAATATTTTGTATTTGCAAACCTTACAAAAACAACTGATTCTAGTAAAACTCACATGGATACAAAATTACAGGCATTTTATGTTTATATAACTTTTCCATTTATTACGACAGTTATACCGTCTTTTTGAGTCAGAAAAAACTAACTTGTGTCTTTAGAAACCTTACAAATTTTTTTTTTCCCAGTAAAACTCACAAAGATACATTTCTCCAGGCATTATTAGCCAATTAGCATGTTTTGTTTAGGAGTTATGTTCAAAAAAATGTGGCGGTTATCCGTCATTATGAGTAAAACCTAACTTTTGTATTTGTAATCCTTACCAAAATACCTGATTCTGGTAAAAATCACATAGATACAATATTGCAGGCATTTTTAGACATAATGCATGTTTGGTTTTGGAGTTATGTTTTTACAACTTTTATATTTAGTATGACAGTTATACCATCATATTGAGTAAAAAAAATAACTTGTGTCTTTATAAACCTTACAAAAAAAATGTTTCCCAGTAAAACTCACAAAGATACATTTCTCTAGGCATAATTAGCCATTTATCATGTTTGGTTTAGGAGTTATGTTTAGACAACTGTCATATTGAGTGTGGCAGTTATACTGTCATTATGAGTAAAATCTATTTTGTGTATTTGTAAACCTTACCAAAATACCTGATTCTGGTTAAACCCACATCGATACAATATTACAGGAATTTTTAGACATAAAGCATGTTTGGTTTTGGAGTTATGTATATATAACTTTCATATTAAGTATGAAAGTTATACCATCATATTGAGTAAAAAACAACAAATATTTTGTATCTTTACAAACCTTACAAAATATTGTTTTCCAATAAAACTCACAAATATACCTTTCTATAGGCATTATTCGTCATTTTGCATTTGTGTTTTAGGAGTTATTAGGAGTAATTAACTGTCATATTGAGTGTGGCAGTTATACTGTCACTATGAGTAAAACCTAATTTTTGTTTTTGTAAACCTTACCAAAATACGTGATTCTGATAAAACTCACATATATTCAATATTACAGGCATTTTTAGACGTATTGGAAGTTTGGTTTTGGAGTTATGTTTATTTAACTTTCATATTTAGTATGACAGTTATACTGTCATATTAAGTAAAAAAAAACTAACTTGTGTCTTTACAAACCTTATAATTTTTTTTTTTTTTTTTTCAGGAAAACTCACAAAGATACATTTCTCCAGGCATTATTAGCCATTTTGTATTTGTGGTTTAGGAGTTATGTTTAAATAACTGTCAGATTGAATGTGACAGTATACTGTCATTATGAGTAAAACCTAATTTTTGTATTTGTAAACCTTACCAAAAATACCTGATTCGGGTAAAAATCACATTGATACAATATTGCAGGCATTTTTAGACATAATGCATGTTTGGTTTTGGAGTGATGTTTATACAACTTTCATATTTAGTATGACAGTTATACCATCATATTGAGTAAAAAAAAAAAGTAATTTGTATCTTTACAAATCTTACAAAATATTGTTTTCCAGTAAAATTCACAAATATACATTTCTTTAGGCATTATTAATCATTTTGCATTTGTGTTTTAGGAGTTATGTTTAATTAACTGTCATATTGAGTGTGGCAGTTATATTGTCACTATGAGTAAAACCTAATTTTTGTATTCGTAAACCTTACCAAAATACCTGAATCTGATAAAACTCACATATATTCAATATTACAGGCATTTTTAAACGGATTGCATATTTGGTTTTGGAATTATGTTTATATAACTTTCATATATAGTATGACAGCTAAACTGTTAAATTGTGTAAAAAAAACTAACTTGTGTCTTTATAAACCTTACAAAATATTTTTTCCAGTAAAACTCACAAAGATACATTCCTCAAGGCATTATTAGCCATTTTGTCAGTATACTGTCATTATGAGTAAAACTAATATTTTGTATTTGTAAACCTTACAAAAACAACTGATTATAGTAAAACTCACATGGATACAAAATTATAAGCATTTTTAAACACAATACATGTTTGGTGGCAGTCAATGTGGCAGTTATTCTGTCATTATGAGTAAAACCAGTATTTTGTATTTGCAAACCTTACAAAAACAACTGATTCTAGTAAAACTCACATGGATACAATATTACAGTTATTTTTAGATATAATGCATGTTTGGTTTTGGAGTTATGTTTATATAACTTTTACATTTAGTATGACAGTTATAATGTCATATTGAGTAAAAACAATAACTTGTCTTACAAACCTTACAATTTTTTCCAAGCATTATTAGCCATTTTGCATGTGTGGTTTAGGAGTTATATTTAAATAACTGTCATATTGAGTGTGGCAGTTATACTGTCATTATGAGTAAAACCTTATTTTTGTATTTGTAAACCTTACCAAAATACCTGATTGTAGTAAAACTCACATAGATACAATTTTACAGGCATTTTTAGACATAATGCAAGAGTGACATTTTAAAGCATTACAGACTGCACCATGGGACCTTTGGACACAGCCATTCCAAATGTAAAATGTATACAAACAAAACTCCAAAACCAAACATGCATTATGTCTAAAAATGCCTGTAACATTGAATCCATGTGAGTTTTACTAGAATCAGTTGTTTTTTTAAGGTTTGCAAATACAAAATATTGGTTTTACTCACTATAACAGTATGTTGTCACATTCAATCTGGCAGATATTTAAACATAACTCCTAAACCACACATACAAAATGACTAATAATGCCTGGGGAAATGTATCTTTGTGAGTTTTACTGAAAAAAATAAATACAATTTGTAAGGTTTGTAAAGACACAAGTTAGTTTTTTTTACTCAATATGACAGTATAACTGTCATACTAAATATGAAAGTTATATAAACATAACTCCAAAACGAAGGTTTGCAAATACAAAATATTGGTTTTACTCACTATGACAGTATGTTGTCACACTCAATATGACAGTTATTTAAATATAACTCCTAAACCACACATGCAAAATGGCTAATAATGCTTGGAAAAATGTATATTTGTGAGTTTTACTGGAAAAAAAAAATTGTAAGGTTTGTAAAGACAGAAGTTATTTTTTTTACTCAATATGACATTATAACTGTCATACTAAATGTAAAAGTTGTATAAACTTAACTCCAAAACCAAACATGCATTATATCTAAAAATGCCTGTAATTTTGTGTCCATGTGAGTTTTACTAGAATCAGTTGTTTTTGTAAGGTTTGCAAATACAAAATATTGGTTTTACTCACTATGACAGTATACTGCTGTCATATTGAGTAAAAAAAAACAACAACAACTTTTTACTCAATATGACAAACCTTACAAAATATTTTTTTCCAGAAAAATTCACAGATACATTTATCCAGGCATTATTAGTCATTTTGAATGTGTGGTTTAGGAGTTATGTTTAAATAACTGTCAGATTGAATGTGACAGTATACTGTGAGTGAGTATAACCAATATTTTGTATTTGCAAAACTTACAAAAACAACTGATTCTAGTAAAACTCACATGGATACATCATTTCAGGCATTTTTAGACAACATGCATGTTTGGTTTTGGAGTTACGTTTATATAACTTTTCCATTAAGTATGACAGTTATACTGTCATTTTGAGTTAAAAAAAACTCTTTACAAACCTTACATTTTTTTTCCCAGTAAAACTCACAAAGATACATTTCTCCAGGCATTAATAGCCATTTAGCATGTTTTGTTTGGGAGTTATGTTTAGAAAAACTGTCATTTTGAATGTGGTAGTTATCCGTCATTATGATTAAAACCTATTTTTTGGATTTTTAATCCTTACCAAAATACCTGATTCTGGTAAAACTCACATAGATACAATATTACAGGCATTTTTAGACATAATGCATGTTTGGTTTTGGAGTTATGTTTATATACATTTTCCAGGCATTATTAGCCATTAATCATGTTTGGTTTAGGAGTTATGTTTAAATAACCGTCATATCAAATAATGCAGTTATACTTTCATTATGAGTAAAACCCAAGTTTTGTATTTGTAAACCTTACCAAAATACCTGATTTTGGTAAAACTCACATAGATTCAATATTACAGGCATTTTTAGACGGATTGCAAGTTTGGTTTTAGAGCTATGTGTATATAACTTTCATATTTAGTATGACAGTTATACTGTCAAATTGAGTAAAAAATAACAAACTTGTAATTTTACAAACCTTACAAAATATTTGTTTCCAGTAAAATTCACAGAGATACATTTTTCCAGGCATTATTAGTCATTTTGCATGTGTGGTTTAGGAGTTATGTTTAAATAGCTGTCAGATTGAATGTGACAGTATACTGTCATAGTGAGTAAAACCAATATTTTGTATTTGCAAAACTTACAAAAACAACTGATTCTAGTAAAACTCACATGGATACAATATTACAGGCATTTTTAGACATAATGCATGTTTGGTTTTGGAGTTATGTTTATACTACTTTTACATTTAGTATGACAGTTATACTGTCCATCCATCCATCCATTTTTTACCGCTTATTCCCTTCTCAGCTACAACCAGGCGGAAGGCGGGGTACACCCTGGAAAAGTCGCCACCTCATCATATTAAGTAAAACAAACTAAATTGTTTCTTTACAATCCTTACAAAATATGTTTTTCCAGTAATCTCACAAAGATACATTTCTCCAGGCATTATAGCCATTTTGCATATGTGGTTTGGTAGTTATGTTTAAATAACTGTCAAATTGAATGTGACAGTATACTATCATGGTGAGTAAAACCAATATTTTGTATTTGCAAACCTTACTACAACAATTGATTTTAGTAAAACTCGCATGGATACAAAATTACAGGCATTTTTAAACATAATGCATGTTTGGTTTTGGAGATATGTTTATATATTTTTTACATTTAGTATTACAGTTATACTGTCATATTGAGTAAAAAAAACTAACTTATGTCTTTATAAACCTTAAAAAAAAATGTTTCCAGTAAAACTCACAAAGATACATTTCTCCAGGCATTATTAGCCATTAACCATGTTTGGTTTGGAGTTATGTTTAAATAACTGTCATATTGAGTGTGGCAGATATACTGTCATTATGAGTAAAACCTATTTTTTATTTTTGTAAAATTACCAAAATAACTGATTCTGATAAAACTCACATGGATAAAATATTACAGGATTTTTTTAGACATAAAGCATGTTTCCATCATATTGAGTAAAAAAAACTGACTTGTGTCTAAACAAACCTTACAAAATATTTTTTTTCCAGTAAAACTCACAAAAATAAATTTCTCCAGTTATTATTAGCCATTTTGCATCTGTGGTTTAGAATTTGTGTTTAAATAACAGGCAGATTGAATGTGACAGTATACTTTCATAGTGAGTAAAACCTAATTTTGTATTTGTAAACCTTAACAAAATACCTGATTCTAGTAAAACTCACATAGATTCAATATTACAAGCATTTTTAGACGGATTGCATGTTTGGTATTGGAGTTATGTTTATATAACTTTTACATTTATTATGACAGTTATACAAACATATTGAATAAAAAAAACTATTTTGTGTCTTATCAAACCTTACAAAATATTTTTTTTCCCTGTAAAACTCACAAAGATACATTTCTCCAGGCATTATTAGCCCTTTTGCATGTGTGGTTTAGGAGTTATGTTAAAATAACCGTCATATTGAGGGTGGCAGTTATACTATCATTATGAGTAAAACCTAATTTTTGTATTTATAAACCTTACCAAAATTCCTTATTCTGGTAAAACTCACATAGATACAATATTACAGGCATTTTTAGACATAATCCATGTTTGGTTTTGGAGTTATGTTTATATACATTTTTCCAGGCATTATTAGCTATTTGTCATGTTTGGTTTAGGAGTTATGTTTGAATAACTGTTATTTTGAATATGGGAGTTATACTGTCATTATGAGTAAAACCCAAGTTTTGTATTTGTAAACCTTACCAAAATACCTGATTCTGGTGAAACTCATATAGATTCAATATTACAGGCAGTTTAAGACGGATTGCAAGTTTGGTTTAGGAATTTGGTTTTGGAATGATGTTTATATTACTTTTATATTTAGTTTGACAGTTATACCATCATATTGAGTAAAAAAAAAAAAAACTTTTGTCTTTACAAACCTTACAAAATATTTTTTTCTAGTAAAACTCACAAAGATACAATTCTCCAGGCATTATTAGCCATTTTGCATGTGTGGTTTAGGAGTTATGTTAACATAACCGTCATATTGAGGGCGGCAGATATACTGTCATTATGAGTAAAACCTAATTTTTGTATTTATAAACCTTACCAAAATTCTTTATACTGGTAAAACTCACATAGATACAATATTACAGGCATTTTTAGACATAATCCATGTTTGGTTTTGGAGTTATGTTTATATACATTTATCCAGGCATTATTAGCTATTTATCATGTTTGGTTTAGGAGTTATGTTTAAATAACTGTTATTTTGAATATGGGAGTTATACTGTCATTATGAGTAAAACCCAATTTTTGTATTTGTAAACCTTACCAAAATACCTGATTCTGGTAAAACTCACATAGATTCAATATTACAGGAAGTTTAAGACAGATTGCAAGTTTGGTTTTGGAGTTATGTTTATTTAACTTTCATATTTAGTATGACAGTTATACTGTCATATTAAGTAAAAAAACTAACTTGTTTCTTTACAAACCTTATAAAAATTAAAAAAATTCCAGAAAAACTCACAAAGATAAATTTTTCCAGGCATTATTAGCCATTTTGTAATTGTGGTTTAGGAGTTACAGTATGTTTAAATAACTGTCAGATTGAAAGTGACAGTATACTGTCATAGTGAGTAAAACCTATTTTTTGTATTTATAAACCTTACTAAAATTGCCTAATTCTGGTAAAAATCACATAGATACAATATTGCAGGCATTTTTAGACATAATGCATGTTTGGTTTTGGAGTTATGTTTATAAAACTTTTATATTTAGTATGACAGTTATACCATCCTATTGGGTAAAAAAAAAAAAACTTGTGTCTTTATAAACCTTACAAAAAAAAAATGTTCCCAGTAAAACTCACAAAGATACATTTCTCCAGGTATAATTAGCCATTTATCATGTTTGGTTTAGGAGTTATGTTTAAATAACTGTCATATTGAGTGTGGCAGTTATACTGTCATTATGAGTAAAATCTATTTTTTGTATTTGTAAACCTTACCAAAATACCTGATTCTGGTTAAACCCACATCGATACAATATTACAGGAATTTTTAGACATAAAGCATGTTTGGTTTTGGAGTTATGTTTATATAACTTTCATATTTAGTATGAAAGTTATACCATCATATTGAGTAAAAAACAACAAATATTTTGTATCTTTACAAACCTTACAAAATATTGTTTTCCAGTAAAACTCACAAATATACCTTTCTCTAGGCATTATTAGTCATTTTGCATTTGTGTTTTAGGAGTTATTAGGAGTAATTAACTGTCATATTGAGTGTGGCAGTTATACTGTCACTATGAGTAAAACCTTTTTTTTGTTTTTGTAAACCTTACCAAAATACCTGATTCTGATAAAACTCACATATATTCAATATTACAGGCATTTTTAGACGGATTGCATATTTGGTTTTGGAGTTGTGTTTATATAAAAGTTGTATAAACATAACTCCAAAACCAAACATGCATTATGTCTAAAAATGCCTGCAATATTGTATCTATGTGATTTTTACCAGAATCAGGTATTTTTTGTAAGGTTTACAAATACAAAAATTAGGTTTTACTCACTATGACAGTATACTGTCACATTCAATCTGACAGTTCTTTAAACATAACTCCTAAACTACACATTCAAAGTGACTAATAATGCCTGGAGAAATGTATCTCTGTGAATTTTTCTGGAAAATTTTTTTTTTTTAAAGTTTATAAAAACACAAGTTAGTTTTTTTTACTCAATATGACAGTATAACTGTCATACTACATATTAAAGTTAAATAGACATAACTCCAAAACCAAACTTGCAGTCTGTCTAAAAATGCCTGTAATATTGAATCTATGTGAGTTTTACCAGAATCAGGTATTTTGGTAAGTTTTACAAATACAAAAATTATGTTTTACTCATAATGACAGTATAACTGCCACATTCAAAATGACAGTTATTTAAACATAACTCCTAAACCAAACATGCTAAATGGCTAATAATGCCCAGAGAAAGGAATCTTTGTGACTTTTACTGAGAAAAAAAGAATTTGTAAGGTTTATAAAGACACAAGTTAGTTTGTTTTACTCAATATGATGGTATAACTGTCATACTAAATATAAAAGTTATATAAACATAACTCCAAAACCAAACATGCATTATGTCTGAAAATTATTGTTATATTGTATCTATGTGAGTTTAACCAGAATCAGGTATTTAGGTAAGGTTTACATATACACAAATTAGGTTTTACTCATAATGACAGTATAACTGCCTCATTCAAAATGACAGTTATGTAAACATAACTCCTAAACCACTCATGCAAAATGGTTAATAAATCCTGAAAAATTAGTTTTTTTTACTCAATATGACAGTAATACTGTCATACTAAATGTGAAAGTTATATAAATATAACCCCAAAACCAAACATGCATTATGTATAAAAATGCCTGTTATATTGTATCCATGTGAGTTTTACTAGAATAAGTTGTTTTTGTAAGTTTTGCATATACAAAATACAGGTTTTACTCACTATGACAGTATACTCTCACATTCAATCTGACAGTTATTTAAACATAACTCCTAAACCACACATGCAAATTGGTTAATAATGCCTGGAGAAATGTATCTTTGTGAGTTTTACTTAATATGACAATATAAATGTCATACTAAATATTAAAGTTATATAAACATAACTCCAAAACCAAACATGCAATCCGTCTAAAAATGCCTGTAATATTGAATCTATGTGAGTTTAATTAGAATCAGGTATGTTGGTAAGGTTTACAAATACAAAAATTAGGTTTTACTCATAATGACAGATAACTGCCACATTCAAAATGACAGTTATTTAAACATAACTTCCTACCACACATGCAAAAATGCTAATAATGCCTAAAACAATGCATCCTTGTGAGTTTTACTCGAACATATGCTTTTTTAAGGCTTGCAATTACAAAAAGTAGTTGTTTACTCAATATGACAGCAATGTTCTTAAAATCCTCTAATAATGCGGAAAAAGCAATACAAATGTTTTTCAACATAATTCCTAAACCAAACATGCAAAATTTCTAATAAAGCCTGTAGACATGTGTCTTTGTTAGTTTTACTAGGAAACATATATTTTGTAAGGTTTGCAAAGTTGCAAGTTAGTTTTTTTAATTCAATATGACTGTATAACTTTCATACTAAATATGAAAGTTACATAATTCCAAAACTAAACATGCATTATGTTTAAAAATGCCTAAAATATTGTATCTATGTGAGTTTTACCAGAATCAGGTAATTTGGTAAGGTTTACAAATACAAAAATTAGGTTTTACTCATAATGACAGTATAACTTCTCTAATCAATTTGACATTTATTTAAACATAACTTCCTAACCACACATGCAAAAAGGCTAATAAAGCCTAAAACAATGCAGCCTTGTGAGTTTTACTCGAAAAATATGCTTTTTAAGACTGGCAATTACAAAAAGTAGTTTTTTTGCTCAATATGACAGTGATGTTTTTAAAATCCTGATATAATGCGAAAAAAGCAATACAAGAGTTTTTCAACATAATTCCTAAACCAAACATGCATTATGTCTTAAAAAGCCTATAATATTGTATCCAGGTGAGTTTTATTAGAATCATATGTTTTTGTAAGGTTTGCAAATACAACATTTTGGTTTTACTCACTATGACAGTATACTGTCACATTCAATCTAAAGTTAAAAGTTAAAGTACCAATGATTGTCACACACACACTAGGTGTGGCGAGATTATTCTCTGCATTTGACCCATCACCCTTGATCACCCCCTGGGAGGTGAGGGGAGCAGTGGGCAGCAGCGGTGGCCGCGCCCGGGAATTATTTTGGTGATTTAACCCCCAATTCCAACCCTTGATGCTGAGTGCCAAGCAGGGAGGTAATGGGTCCCATTTTTATAGTCTTTGGTATGACTCGGCCGGGGTTTGAACTCACAACCTACCGATCTCAGGGCGGACACTCTAACCACTAGGCCACTGAGTAGGTAAGTCTGACTGTTATTTAAACATAAATTCTAAACCACAGATTCAAAATGACTAATAATGCCTGGAGAAATTTATTTTTGTGAGTTTTACTGGGAAAAAAAATATTTTGTAAGGTTTGTTTGGACATAAGTTAGTTTTTTTTACTCAATATGATGGTATAACTGTCTTACTAAATTTGAAAGAAGTATAAACATAACTTCAAAACCAAACATGCAATCCGTCTAAAAATGCCTGTAGTATTGAATCTATGTGAGTTTTACCAGAATCAGGTATTTTGGTAAGGCTTACAAATACAAAAATTTGGTTTTACCCATATTGACAGTAAAACTGCCACGTTCAAAATGACAGTTACTTAAACATAACTCCTAAACCAAACATGCTAAATGGCTAATAATGACTGGAGAAATGCATCTTTGTGAGTTTTACTGAAAAAAAAGGTAGTTTTTACTCTATATGACAGTATAACTGTCATACTAAATGTAAAATGTATATAAACAAAACTCCAAAACCAAACATGCATTATGTCTAAAAATGCCTGTAACATTGTATCCATGTGAGTTTTACTAGAATCAGTTGTTTTTTTAAGGTTTGCAAATACAAAATATTGGTTTTACTCACTATGACAGTATGTTGTCACATTCAATCTGGCAGATATTTAAACATAACTCCTAAACCACACATACAAAATGACTAATAATGCCTGGGGAAATGTATCTTTGTGAGTTTTACTGAAAAAAAAAAAAAATTTGTAAGGTTTGTAAAGACACAAGTTAGTTTTTTTTACTCAATATGACAGATAACTGTCATACTAAATATGAAAGTTATATAAACATAACTCCAAAACCAAGGTTTGCAAATACAAAATATTGGTTTTACTCACTATGACAGTATGTTGTCACACTCAATATGACAGTTATTTAAATATAACTCCTAAACCACACATGCAAAATGGCTAATAATGCTTGGAAAAATGTATATTTGTGAGTTTTACTGGAAAAAAAAATTGTAAGGTTTGTAAAGACAGAAGTTATTTTTTTTACTCAATATGACATTATAACTGTCATACTAAATGTAAAAGTTATATAAACTTAACTCCAAAACCAAACATGCATTATATCTAAAAATGCCTGTAATTTTGTGTCTATGTGAGTTTTACTAGAATCAGTTGTTTTTGTAAGGTTTTCAAATACAAAATATTGGTTTTACTCACTATAACAGTATACTGATGTCATATTGAGTAAAAAAAAAAAAAAAACTTTTTATTTAATATGACAAACCTTACAAAATATTTTTTTCCAGAAAAATTCACAGAGATACATTTCTCCAGGCATTCATAGTCATTTTGAATGTGTGGTTTAGGAGTTATGTTTAAATAACTGTCAGATTGAATGTGACAGTATACTGTGAGTGAGTATAAACAATATTTTGTATTTGCAAAACTTACAAAAACAACTGATTCTAGTAAAACTCACATGGATACATCATTTCAGGCATTTTTAGACAACATGCATGTTTGGTTTTGGAGTTACGTTTATATAACTTTTCCATTAAGTATGACAGTTATACTGTCATTTTGAGTTAAAAAAAACTCTTTACAAACCTTAAATTTTTTTTCCCAGTAAAACTCACAAAGATACATTTCTCCAGGCATTAATAGCCATTTAGCATGTTTTGTTTAGGAGTTATGTTTAGAAAAACTGTCATTTTGAATGTGGTAGTTATCCGTCATTATGATTAAAATCTATTTTTTTTATTTGTAATCCTTACCAAAATACCTGATTCTGGTAAAACTCACATAGATACAATATTACAGGCATTTTTAGACATAATGCATGTTTGGTTTTGGAGTTATGTTTATATACATTTTTCCAGGCATTATTAGCCATTAATCATGTTTGGTTTAGGAGTTATGTTTAAATAACCGTCATATCAAATAATGCAGTTATACTGTCATTATGAGTAAAACCCAAGTTTTGTATTTGTAATCCTTACCAAAATACCTGATTTTGGTAAAACTCACATAGATTCAATATTACAGGCATTTTTAGACGGATTGCAAGTTTGGTTTTAGAGTTATGTGTATATAACTTTCATATTTAGTATGACAGTGATACTGTCAAATTGAGTAAAAAATAACAAACTTGTAATTTTACAAACCTTACAAAATATTTTTTTCCAGTAAAATTCACAGAGATACATTTTTCCAGGCATTATTAGTCATTTTGCATGTGTGGTTTAGGAGTTATGTTTAAATAGCTGTCAGATTGAATGTGACAGTATACTGTCATAGTGACTAAAACCAATATTTTGTATTTGCAAAACTTACAAAAACAACTGATTCTAGTAAAACTCACATGGATACAATATTACAGGCATTTTTAGACATAATCCATGTTTGGTTTTGGAGTTATGTTTACATACATTTTTCCAGGCATTATTAGCTATTTATCATGTTTGGTTTAGGAGTTATGTTTAAATAACTGTTATTTTGAATATGGCAGTTATACTGTCATTATGAGTAAAACCCAATTTTTGTATTTGTAAACCTTACCAAAATACCAGATTCTGGTAAAACTCACATAGATTCAATATTACAGGAAGTTGAAGACAGATTGCAAGTTTGGTTTTGGAGTTATGTTTATTTAACTTTCATATTTAGTATGACAGTTATACTGTCATATTAAGTAAAAAAAAACTAACTTGTTTCTTTACAAACCTTATAAAAAAAAAAATAATTCCTGAAAAACTCACAAAGATACATTTTTCCAGGCATTATTAGCCATTTTGTAATTGTGGTTTAGGAGTTACAGTATGTTTAAATAACTGTCAGATTGAATGTGACATTATACTGTCATAGTGAGTAAAACCTATTTTTTGTATTTATAAACCTTACCAAAATTGCCTAATTCTGGTAAAAATCACATAGATACAATATTGCAGGCATTTTTAGACATAATGCATGTTTGGTTTTGGAGTTATGTTTATAAAACTTTTATATTTAGTATGACAGTTATACCATCCTATTGAGTAAAAAAAAAAAAACTTGTGTCTTTATAAACCTTACAAAAAAAAATGTTCCCAGTAAAACTCACAAAGATACATTTCTCCAGGCATAATTAGCCATTTATCATGTTTGGTTTAGGAGTTATGTTTAAATAACTGTCATATTGAGTGTGGCAGTTATACTGTCCTTATGAGTAAAACCTATTTTTTGTATTTGTAAACTTTACCAAAATACCTGATTCTGGTAAAACCCACATTGATACAATATTACAGGAATTTTTAGACATAAAGCATGTTTGGTTTTGGAGTTATGTTTATATAACTTTCATATTTAGTATGAAAGTTTTACCATAATATTGAGTAAAAAACAAAAACTAATTTGTATCTTTACAAACCTTACAAAATATTGTTTTCCAGTAAAATTCACAAATATACCTTTCTCCAGGCATTATTAGTCATTTTGCATTTGTGTTTTAGGAGTTATGTTCAATTAACTGTCATATTGAGTGTGGCAGTTATACTGTCACTATGAGTAAAACCAAATTTTTGTTTTTGTAAACCTTACCAAAATACCTGATTCTGATAAAACTCACATATATTCAATATTACAGGCATTTTTAGACGAATTGCATATTTGGTTTTGGAGTTGTGTTTATATAACTTTCATATATAGTATGACAGCTATACTGTTAAATTGTGTAAAAAAAAAAAACTAACTCGTGTCTTTACCAAAATACCTGATTCTGGTAAAACTCATATAGATTTAATATTACAGGCAGTTTAAGACGGATTGCAAGTTTGGTTTAGGAGTTAGTTTTTGGAATTATGTTTATATTAATTTTATATTTAGTTTGACAGTTATACCATCATATTCAGTAAAAAAAAAATAACTTTTGTCTTTACAAACATTACAAAATAGTTTTTTCTAGTAAAATTCACAAAGATACATTTCTCCAGGCAATATTAGTTATTTAGCATGTTTGGTTTAGGAGTTGTGTTTAAATAACTGTTATTTTGAATATGGCAGTTATACTGTCATTATGAGTAAAACCCAATTTTTGTATTTGTAAACCTTACCAAAATACCAGATTCTGGTAAAACTCACATAGATTCAATATTACAGGAAGTTGAAGACAGATTGCAAGTTTGGTTTTGGAGTTATGTCTATTTAACTTTCATATTTAGTATGACAGTTATACTGTCATATTAAGTAAAAAAAACTAACTTGTTTCTTTACAAACCTTATAAAAAAAAAAAAAAATTCCAGAAAAACTCACAAAGATAAATTTTTCCAGGCATTATTACCCATTTTGTAATTGTGGTTTAGGAGTTACAGTATGTTTAAATAACTGTCAGATTGAATGTGACAGTATACTGTCATAGTGAGTAAAACCTATTTTTTGTATTTATAAACCTTACCAAAATTGCCTAATTCTGGTAAAAATCACATAGATACAATATTGCAGGCATTTTTAGACATAATGCATGTTTGGTTTTGGAGTTATATTTATAAAACTTTTATATTTAGTATGACAGTTATACCATCCTATTGCGTAAAAAAAAAATAACTTGTGTCTTTATAAACCTTACAAAAAAAATGTTCCCAGTAAAACTCACAAAGATACATTTCTCCAGGCATAATTAGCCATTTATTATGTTTGGTTTAGGAGTTATGTTTAAATAACTGTCATATTGAGTGTGGCAGTTATACTGTCATTATGAGTAAAACCTATTTTTTGTATTTGTAAACTTTACCAAAATACCTGATTCTGGTAAAACCCACATTGATACAATATTACAGGAATTTTTAGACATAAAGCATGTTTGGTTTTGGAGTTATGTTTATATAACTTTCATATTTAGTATGAAAGTTTTACCATAATATTGAGTAAAAAACAAAAACTAATTTGTATCTTTACAAACCTTACAAAATATTGTTTTCCAGTAAAATTCACAAATATACCTTTCTCCAGGCATTATTAGTCATTTTGCATTTGTGTTTTAGGAGTTATGTTCAATTAACTGTCATATTGAGTGTGGCAGTTATACTGTCACTATGAGTAAAACCTAATTTTTGTTTTTGTAAACCTTACCAAAATACCTGATTCTGATAAAACTCACATATATTCAATATTACAGGCATTTTTAGACGGATTGCATATTTGGTTTTGGAGTTGTGTTTATATAACTTTCATATATAGTATGACAGCTATACTGTTAAATTGTGTAAAAAAAAAAAAATAACTCGTGTCTTTACCAAAATACCAGATTCTGGTAAAACTCATATAGATTTAATATTACAGGCAGTTTAAGACGGATTGCAAGTTTGGTTTAGGAGTTAGTTTTTGGAATTATGTTTATATTAATTTTATATTTAGTTTGACAGTTATACCATCATATTCAGTAAAAAAAAATAACTTTTGTCTTTACAAACATTACAAAATATTTTTTTCTGGTAAAATTCACAAAGATACATTTCTCCAGGCAATATTAGTTATTTAGCATGTTTGGTTTAGGAGTTGTGTTTAAATAACTGTTATTTTGAATATGGCAGTTATACTGTCATTATGAGTAAAACCCAAGTTGTGTATTTGTAAACCTTACCAAAATACCTGATTCTGGTGAAACTCATATAGATTCAATATTACAGGCAGTTTAAGACGGATTGCAAGTTTGGTTTAGGAGTTTGGTTTTGGAATGATGTTTATATTACTTTTATATTTAGTTTGACAGTTAAACCATCATATTGAGTAAAAAAAAAAAAACTTTTGTCTTTACAAACCTTACAAAATATTTTTTTCTAGTAAAACTCACAAAGATACAATTCTCCAGGCATTATTAGCCATTTTGCATGTGTAGTTTAGGAGTTATGTTAACATAACCGTCATATTGAGGGCGGCAGTTATACTGTCATTATGAGTAAAACCTAATTTTTGTATTTATAAACCTTACCAAAATTCTTTATTCTGGTAAAACTCACATAGATACAATATTACAGGCATTTTTAGACATAATCCATGTTTGGTTTTGGAGTTATGTTTACATACATTTTTCCAGGCATTATTAGCTATTTATCATGTTTGGTTTAGGAGTTATGTTTAAATAACTGTTATTTTGAATATGGCAGTTATACTGTCATTATGAGTAAAACCCAATTTTTGTATTTGTAAACCTTACCAAAATACCAGATTCTGGTAAAACTCACATAGATTCAATATTACAGGAAGTTGAAGACAGATTGCAAGTTTGGTTTTGGAGTTATGTTTATTTAACTTTCATATTTAGTATGACAGTTATACTGTCATATTAAGTAAAAAAAAACTAACTTGTTTCTTTACAAACCTTATAAAAAAAATAAAAATTCCTGAAAAACTCACAAAGATACATTTTTCCAGGCATTATTAGCCATTTTGTAATTGTGGTTTAGGAGTTACAGTATGTTTAAATAACTGTCAGATTGAATGTGACATTATACTGTCATAGTGAGTAAAACCTATTTTTTGTATTTATAAACCTTACCAAAATTGCCTAATTCTGGTAAAAATCACATAGATACAATATTGCAGGCATTTTTAGACATAATGCATGTTTGGTTTTGGAGTTATGTTTATAAAACTTTTATATTTAGTATGACAGTTATACCATCCTATTGAGTAAAAAAAAAATAACTTGTGTCTTTATAAACCTTACAAAAAAAAATGTTCCCAGTAAAACTCACAAAGATACATTTCTCCAGGCATAATTAGCCATTTATCATGTTTGGTTTAGGAGTTATGTTTAAATAACTGTCATATTGAGTGTGGCAGTTATACTGTCCTTATGAGTAAAACCTATTTTTTGTATTTGTAAACTTTACCAAAATACCTGATTCTGGTAAAACCCACATTGATACAATATTACAGGAATTTTTAGACATAAAGCATGTTTGGTTTTGGAGTTATGTTTATATAACTTTCATATTTAGTATGAAAGTTTTACCATAATATTGAGTAAAAAACAAAAACGAATTTGTATCTTTACAAACCTTACAAAATATTGTTTTCCAGTAAAATTCACAAATATACCTTTCTCCAGGCATTATTAGTCATTTTGCATTTGTGTTTTAGGAGTTATGTTCAATTAACTGTCATATTGAGTGTGGCAGTTATACTGTCACTATGAGTAAAACCTAATTTTTGTTTTTGTAAACCTTACCAAAATACCTGATTCCGATAAAACTCACATATATTCAATATTACAGGCATTTTTAGACGAATTGCATATTTGGTTTTGGAGTTGTGTTTATATAACTTTCATATATAGTATGACAGCTATACTGTTAAATTGTGTAAAAAAAAAAACTAACTCGTGTCTTTACCAAAATACCTGATTCTGGTAAAACTCATATAGATTTAATATTACAGGCAGTTTAAGACGGATTGCAAGTTTGGTTTAGGAGTTAGTTTTTGGAATTATGTTTATATTAATTTTATATTTAGTTTGACAGTTATACCATCATATTCAGTAAAAAAAAAATAACTTTTGTCTTTACAAACATTACAAAATAGTTTTTTCTAGTAAAATTCACAAAGATACATTTCTCCAGGCAATATTAGTTATTTAGCATGTTTGGTTTAGGAGTTGTGTTTAAATAACTGTTATTTTGAATATGGCAGTTATACTGTCATTATGAGTAAAACCCAAGTTTTGTATTTGTAAACCTTACCAAAATACCTGATTCTGGTGAAACTCATATAGATTCAATATTACAGGCAATTTAAGACGGATTGCAAGTTTGGTTTAGGAGTTTGGTTTTGGAATGATGTTTATATTACTTTTATATTTAGTTTGACAGTTAAACCATCATATTGAGTAAAAAAACAAAAAACTTTTGTCTTTACAAACCTTACAAAATATTTTTTTCTAGTAAAACTCACAAAGATACAATTCTCCAGGCATTATTAGCCATTTTGCATGTGTAGTTTAGGAGTTATGTTAACATAACCGTCATATTGAGGGCGGCAGTTATACTGTCATTATGAGTAAAACCTAATTTTTGTATTTATAAACCTTACCAAAATTCTTTATTCTGGTAAAACTCACATGGATACAATATTACAGGCATTTTTAGACATAATCCATGTTTGGTTTTGGAGTTATGTTTACATACATTTTTCCAGGCATTATTAGCTATTTATCATGTTTGGTTTAGGAGTTATGTTTAAATAACTGTTATTTTGAATATGGCAGTTATACTGTCATTATGAGTAAAACCCAATTTTTGTATTTGTAAACCTTACCAAAATACCAGATTCTGGTAAAACTCACATAGATTCAATATTACAGGAAGTTGAAGACAGATTGCAAGTTTGGTTTTGGAGTTATGTTTATTTAACTTTCATATTTAGTATGACAGTTATACTGTCATATTAAGTAAAAAAAAAACTAACTTGTTTCTTTACAAACCTTATAAAAAAAAAAAAAATTCCTGAAAAACTCACAAAGATACATTTTTCCAGGCATTATTAGCCATTTTGTAATTGTGGTTTAGGAGTTACAGTATGTTTAAATAACTGTCAGATTGAATGTGACAGTATACTGTCATAGTGAGTAAAACCTATTTTTTGTATTTATAAACCTTACCAAAATTGCCTAATTCTGGTAAAAATCACATAGATACAATATTGCAGGCATTTTTAGACATAATGCATGTTTGGTTTTGGAGTTATGTTTATAAAACTTTTATATTTAGTATGACAGTTATACCATCCTATTGAGTAAAAAAAAAATAACTTGTGTCTTTATAAACCTTACAAAAAAAAATGTTCCCAGTAAAACTCACAAAGATACATTTCTCCAGGCATAATTAGCCATTTATCATGTTTGGTTTAGGAGTTATGTTTAAATAACTGTCATATTGAGTGTGGCAGTTATACTGTCATTATGAGTAAAACCTATTTTTGGTATTTGTAAACTTTACCAAAATACCTGATTCTGGTAAAACCCACATCGATACAATATTACAGGAATTTTTAGACATAAAGCATGTTTGGTTTTGGAGTTATGTTTATATAACTTTCATATTTAGTATGAAAGTTTTACCATAATATTGAGTAAAAAACAAAAACTAATTTGTATCTTTACAAACCTTACAAAATATTGTTTTCCAGTAAAATTCACAAATATACCTTTCTCCAGGCATTATTAGTCATTTTGCATTTGTGGTTTAGGAGTTATGTAATAACTGTCATATTGAGTGTGGCAGTTATACTGTCACTATGAGTAAAACCTAATTTTTGTTTTTGTAAACCTTACCAAAATACCTGATTCTGATAAAACTCACATATATTCAATATTACAGGCATTTTTAGACGGATTGCATATTTGGTTTTGGAGTTGTGTTTATATAACTTTCATATATAGTATGACAGCTATACTGTTAAATTGTGTAAAAAAAAAAAACTAACTCGTGTCTTTACCAAAATACCTGATTCTGGTAAAACTCATATAGATTTAATATTACAGGCAGTTTAAGACGGATTGCAAGTTTGGTTTAGGAGCTAGTTTTTGGAATTATGTTTATATTAATTTTATATTTAGTTTGACAGTTATACCATCATATTCAGTAAAAAAAAATAACTTTTGTCTTTACAAACATTACAAAATAGTTTTTTTCACGTAAAATTCACAAAGATACATTTCTCCAGGCAATATTAGTTATTTAGCATGTTTGGTTTAGGAGTTGTGTTTAAATAACTGTTATTTTGAATATGGCAGTTATACTGTCATTATAAGTAAAACCCAATTTTTTTATTTGTAAACCTTACCTAAATACCTGATTCTGGTAAAACTCACATAGATTCAATATTACAGGCATTTTTAGACGTATTGCAAGTTTGGTTTTGGAGTTATGTTTATTTAACTTTCATATTTAGTATGACAGTTATACTGTCATATTAAGTAAAAAAAATTAACTTGTGTCTTTACAAACCTTATAAAAAAAAATTTTTTTCCAGGAAAACTCACAAAGATACATTTCTCCAGGCATTATTAGCCATTTTGTATTTGTGGTTTAGGAGTTATGTTTAAATAACTGTCAGATTGAATGTGACAGTATACTGTCATTATGAGTAAAACCTAATTTTTGTATTTGTAAACCTTACCAAAAATACCTGATTCTGGTAAAAATCACATAGATACAATATTGCAGGCATTTTTAGACATAATGCATGTTTGGTTTTGGAGTTATGTTTATACAACTTTCATATTTAGTATGACAGTTCTACCATCATATTAAGTAGAAAAAAAAAAAACTTGTGTCTTTATAAACCTTACAATTTTTTTCTCCCCAAAACTCACAAAGATACATTTCTCCAGGCATAATTAGCCATTTATCATGTTTGGTTTCGGAGTTATCTTTAAATAACTGTCATATTGAGTGTGGCAGTTATTGTATTGTGTGTCATTATAAAAACAAAACTATTTTTTGTATTTGTATACCTTACCAAAATACCTGGTTCTGGTAAAACCCACACCGATACAATATTAAAGGAATTTTTAGACATAAAGCATGTTTGGTTTTGGAGTTATGTTTATATAACTTTCATAATTAGTATGACAGTTATACCATCATATTGAGTAAAAAAACCTAATTTGTTTCTTTACAAATCTTACAAAATATTGTTTTCCAGTAAAATTCACAAATATACATTTCTCTAGGCATTATTAGTCATTTTGCATTTGTGTTTTAGGAGTTATGTTTAATTAACTGTCATATTGAGTGTGGCAGTTATATTGTCACTATGAGTAAAACCTAATTTTTGCATTCGTAAACCTTACCAAAATACCTGAATCTGATAAAACTCACATATATTCAATATTACAGGCATTTTTAGACGGATTGCATATTTGGTTTTGGAATTATGTTTATATAACTTTCATATATAGTATGACAGCTAAACTGTTAAATTGTGTAAAAAAAAAACTAACTTGTGTCTTTACAAACCTTACAAAATATTTTTTCCAGTAAAACTCACAAAGATACATTCCTCAAGGCATTATTAGCCATTTTGTCAATATACTGTCATTATGAGTAAAACTAATATTTTGTATTTGTAAAACTTACAAAAACAACTGATTATAGTAAAACTCACATTGATACAAAATTATAAGCATTTTTAAACACAATGCATGTTTGGTGACAGTCAATGTGGCAGTTATACTGTCATTATGAGTAAAACCTAATTTTTGTAATTGTAAACCTTACCAAAATACCTGATTCTGGTAAACCTCACATAGATACAATATTACAGGCATTTTTAGACATAATGTATGTTTGGTTTTGGAGTTATATTTATATAACTTTCATATTTAGTATGACAGTATACCATCATATTAAATAAAAAAAACTAACTTGTGTCTTTATAAACCTTACAAAATATTGTTTTCCAGTAAAATTCACAAATATACATTTCTCTAGGCATTATTAGTCATTTTGCATTTGTGTTTTAGGAGTTATGTTTAAATAACTGTCATATTGAGTCTGGCAGTTATACTGTCACTATGAGTAAAACCTAATTTTTTGATTTGTTAACCTTACCAAAATACCTGATTCTGATAAAACTTACATATAATAAATATTACAGACATTTTTAGACGGATTGCATGTTTGGGTTTGGAGTTATGTTTATAAAACTTTCATATATAGTATGACAGCTATACTGTAAAATTAAGTTAAAAAAAAAAACAACTAACGTATGTGTTTACAAACCTTACAAAATATTTGTTTCAGTAAAATTCACAAATATACATTCCTCCAGGCATTATTAGCCATTTTGTCAGATTGATTGTGACAGTAAACTCTCATTATGAGTAAAACTAATATTTTGTATTTGTAAACCTTACAAAAACAACTGATTCTAGTAAAACTCACATGGATACAAAATTATAAGCATTTTTAGACATAATGCATGTTTGGTTTTGGAGTTATGTTTAAATAATTGTCATATTGAATGTGGCAGTATACTGTCATTATGAGTAAAACCTAACGTTTATATTTGTCAACCTTACCAAAATACCTGATTCTGGTAAAACTCAAAAAGATACAATATTACAGGCATTTTCAGACTAAATGCATTTTGGTTTTGGAGTTATGTGTATATAACTTTCATATTTAGTATGACAGTTATACCATCATATTAAATAAAATAAAAAAACGTGTGTCTTTATAATCCTTACACATTATTTTTTTCCAGTAAAACTCACAAAGACAAATTTCTCCAGGCATTATTAGTCATTTATCATGTTTGGTTTAGGAGTCATTTTTAAATAACTGTCATATCAAATGTTGCAGTTATACTGTCATTATGAGTAAAACACAAGTTTTGTATTTGTAAACCTTACCAAAATACCTGATTCTGGCAAAACTCACATAGATTCAATATAACAGGCAGTTTAAGACATATTGCAAGTTTGGTTTAGGAGTTTGGTTTTGGAATTATGTTTATCTAACTTTCATCTTTAGTATGACAGTCATCATATTGAGTAAAAAAAACAAATAACTTTTTTCTTTACAAACCTTACAAAATATTTTTTTTCTAGTAAAACTCACAAAGATTCATTTCTCCAGGCATTATTAGCCATTTAGCATATTTGGTTTAGGAGTTAAGTTTAAATAACTGTTATTTTGAATAGGGCAGTTATACTGTCATTATGAGTTAAACACAATTTTTGTATTTGTAAACCATACCAAAATAACTGATTCTGGTAAAACTAACATACCTGTATATTCAATATTACAGGCATTTTTAGACGGATTTGCAAGTTGTGGTTTTGGTGTTATATTTATTCAACTTTCATATTTAGTATGACAGTTATACTGTCATATTGAGTAAAAAAAAAGCTAACTTGTGTCTTTACAAAACTTACCAACTTTTTTTTCCCTGTAAAACTTACAAAGATACATTTCTCCAGGCAATATTTGACATTTTGCTTATGGTTTAGGAGTTATGTTTAAATAACAGTCAGATTGATTATGACAGTATACTGTCATAATAGTTTTTTACTCAATATGCCAGCATTGTTCTTAAAATCCTGAGATAATGCAAAAAAAGCAAAAAAAATGTTTTTCAACATAAATCCTACACCAAACATGCAACATGTCTAATAATGCCTGACGACATGTATCTTTATTAGTTTTACTAGAAAATGTATCTTTTGTAAGTTTTGCAACGACGCAAGTTAGTTTTTTTAATTCAATATAACAGTATAACTGTCAAACTGAATGTAAAAGTTATATAAACATAACTCCAAAACTGAACATGCATTGTGTCTAAAAATAACGAAAATATTGTATCTATGTGAATTTTACCAGATTAAGGTAATTTGGTAAGGTTTACAAATACAAAAATTGGGTTTTTGTCATAATGACAATATAACTGCTAAATTCAATTTGACAGTTATTTAAACATAACTTCCTAACCACACATGCAAATAGGCTAATAAAGCCTAAAACAATGCATCCTTGTGAGTTTAACTCGAAACATTTGCTATTTTAAGGCTTGCAAACACAAAAAGTAGTTTTTTACTCATTATGACAGTAATGTTCTTAAAATCCTGAGATAATGCGAAATAAGCAATAAAAATTTTTTTCAACATAATTCCTACACCAAACACGCAACATGTCTAATAATGCTTGATGATATGCATCTTGGTTAGTTTTACTAGAAACATTTTCTTTTGTAAGTTTTGCAAAGAGGCAAGTTAGTTTTTTCAATTCAATATGAGAAGTATAACTGTCAAACCAAATATGAAAGTTATATAAACATAACTCCAAAATTGAACATGTATTATGTGTAAAAATGCCTAAAATATTGTATCAATGTGAGTTTTACAAGAATCAGTTAATTTGGTAAGGAGTACAATTACATAAATTAGGGGTTTACTCATAATGACAGATAACTGCTACATTCAATTTGACAGTTATTTAAACATATCTTCCTAACCACACATGCAAAATAGGCTAATAAAGCCTAAAACAATGCATCCTCGTGAGTTTTACTCGAAACATATGCTATTTTAAGGCTTGCAAACACAAAAAGTAGTTTTTTACTCATTATGACAGTAATGTTCTGAAAATCCTGAGATAATGCGAAATAAGCAATAAAAATGTTTTTCAACATAATTCCTACACCAAACATGCAACATGTCTAATATTACTTAAAGATATGTATCTTTGTTAGTTTTACTAGAAACATTATCTTTTGTAAGTTTTGCAAAGAGGCAAGTTAGTTTTTTTATTTCAATATTACAGTATAACTGTCATACCAAATATGAAATATATATAAACATAACTCCAAAATTGAACATGCATTATGTCTAAAAATGCCTGTAATATTGTATATATGTGAGTTACACCAGAATCAGGTAATTTGGTAAGGTTTACAAATACGAAATTTTTTTTTTTTCATAATGACAGTATAACTGCTACATTCAATTTGACTGTTATTTAAACAAAACTTCCTAATCACACATGCAATTAGGTTAATAAAGCCTAAAACAATGCATCCTTGTGAGTTTTATTTGAAACATTTGCTATTTTAAGGCTTGCAAACACAAAAAGTAGTTTTTTACTCATTATGACAGTAATGTTCTTAAAATCCTGAGATAATGCGAAATAAGCATTAAAAATGTTTTTCAACATAATTCCTACACCAAACATGCAACATGTCTAATAACGCCTGGATACATGTATCCTTGTTAGTTTCACTAGAAAACATATCTTTTGTAACTTTTGGAATGACAAAAGGTAGTTTTTTTAAATTCAATCTGACAGCATAACTGTCATACCAAATGTAAAAGTTATATAAACATAACTCCAAAACTGAACTTGCATTATGTCCAAAAATGCCTGTAATATTGTATCTATGTGAGTTACACAAGAATCAGGTAATTTGGTAAGGTTTACAAATACAAAAATTTTTTTTTTTCATAATGACTAACTACTACATTCAACTAAACTGTTATTTAAACATAACTTCATAATCAGACATGCAAATAGGTTAATGAAGCCTAAAACAATGCAACTTTTTGAGTTTTACTCGAAACATATGCTATTTTAAGGCTTGCAAACACAAAAAGTAGTTTTTTAATCATTATGACAGTAATGTTCTTAAAATCCTGAGATAATGCGAAATAAGCAATAAAAATGTTTTTTTAACATAATTCCTACACCAAACATGTTACATGTCTAATAATGCGTGAAGATATGTATCTTTGTTAGTTTTACTAGAAAAATTATCTTTTGTAAGTTTTGCAAAGAGGCAAGTTAGTTTTATTTAATTCAATATGACAGTATAATTGTCATACCAAATATGAAATATATATAATCATAACTCCAAAATTGAACATGCATTTTGTCTAAAAATGCCTAAAATATTGTATCTATGTGAGTTACACCAGAATCAGGTAATTTGGTAAGGTTTACAAATACAAAAGTTTTTTTTTTTCATAATGACAGTATAACTGCTACATTCAATTTGACTGTTATTTAAACAAAACTTCCTAATCACACATGCAAATAGGTTAATAAAGCCTAAAACAATACATCCTTGTGAGTTTTACTCGAAACATTTGCTATTTTAAGGTTTGCAAACACAAAAAGTAGTTTTTTACTCATTATGACAGTAATGTTCTTAAAATCCTGAGATAATGCGAAATAAGCAATAAAAATGTTTTTCAACATAATTCCTACACCAAACATGCAACATGTCTAATAATGCTTGAAGATATGCATCTTTGTTAGTTTTACTAGAAAAATTATCTTTTGTAAGTTTTGCAAAGTGGCAAGTTTGTTTTTTTAATTCAATATGACAGTATAACTGTCATACCAAATATGAAAGTTATATAAACATAACTCCAAAAATGAACATGCATTATGTCTAAAAATAACTAACATATTCTATCTATGTGAGTTTACAAGAATCAGTTCATTTGGTAAGGTGTACAATTACAAACATTAGGGGTTTACTCGTAATGACAGTTAACTGTTAAGTTCAATTTGACTGTTATTTAAACATAACTCCCTAACCACACATGCAAAATAGATTAATAAAGCCTAAAACAATGCATCTTTTTGAGTTTTACTCGAAACATATGCTATTTTAAGGCTTGCAAACACAAAAAGTAGTTTTTTAATCATTATGACAGTAATGTTCTTAAAATCCTGAGATAATGCGAAATAAGCAATAAAAATGTTTTTTAACATAATTCCTACACCAAACATGTTACATGTCTAATAATGCGTGAAGATATGTATCTTTGTTAGTTTTACTAGAAAAATTATCTTTTGTAAGTTTTGCAAAGAGGCAAGTTAGTTTTATTTAATTCAATATGACAGTATAACTGTCATACCAAATATGAAATATATATAATCATAACTCCAAAATTGAACATGCATTTTGTCTAAAAACGCCTAAAATATTGTATCTATGTGAGTTACACCAGAATCAGGTAATTTGGTAAGGTTTACAAATACAAAAGTTGTTTTTTTTCATAATGACAGTTAACTGCTACATTCAATTTGACTGTTATTTAAACAAAACTTCCTAATCACACATGCAAATAGGTTAATAAAGCCTAAAACAATACATCCTTGTGAGTTTTACTCGAAAAATTTGCTATTTTAAGGTTTGCAAACACATAAAGTAGTTTTTTACTCATTATGACAGTAATGTTCTTAAAATCCTGAGATAATGCGAAATAAGCAATAAAAATGTTTTTCTACATAATTCCTACACCAAACATGCAACATGTCTAATAATGCTTGAAGATATGCATCTTTGTTAGTTTTACTAGAAAAATTATCTTTTGTAAGTTTTGCAAAGAGGCAAGTTAGTTTTTTTAATTCAATATGACAGTATAACTGTCATACCAAATATGAAAGTTATACAAACATAACTCCAAAACTGAACATGCATTATGTCTAAAAATAACTAACATATTCTATCTATGTGAGTTTTACAAGAATCAGTTAATTTGGTAAGATGTACAATTACAAACATTAGGGGTTTACTCGTAATGACAGTTAACTGTTAAGTTCAATTTGACTGTTATTTAAACATAACTCCCTAACCGCACATGCAAAATAGGTTAATAAAGCCTAAAACAATGCATCTTTTTGAGTTTTACTCGAAACATATGCAATTTTAAGGCTTGCAAACACAAAAAGTAGTTTTTTAATCATTATGACAGTAATGTTCTTAAAATCCTGAGATAATGCGAAAAAAGCAATAAAAATGTTTTTCAACATAATTCCTACACCAAACATGCAACATGTCTAATAATGCGTGAAGACATGGATCTTTGTTGGTTTTACTAGAAAAATTATCTTTTGTAAGTTTTGCAAAGAGGCAAGTTAGTTTTTTAATTCAATATGACAGTATAACTGTCATACCAAATATGAAATATATATAAACATAACTCCAAAATTGAACATGCATTATGTCTAAAAATGCCTAAAATATTGTATCTATGTGATTTAGACCAGAATAAGGTAATTTGGTAAGGTTTACAAATACAAAAGTTGTTTTTTTTCCATAATGACAGATACTGCTACATTCAATTTGACTGTTATTTAAACATAACTTCATAACCACACATGCAAAATAGGCTAATAAAGCCTAAAACAATGCATCCTTGTGAGTTTTAGTCAAAACATATGCTATTTTAAGGCTTGCAAACACAAAAAGTAGTTTTTTACTCATTATGACAGTAATGTTCTTAAAATCCTGAGATAATGCAAAATAAGCATTAAAAATGTTTTTCATCACAAATCCTACACCAAACATGCAACATGTCTAATAACGCCTGGATACATGTATCCTTGTTAGTTTCACTAGAAAACATATCTTTTGTAACTTTTGCAATGACGCATGTTAGTTTTTTTAAATTCAATATGACAGCATAACTGTCATACCAAATGTAAAAGTTATATAAACATAACTCCAAAAGTGAACTTGCATTATGTCTAAAAATGCCTGTAATATTGTATCTATGTGAGTTACACAAGAATCAGGTAATTTGGTAAGGTTTACAAATACAAAAATTGTTTTTTTTCATAATGACTAACTACTACATTCAACTAAACTGTTATTTAAACATAACTTCATAATAACACATGCAAATAGGTTAATAAAGCCTAAAACAATACATCCTTGTGAGTTTTACTCGAAACATATGCTATTTTAAGGCTTGCAAACACAAAAAGTAATTTTTTAATCATTATGACAGTAAAGTTCTTAAAATCCTGAGATAATGCGAAATAAGCAATAAAAATGTTTTTCAACATAATTCCTACACCAAACATGCAACATGTCTAATAATGCGTGAAGATATGCATCTTTGTTAGTTTTACTAGAAAAATTATCTTTTGTAAGTTTTGCAAAGAGGCAAGTTAGTTTTTTTAATTCAATATGACAGTAAAACTGTCATACCAAATATGAAAGTTATAAAAACATAACTCCAAAATTGAACATGCAATATGTGTAAAAATGCCTAGAATATTGAATCTATGTGAGTTTTACAAGAATCAGTTAATTTGGTAAGGTGTACAATTACATAAATTAGGGGTTTACTCATAATGACAGATAACTGCTACATTCAATTTGACAGTTATTTAAACATAACTTCCTAACCACACATGCAAAATAGGCTAATAAAGCCTAAAACAATGCGTCCTTGTGAGTTTTAGTCAAAACATATGCTATTTAAAGGTTTGCAAACACAAAAAGTAGTTTTTTACTCATTATGATAGTAATGTTCTTAAAATCCTGAGATAATGCGAAATAAGCAATAAAAATGTTTTTCATCACAATTCCTACAACAAACATGCAACATGTCTAATAACGCCTGGATACATGTATCCTTGTTAATTTCACAAGAAAACATATCTTTTGTAACTTTTGCAATGACGCAAGTTAGTTTTTTTAATTCAATATGACAGCATAACTGTCATACCAAATGTAAAAGTTATATAAACATAACTCCAAAACTGAACATGCATTATGTCTAAAAATGCTTGTAATATTGTATCTATGTGAGTTTTACCAGAATCAGGTAATTTGGTAAGGTTTACAAATACAAAAATTAGGGTTTACTCATAATGACAGATAACTGCTACATTCAATTTGACAGTTATTTAAACATAACTTCCTAACCACACATGCAAAAGGCTAATACAGCCTAAAGCAGTGCCTCCTTGTGAGTTTTACTCGAAACATATGCTTTTTTAAGGCTTGCAAACACTAAAAGTAATTTTTTACTCAATATGACAGTAATGTTCTTAAAATCCTGAGATAATGCGAAATAAGCAATAAAAATGTTTTTCAACATAATTCCTACACTAAACATGCAACATATATAATAATGCCTGAAGACATTTATCTTTGTTAGTTTTACTAGAAAAATTATCTTTTGTAAGTTTTGCAGAGAGGCAAGTTAGTTTTTTTAATTCAATATGACAGTATAACTGTCATACCAAATATGAAATATATATTACATAACTCCAAAATTGAACATGCATTATGTCTAAAAATGCATGTAATATTGTATCTATGTGAGTTTTACCAGAATCAGGTAATTTGGTAAGGTTTACAAATACAAAAATTAGGGTTTACTCATAATGACAGATAACTGCTACATTCAATTTGACAGTTATTTAAACATAACTTCCTAACCACACATGCAAAAGGCTAATACAGCCTAAAGCAGTGCCTCCTTGTGAGTTTTACTCGAAACATATGCTTTTTTAAGGCTTGCAAACACTAAAAGTAATTTTTTACTCAATATGACAGTAATGTTCTTAAAATCCTGAGATAATGCGAAATAAGCAATAAAAATGTTTTTCAACATAATTCCTACACTAAACATGCAACATATCTAATAATGCCTGAAGACATTTATCTTTGTTAGTTTTACTAGAAAAATTATCTTTTGTAAGTTTTGCAGAGAGGCAAGTTAGTTTTTTTAATTCAATATGACAGTATAACTGTCATACCAAATATGAAATATATATTACATAACTCCAAAACTGAACATGCATTATGTCTAAAAATGCCTAAAATATTGTATCTATGTGAGTTTTACAAGAATCAGTTAATCAGTTGTATTGTTAATTTTACCAGAATCAGGTATTGTTAAGGTTTACAAATACAAAAATTAGGTTTTACTCATAATGACAATATAACTGCCACATTTAACAAGACAGGTATTTAAACATAATTCCTAAACCACAAATGCAAAATGGCTAATAATGCCTGGAGCAATGTATCTTTGTGAGTTTTCCTGGAAAAAAAATTGTAAGGTTTGTAAAGACACAAGTTAGTTTTTTACTTAATATGACAGATAACTGGTATACTAAATATAAAAGTGAAATAAACATAACTCCAAAACCAAACTTGCAATACGTCTAAAAATGCCTGTAATATTGTATCTATGTGAGTTTTACCAGAATCAGTTTTTTTGATAAGGTTTACATATACACAAATTTGGTTTTACTCATAAATGACAGTATAACTGCCACAATTAATATGACAGTTATGTAAACATAACTCCTATACCACACATGCAAAATGATTAATAATGCCTGGAGAAATGTATATTTGTGAGTTTTACTGGAAAAAACGAATTTGTAAGGTTTATAAAGATACAGGTTAAATGTTTTACTCAATATGATGATATAACTGTCATACTAAATATGAAAGTTATTTAGGTAAGGTAAGGTTTACAAATACAAAATATTAGTTTTACTCATAATGACAGTATACTGACAAAATGGCTAATAATGCCTTGAGGAATGTATCTTTGTGAGTTTTACTGGAAAAAATATTTTGTAAGGTTTGTAAAGACACAAGTTAGTTTTTTTTTACACAATTTAACAGTTTATCCGTCATACTATATATAAATAAATGATAAATGGGTTGTACTTGTATAGCGCTTTTCTACCTTCAAGGTACTCAAAGCGCTTTGACACTACTTCCACATTTACCCATTCACACACATATATTCACACACTGATGGAGGGAGCTGCCATGCAAGGCGCTAACCAGCACCCATCAGGAGCAAGGGTGAAGTGTCTTACTCAGGACACAACGGACATGACGAGGTTGGTACTAGGTGGGGATTGAACCAGGGACCCTCGGGTCGCGCACTGGCCATTCTTCCACTGCGCCATGCAGTGAAAGTTATATAAACATAATTCCTAAACCAAATATGCAATCCGTCTAAAAATGTTTACGAATACAAAAATTAGGTTTTACTCATAGTGACAATATAACTGCCACACTCAATATGACAGTAATTAAACATAACTCCTAAAACACAAATGCAAAATGACTAATAATGCCTCGAGAAATGTATATTTGTGAATTTTACTGGAAAACAATATTTTGTAAGATTTGTAAAGATACAAATTACTTTTTTTTTACTCAATATGATGGTATAACTGTCATACTAGATATGAAAGTTAAATAAACATAACTCCAAAACTAAACTTGCAATACATCTAAAAATGCCTGTAATATTGAATCTATGTGAGTTTAACCAGAATCAGGTATTTAGGTAAGGTTTACAAATACAAAAATTGGGTTTTACTCATAATGACAGTATAACTGCCATATTCAAAATAACAGTTATTTAAACACAACTCCTAAACCAAACATGCTAAATGGCTAATAATGACTGGAGAAATGTATCTTTGTGAATTTTACTAGAAAAAACTATTTTGTAAGGTTTGTAAGGACAAAAGTTATTTTTTTTTACTGAATATGATGGTATAACTGTCAAACTAAATATAAAATTAATATAAACAAAATTCCAAAAACAAACTCCTAAACCAAACTTGCAATCCGTCTTAAACTGCCTGTAATATTGAATCTATATAAGTTTTACTTGAATCAGGTATTTTGGTAAAGACACGAGTTAGTTTTTTTTTTTTTTACATAATTTAACAGTATAGCTGTCATACTATATATTAAAGTTATATAAACATAACTCCAAAACCAAACATGCATTATATCTAAAAATGCCTGTAATATTGTATTCATGTGAGTTTAACTAGTATCAGTTGTTTTTGTAAGGTTTGCAAATACAAAATATCGGTTTTACTCACTATGACAGTATACTGTCACATTCAATCTGACAGTTATTTAAACATAACTCCTAAACCAAACATGTTTTATGTCTAAAAATTCCTGTAATATTGTATCTATATGAGTTTTACCAGAATAAGTAAGGTTTACAAATACAAAAAATAGGTTTTACTCATAATGACAATATAACTGCCACACTCAACAAGATAGTTATTTAAACATAATTCCTAAACCAAACATGATAAATGGCTAATAATGCCTGGAGAAATCCATCTTTGTGATTTTTACTAGAAAAAAACTATTTTGTAAGGTTTTTTAAAGACAAAAGTTAGGTTTTTTTTTATTCAATATGATGGTATAACTGTCATACTAAATATGAAAGTTATACAAACATAATTCCAAAACCAAACTCCTAAACCAAACTTGCAATATGTCTTAAAGTTAAAGTTAAAGTACCAATGATTGTCACACACACACTAGGTGTGGCGAAATTATTCTCTGCATTTGATGCATCAAGGGTCCACTGCTCCCCTCACCCTGGGAGGTGAGGGGAGCAGTGGGCAGCAGCGGTGGCTGCGCCCGGGAATCATTTTGGTGATTTAACCCCCAATTCCAACCCTTGATGCTGAGTGCCAAGCAGGGAGGTAATGGGTCCCATTTTTATAGTCTTTGGTATGACTCGGCCGGGATTTGAACTCCCAACCTACCGATCTCAGGACGGACACTCTAACCACTAGGCCACTGAGTAGGTAAAACTGCCTGTAATATTTTATCTATGTGAGTTTTACCGGAATCAGGTATTTTGGTAAGGTTTACAAATACAAAACTTGGGTTTTATTCATAATGACTGTATAACTGCAATATTTGATATGACAGTTATTTAAACACAACTCCTAAACCAAACATGCTAAATGGCTAATAATGCCTGGACAAATGTATCTTTGTGAATTTTACTAGAAAAAAATATTTTGTAAGGTTTGTAAAGAAAAAAGTTTTTTTTTTTTTACTGAATATGATGGTATAACTGTCAAACTAAATATACAATTATTATAAACATAATTCCAAAAACAAACTCCAAACCAGACTTGCAATCCGTCTTAAACTGCCTGTAATATTGAATCTATATGAGTTTTACCAGAATCAGGTATTTTGGTAAGGTTTACAAATACAAAACTTGGGTTTTACGCATAATGACAGTATAACTGCATTATTTGAAATGACAGTTATTTAAACATAACTCCTAAACAAAACATGATAAATGGCTAATAATGCCTGGAAAAATGTATATAAACATAACTCCAAAACCAAACATGCATTATGTCTAAAAATGCCTGTAATATTGTATCTATGTGAGTTTAACCAGAATCAGGTATTTTGGTAAGGTTTATAAATACAAAAATTAGGTTTTACTCATAATGAAAGTATAACTGCCACCCTCAAAATGATGGTTATGTAAACATAACTCCTAAACCACACATGCAAGATGGCTAATAATGCCTGGAGAAATGTATCTTTGTGAGATTTACAGGGGGGGGGAAAATTGTAAGGTTTGTAAAGACACAAGTTATAACTGTCATAATAAATGTAAAAGTTATATAAACATAACTCCAATACCAAACATGCAATCTGTCTAAAAATGCCTGTAATATTGAATCTCTGTGAGTTTTACTAGAATCTGGTATTTTGTTAAGGTTTACAAATAAAAATATAGGTTTTACTCACTATGACAGTATACTGTCACATTCAATCTGACTGTTATTTAAACATACATTCTAAACCACAAATGCAAAATGGCTAATATTAACTGGAGAAATGTATTTTTGTGAGTTTTACTGGAAAATAAAATATTTTGTAAGGTTTGTATAGACACAAGTTAGTTTATTTTACTCAATATGATGGAAACATGCTTTATGTCTCAAAAATCCTGTAATATTTTATCAATGTGAGTTTTATCAGAATCAGTTATTTTGGTAATTTTACAAATACTGCCACACTCAAAATGACAGTTATTTAAACATAACTCTAACCAAACATGATTAATGGCTAATAATGCCTGGAGAAATGTATCTTTGTGAGTTTTACTGGAAAAAAAATAATTTTTAAGGTTTATAGAGACACAAGTTAGTTTTTTTTACATAGTATAACTGTAATACTAAATATAAAAAATATATAAACATAACTCCAAAACCAAACATGCTTTATGTCTAAAAATGCCTCAAATATTGTATCCATGTGAGTTTTACTAGAATAAGTTGTTTTTGTAAGGTTTGCAAATACAAAATATTGGTTTTACTCACTTTGACAGTATACTGTCACATTCAGTCTGACAGTTATTTAAACATAACTCCTAAACCACACATACAAAATGACTAATAATGCCTGGAGAAATGTATCTTTGTGAGTTTTACTGGGAAATAATTTTTGTAAGGTTTGTAAAGACACAAGTTAGTTTTTTTTTACTCAATATGACAGTATAACTGTCATACTAAATATGAAAGTTATATAAACATGATTCCAAAACCAAACATGCATTATGTCTTAAAATGCCTGTAATATTGTATCTATTTGAGTTTTACTACAATCAGGTATTTTGGTAAGGTTCACAAATACAAAAATTAAGTTTTACTCATAAAGACAGTATAACTGCCACACGCAAAATGACAGTTATTTAAACATAACTCCTAAACCACACATGCAAAAATGCTAATAATGCCTAAAACAATGCATCCTTGTGAGTTTTACTCGAACATGTGCTTTTTTAAGGCTTGCAATTACAAAAAGTAGTTTTTTACTCCATATTACAGAATTGTTCTTAAAATCCTTGAATAATGCGGAAAAAGCAATAAAAATAAATTTCAACATAATTCCTAAACCAAACATGCAAAATGTCTAATAAAGCCTGTAGACATGTGTCTTTGTTAGTTTTACTAGGAAAAATATATTTTGTAAGGTTTGCAAAGTTGCAAAAATGCAAGTTTTAATTCATCATGACTGTATAACTTTCATACTAAATATGAAAGTCACATCATTCCAAAACTAAACATGCACCATGTTTAAAAATGCCTAAAATATTGTATCTATGTGAGTTTTACCAGAATCAGCTAATTTGGTAAGGTTTACAAATACAAAAATTAGGTTTTACTCATAATGACAGTATAACTTCTCTAATCAGTTTGACAGTTATTTAAACATAACTTCCTAACCACAAAATCCTGATATAATGCGAAAAAAGCAATAAAATAGTTTTTCAACATAATTCCTAAACCAAACATGCATTATGTCTTAAAATGCCTATAATATTGTATCCAAGTGAGTTTTAGTAGAATCCTAAACCACATGGATACAATATTACAGGCATTTTTAGACATAATGCATGTTTGGTTTTGGAGTTATGTTTATACTACTTTTACATTTAGTATGACAGTTATACTGTCCATCCATCCATCCATTTTCTACCGCTTATTCCCTTCTCAGCTACAATCAGGCGGAAGGCGGGGTACACCCTGGAAAAGTCGCCACCTCATCATATTAAGTAAAAAAAACTAAATTGTTTCTTTACAATCCTTACAAAATATGTTTTTCCAGTAATCTCACAAAGATACATTTCTCCAGGAATTATAGCCATTTTGCATATGTGGTTTGGTAGTTATGTTTGAATAACTGTAAAATTGAATGTGACAGTATACTATCATGGTGAGTAAAACCAATATTTTGTATTTGCAAACCTTACTACAACAATTGATTTTAGTAAAACTCGCATTGATACAAAATTACAGGCATTTTTTAACAAAATGCATGTTTGGTTTTGGAGTTATGTTTATATATTTTTTACATTTAGTATTACAGTTATACTGTCATATTGAGTAAAAAAAACTAACTTGTGTCTATATAAACCTTAAAAAAAACCGTTTCCAGTAAAACTCACAAAGATACATTTCTCCAGGCATTATTAGCCATTAACCATGTTTGGTTTAGAGTTATGTTTAAATAACTGTCATATTGAGCGTGGCAGATATACTGTCATTATGAGTAAAACCTATTTTTTGTTTTTGTAAAATTACCAAAATAACTGATTCTGATAAAACTCACATGGATAAAATATTACAGGATTTTTTAGACATAAAGCATGTTTCCATCATATTGAGTAAAAAAAACTAACTTGTGTCTAAACAAACCTTACAAAATATTTTTTTTCCAGTAAAACTCACAAAAATACATTTCTCCAGTTATTATTAGCCATTTTGCATCTGTGGTTTAGAATTTGTGTTTAAATAACAGGCAGATTGAATGTGACAGTATACTGTCATAGTGAGTAAAACCTATGTCTAAAAATTCCTGTAATATTGTATCGGTGTGGGTTTTACCAGAATCAGGTATTTTGGTAAGGTTTACAAATACAAAAAATAGGTTTTTATTTATAATGACACACAATACAATAACTGCCACATTCAATATGAAAGTTATATAAACATAACTCCAAAACCAAACATGCTTTATGTCTAAAAATTCCTGTAATATTGTATCGATGTGGGTTTAACCAGAATCAGGTATTATGCCTAGAGAAATGTATCTTTGTGAGTTTTACTGGGAAACCTTTTTTTTTGTAAGGTTTATAAAGACACAAGTTTTTTTTTTTTACTCAATATGATGGTATAACTGTCATACTAAATATAAAAGTTGTAAAAACATAACTCCAAAACCAACTAAAAATGCCTGCAATATTGTATCTATGTGATTTTTACCAGAATCAGGTATTTTTGGTAAGGTTTACAAATACAAAAATTAGGTTTTACTCACTATGACAGTATACTGTCACATTCAATCTGACAGTTATTTAAACATACTGTAACTCCTAAATCACAATTACAAAATGGCTAATAATGCTTGGAAAAATGTATCTTAGTGAGTTTTCCTGGAAAAAAAAACAATTTTTTATAAGGTTTGTAAAGAAACAAGTTAGTTTTTTTACTTAATATGACAGTATAACTGTCATACTAAATGTAAAAAAATTATAAACATAACTCCAAAACAGAACATGCATTATATCTAAAAATGCCTGTAATATTGTATTCATGTGAGTTTAACTAGAATCAGTTGTGTTTGTAAGGTTTGCAAATACAAAATATTGGTTTTACTCACTATGACAGTATACTGTCACATTCAATCTGACAGTTATTTAAACATAACTCCTAAACCAAACATGTTTTATGTCTAAAAATTCCTGTAATATTGTATCTATATGAGTTTTACCAGAATAAGTAAGGTTTACAAATACAAAAAATAGGTTTTACTCATAATGACAATATAACTGCCACACTCAACATGACAGCTATTTAAACATAATTCCTAAACCAAACATGATAAATGGCTAATAATGCCTGGAGAAATCTATCTTTGTGATTTTTACTAGAAAAAACAATTTTGTAAGGTTTTTTAAAGACAAAAGTTAGTTGTTTTTTTACTCAATGTGATGGTATAACTGTCATACTAAATATGAAAGTTATATAAACATAATTCCAAAACCAAACTCCTAAACCAAACTTGCAATATGTCTTAAAGTTAAAGTTAAAGTTAAAGTACCAATGATTGTCACACACACACTAGGTGTGGCGAAATTATTCTCTGCATTTGACCCATCACCCTTGATCACCCCCTGGGAGGTGAGGGGAGCAGTGGGCAGCAGCGGTGGCTGCGCCCGGGAATCATTTTGGTGATTTAACCCCCAATTCCAACCCTTGATGCTGAGTGCCAAGCAGGGAGGTAATGGGTCCCATTTTTATGGTCTTTGGTATGACTCGGCCGGGATTTGAACTCCCAACCTACCGATCTCAGGACGGACACTCTAACCACTAGGCCACTGAGTAGGCAAAACTGCCTGTAATATTTTATCTATGTGAGTTTTACCGGAATCAGGTATTTTGGTAAGGTTTACAAATACAAAACTTGGGTTTTACTCATAATGACAGTATAACTGCAATATTTGATATGACAGTTATTTAAACACAACTCCTAAACCAAACATGCAAAATGGCTAATAATGCCTGGACAAATGTATCTTTGTGAATTTTACTAGAAAAAAATATTTTGTAAGGTTTGTAAAGAAAAAAGTTTTTTTTTTTTACTGAATATGATGGTATAACTGTCAAACTAAATATACAATTATTATAAACATAATTCCAAAAACAAACTCCAAACCAGACTTGCAATCCGTCTTAAACTGCCTGTAATATTGAATCTATATGAGTTTTACCAGAATCAGGTATTTTGGTAAGGTTTACAAATACAAAACTTGGGTTTTACGCATAATGACAGTAAACTGCATTATTTGATATGACAGTTATTTAAACATAACTCCTAAACAAAACATGATAAATGGCTAATAATGCCTGGAAAAATGTATATAAACATAACTCCAAAACCAAACATGCATTATGTCTAAAAATGCCTGTAATATTGTATCTATGTGAGTTTAACCAGAATCAGGTATTTTGGTAAGGTTTATAAATACAAAAATTAGGTTTTACTCATAATGACAGTATAACTGCCACCCTCAATATGATGGTTATGTAAACATAACTCCTAAACCACACATGCAAGATGGCTAATAATGCCTGGAGAAATGTATCTTTGTGAGATTTACAGGGGGAAAAAAAATTGTAAGGTTTGTAAAGACACAAGTTATAACTGTCATAATAAATGTAAAAGTTATATAAACATAACTCCAATACCAAACATACAATCCGTCTAAAAATGCCTGTAATATTGAATCTCTGTGAGTTTTACTAGAATCAGGTATTTTGTTAAGGTTTACAAATAAAAATATAGGTTTTACTCACTATGACAGTATACTGTCACATTCAATCTGACTGTTATTTAAACATACATTATAAACCACAGATGCAAAATGGCTAATATTAACTGGAGAAATGTATTTTTGTGAGTTTTACTGGAAAATAAAATATTTTGTAAGGTTTGTATAGACACAAGTTAGTTTATTTTACTCAATATGATGGAAACATGCTTTATGTCTCAAAAATCCTGTAATATTTTATCAATGTGAGTTTTATCATAATCAGTTATTTTGGTAATTTTACAAATACTGCCACACTCAATATGACAGTTATTTAAACATAACTCTAACCAAACATGATTAATGGCTAATAATGCCTGGAGAAATGTATCTTTGTGAGTTTTACTGGAAAAAAAATAATTTTTAAGGTTTATAAAGACACAAGTTAGTTTTTTTTACTCATTATGACAGTATAACTGTAATACTAAATGTAAAAAATATATAAACATATATAAACATAACTCCAAAACCAAACATGCTTTATGTCTAAAAATGCCTGTAATATTGTATCCATGTGAGTTTTACTAGAATACGTTGTTTTTGTAAGGTTTGCAAATACAAAATATTGGTTTTACTCACTTTGACAGTATACTGTCACATTCAGTCTGACAGTTATTTAAACATAACTCCTAAACCACACATACAAAATGACTAATAATGCCTGGAGAAATGTATCTTTGTGAGTTTTACTGGGAAATAATTTTTGTAAGGTTTGTAAAGACACAAGTTAGTTTTTTTTTACTCAATATGACAGTATAACTGTCATACTAAATATGAAAGTTATATAAACATGATTCCAAAACCAAACATGCATTATGTCTTAAAATGCCTGTAATATTGTATCTATTTGAGTTTTACTACAATCAGGTATTTTGGTAAGGTTCACAAATACAAAAATTAAGTTTTACTCATAAAGACAGTATAACTGCCACACGCAAAATGACAGTTATTTAAACATAACTCCTAAACCACACATGCAAAAATGCTAATAATGCCTAAAACAATGCATCCTTGTGAGTTTTACTCGAACATGTGCTTTTTTAAGGCTTGCAATTACAAAAAGTAGTTTTTTACTCCATATTACAGAATTGTTCTTAAAATCCTTGAATAATGCGGAAAAAGCAATAAAAATAAATTTCAACATAATTCCTAAACCAAACATGCAAAATGTCTAATAAAGCCTGTAGACATGTGTCTTTGTTAGTTTTACTAGGAAAAATATATTTTGTAAGGTTTGCAAAGTTGCAAAAATGCAAGTTTTAATTCATCATGACTGTATAACTTTCATACTAAATATGAAAGTCACATCATTCCAAAACTAAACATGCACCATGTTTAAAAATGCCTAAAATATTGTATCTATGTGAGTTTTACCAGAATCAGCTAATTTGGTAAGGTTTACAAATACAAAAATTAGGTTTTACTCATAATGACAGTATAACTTCTCTAATCAGTTTGACAGTTATTTAAACATAACTTCCTAACCACAAAATCCTGATATAATGCGAAAAAAGCAATAAAATAGTTTTTCAACATAATTCCTAAACCAAACATGCATTATGTCTTAAAATGCCTATAATATTGTATCCAAGTGAGTTTTAGTAGAATCCTAAACCACATGGATACAATATTACAGGCATTTTTAGACATAATGCATGTTTGGTTTTGGAGTTATGTTTATACTACTTTTACATTTAGTATGACAGTTATACTGTCCATCCATCCATCCATTTTCTACCGCTTATTCCCTTCTCAGCTACAATCAGGCGGAAGGCGGGGTACACCCTGGAAAAGTCGCCACCTCATCATATTAAGTAAAAAAAACTAAATTGTTTCTTTACAATCCTTACAAAATATGTTTTTCCAGTAATCTCACAAAGATACATTTCTCCAGGAATTATAGCCATTTTGCATATGTGGTTTGGTAGTTATGTTTGAATAACTGTAAAATTGAATGTGACAGTATACTATCATGGTGAGTAAAACCAATATTTTGTATTTGCAAACCTTACTACAACAATTGATTTTAGTAAAACTCGCATTGATACAAAATTACAGGCATTTTTTAACAAAATGCATGTTTGGTTTTGGAGTTATGTTTATATATTTTTTACATTTAGTATTACAGTTATACTGTCATATTGAGTAAAAAAAACTAACTTGTGTCTATATAAACCTTAAAAAAAACCGTTTCCAGTAAAACTCACAAAGATACATTTCTCCAGGCATTATTAGCCATTAACCATGTTTGGTTTAGAGTTATGTTTAAATAACTGTCATATTGAGCGTGGCAGATATACTGTCATTATGAGTAAAACCTATTTTTTGTTTTTGTAAAATTACCAAAATAACTGATTCTGATAAAACTCACATGGATAAAATATTACAGGATTTTTTAGACATAAAGCATGTTTCCATCATATTGAGTAAAAAAAACTAACTTGTGTCTAAACAAACCTTACAAAATATTTTTTTTCCAGTAAAACTCACAAAAATACATTTCTCCAGTTATTATTAGCCATTTTGCATCTGTGGTTTAGAATTTGTGTTTAAATAACAGGCAGATTGAATGTGACAGTATACTGTCATAGTGAGTAAAACCTATGTCTAAAAATTCCTGTAATATTGTATCGGTGTGGGTTTTACCAGAATCAGGTATTTTGGTAAGGTTTACAAATACAAAAAATAGGTTTTTATTTATAATGACACACAATACAATAACTGCCACATTCAATATGAAAGTTATATAAACATAACTCCAAAACCAAACATGCTTTATGTCTAAAAATTCCTGTAATATTGTATCGATGTGGGTTTAACCAGAATCAGGTATTATGCCTAGAGAAATGTATCTTTGTGAGTTTTACTGGGAAACCTTTTTTTTTGTAAGGTTTATAAAGACACAAGTTTTTTTTTTTTACTCAATATGATGGTATAACTGTCATACTAAATATAAAAGTTGTAAAAACATAACTCCAAAACCAACTAAAAATGCCTGCAATATTGTATCTATGTGATTTTTACCAGAATCAGGTATTTTTGGTAAGGTTTACAAATACAAAAATTAGGTTTTACTCACTATGACAGTATACTGTCACATTCAATCTGACAGTTATTTAAACATACTGTAACTCCTAAATCACAATTACAAAATGGCTAATAATGCTTGGAAAAATGTATCTTAGTGAGTTTTCCTGGAAAAAAAAACAATTTTTTATAAGGTTTGTAAAGAAACAAGTTAGTTTTTTTACTTAATATGACAGTATAACTGTCATACTAAATGTAAAAAAATTATAAACATAACTCCAAAACAGAACATGCATTATATCTAAAAATGCCTGTAATATTGTATTCATGTGAGTTTAACTAGAATCAGTTGTGTTTGTAAGGTTTGCAAATACAAAATATTGGTTTTACTCACTATGACAGTATACTGTCACATTCAATCTGACAGTTATTTAAACATAACTCCTAAACCAAACATGTTTTATGTCTAAAAATTCCTGTAATATTGTATCTATATGAGTTTTACCAGAATAAGTAAGGTTTACAAATACAAAAAATAGGTTTTACTCATAATGACAATATAACTGCCACACTCAACATGACAGCTATTTAAACATAATTCCTAAACCAAACATGATAAATGGCTAATAATGCCTGGAGAAATCTATCTTTGTGATTTTTACTAGAAAAAACAATTTTGTAAGGTTTTTTAAAGACAAAAGTTAGTTGTTTTTTTACTCAATGTGATGGTATAACTGTCATACTAAATATGAAAGTTATATAAACATAATTCCAAAACCAAACTCCTAAACCAAACTTGCAATATGTCTTAAAGTTAAAGTTAAAGTTAAAGTACCAATGATTGTCACACACACACTAGGTGTGGCGAAATTATTCTCTGCATTTGACCCATCACCCTTGATCACCCCCTGGGAGGTGAGGGGAGCAGTGGGCAGCAGCGGTGGCTGCGCCCGGGAATCATTTTGGTGATTTAACCCCCAATTCCAACCCTTGATGCTGAGTGCCAAGCAGGGAGGTAATGGGTCCCATTTTTATGGTCTTTGGTATGACTCGGCCGGGATTTGAACTCCCAACCTACCGATCTCAGGACGGACACTCTAACCACTAGGCCACTGAGTAGGCAAAACTGCCTGTAATATTTTATCTATGTGAGTTTTACCGGAATCAGGTATTTTGGTAAGGTTTACAAATACAAAACTTGGGTTTTACTCATAATGACAGTATAACTGCAATATTTGATATGACAGTTATTTAAACACAACTCCTAAACCAAACATGCAAAATGGCTAATAATGCCTGGACAAATGTATCTTTGTGAATTTTACTAGAAAAAAATATTTTGTAAGGTTTGTAAAGAAAAAAGTTTTTTTTTTTTACTGAATATGATGGTATAACTGTCAAACTAAATATACAATTATTATAAACATAATTCCAAAAACAAACTCCAAACCAGACTTGCAATCCGTCTTAAACTGCCTGTAATATTGAATCTATATGAGTTTTACCAGAATCAGGTATTTTGGTAAGGTTTACAAATACAAAACTTGGGTTTTACGCATAATGACAGTAAACTGCATTATTTGATATGACAGTTATTTAAACATAACTCCTAAACAAAACATGATAAATGGCTAATAATGCCTGGAAAAATGTATATAAACATAACTCCAAAACCAAACATGCATTATGTCTAAAAATGCCTGTAATATTGTATCTATGTGAGTTTAACCAGAATCAGGTATTTTGGTAAGGTTTATAAATACAAAAATTAGGTTTTACTCATAATGACAGTATAACTGCCACCCTCAATATGATGGTTATGTAAACATAACTCCTAAACCACACATGCAAGATGGCTAATAATGCCTGGAGAAATGTATCTTTGTGAGATTTACAGGGGGAAAAAAAATTGTAAGGTTTGTAAAGACACAAGTTATAACTGTCATAATAAATGTAAAAGTTATATAAACATAACTCCAATACCAAACATACAATCCGTCTAAAAATGCCTGTAATATTGAATCTCTGTGAGTTTTACTAGAATCAGGTATTTTGTTAAGGTTTACAAATAAAAATATAGGTTTTACTCACTATGACAGTATACTGTCACATTCAATCTGACTGTTATTTAAACATACATTATAAACCACAGATGCAAAATGGCTAATATTAACTGGAGAAATGTATTTTTGTGAGTTTTACTGGAAAATAAAATATTTTGTAAGGTTTGTATAGACACAAGTTAGTTTATTTTACTCAATATGATGGAAACATGCTTTATGTCTCAAAAATCCTGTAATATTTTATCAATGTGAGTTTTATCATAATCAGTTATTTTGGTAATTTTACAAATACTGCCACACTCAATATGACAGTTATTTAAACATAACTCTAACCAAACATGATTAATGGCTAATAATGCCTGGAGAAATGTATCTTTGTGAGTTTTACTGGAAAAAAAATAATTTTTAAGGTTTATAAAGACACAAGTTAGTTTTTTTTACTCATTATGACAGTATAACTGTAATACTAAATGTAAAAAATATATAAACATATATAAACATAACTCCAAAACCAAACATGCTTTATGTCTAAAAATGCCTGTAATATTGTATCCATGTGAGTTTTACTAGAATACGTTGTTTTTGTAAGGTTTGCAAATACAAAATATTGGTTTTACTCACTTTGACAGTATACTGTCACATTCAGTCTGACAGTTATTTAAACATAACTCCTAAACCACACATACAAAATGACTAATAATGCCTGGAGAAATGTATCTTTGTGAGTTTTACTGGGAAATAATTTTTGTAAGGTTTGTAAAGACACAAGTTAGTTTTTTTTTACTCAATATGACAGTATAACTGAAAGTTATATAAACATGATTCCAAAACCAAACATGCATTATGTCTTAAAATGCCTGTAATATTGTATCTATGTGAGTTTTACTACAATCAGGTATTTTGGTAAGGTTCACAAATACAAAAATTAAGTTTTACTCATAAAGACAGTATAACTGCCACACGCAAAATGACAGTTATTTAAACATAACTCCTAAACCACACATGCAAAAATGCTAATAATGCCTAAAACAATGCTCTGTTTTACTCGAACATGTGCTTTTTTAAGGCTTGCAATTACAAAAAGTAGTTTTTTACTCAATATTACAGAATTGTTCTTAAAATCCTTGAATAATGCGGAAAAAGCAATAAAAATAAATTTCAACATAATTCCTAAACCAAACATGCAAAATGTCTAATAAAGCCTGTAGACATGTGTCTTTGTTAGTTTTACTAGGAAAAATATATTTTGTAAGGTTTGCAAAGTTGCAAAGTTGCAAATTTTAATTCATCATGACTGTATAACTTTCATACTAAATATGAAAGTCACATCATTCCAAAACTAAACATGCACCATGTTTAAAAATGCCTAAAATATTGTATCTATGTGAGTTTTACCAGAATCAGCTAATTTGGTAAGGTTTACAAATACAAAAATTAGGTTTTACTCATAATGACAGTATAACTTCTCTAATCAGTTTGACAGTTATTTAAACATAACTTCCAAACCACAAAATCCTGATATAATGCGAAAAAAGCAATAAAATAGTTTTTCAACATAATTCCTAAACCAAACACAATCAATTGACTGTATGTCTTAAAATGCCTATAATATTGTATCCAAGTGAGTTTTAGTAGAATCATTTGTTTTTGTAAGGTTTGCAAATACAACATTTTGGTTTTACTCACTATGACAGTATACTGTCACATTCAATCTGACTGTTATTTAAACATAAATTCTAAACCACAGATGCAAAATGGCTAATAATGCCTGGAGAAATGTATTTTTATGAGTTTTAATGGAAAAAAAAATATTTTGTAAGGTTTGTTTGGACACAAGTTAGTTTTTTTACTCAATATGATGGTATAACTGTCTTACTAAATTTGAAAGTTATATAAACATAACTTCAAAACCAAACATGCAATCCGTCTAAAAATGCCTGTAATATTGAATCTATGTGAGTTTTACCAGAAACAGGTATTTTGGTAAGGTTTACAAATACAAAAATTAGGTTTTACTCATAATGACAGTAAAACTGCAACGTTCAAAATGACAGTTATTTAAACATGATTCCTAAACCACACATACAAAATGACTAATAACGCCTGGATGTATCTTTGTGAGTTTTATTGAAAAAAAAATAAAAATATTTTGTAAGGTTTGTAAAGACACAAGTTAGTTTTTTTACTTAATATGACAGTATAACTGTCATACTAAATATGAAAGTTATATAAACATAACTCCAAAACCAAACATGCATTATGTCTAAAAATGCCTGTAATATTGTATCTATGTGAGTTTTACTACAATCAGGTATTTTGGTAAGGTTTACAAATACAAAAATAAGGTTTTACTCATAATGACAGTATAACTGCCACACTCAATATGACAGTTATTTAAATATAACTCCTAAACCACACATGCAAAATGGCTAATAATGCTTGGAAAAAATTGTAAGGTTTGTAAAACAAGTTATTGTTTTTACTCAATATGACATTATAACTGTCATACTAAATGTAAAAGTTATATAAACATAACTCCAAAACCAAACATGCATTATATCTAAAAATAACTTTAATATTGTATCCATGTGAGTTTTACTAGAATCAGTTGTTTTTGTAAGGTTTGCAAATACAAAATACTGGTTTTACTCATAATGACAGAATAACTGCCACATTGACTGCCACCAAACATGTATTGTGTTTAAAAATGCTTATAATTTTGTATCCATGTGAGTTTTACTATAATCAGTTGTTTTTGTAAGGTTTACGAATACAAAATATTAGTTTTACTCATAATGACAGTATACTGACAAAATGGCTAATAATGCCTTGAGGAATGTATCTTTGTGAGTTTTACTGGAAAAAATATTTTGTAAGGTTTGTAAAGACACAAGTTAGTTTTTTTTACACAATTTAACAGTTTAGCTGTCATACTATATATGAAAGTTATATAAACATAATTCCAAAACAAAATATGCAATCCGTCTAAAAATGCCTGTAATATTGAATATATGTGAGTTTTATCAGATTCAGGTATTTTGGTAAGGTTTACAAATACAAAAATTAGGTTTTACTCTTAGTGACAATATAACTGCCACACTCAATATGACAGTTAATTAAACATAACTCCTAAAACACAAATGCAAAATGACTAATAATGCCTAGAGAAATGTATATTTGTGAATTTTACTAGAAAACAATATTTTGTAAGATTTGTAAAGATACAAATTACTTTTTTTTTTACTCAATATGATGGAATAACTGTCATACTAGATATGAAAGTTATATAAACATAACTCCAAAACCAAACATGCTTTATGTCAAAAAATTCCTGTAATATTGTATCGGTGTGGGTTTTACCAGAATCAGGTATTTTGGTAAGGTTTACAAATACAAAAATTAGGTTTTACTCATAATGACAGTATACTGTCACATTCAATCTGACAGTTATTTAAACATAACTCCTAAACCACAAATACAAAAAGGCTAATAATGCCTTTGTGAGTTTTCCTGAAAAAAATAAAAAATAAATTATAAGTTTTGTAAAGACACAAGTTAGTTGTTTTTTTTACTTAATATGACAGTATAACTGTCTTACTAAATATGAAAGTTAAATAAACATAACTCCAAAACCAAACTTGCAATATGTCTAAAAATGCCTGTAATATTGAATCTATGTGAGTTTTACCAGAATCAGGTATTTAGGTAAGTTTTACAAATACAAAAATTGGGTTTTACTCATAATAACAGTATAACTGCCATATTCAAAATAATAGTTATTTAAACACAACTCCTAAACCAAACATGCTAAATGGCTAATAATGCCTGGAGAAATGTATCTTTGTGAATTTTACTAGAAAAAACTATTTTGTAAGGTTTGTAAAGAAAAAAGTTATTTTTTTTACTGAATATGATGGTATAACTCTCAAACTAAATTAAAAATTAATATAAACATAATTCCAAAACCAAACTCCTAAACCAAACTTGCAATATGTCTTAAATTGCCTGTAATATTTAATCTATGTGAGTTTTACCAGAATCAGGTATTTTGGTAAGGTTTACAAATACAAAATTTGGCTTATACTCATAATGACAGTATAAATGCAACATTTGATATGACAGTTATTTAAACATAACTCATAGATTAAACATGATAAATGGCTATTAATGCCTGGAGAAATGTATCTTTGTGAATTTTACTAGAAAAAACTATTTTGTAAGGTTTGTAAAGAAAAAAGTTATTTTTTTTACTGAATATGATGGTATAACTCTCAAACTAAATTAAAAATTAATATAAACATAATTCCAAAAACAAACTCCTAAACCAAACTTGCAATATGTCTTAAATTGCCTGTAATATTTAATCAATGTGAGTTTTACCAGAATCAGGTATTTTGGTAAGGTTTACAAATACAAAATTTGGCTTATACTCATAATGACAGTATAAATGCAACATTTGATATGACAGTTATTTAAACATAACTCATAGATTAAACATGATAAATGGCTATTAATGCCTGGAGAAATGTATCAGTGTGAGTTTTACTGGAAACAAATAATTTGTAAGGTTTATAAAGACATACGTTAGTTTTTTTTTTATTTAATATGATGGTATAACTGTCATACTAAATATAAATGATAAATGATAAATGGGTTGTACTTGTATAGCGCTTTTCTACCTTCAAGGTACTCAAAGCGCTTTGACACTACTTCCACATTTACACATTCACACACACATTCACAGACTGATGGAGGGAGCTGCCATGCAAGGCGCTAACCAGCACCCATCAGGAGCAAGGGTGAAGTGTCTTGCCCAGGACACAAGGGACATGACGAGGTTGGTACTAGGTGGGGATTGAACCAGGGACCCTCGGGTCTCGCACGGCCATTCTTCCACTGCGCCACGCCGTCCCTAAATATGACAGTTATATAAATATAACTCCAAAACCAAACATACATTATGTTTAAAAATGCCTGTAATATTGTATCTATGTGAGTTTTACCAGAATCAGGTATTTTGGTAAGGTTTACAATTACAAAAAATAGGTTTTACTCATAATGACAGAATAACTGCCACATTGACTGCCACCAAACATGTATTGTGTTTAAAAATGCTTATAATTTTGTATCCATGTGAGTTTTACTATAATCAGTTGTTTTTGTAAGGTTTACAAATACAAAATATTAGTTTTACTCATAATGACAGTATATTGACAAAATGGCTAATAATGCCTTGAGGAATGTATCTTTGTGATTTTTACTGGAAAAAATATTTTGTAAGGTTTGTAAAGACACAAGTTAGTTTTTTTTACACAATTTAACAGTTTAGCTGTCATACTATATATGAAAGTTATATAAACATAATTCCAAAACCAAATATGCAATCCGTCTAAAAATGCCTGTAATATTGAATATATGTGAGTTTTATCAGATTCAGGTATTTTGGTAAGGTTTACGAATACAAAAATTAGGTTTTACTCATAGTGATAATATAACTGCCACACTCAATATGACAGTTAATTAAACATAACTCCTAAAACACAAATGCAAAATGACTAATAATGCCTAGAGAAATGTATATTTGTGAATTTTACTGGAAAACAATATTTTGTAAGATTTGTAAAGATACAAATTACTTTTTTTTTTACTCAATATGATGGTATAACTGTCATACTAGATATGAAAGTTATATAAACATAACTCCAAAACCAAACATGCTTTATGTCTAAAAATTCCTGTAATATTGTATCGGTGTGGGTTTTACCAGAATCAGGTATTTTGGTAAGGTTTACAAATACAAAAAATAGGTTTTTATTTATAATGACACACAATACAATAACTGCCACACTCAATATGACAGTTATTTAAACATAACTCCTAAACCAAACATGATAAATGGCTAATTATGTCCGGAGAATTGTATCTTTGTGAGCTTTGGGGGGAAAAAAATTGTAAGGTTTATAAAGACACAAGTTTTTTTGTTTTTTTTTAGTCAATATGATGGTATAACTGTCATACTAAATATGAAAGTTGTATAAACATAACTCCAAAACCAAACATGCATTATGTCTAAAAATGCCTGCAATATTGTATCTATGTGATTTTTACCCGAATCAGGTATTTTTGGTAAGGTTTACAAATACAAAAATTAGGTTTTACTCATAATGACAGTATACTGTCACATTCAATCTGACAGTTATTTAAACATAACTCCTAAACCACAAATACAAAATGGCTAATAATGCCTGGAGAAATGTATCTTTGTGAGTTTTCCTGAAAAAAAAAAAAAAAAAATGTATAAGGTTTGTAAGACACAAGTTAGTTTTTTTTACTTAATATGACAGTATAACTGTCATACTAAATATGAAAGTTAAATAAACATAACTCCAAAACCAAACTTCCAATACGTCTAAAAATGCCTGTAATATTGAATCTATGTGAGTTTTACCAGAATCAGGTATTTAGGTAAGTTTTACAAATACAAAAATTGGGTTTTACTCATAATAACAGTATAACTGCCATATTCAAAATAACAGTTATTTAAACACAACTCCTAAACCAAACATGCTAAATGGCTAATAATGCCTGGAGAAATGTATCTTTGTGAATTTTACTAGAAAAAACTATTTTGTAAGGTTTGTAAAGACAAAAGTTATTTTTTTTTACTGAATATGATGGTATAACTGTCAAACTAAATATAAAATTAATATAAACATAATTCCAAAAACAAACTCCTAAACCAAACTTGCAATCCGTCTTAAACTGCCTGTAATATTGAATCTATATGAGTTTTACCGGAATCAGGTATTTTGGTAAAGACACGAGTTAGTTTTTTTTTTTACACAATTTAACAGATAGCTGTCATACTATATATGAAAGTTATATAAACACAACTCCAAAACCAAATATGCAATCCGTCTAAAAATGCCTGTAATATTGAATATATGTGAGTTTTATCAGAATCAGGTATTTTGGTAAGGTTTACAAAAACAAAAATTAGGTTTTACTCATAGTGACAGTATAACTGCCACACTCAATATGACAGTTAATTACTCCTAATAACTCCTAAAACACTAATGCAAAATGACTAAAAATGCCTAGAGAAAGGTTAATTTGTGAGTTTTATTGGAAAACAATATTTTGTAAGGTTTGTAAAGATACAAAATATTTGTTGTTTTTTACTCAATATGATGGTATAACTTTCATACTAAATATGAAAGTTATATAAACATAACTCCAAAACCAAACATGCTTTATGTCTAAAAATTCCTGTAATATTGTATCGATGTGGGTTTAACCAGAATCAGGTATTTTGGTAAGGTTTACAAATACAAAAAAATAGATTTTACTCATAATGACAGTATAACTGCCACACTCAATATGACAGCTGTTTAAACATAACTCCTAAACCAAACATGATAAATGGCTAATTATGCCTAGAGAAATGTATCTTTGTGAGTTTTACTGGAAAAAATTTTTTTGTAAGGTTTCTAAAGACACAAGTTAGTTTTTTCTGACTCAAAAAGACGGTATAACTGTCATAATAAATGGAAAAGTTATATAAACATAACTCCAAAACCAAACATGCATTATATCTAAAAATGCCTGTAATTTTGTATCCATGTGAGTTTTACTAGAATCAGTTGTTTTTGTAAGGTTTGCAAATACAAAATATTGGTTTTACTCACTATGACAGTATACTGCTGTCATATTGAGTAAAAAAAAAAAAAAAAACGTGTCATAACAAACCTTAAAAAATATTTTTTTCCAGAAAAATTCACAGAGATACATTTCTCCAGGCATTATTAGTCTTTTTGAATGTGTAGTTTAGGAGTTCTGTTTAAATAACTGTCAGATTGAATGTGACAGTATACTGTCATAGTGAGTATAACCAATATTTTGTATTTGCAAAACTTACAAAAACAACTGATTCTAGTAAAACTCACATGGATACATCATTTCAGGCATTTTTAGACAAAATGCATGTTTGGTTTTCCGTCATTATGAGTAAAACCTAATTTTTTTATTTGTAATCCTTACCAAAATACCTGATTCTGTTAAAAATCACATATATTCAATATTACAGACATTTTTTAGACAGATTGCAAGTTTTTGGAGTTATGTTTATATAACTTTCAAATTTAGTAAGACAGTTATACTATCATATTGAGTAAAAAAAACCTAACTTATGTCTATACAAACCTTACAAAATATTTGTTTCCGGTAAAACTCACAAAAATACATTTTTCCAGGCATTATTAGTCATCTATGGTTTAGAATTTATGTTTAAATAACAGGCAGATTGAATGTGACAGTATACTGTCATAGTAGTTTTTTACTTAATATGCCAGTAATGTTCTTAAAATCCTGAGATAATGCGAAAAAATCAATACAAATTTTTTTCAACATAATTCCTACACCAAACATGCAACATGTCTAATAATGCCTGAAGACGTGTATCTTTGTTAGCTTTACTAGAAAATGTATCTTTTGTAAGTTTTGCAACGACGCAAGTTAGTTTTTTTAATTCAATATAACAGTATAACTGTCAAACTAAATGTAAAAGTTATATAAACATAACTCCAAAAATGAACATGCATTTTGTCTAAAAATGCCTAAAATATTGTATCTATGTGAGTTTTACCAGAATCAGGTAATTTGGTAAGGTTTGCAAATACAAAATATTGGTTTTACTCACTATGACAGTATACTGCTGTCATATTGAGTAAAAAAATACCTAACTTGTGTTATAACAAACCTTACAAAATATTTTTTCCAGAAAAATACACTGAGATACATTTCTCCCGGCATTATTAGTCATTTTGAATGTGTGGTTTAGGAGTTATGTTTAAATAACTGTCGGATCGAATGTGACAGTATACTGTCATAGTGAGTAAAAACAATATTTTGTATTTGCAAAACTTACAAAAACTTCTGATTCTAGTAAAACTCACATGGATACATCATTTCAGGCATTTTTAGACATAATGCATGTTTGGTTTTGGAGTTATGTTTATATAACTTTTCCATTTATTATGACAGTTATACTGTCTTTTTGAGTTAGAAAAAACTAACTTGTGTCTTTACAAACCTTACCAGTAAAACTCACAAAGATACATTTCTCCAGGCATTATTAGCCATTTAGCATGTTTTGTTTAGGAGTTATGTTCCAAAAAATGTGGCGGTTATCCGTCATTATGAGTAAAACCTAATTTTTGTATTTGTAATCCTTACCAAAATACCTGATTCTGGTAAAAATCACATATATTCAATATTACAGCCATTTTTTTACGAATTGCAAGTTTGGTTTTGGAGTTATGTTTATAAAACTTTCATATTCAGTATGACAGTTATACCATCATATTGAGTTAAAAAAAACAACAGTATCTTTACAAACCTTACAAAATATTTTTTTCCAGTAAAAATCACAACGATACATTTTTCCACGCAATATTTGTCATTTTGCATGTGTGTTTTAGGAGTTATGTTACTGTCATAATGAGCGTGGCAGTTTTACTGTCATTATGAGTAAAACCTAATTTTGGTATTTAAACCTTACCAAAATACCTGATTCTGATAAAACTCACATATATTTAATATTACAGGCATTTTTAAATAGATTGCATGTTTGGTTTTTAGAGTTTGGTTTTGGAGTTATGTTTCTACAACTTTTTTATTTAGTTTGACAGTTATACCGTCATATTGAGTAAAAAAACTTGTGTCTTTGCAAACCTTACAAAAGATCATTACTCTAGTAAAACTAACAAAGATACATTTCTCCAGAATTAATAGCTATTTTCATGTGTCGTTTATGAGTTATGTTTAAATAACTGTCATATTAAGTGTGGCACTTATAATGTCACTATCAGTAAAACCTATTTTTTTATTTGTCAACCTTACCAAAATACCTCATTTTGGTAAAACTCACATAGATTCTATATTACAGACATTTTTAGACGGATTGCAAGTTTGGTTTTGGAGTCATGTTTATATATTTTTTTGCATGTAGTATGACAGTTATACTGTCATATTGAGTAAAAAAAATAAAATATTTGTCCTAGTACAACTCAAAGATACATGTCTCCAGGCATTATTAGCCATTTTGCATGTGTGGTTTAAGAGTTATGTTTACATAACTGTCAGATTGAATTTGACAGTATACTGTCATAGTGAGTAAAACCAAATTTTTGTAGTTGTAAACCTTACCAAAATACCTGATTCTGGTAAAACTCATATAGATTCAATATTACAGACAGTTTAAGACGGATTGCAAGTTTAGTTTAGGAGTTTGGTTTTGGAATGATGTATATATTACTTTTGTATTTAGTTTGACAGTTATACCATCATATTGAGTAAAAAAAAAAAAAACGTTTGTCTTTACAAACCTTACAAAATATTTTTTTCTAGTAAAACTCACAAAGATACATTTCTCCAGGCATTATTAGCTATTTAGCATGTTTGGATTAGGAGTTATGTTTTAAAAACTGTTATTTTGAATATGGCAGTTATACTGTCATTATGAGTAAAACCCAATTTTTGTATTTGTAAACCTTACCAAAATACCTGATTCTGGTAAAACTCACATAGATTCAATATTACAGGCATTTTTAGACATATTGCAAGTTTGGTTTTGGAGTTATGTTTATTTAACTTTCATATTTAGTATGACAGTTTTATTGTCATATTAAGTAAAAAAAAACTAACTTGTGTCTTTACAAACCTTATACATTTTTAATTTTTTTTCCAGGAAAACTCACAAAGATACATTTCTCCAGGCATTATCAGCCATTTTGTATTTGTGGTTTAGGAGTTACAGTAAGTTTAAATAACTGTCAGATTGAATGTGACAGTATACTTTCATAGTGAGTAAAACCTAAATTTTGTATTTATAAAGGTTACCAAAATACCTGATTCTGGTAAAACTCACATAGATGCAATATTACAGGCATTTTTAGACATAATGCATGTTTGGTTTTGGAGTTATGTTTATATACATTTCTCCAGGCATTATTAGCCATTTATCATTTTTGGATTAGGAGTCGAAGACCTCCATGACGAATAAAAATAAAGGACCCAGATTTCCCTCGCCCGGACGCGGGTCACCGGGGCCCCCCTTTGGAGCCAGGCCCGGAGGTGGGGCACGATGGCGAGCGCCTGGTGGCCGGGCCTGTCCCCATGGGGCCCGGCCGGGCACAGCCCGAAGAGGCAACGTGGGTCCCCCCTCCAATGGGCTCACCACCCATAGCAGGGGCCATAGAGGTCGGGTGCATTGTGAGCTGGGTGGCAGCCGACGGCAGGGCACTTGGCGGTCCGATCCTCGGCTACAGAAGCTAGCTCTTGGGACGTGGAACGTCACCTCGCTGGGGGGGAAGGAGCCTGAGCTAGTGCGCGAGGTTGAGAAGTTCCGGCTAGATATAGTCGGACTCACTTCAACGCACAGCAAGGGCTCTGGAACCAGTTCTCTCGAGAGGGGCTGGACTCTCTTCCACTCTGGCGTTGCCGGCAATGAGAGGCGACGGGCTGGGGTGGCAATTCTTGTTGCCCCCCGGCTCAGAGCCTGCACGTTGGAGTTCAACCCGGTGGACGAGAGGGTAGCTTCCCTCCGCCTTCGGGTGGGGGGACGGGTCCTGACTGTGGTTTGCGCTTACGCGCCAAACCGCAGCTCAGAGTACCCACCATTTTTGGATTCGCTCGAGGGAGTACTTGAGAGTGCTCCCCCGGGTGATTCCCTCGTTCTACTGGGGGACTTCAATGCTCATGTTGGCAGCGACAGTGAAACCTGGAGAGGCGTGATTGGGAAGAATGGCCGCCCGGATCTGAACCCGAGTGGTGTTCTTTTATTGGACTTTTGTGCCCGTCACAGATTGTCCATAATGAACACCATGTTCGAACATAAGGGTGTCCATATGTGCACTTGGCACCAGGACACCCTAGGCCGCAGTTCCATGATCGACTTTGTAGTTGTGTCATCGGATTTGCGGCCTCATGTTTTGGACACTCGGGTGAAGAGAGGGGCGGAGCTTTCAACCGATCACCACCTGGTGGTGAGTTGGCTGCGATGGTGGGGGAGGATGCCGGACAGACCTGGCAGGCCCAAACGCATTGTGAGGGTTTGCTGGGAACGTCTGGCAGAGTCTCCTGTCAAAGAGAGTTTCAATTCCCACCTCCGGAAGAACTTTGAACATGTCACGAGGGAGGTGCTGGACATTGAGTCCGAGTGGACCATGTTCCGCGCCTCTATTGTCGAGGCAGCTGATTGGAGCTGTGGCCGCAAGGTAGTTGGTGCCTGTCGTGGCGGTAATCCTAGAACCCGTTGGTGGACACCGGCGGTGAGGGATGCCGTCAAGCTGAAGAAGGAGTCCTATCGGGTTCTTTTGGCTCATAGGACTCCTGAGGCAGCGGACAGGTACCGACAGGCCAAGCGGTGTGCGGCTTCAGCGGTTGCGGAGGCAAAAACTCGGACATGGGAGGAGTTCGGGGAAGCCATGGAAAACGACTTCCGGACGGCTTCGAAGCGATTCTGGACCACCTCCGCCCCCTCAGGAAGGGGAAGCAGTGCACTATCAACACCGTGTATGGTGAGGATGATGTTCTGCTGACCTCGACTGCGGATGTTGTGGATCGGTGGAGAGAATACTTCGAAGACCTCCTCAATCTCACCAACACGTCTTCCTATGAGGAAGCAGTGCCTGGGGAATCTGTGGTGGGCTCTTCTATTTCTGGGGCTGAGGTTGCCGAGGGAGTTAAAAAGCTCCCGCCCAGAGTTCCTTAAGGCTCTGGATGCTGTGGGGCTGTCTTGGTTGACAAGACTCTGCAGCATCGCGTGGACATCGGGGGCGGTACCTCTGGATAGGCAGACCGGGGTGGTGGTTCCTCTCTTTAAGAAGGGGAACCGGAGGGTGTGTTCTAACTATCGTGGGATCACACTCCTCAGCCTTCCCGGTAAGGTCTATTCAGGTCTACTGGAGAGGAGGCTACGCCGGATAGTCGAACCTCGGATTCAGGAGGAACAGTGTGGTTTTCGTCCTGGTCGTGGAACTGTGGACCAGCTCTATACTCTCGGCAGGGTCCTTGAGGGTGCATGGGAGTTTGCCCAACCAGTCTACATGTGTTTTGTGGACTTGGAGAAGGCATTCGACCGTGTCCCTCGGGAAGTCCTGTGGGGAGTGCTCAGAGAGTGTGGGGTATCGGACTGTCTGATTTTGGCGGTCCGCTCCCTGTATGATCAGTGTCAGAGCTTGGTCCGCATTGCTGGCAGTAAGTCGGATCCATGGATGGATGGATGGATGGATTAGGAGTTATGTTTAAATAACTGTCGTATCAAATGTTGCAGTTAGACTGTCATTATGAGTAAAACTCAAGTTTTGTATTTGTAAACCTTACCAAAATACCTGAATCTGGTAAAACTCACATAGATTCAATATTACAGGCAGTTTAAGACAGATTGCAAGTTTGGTTTAGGAGTTCCATCCATCCATCCATCCATCTTCTTCCGCTTATCCGAGGTCGGGTCGCGGGGGCAGCAGCCTAAGCAGGGAAGCCCAGACTTCCCTCTCCCCAGCCACTTCGTCCAGCTCCCCAAGGCGTTCCCAGGCCAGCCGGGAGACATAGTCTTCCCAACGTGTTCTGGGTCTTCCCTGCGGCCTCCTACCGCCACCCGAACGCCTAGGGAGGCGTTCGAGTGGCATCCTGACCAGATGCCCGAACCACCTCATCTGGCTCCTCTCGATGTGGAGGAGCAGCGGCTTTACTTTGAGCTCCTCCCGGATGGCAGAGCTTCTCACCCTATCTCTAAGGGAGAGCCCCGCCACCCGGCGGAGGAAACTCATTTCGGCCGCTTGTACCCGTGATCTTGTCCTTTCGGTCATAACCCAAAGCTCATGACCATAGGTGAGGATGGGAACGTAGATCGACCGGTAAATTGAGAGCTTTGCCTTCCGGCTCAGCTCCTTCTTCACCACAACGGATCGATACAGCGTCCGCATTACTGAAGACGCCGCACCGATCCGCCTGTCGATCTCACGATCCACTCTTCCCTCACTTGTGAACAAGACTCCGAGGTACTTGAACTCCTCCACTTGGGGCAAGATCTCCTCCCCAACCCGGAGCCATCACCCTTTTCCGGGCGAGAACCATGGACTTGGAGGTGCTGATTCTCATCCCAGTCGCTTCACACTCAGCTGCGAACCGATCCAGTGAGAGCTGAAGATCCTGGCCAGATGAAGCCATCAGGACCACATCATCTGCAAAAAGCAGAGACCTAATCCTGCAGCCACCAAACCAGATCCCCTCAACGCCATGACTGCGCCTAGAAATTCTGTCCATAAAAGTTATGAACAGAATCGGTGACAAAGGGCAGCCTTGGCGGAGTCCAACCCTGACTGGAAACGTGTCCGACTTACTACCGGCAACGCGGACCAAGCTCTGGCACTGATCATACAGGGAGCGGACTGCCACAATCAGACAGTCCGATACCCCGTACTCTCTGAGCACTCCCCACAGGACTTCCCAAGGGACACGGTCGAATGCCTTCTCCAAGTCCACAAAACACATGTAGACTGGTTGGGCAAACTCCCATGCACCCTCAAGGACCCTGCCGAGAGTATAGAGCTGGTCCACAGTTCCACGACCAGGACGAAAACCACACTGTTCCTCCTGAATCTGAGGTTCGACTATCCGGCGTAGCCTCCTCTCCAATACACCTGAATAGACCTTACCGGGAAGGTTAAGGAGTGTGATCCCACGATAGTTAGAACACACCCTCCGGTTCCCCTTCTTAAAGAGAGGAACCACCACCCTGGTCTGGTTTAGGAGTTTGGTTTTGGAATTATGTTTATATAACTTTCATATTTAGCATGACAGTTATACCATCATATTGAGTAAAAAAAAAATAACTTTTGTCTTTACAAACCTTACAAAATATTTTTTTCTAGTAAAAATCACAAAGATACATTTCTCCAGGCATTATTAACCATTTTGCATGTGTGGTATAGGAGTTATGTTTACATAACTGTCATATTAAATGTGGCAGTTATACAGTCATTATGAGTAAAACCAAATTTGTGTATATGTAAACCTTACCAAAATACCTGTTTCTGGTAAAACTCACATAGATACAATACTAAAGGCATTTTTAGACATAATGCATGTTTGGTTTTGGAGTTATGTTTGTATACATTTCTCCAGTTATTAATAGCCATTTAGCATGTTTTGTTCAGGAGTTATGTTTAAATAACTGTTATTTTGAATATGGCATTTATAGTGTCATTATGAGTAAAACCTAAATTTTGTATTTATAAACCTTACGAAAATACCTGATTCTGGTAAAACTCACATACAAACAATATTACAGGCATTTTTAGACATAATGCATGTTTGGTTTTGGAGTTATGTTTATATACATTTTTCCAGGCATTATTAGCCATTTATCATGTTTGGTTTAGGAGTTATGTTTAAATAACTGTCATATCAAATAATGCAGTTATACTTTCATTATGAGTAAAACCCAAGTTTTGTATTTGTAAACCTTACCAAAATACCTGATTCTGGTAAAACTCATATAGATTCAATATTACAGGCAGTTTAAGACGGATTGCAAGTTTTGTTTTGGAGTTATGTTTATATTACTTTTATATTTAGTGTGACAGTTATACCATCATATTGAGTGAAAAAAAAAACTTTTGTCTTTACAAACCTTACAAAGTATTTTTTTCTAGTAAAACTCACAAAGATACATTTCTCCAGGCATAATTAGCCATTTATTACTGTCATAATGAGTAAAAAACTACTTTTTGTGTTTGCAAGCCTTAAAATAGCAAATGTTTCGAGTAAAACTCACATAGATGCATTGTTTTAGGCTTTATTAACGTATTTGCATGTGTGATTAGGAAGTTTTGTTTAAATAACAGTCAAATTGAATGTAGCAGTTATACTGTCATTATGAAAAAAAAACAATTTTTGTATTTGTAAACCTTACCAAATTACCTGATTCTGGTGAAACTCACAAAGATACAATATTACAGGCATTTTTAGACATAATGCATGTTCAGTTTTGGAGTTATGTTTATATAACTTTCATATTTGGTATGACAGTTATACTGTCATATTGAATTGAAAAAACGAATTTGTCTCTTTGCAAAACTTACAAAAGAAAATGTTTCTAGTAAAACTAAGAAAGATGCATATATTCACGCATTATTAGACATGTTGGTGTAGGAATTATGTTGAAAAACATTTTATTGCTTATTTCGCATTATCTCATTATTTTAAGAACATTAATGTTTTAATGAGTAAAAAACTACTTTTTGTGTTTGCAAGCCTTAAAATAGCAAATGTTTCGAGTAAAACTCACATGGATGCATTGTTTTAGGCTTTTTTAGCCTATTTTGCAAGTGTGGTTAGGAAGTTATGTTTAAATAACTGTCAAATTGAATGTAGCAGTTATCTGTCATTATAATTTATGTAATTGTACACCTTACCAAATTTACTGATTCTTGTAAAACTCACATAGATACAATAATTTAGGCATTTTTAGACATAATGTATGTTTAGTTTTGGAGTTATGTTTATATAACTTTCATATTTATCATTTATTTATTTATTTATATTTGGTATGACAGTTATACTGTCATATTGAATTAAAAAAACTAACTTGCCTCTTTGCAAAACTTACAAAAGATAATTTTTCTAGTAAAACTAACAAAGATCCATGTCTTCCGGCATTATTAGACATGTTGCATGTTTGATGTAGGACTTATCTGAAAAAAATATTTTTTTTGCTTATTTCGAATTATCTCAGGATTTTAAGAACATTACTGTCATAATGAGTAAAAAACTACTTTTTGTGTTTGCAAGCCTTAAAATAGCAAATGTTTAGAGTAAAACTCACAAGAGTGCATTGTTTTAGGCTTCATTAACCTATTTGCATGTGTGATTAGGAAGTTTTGTTTAAATAACAGTCAAATTGAATGTAGCAGTTATACTGTCATTATGAAAAAAAACTATTTTCGTATTTGTAAACCTTACCAAATTACCTGATTCTGGTGTAACTCACATAGATACAATATTTTAGGCATTTTTAGACATAATGCATGTTTAGTTTTGGAGTTATGTTTATATATATTTCATATTTGGTATGACAGTTATACTGTCATATTGAATTAAAAAAACTAACTTGCCTCTTTGCAAAACTTACAAAAGATAATGTTTCTAGTAAAACTAACAAAGATACATATCTTCACGTATTATTAGACATGTTGCATGTTTGGTGTAGGAATTATGTTGAAAAACATTTTTATTGCTTATTTCGCATTATCTCAGGATTTTAAGAACATTACTGTCATAATGAGTAAAACACTACTTTTTGTGTTTGCAAGCCTTAAAATAGCGTATGTTTCGAGTAAAACTAACAAGGATGCATTGTTTTAGGCTTTATTAGCCTATTTTGCATGTGTGGTTAGGAAGTTATGTTTAAATAACTGTCAAATTGAATGTAGCAGTTATCTGTCATTATGAGTAAACCCCTAATTTATGTAATTGTACTCCTTACCAAATTAACTGATTCTTGTAAAACTCACATAGATACAATATTTTATGCATTTTTACACATAAAACATGTTCAATTTTGGAGTTATGTTTATATAACTTTCATATTTGGTTTGACAGTTATACTGTCATATTGAATTAAAAAAACTAACTTGCCTCTTTGCAAAACTTACAAAAGAAAATGTTTCTAGTAAAACTAACAAAGATGCATATCTTCAAGCATTATTAGACATGTTGCATGTTTGGTGTAGGAATTATGTTGAAAAACATTTTTATTGCTTATTTCGCATTATCTCAGGATTTTAAGAACATTACTGTCATAATGAGAAAAAAACTACTTTTTGTGTTTGCAAGCCTTAAAATAGCAAATGTTTCGAGTAAAACTCACAAGGATGCATTGTTTTAGGCTTTATTAACCTATTTGCATGTGTGATTAGGAAGTTTTGTTTAAATAACAGTCACATTGAATGTAGCAGTTATACTGTCATTATGAAAAACAACAATTTTCGTATTTGTAAACCTTACCAAATTACCTGATTCTGGTGTAACTCACTTAGATACAATATTACAGGCATTTTTAGACATAATGCATGTTTAGTTTTGGAGTAATGTTTATATATATTTCATATTTGGTATGACAGTTATACTGTCATATTGTATTAAAAAAACTAACTTGAGTCTTTGTAAAACTTACAAATGATAATTTTTCTAGTAAAACTAACGAAGATACATGTCTTCAGGCATTATTAGACATGTTGCATGTTTGATGTAGGAAATATCTGAAAAACATTTTTATTGCTTATTTCGCATTATCTCAGGATTTTAAGAACATTACTGTCATAATGAGTAAACAACTACTTTTTGTGTTTGCAAGCCTTAAAACAGCATATGTTTCGAGTAAAACTCACAAAGATGCATTGTTTTAGGCTTTACTAGCCTATTTTGCATGTGTGGTTATGAAGTTATGTTTAAATAACTGTAAAATTGAATGTAGCAGTTATCTGTCATGATGAGTAAACCCCTAATTTATGTAATTGTACACCTTTCCAAATTAACTGATTCTTGTAAAACTCACATAGATACAATATTTAGGCATTTTAGACATAATTCATGTTTAGTTTTGGAATAATGTTTACATAACTTTCATATTTGGTATGACAGTTATACTGTCATATTGAATTAAAAAAACTAACTTGCCTCTTTGCAAAACTTACAAATGATAATTTTTCTAATAAAACTAACAAAGATACATGTCTTCAGGCATTATTAGACATGTTGCATGTTTGATGTAGGAAATATCTGACAAACATTTTTATTGCTTATTTCGCATTATCACAGGATTTTAAGAACATTATTGTCATAATGAGTAAAAAACGACTTTTTGTGTTTGCAAACCTTAAAATAGCAAATATTTCGAGTAAAACTCACAAGAATGCATAGTTTTAGGCTTTATTAACCTATTTGCATGTGTGATTAGGAAGTTTTGTTTAAATAACAGTCAAATTGAATGTAGCAGATATACTGTCATTTTGACAAAAAACAATTTTCGTATTTGTAAACCTTACCAAATTACCTGATTCTGGTGTAACTCACATAGATACAATATTTTAGGCATTTTTAGACATAATGCATGTTCAGTTTTGGAGTTATGTTTATATAACTTTCATATTTGGTATGACAGTTATACTGTCATATTGTATTAAAAAAACTAACTTGAGTCTTTGTAAAACTTACAAAAGATATTTTTTCTAGTATAACTAACAAAGATACATGTATCCAGGCATTATTAGACATGTTGCATGTTTGGTGTAGGAATTATGATGAAAAACATTTTTATTGCTTATTTCGCATTATCTCAGGATTTTAAGAAAATTACCGTCATAATGAGTAAAAAACTACTTTTTGTGTTTGCAAGCCTTAAAATAGCATGTTTCGAGTAAAACTCACAAGGATGCATTGTTTTAGGCTTTATTAGCCTATTTGCATGTGTGGTTAGGAAGTTAGGTTTAAATAACTGTAAAATTGAATATAGCAGTTATACTGTCATTATGACAAAAACCCAATTTTTGTATTTGTAAACCTTACCAAATTACCTTAATCTGGTAAAATTCACATAGATACAATATTTTAGTTATTTTTAGACATAATGCATGTTCAGTTTTGGAGTTATGTTTATATAACTTTTACATTCAGTTTGACAGTTATACTGTTATATTGAATTAAAAAAACTAACTTGCGTCGTTGCAAAACTTACAAAAGATACATTTCCTAGTAAAACTAACAAAGATACATGTCTTCAGGCATTATTAGACATGTTGCATGTTTGGTGTAGGATTTATGTTGAAAAACATTTTTTTTGCTTTTTTTGCATTATCTCAGGAATTTAAGAACATTGCTGGCATATTGAGTAAAAAACTATTATGACAGTATACTGTCATATTCAATCTGACTGTTATTTAAACATAACTCCTAAACCATAAGCAAAATGTCAAATATTGCCTGGAGAAATGTATCTTTGTAAGTTTTACAGGAAAAAAAAAGTTTGTAAGTTTTGTAAAGACACAAGTTAGCTTTTTTTTTTACTCAATATGACAGTATAACTGTCATACTAAATATGAAAGTTGAATAAATATAACACCAAAACCAAACTTGCAAATCCGTCTAAAAATGCCTGTAATATTGAATATATGTTAGTTTTACCAGAATCAGTTATTTTGGTATGGTTTACAAATACAAAAATTGGGTTTTACTCATAATGACAGTATAACTGCCATATTCAAAATAACAGTTATTTAAACATAACTCCTAAACCAAATATGCTAAATGGCTAATAATGCCTGGAGAAATGAATCTTTGTGAGTTTTACTAGAAAAAAAATATTTTGTAAGGTTTGTAAAGAAAAAAGTTATTTGTTTTTTTTACTCAATATGATGACTGTCATACTAAATATGAAAGTTAGATAAACATAATTCCAAAACCAAACTCCTAAACCAAACTTGCAATATGTCTTAAACTGCCTGTTATATTGAATCTATGTGAGTTTTGCCAGAATCAGGTATTTTGGTAAGGTTTACAAATACAAAACATGTGTTTTACTCATAATGACAGTATAACTGCAACATTTGATATGACAGTTATTTAAAAATGACTCCTAAACCAAACATGATAAATGACTAATAATGCCTGGAGAAATGTGTCTTTGTGAGTTTTACTGGAAAAAAATAATGTGTAAGGATTATAAAGACACAAGTTTTTTTTTTTTTTTTAATACGATGGTATAACTGTCATACTAAATATGAAAGTTATATACACATAACTCCAAAACCAAAATGCATTTAGTCTGAAAATGCCTGTAATATTGTATCTTTTTGAGTTTTACCAGAATCAGGTATTTTGGTAAGGTTGACAAATACAAACGTTAGGTTTTACTCATAATGACAGTATACTGCCACATTCAATATGACAATTATTTAAACATAACTCCAAAACCAAACATGCATTATGTCTAAAAATGCTTAAAATTTTGTATCCATGTGAGTTTTACTAGAATCAGTTTTTTTTGTAAGGTTTACAAATATAAAATATTAGTTTTACTCATAATGAGAGTTTACTGTCACAATCAATCTGACAAAATGGCTAATAATGCCTGGAGGAATGTATATTTGTGAATTTTACTGTAACAAATATTTTGTAAGGTTTGTAAACACATACGTTAGTTGTTTTTTTTACTTAATTTTACAGTATAGCTGTCATACTATATATGAAAGTTTTATAAACATAACTCCAAAACCAAACATGCAATCCGTCTAAAAATGTCTGTAATATTTATTATATGTAAGTTTGATCAGAATCAGGTATTTTGGTAAGGTTTACAAATCAAAAATTTAGGTTTTACTCATAGTGACAGTTTAACTGCCAGACTCAATATGACAGTTATTTAAACATAACTCCTAAAACACAAATGCAAAATGACTAATAATGCCTAGAGAAATGTATATTTGTGAATTTTACTGGAAAACAATATTTTGTAAGGTTTATAAAGACACAAGTTAGTTTTTTTTATTTAATATGATGGTATAACTGTCATACTAAATATGAAAGTTATATAAATATAACTCCAAAACCAAACATACATTATGTCTAAAAATGCCTGTAATATTGTATCTATGTGAGGTTTACCAGAATCAGGTATTTTGGTAAGGTTTACAATTACAAAAATTAGGTTTTACTCATAATGACAGTATAACTGCCACATTGACTGCCACCAAACATGCATTGTGTTTAAAAATGCTTATAATTTTGTATCAATGTGAGTTTTACTATAATCAGTTGTTTTTGTAAGTTTTACAAATACAAAATATTAGTTTTACTCATAATGACAGTATACTGACAAAATGGCTAATAATGCCTTGAGGAATGTATCTTTGTGAGTTTTACTGGAAACAATATTTTGTAAGGTTTGTAAAGACACAAGTTAGTTTTTTTTTACACAATTTAACAGTTTAGCTGTCATACTATATATGAAAGTTATATAAACATAATTACAAAACCACTATGCAATCCGTCTAAAAATGCCTGTAATATTGAATATATGTGAGTTTTATCAGATTCAGGTATTTTGGTAAAGTTTACGAATACAAAAATTAGGTTTTACTCATAGTGACAATATAACTGCCACACTCAATATGACAGTTAATTAAACATAACTCCTAAAACACAAATGCAAAATGACTAATAATGCCTAGACAAATGTATATTTGTGAATTTTACTGGAAAACAATATTTTGTAAGATTTGTAAAGATACAAATTAGTTTTTTTTTACTCAATATGATGGTATAACTGTCATACTAAATATGAAAGTTATATAAACATAAGTGAAAGTTAAAGTTAAAGTACCAATGATTGTCACACACACACTAGGTGTGGCGAGATTATTCTCTGCATTTGACCCATCACCCTTGATCACCCCCTGGGAGGTGAGGGGAGCAGTGGGCAGCAGCGGTGGCCGCACCCGGGAATCATTTTGGTGATTTAACCCCCAATTCCAACCCTTGATGCTGAGTGCCAAGCAGGGAGGTAATGGGTCCCATTTTTTTATAGTCTTTGGTATGACCCGGCCGGGGGTTTGAACTCACAACCTACCGATCTCAGGGCGGACACTCTAACCACTAGGCCACTGAGAAAGTTATATAAACATAACTCCAAAACCAAACATGCTTTATGTCTAAAAATTCCTGTAATATTGTATCGGTGTGGGTTTTACCAGAACCAGGTATTTTGGTAAGGTTTACAAATACAAAAAATAGTTTTGTTTTTATAATGACACACAATACAATAACTGCCACACTCAATATGACAGTTATTTAAAGATAACTCCGAAACCTGAAACATGATAAATGGCTAATTATGCCTGGAGAAATGTATCTTTGTGAATTTTGGGAAGAAAAAAATTGTAAGGTTTATAAAGACACAAGTTGTTTTTTTTTCTACTCAATATGATGGTAGAACTGTCATACTAAATATGAAAGTTGTATAAACATAACTCCAAAACCAAACATGCATTATGTCTAAAAATGCCTGCAATATTGTATCTATGTGATTTTTACCAGAATCAGGTATTTTTGGTAAGGTTTACAAATACAAAAATTAGGTTTTACTCATAATGACAGTATACTGTCACATTCAATCTGACAGTTATTTAAACATAACTCCTAAACCACAAATACAAAATGGCTAATAATGCCTGGAGAAATGTATCTTTGTGAGTTTTCCTGGAAAAAAAAATATTTTATAAGGTTTGTAAAGACACAAGTTAGTTTATTTTACTTAATATGACAGTATAACTGTCATACTAAATATGAAAGTTAAATAAACATAACTCCAAAACCAAACTTGCAATACGTCTAAAAATGCCTGTAATATTGAATCTATGTGAGTTTTACCAGAATCAGGTATTTAGGTAAGGTTTACAAATACAAAAATTGGGTTTTACTTATAATGACAGTATAACTGCCATATTCAAAATAACAGTTATTTAAACACAACTCCTAAACCAAACATGCTAAATAACTAATATTGCCTGGAGAAATGTATCTTGGTGAATTTTACTAGAAAAAAACTATTTTGTAATGTTTGTAAAGACAAAAGTAATTTTTTTTTACTGAATATGATGGTATAACTGTCAAACTAAATATAAAATTAATATAAACATAATTCCAAAAACTAACTCCTAAACCAAACTTGCAATCCGTCTTAAACTGCCTGTAATATTAAATCTATATGAGTTTTACCAGAATCAGGTATTTTGGTAAAGACACGAGTTAGTTTGTTTTTTTACACAATCTAACAGTATAGCTGTCATACTATATATGAAAGTTATATAAACACAACTCCAAAACCAAATATGCAATCCGTCTAAAAATGCCTGTAATATTGAATATATGTGAGTTTTATCAGAATCAGGTATTTTGGTAAGGTTTACAAAAACAAAAATTAGGTTTTACTCATAGTGACAGTATAACTGCCACACTCAATATGACAGTTAATTAAACATAACTCCTAAAACACAAATGCAAAATGACTAATAATGCCTGGAGAAAGGTATATTTGTGAATTTTACTGGAAAACAATATTTTGTAAGGTTTGTAAAGATACAAATTAGTTTTTGTTTTTTACTCAATATTATGGTATAACTTTCATACTAAATATGAAAGTTATATAAACATAACTCCAAAACCAAACATGCTTTATGTCTAAAAATTCCTGTAATATTGTATCGATGTGGGTTTTACCAGAATCAGGTATTTTGGTAAAGTTTACAAATACAAAAAATAGGTTTTACTCATAATGACAGTATAACTGCCACACTCAATATGACAGTTATTTAAACATAACTCCTAAACCAAACATGATAAATGGGTAATTATGCCTGGAGAAATGTATCTTTGTGAGTTTTACTGGGAACATTTTTTTTTCTAAGGTTTATAAAGACACAAGTTATTTTTTTTTACTCAATAGGATGGTATAACTGTCATACTAAATATAAAAGTTTTATAAACATAACTCCAAAACCAAACATGCATTATGTCTAAAAATGCCTGCAATATTGTATCTATGTGATTTTTACCAGAATTAGGCAATTTTGGTAAGGTTTATAAATACAATAAATAGGTTTTACTCACTATGACAGTATACTGTCACATTCAATCTGACAGTTATTTAAACATACTGTAACTCCTAAACCACAATTACAAAATGGCTAATAATGCCTGGAAAAATGTATCTTTGTGAGTTTTTTTGGAATTTTTTTTTTTTTTTATAAGGTTTGTAAAGAAGCAAGTTAGTTTTTTTTACTTAATATGACAGTATAACTGTCATACTAAATATGAAAGTTAAATAAACATAACTCCAAAACCAAACTTGCAATCTGTCTTAAACTTCCTGTAATATTGAATCTATGTGAGTTTTACCAGAATCTGGTATTTTGGTAAGGTTTACAAATACAAAAATTGGGTTTTACTCATAATGACAGTATAACTGCCATATTCAAAATAACAGTTATTTAAACATAACTCCTAAACCAAACATGATAAATAGCTAATAATGCCTGGAAAAATGTATATAAACATAACTCCAAAACCAAACATGGATTATGTCTAAAAATGCCTGTAATATTGTATCTATGTGAGTTTTACCAGAATAAGGAATTTTGGTAAGGTTTATAAATACAAAAATTAGGTTTTACTCATAATGACAGTATAACTGCCGCCCTCAATATGATGGTTATGTTAACATAACTCCTAAACCACACATGCAAAATGGCTAATAATGCCTGGAGAATTGTATCTTTGTGAGTTTTACTAGAAAAAAATATTTTGTAAGGTTTGTAAAGACAAAAGTTTTGTTTTTTTTACTCAATATGATGGTTTAACCGTCAAACTAAATATAAAAGTAATATAAACATCATTCCAAAACCAAACTCCTAAAGCAAACTTGCAATCCGTCTTAAACTGCCTGTAATATTGAATCTATATGAGTTTCACCAGAATCAGGTATTTTGGTAAGGTTTACAAATACAAAACTTGGGTTTTACTCATAATGACAGTATAACTGCATTATTTGATATGACAGTTATTTAAACATAACTCCTAAACCAAACATGATAAATAGCTAATAATGCCTGGAAAAATTTATATAAACATAACTCCAAAACCAAACATGGATTATGTCTAAAAATGCCTGTAATATTGTATCTATGTGAGTTTTACCAGAATAAGGAATTTTGGTAAGGTTTATAAATACAAAAATTAGGTTTTACTCATAATGACAGTTTAACTGCCGCCCTCAATATGACGGTTATGTTAACATAACTCCTAAACCACACATGCAAAATGGCTAATAATGCCTGGAGAATTGTATCTTTGTGAGTTTTACTAGAAAAAAATATTTTGTAAGGTTTGTAAAGACAAAAGTTTTTTTTTTTTTACTCAATATGATGGTTTAACCGTCAAACTAAATATAAAAGTAATATAAACATCATTCCAAAACCAAACTCCTAAACCAAACTTGCAATCCGTCTTAAACTGCCTGTAATATTGAATCTATATGAGTTTCACCAGAATCAGGTATTTTGGTAAGGTTTACAAATACAAAACTTGGGTTTTACTCATAATGACAGTATAACTGCATTATTTGATATGACAGTTATTTAAACATAACTCCTAAACCAAACATGATAAATAGCTAATAATGCCTGGAAAAATGTATATAAACATAACTCCAAAACCAAACATGGATTATGTCTAAAAATGCCTGTAATATTGTATCTATGTGAGTTTTACCAGAATAAAGAATTTTGGTAAGGTTTATAAATACAAAAATTTGGTTTTACTCATAATGACAGTATAACTGCCACCCTCAATATGACGGTTATGTTAACATAACTCCTAAACCACACATGCAAAATGGCTAATAATGCCTGGAGAAATGTATCTTTGTGAGTTTTACAGGGAAAAAAATATTTTGTAAGGTTTGATAAGACACAAAATAGTTTTTTTTATTCAATATGTTTGTATAACTGTCATAATAAATGTAAAAGTTATCCAATACCAAACATGCAATCCGTCTAAAAATGCCTGTAATATTGAATCTATGTGAGTTTTACTAGAATCAGGTATTTTGTTAAGGTTTACAAATACAAAAATTAGGTTTTACTCACTATGACAGTATACTGACACATTCAATCTGCCTGTTATTTAAACACAAATTCTAAACCACAGATGCAAAATGGCTAATAATAACTGGAGAAATGTATTTTTGTGAGTTTTACTGGAAAAAATATATTTTGTAAGGTTTGTTTAGACACAAGTTAGTTTTTTTTACTCAATATGATGGAAACTTGCTTTATGTCTAAAAAATCCTGTAATATTTTATCCATGTGAGTTTTATCAGAATCAGTTATTTTGGTAATTTTACAAAAACAAAAAATAGGTTTTACTCATAATGACAGTATATCTGCCACACTCAATATGACAGTTATTTAAACATAACTCTAAACCAAACATGGTTAATGGCTAATAATGCCTGGAGAAATGTATCTTTGTGAGTTTTACTGGAAACGTTTTTTTTTAAGGTTTATAAAGACACAAGTTAGTTTTTTTTACTCAATATGACAGTATAACTGTAATACTAAATGTAAAAAATATATAAACATAACTCCAAAACCAAACATGCATTATGTTAAAAAATGCCTGTAATTTTGTATCAATGCGAGTTTTACTAAAATCAATTGTTGTAGTAAGGTTTGCAAATACAAAATATTGGTTTTACTCACCATGATAGTATACTGTCACATTCAATTTTACAGTTATTCAAACATAACTACCAAACCACATATGCAAAATGGCTATAATGCCTGGAGAAATGTATCTTTGTGAGATTACTGGAAAAACATATTTTGTAAGGATTGTAAAGAAACAATTTAGTTTTTTTTACTTAATATGATGAGGTGGCGACTTTTCCAGGGTGTACCCCGCCTTCCGCCTGATTGTAGCTGAGAAGGGAATAAGCGGTAAAAATGGATGGATGGATGGACAGTATAACTGTCATACTAAATGTAAAAGTAGTATAAACATAACTCCAAAACCAAACATGCATTATGTCTAAAAATGCCTGTAATATTGTATCCATGTGAGTTTTACTAGCATCAGTTGTTTTTGTAAGTTTTGCAAATACAAAATATTGGTTTTACTCACTATGACAGAATACTGTCACATTCAATCTGACAGCTATTTAAACATAACTCCTAAACCACACATGCAAAATGACTAATAATGCCTGGAAAAATGTATCTCTGTGAATTTTACTGGAAAAAAATATTTTGTAAGGTTTGTAAAATTACAAGTTTGTTATTTGCTAAATGAGCACTCCCCACAGGACTTCCCGAGGGACACGGTCGAATGCCTTCTCCAAGTCCAGAAAACACATGTAGACCGGTTGGGCAAACTCCCATGCACCCTCAAGGACCCTGCCAAGAGTATAGAGCTGGTCCACAGTTCCACGACCAGGACGAAAACCACACTGTTCCTCCTGAATCCGAGGTTCGACTGACCGGCGTAGCCTCCTCTCCAGTACACCTGAATAGACCTTACCGGGAAGGCTGAGGAGTGTGATCCCACGATAGTTACAACACACCCTCCGGTTTCCCTTCTTAAAGAGAGGAACCACCTCCCCGGTCTGCCAATCCAGAGGTTCCCACCCTGATGTCCACGCGATGCTGCAGAGTCTTGTCAACCAAGACAGCCCCACAGCATCCAGAGCCTTAAGGAACTCTGGGCGGATCTCATCCACCCCCGGGGCCTTGCCACCGAGGAGCTTTTTAACTACCTCGGCAACCTCAGCCCCAGAAATAGAAGAGCCCACCACAGATTCCCCAGGCACTGCTTCCTCATAGGAAGACGTGTTGGTGAGATTGAGGAGGTCTTCGAAGTATTCTCTCCACCGATCCACAACATCCGCAGTCGAGGTCAGCAGAACACCATCCTCACCATACACGGTGTTGATAGTGCACTGCTTCCCCTTCCTGAGGCGGCGGATGGTGGTCCAGAATCGCTTCGAAGCCGTCCAGAAGTCGTTTTCCATGGCTTCCCCGAACTTCTCCCATGTCCGAGTTTTTGCCTCCACAACCGCTGAAGCCGCACACCGCTTGGCCTGTCGGTACCTGTCCGCTGCCTCAGGAGTCCTATGAGCCAAAAGAACCCGATAGGACTCCTTCTTCAGCTTGACGGCATCCCTCACCGCCGGTGTCCACCAACGGGTTCTAGGATTACCGCCACGACAGGCACCAACTACCTTGCGGCCACAGCTCCAATCAGCTGCCTCGACAATAGAGGCGCGGAACATGGTCCACTCGGACTCAATGTCCAGCACCTCCCTCGTGACATGTTCAAAGTTCTTCCGGAGGTGGGAATTGAAACTCTCTCTGACAGGAGACTCTGCCAGACGTTCCCAACAAACCCTCACAATGCGTTTGGGCCTGCCAGGTCTGTCCGGCATCCTCCCCCACCATCGCAGCCAACTCACCACCAGGTGGTGATCGGTTGAAAGCTCCGCCCCTCTCTTCACCCGAGTGTCCTAAACATGAGGCCGCAAATCCGATGACACAACTACAAAGTCGATCATGGAACTGCGACCTAGGGTGTCCTGGTGCCAAGTGCACATATGGACACCCTTATGTTCGAACATGGTGTTCATTATGGACAATCTGTGACGGGCACAAAAGTCCAATAAAAAACACCACTCGGGTTCAGATCCGGGCGGCCATTCTTCCCAATCACGCCTCTCCAGGTTTCACTGTCGCTGCCAACATGAGCATTGAAGTCCCCCAGTAGAACGAGGGAATCACCCGGGGGAGCACTCTCAAGTACTCCCTCGAGCGAATCCAAAAAGGGTGGGTACTCTGAGCTGCGGTTTGGCGCGTAAGCGCAAACCACAGTCAGGACCCATCCCCCCACCCGAAGGCGGAGGGAAGCTACCCTCTCGTCCACCGGGTTGAACTCCAACGTGCAGGCTCTGAGCCGGGGGGCAACAAGAATTGCCACCCCAGCCCGTCGCCTCTCATTGCCGGCAACGCCAGAGTGGAAGAGAGTCCATCCCCTCTCGAGAGAACTGGTTCCAGAGCCCTTGCTGTGCGTCGAAGTGAGTCCGACTATATCTAGCCGGAACTTCTCAACCTCGCGCACTAGCTCAGGCTCCTTCCCCCCCCAGCGAGGTGACGTTCCACGTCCCAAGAGCTAGCTTCTGTAGCCGAGGATCGGACCGCCAAGTGCCCTGCCGTCGACTGCCACCCAGCTCACAATGCACCCGACCTCTATGGCCCTTGCTATGGGCGGTGAGCCCATTGGAGGGGGGACCCACGTTGCCTCTTCGGGCTGTGCCCGGCCGGGCCCCATGGGGACCGGCCACCAGGCGCTCGCCATCGTGCCCCACCTCCGGGCCTGGCTCCAGAGGGGGGCCCCGGTGACCCGCGTCCGGGCGAGGGAAATCTGGGTCCTTTATTTTTATTCGACACCTAATCCAAAAATGATAAATGGCTAATAATGCCTGGAGAAATGTATATAAACATAACTCCAAAACCAAACATGCATTATGTCTAAAAATGCCTGTAATATTGTATCTATGTGAGTTTTACCAGAAACAGGTATTTTGGTAAGCTTTATAAATACAAAATTTAGGTTTTACTCACAGTATACTGTCACATTCAATCTGACAGTTATTTAAACTTACTGTAACTCCTAAACCACAAATACAAAATGGCTAATAATGTCTGGAGAAATGTATCTTTGTGAGTTTTCCTGGAAAAAAAATAACAAATGTATAAGGTTTGTAAAGACACAAGTTAGTTTTTTTTACTTAATATGACAATAAAACTGTCATACTAAATATGAAAGTTAAATAATCATAACTCCAAAACCAAACTTGCAATACGTCTAAAAATGCCTGTAATATTGAATCTATGTGAGTTTTACCAGAATCAGGTATTTTGGTAAGGTTTACAAATACAAAAATTGGGTTTTACTCATACTGCCATATTCAAAATAACAGTTATTAAAACATAACTCCTAATCCAAACATGCTAAATAGCTAATAATGCCTGGAGAAATGTATCTTTGTGAGTTTTACTAGAAAAAAATATTTTGTAAGGTTTGTAAAGACAAACGTTTTTTTTTTTTTTACTCAATATGATGGTATAACTGTCAAACTAAATATAAAAGTAATATACACATCATTCCAAAACCAAACTCCTAAACTAAACTTGCAATCCGTCTTAAACTGTCTGTAATATTGAATCTATATGAGTTTTACCAGAATCAGGTATTTTGGTAAGGTTTATAAATACAAAACTTGGGTTTTACTCATAATGACAGTATAACTGCATTATTTGATATGACAGTTATTTAAACATAACTCCTAAACCAAACATGATAAATAGCTAATAATGCCTGGAAAAATGTATATAAACGTAACTCCAAAACCAAACATGCATTATGTCTAAAAATGCCTGTAATATTGTATCTATGTAAGTTTTACCAGAATCAGGAATTTTGGTAAGGTTTATAAATACAAAAATTTGGTTTTACTCATAATGACAGTATAACTGCCACCCTCAATATGACGGTTATGTTAACATAACTCCTAAACCACACATGCAAAATGGCTAATAATGCCTGGAGAAATGTATCTTTGTGAGTTTTACAGGAAAAACAATATTTTGTAAGGTTTGATAAAACACAAAATATTTTTTTTTATTCAATATGTTTGTATAACTGTCATAATAAATGTAAAAGTTATATAAACATAACTCCAATACCAAACATGCAATCCGTCTAAAAATGCCTGTAATATTGAATCGATGTGAGTTTTACTAGAATCAGGTATTTTGTTAAGGTTTACAAATACAAAAATTAGGTTTTACTCACTATGACAGTATACTGTCACTTTCAATCTGACTGTTATTTAAACACAAATTCTAAACCACAGATACAAAATGGCTAATAATAACTGGAGAAAAGTATTTTTGTGAGTTTTACTGGAAAAAAAATATTTTGTAAGGTTTGTATAGACACAAGTTAGTTTTTTTTACTCAATATGATGGAAAAATGCTTTATGTCTAAAAAATCCTGTAATATTTTATCCATGTGAGTTTTATCAGAATCAGTTATTTTGGTAATTTTACAAATACAAAAAATAGGTTTTACTCATAATGACAGTATATCTGCCACACTCAATATGACAGGTATTTAAACATAACTCTACACCAAACATGGTTAATGGCTAATAATGCATGGAGAAATGTATCTTTGTGAGTTTTACTGGAAAAACATTTTTCTTAAGGTTTATAAAGACACAAGTTAGTTTTTTTTACTCAATATGACAGTATAACTGTAATACTAAATGTAAAAAATATATAAACATAACTCCAAAACCAAAAATGCATTGCTTAAAAATGCCTGTAATTTTGTATCCATGCGAGTTTTACTAAAATCAATTGTTGTAGTAAGGTTTGCAATTACAAAATATTGGTTTTACTCACCATGATAGTATACTGTCACATTCAATTTGACATTTATTTAAACATAACTACCAAACCACACATGCAAAATGGCTATAATGCCTGGAGAAATGTATCTTTGTGAGATTACTGGAAAAACATATTTTGTAAGGTTTGTAAAGAAACAATTTAGTTTTTTTTACTTAATATGGATGGATGGATGACAGTTATACTGTCCAACCATCCATCCATTTTCTACCGCTTATTCCCTTTTGGGGTCGCGGGGGGGCGCTGGAGCCTATCTCAGCTACAATCGGGCGGAAGGCGGTGTACACCCTGGACAAGTCCCCCCCTCATCGCAGGGCGTATAACTGTGATACTAAATGTAAAAGTAGTAAAAACATAACTCCAAAACCAAACATGCATTATGTCTAAAAATGCCTGTAATATTGTATCCATGTGAGTTTTTCTAGAATCAGTTGTTTTTGTAAGTTTTGCAAATACAAAATATTGGTTTTACTCACTATGACAGTATATTGTCACATTTAATCTGACAGCTATATAAACATAACTCCTAAACCACACATGCAAAATGACTAATAATGCCTGGAAAAATGTATCTCTGTGAATTTTACTGGAAAAAAAATATTTTGTAAGGTTTGTAAAATTACAAGTTTGTTATTTTTTACTCAATTTGACAGTATAACTGTCATACTAAATATGAAAGTTATATACACACAACTCTAAAACCAAACTTGCAATCCGTCTAAAAATGTCTGTAATATTGAATCTATGTGAGTTTTACCAAAATCATGTATTTTAGTAAGGTTTACAAATACAAAAATTAGGTTTTACTCAAAATGACAGTATAACTGCCACACTCAATATGACAGTTTTTTAAACATAACTCCTAAAAAACAAATGCAAAATGACTAATAATGCCTGGAAAAATGTATCTTTGTGAATTTTAATGAAAAAAAATATTTTGTAAGGTTTGTAAAGACACAAATTAGTTTTTTTTTTACTTAATATGATAGTATAACTGTCATATTAAATATGAAAGTTATATGAACATAACTCCAAAACCAAACATGTTTTATGTCTAAAAATTCCTGTAATATTGTATCTATGTGAGTTTTACCAGAATCAGGTATTTTGGTAAGGTTTACTAATACAAAAAATAGGTTTTACTAATAATGACAAGATAACTGCCACATTTAACATGAACAGGTATTTAAACATAATTCCTAAACCAAACATGATAAATGGCTAATAATGCCTGGAGAAATGTATCGTTGTGAGTTTTACAGGAAAAAAATAATTTGTAAGGTTTATAAAGACACAATGTAGTTTTGTTTTACTCAATATGATGGTATAACCGTCATACTAAATATGAAAGTTATATAAACATAACTCCAAAAACAAACATGAATTGTGTCTAAAAATACCTGTAATATTGTATCTATGTGAGTTTTACCAGAATCAGGTATTTTGGTAAGGTTTACAAATACAAAAATTAGGTTTTACTCACTATGACAGTATACTGTCACATTCAATCTGACAGTTATGTAAACATAACTCTTAAACCACACATGCAAAATTGCTAATAATGCCTGGAGACATGTATCTTTGTGATTTGTACTAGGACAAATATTTTGTAAGGTTTGTAAAGACCCACGTTTGTTTTTTTTACTCAATATGACAGTATAACTGTCATACTACATGCAAAAAAATATATAAACATGACTCCAAAACCAAACTTGCAATCCGTCTAAAAATGTCTGTAATATAGAATCTATGTGAGTTTTACCAAAATGAGGTATTTTGGTAAGGTTGACAAATAAAAAAATAGGTTTTACTGATAGTGACATTATAAGTGCCACACTCAATATGACAGTTATTTAAACATAACTCATAAACGACACATGAAAATGGCTATTAATTCTGGAGAAATGTATCTTTGTTAGTTTTACTAGAGTATTGATCTTTTGTAAGGTTTGCAAAGACACAAGTTTTTTTACTCAATATGACGGTATAACTGTCAAACTAAATAAAAAAGTTATAGAAACATAACTCCAAAACCAAACTCTAAAAACCAAACATGCAATCCATTTAAAAATGCCTGTAATATTAAATATATGTGAGTTTTATCAGAATCAGGTATTTTGGTAAGGTTTAAAATACCAAAATTAGGTTTTACTCATAATGACAGTAAAACTGCCACGCTCAATATGACAGTTATTTAAACATAACTCCTAAAACACACATGCAAAATGACAAATATTGCGTGGAAAAATGTATCGTTGTGATTTTTACTGGAAAAAAATATTTTGTAAGGTTTGTAAAGATACTGTTTTTTTTTTAACTCAATATGATGGTATAACTGTCATACTGAATATGAAAGTTTTATAAACATAACTCCAAAACCAAACTTGCAATTCGTAAAAAAATGGCTGTAATATTGAATATATGTGAATTTTACCAGAATCAGGTATTTTGGGAAGGATTACAAATACAAAAATGAGGTTTTACTCATAATGACGGATAACCGCCACATTTGTTTTAACATAACTCCTAAACAAAACATGCTAAATGGCTAATAATGCCTGGAAAAATGTATCTTTGTGAGTTTTACTGGAAAAAAAAAATTTGTAAGGTTTCTAAAGACACAAGTTAATTTTTTCTGACTCAAAAAGACGGTATAACTGTCATAATAAATGGAAAAGTTATATAAACATAAAATGCCTGTAATTTTGTATCCATGTGAGTTTTACTAGAATCAGTTGTTTTTGTAAGGTTTGCAAATACAAAATATTGGTTTTACTCACTATGACAGTATACTGCTGTCATATTGAGTAAAAAAAAAAAAAAAACTTGTGTCATAACAAACCTTAATAATGCCTGGAGAAATGTATCTTTGTGAGTTTTACTGGTAAGGTTTGTAAAGACACAAGTTAGTTTTTTCTAACTCAAAAAGACAGTATAACTGTCATAATAAATGGAAAAGTTATATAAACATAACTCCAAAACCAAACAGGCTTTATTACTAAAAATGCCTGAAATGATGTATCCATGTGAGTTTTACTAGAATCAGTTGTTTTTGTAAGTTTTGCAAATACAAAATATTGTTTTAACTCACTATGACAGTATACTGTCACATTCGATCCGACAGTTATTTAAACATAACTCCTAAACCACACATTCAAAATGACTAATAATGCCGGGAGAAATGTATCTCTGTGAATTTTTCTGGAAAAAATATTTTGTAAGGTTTGTTATAACACAAGTTAGGTATTTTTTTACTCAATATGACAGCAGTATACTGTCATAGTGAGTAAAACCAATATTTTGTATTTGCAAACCTTACCAAATTACCTGATTCTGGTAAAACTCACATAGATACAATATTTTAGGCATTTTTAGACATAATGCATGTTCATTTTTGGAGTTATGTTTATATAACTTTTACATTTAGTTTGACAGTTATACTGTTATATTGAATTAAAAAAACTAACTTGCGTTGTTGCAAAACTTACAAAAGATACATTTTCTAGTAAAGCTAACAAAGATACATGTCTTCAGGCATTATTAGACATGTTGCATGTTTGGTGTAGGAATTATGTTGAAAAATATTTGTATTGCTTTTTTCGCATTATCTCAGGATTTTAAGAACATTACTGGCATATTAAGTAAAAAACTACTATGACAGTATACTGTCACATTCAATCTGCCTGTTATTTAAACATAAATTCTAAACCACAGATGGCTAATAATGCCTGGAGAAATGTATTTTTGTGAGTTTTACCGGAAAAAAATATTTTGTAAGGTTTTTATAGACATAAGTTAGTTTTTTTTACTCAATATGATAGTATAACTGTCTTACTAAGTTTGAAAGTTATATAAACATAACTCCAAAACCAAACTTGCAATCTGTCTAAAAATGTCTGTAATATTGAATATATGTGATTTTTACCAGAATCAGGTATTTTGTTAAGGATTACATATACAAAAATTAGGTTTTACTCATAATGACGGATAACTGCCACATTCGAAATGACATAACTCCTAAACAAAACATGCTAAATGGCTAATAAAGCCTGGAGAAATGTATCTTTGTGAGTTTTACTGGAAAAAAAAAAAAAGTAAGGTTTGTAAAGACACAAGTTAGTTAGACAGTATAACTGTCATACTAAATGGAAAAGTTATATAAACATAACTCCAAAACCAAACATGCTTTTTGTCTAAAAATGCCTGAAATGATGTACCCATGTGAGTTTTACTAGAATCAGTTGTTTTTGTAAGTTTTGCAAATACAAAATATTGGTTATACTCACTATGACAGTATACTGTCACATTCAATCTGACAGTTATTTAAACATAACTCCTAAACTACACATTCAAAAAGACTAATAATGCCTGGAGAAATGTATCTCTGTGAATTTTTCTGGAAAAAAATATTTTTTAAGGTTTGTTATGACACAAGTTTTTTTTTTTTTTTTACTCAATGTGACAGCAGTATACTGTCATAGTGAGTAAAACCAATATTTTGTATTTGCAAACCTTACAAAAACAACTGATTCTAGTAAAACTCACATGGATACAAAATTACAGGCATTTTATGTTTATATAACTTTTCCATTTATTATGACAGTAATACCGTCTTTTTGAGTCAGAAAAAACTAACTTGTGTCTTTAGAAACCTTACAAATTTTTTTTTTCCAGTAAAACTCACAAAGATACATTTCTCCAGGCATTATTAGCCAATTAGCATGTTTTGTTTAGGAGTTATGTTCAAAAAAATGTGGCGGTTATCCGTCATTATGAGTAAAACCTAACTTTTGTATTTGTAATCCTTACCAAAATACCTGATTCTGGTAAAAATCACATCGATACAATATTGCAGGCATTTTTAGACATAATGCATGTTTGGTTTTGGAGTTATGTTTTTACAACTTTTATATTTAGTATGACAGTTATACCATCATATTGAGTAAAAAAAATAACTTGTGTCTTTATAAACCTTACAAAAAAAATGTTTCCCAGTAAAACTCACAAAGATACATTTCTCTAGGCATAATTAGCCATTTATCATGTTTGGTTTAGGAGTTATGTTTAGACAACTGTCATATTGAGTGTGGCAGTTATACTGTCATTATGAGTAAAATCTATTTTGTGTATTTGTAAACCTTACCAAAATACCTGATTCTGGTTAAACCCACATCGATACAATATTACAGGAATTTTTAGACATAAAGCATGTTTGGTTTTGGAGTTATGTATATATAACTTTCATATTAAGTATGAAAGTTATACCATCATATTGAGTAAAAAACAACAAATATTTTGTATCTTTACAAACCTTACAAAATATTGTTTTCCAATAAAACTCACAAATATACCTTTCTATAGGCATTATTCGTCATTTTGCATTTGTGTTTTAGGAGTTATTAGGAGTAATTAACTGTCATATTGAGTGTGGCAGATATACTGTCACTATGAGTAAAACCTAATTTTTGTTTTTGTAAACCTTACCAAAATACGTGATTCTGATAAAACTCACATATATTCAATATTACAGGCATTTTTAGACGTATTGGAAGTTTGGTTTTGGAGTTATGTTTATTTAACTTTCATATTTAGTATGACAGTTATACTGTCATATTAAGTAAAAAAAACTAACTTGTGTCTTTACAAACCTTATAATTTTTTATTTATTTTTTTCAGGAAAACTCACAAAGATACATTTCTCCAGGCATTATTAGCCATTTTGTATTTGTGGTTTAGGAGTTATGTTTAAATAACTGTCAGATTGAATGTGACAGTATACTGTCATTATGAGTAAAACCTAATTTTTGTATTTGTAAACCTTACCAAAAATACCTGATTCGGGTAAAAATCACATTGATACAATATTGCAGGCATTTTTAGACATAATGCATGTTTGGTTTTGGAGTTATGTTTATACAACTTTCATATTTAGTATGACAGTTATACCATCATATTGAGTAAAAAAAAAAAAAAAACTTGTGTCTTTATAAACCTTACAATTTTCCCCCCCCCAAAACTCACAAAGATACAATTCTCCAGGCATAATTAGCCATTTATCATGTTTGGTTTAGGAGTTATGTTTAAATAACTGTCATATTGAGTGTGGCAGTTATTGTATTGTGTGTCATTATAAATAAAAACCTATTTTTTGTATTTGTAAACCTTACCAAAATACCTGATACAATATTACAGGAATTTTTAGACATAAAGCATGTTTGGTTTTGAAGTCATGTTTATATAACTTTCATATCTAGTATGACAGTTATACCATCATATTGAGTAAAAAAAAGGTAATTTGTATCTTTACAAATCTTACAAAATATTGTTTTCCAGTAAAATTCACAAATATACATTTCTTTAGGCATTATTAATCATTTTACATTTGTGTTTTAGGAGTTATGTTTAATTAACTGTCATATTGAGTGTGGCAGTTATATTGTCACTATGAGTAAAACCTAATTTTTGTATTCGTAAACCTTACCAAAATACCTGAATCTGATAAAACTCACATATATTCAATATTACAGGCATTTTTAAACGGATTGCATATTTGGTTTTGGAATTATGTTTATATAACTTTCATATATAGTATGACAGCTAAACTGTTAAATTGTGTAAAAAAAACTAACTTGTGTCTTTATAAACCTTACAAAATATTTTTTCCAGTAAAACTCACAAAGATACATTCCTCAAGGCATTATTAGCCATTTTGTCAGTATACTGTCATTATGAGTAAAACTAATATTTTGTATTTGTAAACCTTACAAAAACAACTGATTATAGTAAAACTCACATGGATACAATATTACAGTTATTTTTAGATATAATGCATGTTTGGTTTTGGAGTTATGTTTATATAACTTTTACATTTAGTATGACAGTTATAATGTCATATTGAGTAAAAACAATAACTTGTCTTACAAACCTTACAATTTTTTCCAAGCATTATTAGCCATTTTGCATGTGTGGTTTAGGAGTTATATTTAAATAACTGTCATATTGAGTGTGGCAGTTATACTGTCATTATGAGTAAAACCTTATTTTTGTATTTGTAAACCTTACCAAAATACCTGATTGTAGTAAAACTCACATAGATACAATTTTATAGGTTTAGGAGTTATGTTTAAATAACTGTCATATTGAGTGTGGCAGTTATACTGTCATTATGAGTAAAACCTATTTTTTGTATTTGTAAACTTTACCAAAATACCTGATTCTGGTAAAACCCACATTGATACAATATTACAGGAATTTTTAGACATAAAGCATGTTTGGTTTTGGAGTTATGTTTATATAACTTTCATATTTAGTATGAAAGTTTTACCATAATATTGAGTAAAAAACAAAAACTAATTTGTATCTTTACAAACCTTACAAAATATTGTTTTCCAGTAAAATTCACAAATATACCTTTCTCCAGGCATTATTAGTCATTTTGCATTTGTGTTTTAGGAGTTATGTTCAATTAACTGTCATATTGAGTGTGGCAGTTATACTGTCACTATGAGTAAAACCTAATTTTTGTTTTTGTAAACCTTACCAAAATACCTGATTCTGATAAAACTCACATATATTCAATATTACAGGCATTTTTAGACGGATTGCATATTTGGTTTTGGAGTTGTGTTTATATAACTTTCATATATAGTATGACAGCTATACTGTTAAATTGTGTAAAAAAAAAAACTAACTTGTGTCTTTACCAAAATACCTGATTCTGGTCAAACTCATATAGATTTAATATTACAGGCAGTTTAAGACGGATTGCAAGTTTGGTTTAGGAGTTAGTTTTTGGAATTATGTTTATATTAATTTTATATTTAGTTTGACAGTTATACCATCATATTCAGTAAAAAAAAATAACTTTTGTCTTTACAAACATTACAAAATAGTTTTTTCTAGTAAAATTCACAAAGATACATTTCTCCAGGCAATATTAGTTATTTAGCATGTTTGGTTTAGGAGTTGTGTTTAAATAACTGTTATTTTGAATATGGCAGTTATACTGTCATTATGAGTAAAACCCAAGTTTTGTATTTGTAAACCTTACCAAAATACCTGATTCCGGTGAAACTCATATAGATTCAATATTACAGGCAGTTTAAGACGGATTGCAAGTTTGGTTTAGGAGTTTGGTTTTGGAATGATGTTTATATTACTTTTATATTTAGTTTGACAGTTAAACCATCATATTGAGTAAAAAAAAAAAAAACTTTTGTCTTTACAAACCTTACAAAATATTTTTTTCTAGTAAAACTCACAAAGATACAATTCTCCAGGCATTATTAGCCATTTTGCATGTGTAGTTTAGGAGTTATGTTAACATAACCGTCATATTGAGGGCGGCAGTTATACTGTCATTATGAGTCAAACCTAATTTTTGTATTTATAAACCTTACCAAAATTCCTTATTCTGGTAAAACTCACATAGATACAATATTACAGTTATTTTTAGACATAATCCATGTTTGGTTTTGGAGTTATGTTTACATACATTTTTCCAGGCATTATTAGCTATTTATCATGTTTGGTTTAGGAGTTATGTTTAAATAACTGTTATTTTGAATATGGCAGTTATACTGTCATTATGAGTAAAACCCAATTTTTGTATTTGTAAACCTTACCAAAATACCAGATTCTGGTAAAACTCACATAGATTCAATATTACAGGAAGTTGAAGACAGATTGCAAGTTTGGTTTTGGAGTTATGTTTATTTAACTTTCATATTTAGTATGACAGTTATACTGTCATATTAAGTAAAAAAAACTAACTTGTTTCTTTACAAACCTTATAAAAAAAAAAAAAAATTCCAGAAAAACTCACAAAGATAAATTTTTCCAGGCATTATTAGCCATTTTGTAATTGTGGTTTAGGAGTTACAGTATGTTTAAATAACTGTCAGATTGAATGTGACAGTATACTGTCATAGTGAGTAAAACCTATTTTTTGTATTTATAAACCTTACCAAAATTGCCTAATTCTGGTAAAAATCACATAGATACAATATTGCAGGCATTTTTAGACATAATGCATGTTTGGTTTTGGAGTTATGTTTATAAAACTTTTATATTTAGTATGACAGTTATACCATCCTATTGAGTAAAAAAAAAATAACTTGTGTCTTTATAAACCTTACAAAAAAAATGTTCCCAGTAAAACTCACAAAGATACATTTCTCCAGGCATAATTAGCCATTTATTATGTTTGGTTTAGGAGTTATGTTTAAATAACTGTCATATTGAGTGTGGCAGTTATACTGTCATTATGAGTAAAAGCTATTTTTTGTATTTGTAAACTTTACCAAAATACCTGATTCTGGTAAAACCCACATTGATACAATATTACAGGAATTTTTAGACATAAAGCATGTTTGGTTTTGGAGTTATGTTTATATAACTTTCATATTTAGTATGAAAGTTTTACCATAATATTGAGTAAAAAACAAAAACTAATTTGTATCTTTACAAACCTTACAAAATATTGTTTTCCAGTAAAATTCACAAATATACCTTTCTCCAGGCATTATTAGTCATTTTGCATTTGTGTTTTAGGAGTTATGTTCAATTAACTGTCATATTGAGTGTGGCAGTTATACTGTCACTATGAGTAAAACCTAATTTTTGTTTTTGTAAACCTTACCAAAATACCTGATTCTGATAAAACTCACATATATTCAATATTACAGGCATTTTTAGACGGATTGCATATTTGGTTTTGGAGTTGTGTTTATATAACTTTCATATATAGTATGACAGCTATACTGTTAAATTGTGTAAAAAAAAAAAAACTAACTCGTGTCTTTACCAAAATACCAGATTCTGGTAAAACTCATATAGATTTAATATTACAGGCAGTTTAAGACGGATTGCAAGTTTGGTTTAGGAGTTAGTTTTTGGAATTATGTTTATATTAATTTTATATTTAGTTTGACAGTTATACCATCATATTCAGTAAAAAAAAATAACTTTTGTCTTTACAAACATTACAAAATAGTTTTTTCTAGTAAAATTCACAAAGATACATTTCTCCAGGCAATATTAGTTATTTAGCATGTTTGGTTTAGGAGTTGTGTTTAAATAACTGTTATTTTGAATATGGCAGTTATACTGTCATTATGAGTAAAACCCAAGTTGTGTATTTGTAAACCTTACCAAAATACCTGATTCTGGTGAAACTCATATAGATTCAATATTACAGGCAGTTTAAGACGGATTGCAAGTTTGGTTTAGGAGTTTGGTTTTGGAATGATGTTTATATTACTTTTATATTTAGTTTGACAGTTAAACCATCATATTGAGTAAAAAAAAAAAAACTTTTGTCTTTACAAACCTTACAAAATATTTTTTTCTAGTAAAACTCACAAAGATACAATTCTCCAGGCATTATTAGCCATTTTGCATGTGTAGTTTAGGAGTTATGTTAACATAACCGTCATATTGAGGGCGGCAGTTATACTGTCATTATGAGTAAAACCTAATTTTTGTATTTATAAACCTTACCAAAATTCTTTATTCTGGTAAAACTCACATAGATACAATATTACAGGCATTTTTAGACATAATCCATGTTTGGTTTTGGAGTTATGTTTACATACATTTTTCCAGGCATTATTAGCTATTTATCATGTTTGGTTTAGGAGTTATGTTTAAATAACTGTTATTTTGAATATGGCAGTTATACTGTCATTATGAGTAAAACCCCATTTTTGTATTTGTAAACCTTACCAAAATACCAGATTCTGGTAAAACTCACATAGATTCAATATTACAGGAAGTTGAAGACAGATTGCAAGTTTGGTTTTGGAGTTATGTTTATTTAACTTTCATATTTAGTATGACAGTTATACTGTCATATTAAGTAAAAAAAAACTAACTTGTTTCTTTACAAACCTTATAAAAAAAATAAAAATTCCTGAAAAACTCACAAAGATACATTTTTCCAGGCATTATTAGCCATTTTGTAATTGTGGTTTAGGAGTTACAGTATGTTTAAATAACTGTCAGATTGAATGTGACATTATACTGTCATAATGAGTAAAACCTATTTTTTGTATTTATAAACCTTACCAAAATTGCCTAATTCTGGTAAAAATCACATAGATACAATATTGCAGGCATTTTTAGACATAATGCATGTTTGGTTTTGGAGTTATGTTTATAAAACTTTTATATTTAGTATGACAGTTATACCATCCTATTGAGTAAAAAAAAAATAACTTGTGTCTTTATAAACCTTACAAAAAAAAATGTTCCCAGTAAAACTCACAAAGATACATTTCTCCAGGCATAATTAGCCATTTATCATGTTTGGTTTAGGAGTTATGTTTAAATAACTGTCATATTGAGTGTGGCAGTTATACTGTCCTTATGAGTAAAACCTATTTTTTGTATTTGTAAACTTTACCAAAATACCTGATTCTGGTAAAACCCACATTGATACAATATTACAGGAATTTGTAGACATAAAGCATGTTTGGTTTTGGAGTTATGTTTATATAACTTTCATATTTAGTATGAAAGTTTTACCATAATATTGAGTACAAAACAAAAACGAATTTGTATCTTTACAAACCTTACAAAATATTGTTTTCCAGTAATATTCAAAAATATACCTTTCTCCAGGCATTATTAGTCATTTTGCATTTGTGTTTTAGGAGTTATGTTCAATTAACTGTCATATTGAGTGTGGCAGTTATACTGTCACTATGAGTAAAACCTAATTTTTGTTTTTGTAAACCTTACCAAAATACCTGATTCTGATAAAACTCACATATATTCAATATTACAGGCATTTTTAGACGGATTGCATATTTGGTTTTGGAGTTGTGTTTATATAACTTTCATATATAGTATGACAGCTATACTGTTAAATTGTGTAAAAAAAAAAAAACTAACTCGTGTCTTTACCAAAATACCTGATCCTGGTAAAACTCATATAGATTTAATATTACAGGCAGTTTAAGACGGATTGCAAGTTTGGTTTAGGAGTTAGTTTTTGGAATTATGTTTATATTAATTTTATATTTAGTTTGACAGTTATACCATCATATTCAGTAAAAAAAAATAACTTTTGTCTTTACAAACATTACAAAATAGTTTTTTCTAGTAAAATTCACAAAGATACATTTCTCCAGGCAATATTAGTTATTTAGCATGTTTGGTTTAGGAGTTGTGTTTAAATAACTGTTATTTTGAATATGGCAGTTATACTGTCATTATGAGTAAAACCCAAGTTTTGTATTTGTAAACCTTACCAAAATACCTGATTCCGGTGAAACTCATATAGATTCAATATTACAGGCAGTTTAAGACGGATTGCAAGTTTGGTTTAGGAGTTTGGTTTTGGAATGATGTTTATATTACTTTTATATTTAGTTTGACAGTAAACCATCATATTGAGTAAAAAAAAAAAAAATTTTGTCTTTACAAACCTTACAAAATATTTTTTTCTAGTAAAACTCACAAAGATACAATTCTCCAGGCATTATTAGCCATTTTGCATGTGTAGTTTAGGAGTTATGTTAACATAACCGTCATATTGAGGGCGGCAGTTATACTGTCATTATGAGTCAAACCTAATTTTTGTATTTATAAACCTTACCAAAATTCTTTATTCTGGTAAAACTCACATGGATACAATATTACAGGCATTTTTAGACATAATCCATGTTTGATTTTGGAGTTATGTTTACATACATTTTTCCAGGCATTATTAGCTATTTATCATGTTTGGTTTAGGAGTTATGTTTAAATAACTGTTATTTTGAATATGGCAGTTATACTGTCATTATGAGTAAAACCCAATTTTTGTATTTGTAAACCTTACCAAAATACCAGATTCTGGTAAAACTCACATAGATTCAATATTACAGGAAGTTGAAGACAGATTGCAAGTTTGGTTTTGGAGTTATGTTTATTTAACTTTCATATTTAGTATGACAGTTATACTGTCATATTAAGTAAAAAAAAAAACTAACTTGTTTCTTTACAAACCTTATAAAAAAAAAAAAAATTCCTGAAAAACTCACAAAGATACATTTTTCCAGGCATTATTAGCCATTTTGTAATTGTGGTTTAGGAGTTACAGTATGTTTAAATAACTGTCAGATTGAATGTGACAGTATACGGTCATAGTGAGTAAAACCTATTTTTTGTATTTATAAACCTTACCAAAATTGCCTAATTCTGGTAAAAATCACATAGATACAATATTGCAGGCATTTTTAGACATAATGCATGTTTGGTTTTGGAGTTATGTTTATAAAACTTTTATATTTAGTATGACAGTTATACCATCCTATTGAGTAAAAAAAAAATAACTTGTGTCTTTATAAACCTTACAAAAAAAAATGTTCCCAGTAAAACTCACAAAGATACATTTCTCCAGGCATAATTAGCCATTTATCATGTTTGGTTTAGGAGTTATGTTTAAATAACTGTCATATTGAGTGTGGCAGTTATACTGTCACTATGAGTAAAACCTAATTTTTGTTTTTGTAAACCTTACCAAAATACCTGATTCTGATAAAACTCACATATATTCAATATTACAGGCATTTTTAGACGGATTGCATATTTGGTTTTGGAGTTGTGTTTATATAACTTTCATATATAGTATGACAGCTATACTGTTAAATTGTGTAAAAAAAAAAAACTAACTCGTGTCTTTACCAAAATACCTGATTCTGGTAAAACTCATATAGATTTAATATTACAGGCAGTTTAAGACGGATTGCAAGTTTGGTTTAGGAGTTAGTTTTTGGAAATATGTTTATATTAATTTTATATTTAGTTTGACAGTTATACCATCATATTCAGTAAAAAAAAATAACTTTTGTCTTTACAAACATTACAAAATAGTTTTTTTCACGTAAAATTCACAAAAATACATTTCTCCAGGCAATATTAGTTATTTAGCATGTTTGGTTTAGGAGTTGTGTTTAAATAACTGTTATTTTGAATATGGCAGTTATACTGTCATTATAAGTAAAACCCAATTTTTTTTTATTTGTAAACCTTACCTAAATACCTGATTCTGGTAAAACTCACATAGATTCAATATTACAGGCATTTTTAGACGTATTGCAAGTTTGGTTTTGGAGTTATGTTTATTTAACTTTCATATTTAGTATGACAGTTATACTGTCATATTAAGTAAAAAAAATTAACTTGTGTCTTTACAAACCTTATAAAAAAAAATGTTTTCCAGGAAAACTCACAAAGATACATTTCTCCAGGCATTATTAGCCATTTTGTATTTGTGGTTTAGGAGTTATGTTTAAATAACTGTCAGATTGAATGTGACAGTATACTGTCATTATGAGTAAAACCTAATTTTTGTATTTGTAAACCTTACCAAAAATACCTGATTCTGGTAAAAATCACATAGATACAATATTGCAGGCATTTTTAGACATAATGCATGTTTGGTTTTGGAGTTATGTTTATACAACTTTCATATTTAGTATGACAGTTCTACCATCATATTAAGTAGAAAAAAAAAAAACTTGTGTCTTTATAAACCTTACAATTTTTTTCTCCCCAAAACTCACAAAGATACATTTCTCCAGGCATAATTAGCCATTTATCATGTTTGGTTTCGGAGTTATCTTTGAATAACTGTCATATTGAGTGTGGCAGTTATTGTATTGTGTGTCATTATAAAAACAAAACTATTTTTTGTATTTGTATACCTTACCAAAATACCTGGTTCTGGTAAAACCCACACCGATACAATATTACAGGAATTTTTAGACATAAAGCATGTTTGGTTTTGGAGTTATGTTTATATAACTTTCATAATTAGTATGACAGTTATACCATCATATTGAGTAAAAAAAAACTAATTTGTTTCTTTACAAATCTTACAAAATATTGTTTTCCAGTAAAATTCACAAATATACATTTCTCTAGGCATTATTAGTCATTTTGCATTTGTGTTTTAGGAGTTATGTTTAATTAACTGTCATATTGAGTGTGGCAGTTATATTGTCACTATGAGTAAAACCTAATTTTTACATTCGTAAACCTTACCAAAATACCTGAATCTGATAAAACTCACATATATTCAATATTACAGGCATTTTTAGACGGATTGCATATTTGGTTTTGGAATTATGTTTATATAACTTTCATATATAGTATGACAGCTAAACTGTTAAATTGTGTAAAAAAAAAACTAACTTGTGTCTTTACAAACCTTACAAAATATTTTTTCCAGTAAAACTCACAAAGATACATTCCTCAAGGCATTATTAGCCATTTTGTCAATATACTGTCATTATGAGTAAAACTAATACTTTGTATTTGTAAAACTTACAAAAACAACTGATTATAGTAAAACTCACATTGATACAAAATTATAAGCATTTTTAAACACAATGCATGTTTGGTGACAGTCAATGTGGCAGTTATACTGTCATTATGAGTAAAACCTAATTTTTGTAATTGTAAACCTTACCAAAATACCTGATTCTGGTAAACCTCACATAGATACAATATTACAGGCATTTTTAGACATAATGTATGTTTGGTTTTGGAGTTATATTTATATAACTTTCATATTTAGTATGACAGTATACCATCATATTAAATAAAAAAAACTAACTTGTGTCTTTATAAACCTTACAAAATATTGTTTTCCAGTAAAATTCACAAATATACATTTCTCTAGGCATTATTAGTCATTTTGCATTTGTGTTTTAGGAGTTATGTTTAAATAACTGTCATATTGAGTCTGGCAGTTATACTGTCACTATGAGTAAAACCTAATTTTTTGATTTGTTAACCTTACCAAAATACCTGATTCTGATAAAACTTAAATATAATAAATATTACAGACATTTTTAGACGGATTGCATGTTTGGGTTTGGAGTTATGTTTATAAAACTTTCATATATAGTATGACAGCTATACTGTAAAATTAAGTTAAAAAAAAAACAACTAACGTATGTGTTTACAAACCTTACAAAATATTTGTTTCAGTAAAATTCACAAATATACATTCCTCCAGGCATTATTAGCCATTTTGTCAGATTGATTGTGACAGTAAACTCTCATTATGAGTAAAACTAATATTTTGTATTTGTAAACCTTACAAAAACAACTGATTCTAGTAAAACTCACATGGATACAAAATTATAAGCATTTTTAGACATAATGCATGTTTGGTTTTGGAGTTATGTTTAAATAATTGTCATATTGAATGTGGCAGTATACTGTCATTATGAGTAAAACCTAACGTTTATATTTGTCAACCTTACCAAAATACCTGATTCTGGTAAAACTCAAAAAGATACAATATTACAGGCATTTTCAGACTAAATGCATTTTGGTTTTGGAGTTATGTGTATATAACTTTCATATTTAGTATGACAGTTATACCATCATATTAAATAAAATAAAAAAAACGTGTGTCTTTATAATCCTTACACATTATTTTTTTCCAGTAAAACTCACAAAGACAAATTTCTCCAGGCATTATTAGTCATTTATCATGTTTGGTTTAGGAGTCATTTTTAAATAACTGTCATATCAAATGTTGCAGTTATACTGTCATTATGAGTAAAACACAAGTTTTGTATTTGTAAACCTTACCAAAATACCTGATTCTGGCAAAACTCACATAGATTCAATATAACAGGCAGTTTAAGACATATTGCAAGTTTGGTTTAGGAGTTTGGTTTTGGAATTATGTTTATCTAACTTTCATCTTTAGTATGACAGTCATCATATTGAGTAAAAAAAACAAATAACTTTTTTCTTTACAAACCTTACAAAATATTTTTTTTCTAGTAAAACTCACAAAGATTCATTTCTCCAGGCATTATTAGCCATTTAGCATATTTGGTTTAGGAGTTAAGTTTAAATAACTGTTATTTTGAAAATGGCAGTTATACTGTCATTATGAGTAAAACCCAATTTTTGTATTTGTAAACCATACCAAAATAACTGATTCTGGTAAAACTAACATACAGGTAAAAGCCAGTAAATTAGAATATTTTGAAAAACTTGATTTATTTCAGTAATTGCATTCAAAAGGTGTAACTTGTACATTATATTTATTCATTGCACACAGACTGATGCATTCAAATGTTTATTTCATTTAATTTTGATGATTTGAAGTGGCAACAAATGAAAATCCAAAATTCCGTGTGTCACAAAATTAGAATATTACTTAAGGCTAATACACAAAAGGGATTTTTAGAAATGTTGGCCAACTGAAAAGTATGAAAATGAAAAATATGAGCATGTACAATACTCAATACTTGGTTGGAGCTCCTTTTGCCTCAATTACTGCGTTAATGCGGCGTGGCATGGAGTCGATGAGTTTCTGGCACTGCTCAGGTGTTATGAGAGCCCAGGTTGCTCTGATAGTGGCCTTCAACTCTTCTGCGTTTTTGGGTCTGGCATTCTGCATCTTCCTTTTCACAATACCCCACATATTTTCTATGGGGCTAAGGTCAGGGGAGTTGGCGGGCCAATTTAGAACAGAAATACCATGGTCCGTAAACCAGGCACGGGTAGATTTTGCGCTGTGTGCAGGCGCCAAGTCCTGTTGGAACTTGAAATCTCCATCTCCATAGAGCAGGTCAGCAGCAGGAAGCATGAAGTGCTCTAAAACTTGCTGGTAGACGAATGCGTTGACCCTGGATC